>NC_058409.1:26890355-27490355 GCF_002201575.2 Neomonachus schauinslandi | reverse complement strand
ATAGAAGAAAAAGAGCAGCCCACAGATCAAATAAAAGCAGAGTAACAGCCAAGACTGAGCTAATATGCCCAAGAGTTTCATACACCACCACTGTATTCTCACTATGTCACCAGGGGCTAGGAGGAACAAGACGCTTAAGCGAGATATTAACAGAAAAGTAGCTTTGGGTGTAACTTGTTATGTTAACCATGAACGTTGGTCAAACGATCCACTAGGATAACTGGCGTGAGATGGACTCAAAAACCGGCAGCATGATTCCTGGCCCCTCCGGACTCTCAGGTCCTGTTTTCCAGCCAATCTCCTAATCCATCAGTCCATCGTAGGGACCCTGGCTCAGAGCTCCTGCTTATCTCTGCAACTTTACTTCCTTCAGCTTCCCCTTTCCTGCCCCAGTTCTCTGTACAGTCCACTGGGTGGCTGGATTGATTTTCTCTGCACGTGTCCAAACATGGACGTGGCTGGATTGATTTTTTCTGAAGAGGCTGCTCAGCTCCATGTAAACCCCGGGTAACAGATTCTCAGCTCCAAGTCATCAGGAACTCCCTGCTATGAAGAGTGAGAATCACACTGCTGGGAAAACTGGGGTGTTCTCACCAGTTCTTCCTGTGAAGGACTTCCATAAAAAGTGTACCACACTCAGTCCACAATGGTTTGGGGCGAGAATGGCCTGGGCAAAGCCCTCGGTGTCATCCATCCTTTTGTGAGCTAGATGCCAAAGAAAGCAAACCCAAGACAACACTGATTTCCTGTGTTCCCATTCTATTCTAGCTGTGGGTTTTTCTTCCATCCATTCCTTTCTGACCCTACTTCTGAAAATCCTCCCCCTGCCCACACCTCACCCCCACGTCACCCTGTAGGAATTCTTCCTTTGTTCCCTAGCTGAGTGTCCTTTTGTTTAGACTGTTGTGTCCTGATGGCATGTTCATGTTATTCTCATCTTCCTGGGATCACAGATGATGTCTCTCTGTGCTTCAAAAGCACAGTGGAAAAATTCCTTTGCTACACACTGAATTTCAAAAGCCTACCCCAAGTTCAGAAAAGTGCCCATAGAAAGATAAATAATCTGGGCTTTAGCTATTACTTGCTGTCAGCTTTCTGGGAGCAATATACTATAAACTCTGTCTGCAAATTAATATGTTTGGAGCTAGGTTGCTTTATTATGGGGGAAGAAATGCAGCTATAAAAATTAGCATATGTCTAATCAGAAGAAGACAGAGTCTCAAGAGAGCCCCCTTGTTTTAGTTGTGACCACTCTCTTCCTCTGAGGCAGGCAAGGGAGAGTGGAACAGTCCCCATTGTGTTCTGTCTCAGCATTTCTTCCCCTCCAGCTCTGCTGCTCCATCTGTTGTGCTAACTTATCTGTAGAAGGCGGTAGTAAAAGCCTGGATGGACTCTCTCCCCCGGTACAGAGAGACAAATGGAGGGGATCAGCCCTGGAGTCCTTCCAGAGCAGCTACAGTTGCAGGGAGCCAGGGGCTGAGCCAAGTGGCCTGCTATTTCATGAGCAGACATCTCAGCTTCTAATCAGACTGTGAGTTTCCCCAGGGCAGATCCATTTCAGCACCCAGAGAAGGCTTGCTGTTGAAAAACAGAACTGACTGCCCCCCATGTCCACCCACCATCCCTCTGAGGGACCTCAGCTCCCAGAAAGCTGACCATTACTAAAACACTCATATGAGTTTCTGTTGCTTGCTCCACTTTGCTGTGAACCAGAAAGGGCATAGAAAAGCCTATCACCGGGGCGCCTGGGTGGCTCAGTCGGTTAAGCGACTGCCTTCGGCTCGGGTCATGATCCTGGAGTCCCGGGATCGAGTCCCGCATCGGGCTCCCTGCTCGGCGGGGGGTCTGCTCCTCCCTCTGACCCTCCTCCCTCTCATGCTCTCTCTCTCATTCTCTCTCTCTCAAATAAATAAATAAAATCTTTAAAAAAAAAAAAAGAAAAGCCTATCACCTGCTGGCGTGAGGAATCCTACCCTACATTGAGGAGAATCCACTGCTCTTGTCCTTAGAGGGCAAGACCACAATGGTTGCTGTGGGTCCAATAACGCTACCAAAAAAGCTTCATTCTCACTAATGTTTGAGGAATAGTATTATCGGGGGCTGCCGCATGGCCACATAAACCTTTGATAGTGTCTTCACACATTGCCTGGCTGCTGCCTTGAGTTCCCAGAAACTGGAAACAAGAACATGCTGCCATTTGCACTGAGAATGTTTTAAAACTGTTGTATTTACATTATTCTTATAATGAAAAGGAAATGTTTTTACATTTCCTCATAATCATTGCACATGTCCCCTTAATACCAATGAGGTAAATGGGATGAAAACTGGTGTATTATGCTCTAGAGTCATCAGATGAAAAGTCAGACCCTTTGAAGAATGCCCAGTGTGTCTGCTCCAGTCCATGGATGCAAGGATCTCCTGAGTAGGGCTAAAGAATAGGGCTACCAAAAGCACTGAAAAGCTTCCTCCTGTCACAGGGGAACATAAACTAATGAGTAAAATTTTCTTACATGTCAACTTCATTCCCATAAATCTTACTTAAATATTGCCTATTATCCATTTCCACTCAAAATCAACTAAACAAATGGCCAAATGGCACCAAATATTTGCAGGAAAAGGCTGTTTGGCTGCAGCAGCTCAAGCCAACTTGCTGGATGGAGCAGAACGAGGAAGACTCCCTATATGAATAAAAGCATGTCTCATGTACCACGTGGGCAGAGTGGAGCCAGGCCCAAGAGAGGGCACACACTATCTGAGCCTCTTTCTGCACATTTTCATTCTCCTTTTTAACTGGCTCATTTTGCCACTTAGTCCATACAGAGGAACATGGTTGCCCACCTCTCCGAAGATCACTTGTTAACTTGTAAATAAACAAACTGCCTCTCTCAGTCAGTCTCAAAGGCTCAGGTGAGAGAAAATGATAGGCCAGTTGAAGTCAGGGTTCCACGCCTACTGCAATAAGCGATATCCAGAAGGGATGAGGTCACACAATACCAAACAGCCACAAGAAGTCTGTCCTCTAACCCGGGCATTAGGACAGGCCAGTTTGAAGAGAGGGAGGTAGCAGTGAGAAGCTGCTGTGTGAGGGACACCACGGGTCAGTACTCTGGTAGGCCATGAGAGGTTCTATGCATCCAAGCCAACGCCGCTACAGCCCAGTGGGGAAACACTCAGTTTTAATGTCTCCTCCAGAAACACTGCAAGCACTTTCCTTAGCCAGTACAGGAAAAGAGGCGGGAACACTTCTACAAACTCATTTCATCCTACAAGACAATAATAGGCTGTTCTGCAAACGGGATACTGAAGCTCACAGTAGTTGGGTAAGCGGCCCAACGTCACCTGGCTAGAAAACAGAGGAGCAAATTTCAGACCACTGGAACTCCAAAACCCCATTCATGCTCCATTCATGACTCAGGCTGCCTCGCAAGTGAACTCTGCCTAAGCTAAGTGCCAAGCCCTGATGCGGCCGGTCCTGTGAGGCCTCTGACCTCAGCGCCATGACACCCAGCATCCTCAGGCCAGAAGGGCCCCGCGGGGACCTGCCCGCAGCTCTCCCCTAACGCCCCAGCCACGCCCCAGGTGAAACACCTCAGCCCCTAGCCACTCGTAGGTCGTATACTGTTCAAGTGCTACCGATGCCATTTTCCTGTTTGCGTTTTGTTTTTGTTTTTGTTTTGTTTTTACAGTTCGTTGCTCATCCTAACTGTCAGCAGCAATTGCTTACCATGTGGTATGAAAATCTCTCAGGCTTACGTCAACAGTCTATCGCTGTGAAATTCCTGGCTGTCTTTGGAGTCTCCCTAGGCCTCCCTTTTCTCGCCATAGCCTATTGGATTGCTCCGTGCAGCAAGGTACAGACTGCTTAAGGTGCATGTCGTCTGCAGTGATCTCTTCTCTCTCCTTAGCATGACCTGGAGGCCACTGGCTCGAAGCGACAGCTGAGCGTTTCCCGTGTTCAGAGAAAAGAGCTCTAAGATACTTAGCAAAAGTAGAAAACCACACAGACCTGCTTGTTTTCCAACATTTTTCTAAAACAGGGAGGAGTGATAATCTGGGACATTTAAAATACATGAGGCATAATCTGATCAATAATGGAAGAGAGAGGGAAGACAGGCACTTTTGCTTCTCTAATTACGCCATGTCCTAGACACATCCTCTACACTCACAGTAATCATTATAATAATGGTCACAGGAATAAGCAACATTTACTGAGTGTTTTCTTTTGGTAAGCTCTTTTCATGGAAGATCTCATTTCACCCCCTCAATTACATTATGACGCATATACTTTATGAAGTAGGTTCAGAAAAGAGAAATAACGAATAGGCTGAGAGTCAAGTGCAGCTCATGCTGGGCTCTGCAGCCCCATCTCCACATCGTCCCAGTTTCCCTGGCTTCCCTGATTAGGCTCTGGGCCACACGGGCGGCTAATTGGGTCACAAGAAGGAAAAGACAAAGGAAAGAGAAGGAGAGCTGGAAAGGTGCAGAGCTGGGTTCTTTGCTCACAGGGAAGGGGAGTGTCGGGTGCCGGCTGCTAACGGAGGGAATGGAACTTTCCCACCTCCCGTCCATCATCCCTACAGCCCAGCCATCTGATCCAGCCACAGAAACCCTCGGCACTCACTCCAGCTTCAGGCAAGAGTTAGCAACTACAGGACCAAATCATGGAGAAATGATTCCACAGGGAATCTGATCAGCTAATGTGGTTAACAAAAAATGGAACCTCTTGTCAACTCCAGTAAGAGGGACCTCATGCCAGGATGATGGGCCCAAGACTTGAGGGCTGCTGATGAGGCCACCTAACCAGAGGCAATGAACTCACTGCCTTTGAGTAAGACGCATGCCATAGACACAGGTTAGGACAGATTCAGACTCCTTCTTCTGTAAAATGGTAGTAAAAAGTCCTCAAACTGAGTATTTGTGGTGTTCAACCTTACATCTACTGAGGATTTTGTTTCTTTGACAGTCTACCATGCCATGGATTTCTAAATCAGAATTCCCCAAATGATACACATATAAATGAAGGCATTTTTTTCTGCCTTTCATTATGAGCTGAAAAAAGTACAGTGAGTAAAACAAAACCAGATTTAAAGCTGGGTTAGAGTAGGTCACTGGTTCTAGGCACAGATTTTCACACTGCAAGTATCTAGTCTGTCCTGCAGGTTAGAGCCTTGCCTTCATTCAAAGCCTCAATGCATAGGGATGCTCACCTCCATACTCTGGGAGCCCCAAACTACTTTCAGGACAGTCAGTCATTAAAATAATAGCCACTTGGTAGAGAAAACACTGACAAGCCTCAATTTTGCTTTTAAAACCAAATGCAACAGCTACCAGAAAACGGGGACTAGCCCAAACCAGCAAATTGGTTTGCCTCTGCCTACCTGGTCGCCTGGGGAAATACTCAGGAAGAAATGATATTCCAGTTGTTGACTAAATTTTTTAGATTTTCAGTAGGTCTAAGAAGAACCATCTTGGCCAATATCATGCAGATGTGATGTCCCCCCGCCAAAAAAAAGTACGCATGGGAGGGGGAGGGAGTTCTGGACTTTCTAGGGGTCCAGTAAGTCCAAGAGACTGATGCCACCATGAAACATAGGGGTCACACCAATAGTAGTCTTCTAGAACATTCTGGAAGAAATGATTGCAGGAAAATTTAGCCCAATGGCTGAGACTTCCTCTCTTCTGTTCAGATACATGTCTGATTGACATTTGGTGCTCATGGAGCTTCCAGTAACACTAAAAAAAGAGCACTACAGATAAATATGAGCTGGCCATTAAGCCACTTGTGCCTTCTGAGCACTTTCTGGGCTGCAAGTCTGAGTTCAACACATTGGAGGGTGTGTCCACATTGGAATGACAAATCTCTGTGGCATGAGATCATTCTTGGTGGCACACTGCTCATTCTGAGGAAAGATTCCCTCATTAAGGAGGTAAACTTTCGTTGTCAAAGTTGCTCTGAAGCAGCCAAAGTACAGCTAAAATAGTCAAGATATTTTTAGTTTCTTTCCTTTCACCACTACAAAAGAAATCTATTCAAGTTTGGCAAAGATATTGTATTACTGGGGATTATAGAGGGTCACATCTTCCATGTGAAGAAACCAGCCCTCGCCAAAGGCTCCTGAGGCCCAGAATACAAGGTCCTCCCAAGGAAAGTGGCACAGTGGCGAAATCTGTTAATGTGCTGTATCCCTCCTCCCAAGGGATCACTTTATACCTAATAAATCTATGAAAAAGCCAGTGTCATCCCAGCAACTTCATATTCTAACCACATTATGACACCTGCCTCAAAGAATTTAGAACTTGATATTCTTTTCTAAATGTATTCATAACCAGCTAAACCTCATCAACCAGCTAATGTCCATCAATGTCTAACAAATGCTGAAGTTTCTATTTCCAACTTAATGGTCCATTTATTGAATAGTTGCTGTCCTAATTTAGAGACCACTAGGGATACCAAAATTACTTGATTGGCCTGCCAAAATGATCTCATTTATTTCCCATTGAATCCCCATGGCTGTCAATTCTACTTTTATTTAAATTTCTGAGGGTCCCTAAGAAAGACAACTAAATAAGGAGTATAAGGTCAAGGATGTCAACAGAAGTTCAGCTTACTAATATAGTGTCTGAAGAGGGTAACCAAGTCATAGATGTGTACATAAGATAATAACGGCAGGTCTGGATCTTGGGACAGGCCTCTCAAGGTCAATAAAGAGAACAGTGATATTTTTCTATCATCTCTCATCTTAATCACCAGCATGGCTGAGGTCAAGCAGCCCACTGGGAGGCCGGTGAGTTCTCACCTCATGGCTGCTCTCAAACAGATCTTTGCCCACAGAGCTCTTCATCCTCTCAAGGAGGGCTCTGATGTCAAAGGCCCTTTATGGCTCAATGGCCTATTTTGCATCCTTTGTTATTCCATTCTGATTCATAATTTAGGTTGTTTGCCTATTAAAATCTGAGAGCTGAAAGAGTTAACAGTCATCCTTAAGGGCTCAAACAGGGTCTCTACAGTGGGTGGATCGAGGAAGAAGTCAGCATGGGGAAAGTGTTGAGGAACAACACAAGTTCTAATTGTAAACGTGTGAGAGGTGACTGATTTCCTCCATGCCTGTTACCCTTGATGGTTCAATTATGCTTATAACTCAGTCCCAGGACTCAGGAAGGGAGAGCTGTAAACAACTTCAGTCTCCTACCTGGTATCTTTACAGGGGACAAGCCCTCGCTCGGTCCATATACTGCCACATAACTCTAAATGAAGAATGCCAAAGTGATAGCTACCATGCCCCAAACCCCTAGCCCCGTGCCAAACAAAACACCAAGTGAGGAGGTGGAGGAACTCTGCAGCTTTGGAAGATCCCTGCTCTGCCTTGTCAAAGTTGAAGTGGTTTGAAACAAGGGTCCTCACACCATGAGGCCCAGAGCCAACGAGGAGAGGACAATGCCTCCAAAGCCTTCTGTGTCCCCCTCATCTGCCTCTACCAGAGAGCACTAGATTAAAGGAAATCATGCTGTAATTTTGGAAGCATTGTCATGGAGGGGAAATTCGTGCCAGGAAATAGAGCCTATTTTGCTCTTATGTTACAAAAGCATCTGCCCTCAAATTCAAAAGGAGAGTCCATCACCTGTCCCCTGCTGGGACAGGAGTTAAGAGTACCAGAAGGCTGATCACTTCCATACTGAGCCCAGTCTGAGCCCTGCGACATTCTCTCCCCAACTCTCTATCAATTTCCTAGCACAGGTTCTCTGTTCTCTCTCCACTAGAAAATCAGCAACTTTGAAAGAAAGGACCAACCCTGATGGCTTATTTATTCTATCCCCTCCAGTGCCCAGGATCATGTTGCACATAGACAGTACCCAAAGGGCTCATGCATGACATCAGGACTCTGTGTAGCTTCCACTTTCTGAAGCCTTGCCTATAACCGTTAAAAGAGCCAGTTGGGTTTCTTTTAAGTTTCCCCTTAGGAGAATTGCCTGAGGCTCTCTGGTGCCACAGAGTAAGTGCTTCCTGTGTGCCAGGAGCTGCTCTGTTTTGTGTCTATTATTCATTTCTTATATCAACCCTACATGACAAGTTATATTTTATCCCCATTTTACAGATGGAGAAACTAAGACACAAAGGGATTATGTAAAGGCCGCAAACTATGGAGGTGTGATTTACACCTAAGATCTCTGGCTCAGGAGACCTGACCTTAAACATTGCATGTGCGTGCATGCGTGCGCATGTGCGTGTGTGCGCGCACACACACACACACACCTGCCCCTCTACCCTTTCTAATACATCAGCAGCATTACAACCTTCAATGCTGAATGTAAACATCTTAACTGCTGACTACTTCACTTTGCAATGGACTTGGTTCAGAAAGTTAGAGGTGGCAGGACTTTTCTAGAAGGGAGGAGTTGAAACCACGATTGACAAACTATATTCTTTCCTCTTCTTTCCCAAGAAACCCTACCTTCAAGAATCTACTATCACTCAGCACCTTTTCAGTCCACAGGACAAAGGGTGGATTCGCATGGCAATGTGAGAACACCCAGATTAGAGATACCCAGTGAACATCTTCCTGCCCCACCCAAAAAAAGGAAGATTCCTGAGCCCGGCGTTAGACATTGTGAATAAGAATTTTACAGGGAGCATATGGAGAAACCCGCCCCTAATTTAACCAGGATCTCTAACATTTGAGACCACTCTGGCCTTGAGGATGTTCATGTTTCTTTTTGGAGCACTTGATCCAAACTTTGTCTCCACTCAGCTTTCCAACATCTACACTGAGGTCTTCCTTGAGGCCACTGGCACCTGGTGGCGAGTGAGGGTGGCATCTGGTGATAGAAGACTGCAGAGAGATGGTGGAAACACTCTCTGTGGCTCTCCTGCAGATACGACCTACCTCACAAGCATGTGGCCACCAGGTCCCCATTTAGACGCTTACACTGGTGGTCAGGGCTAAGAGCTGAGCAGCACGGAACACCGAGGTGTGCTAACCAGTAAAAGGCCACCTCTGATTGCTCATGAATGTCATTTATTTGCAGCTAATTCAAGAGCACTACTCAGTCGCTCTCATACTCATATATTTCCCAGAGATGAAGAATAGTACCCAGGAGGTTTGGGGTAAGCCAGACATTGATATACAACTGGTATCAATTCTCTGCTCACAAGGTCCAAGTAATGACACAAGTGCTTTAGCCCATTATTCAGACTCACCAGTTTCGCACTGGTGAGCAAAGAGCCGAGCAGGCCAAGGTCTACATCTCCCAAAGCTCTACTGTCTTTTTTTTACACCGAACGCAGTTCCTTGACCCAGCTTTAATGATTCCCCAGCTAAGAGCTGTTGGCATATATTCGCTGACTTTTCTCCTTTCTTTTAGTTCACCTGGTGGCCTTGTAAAAGGAGGAAGTTTTCCCCAGGTGTAATTTGTTTCAAAACTTATTTTTGTGAGCCAAAGGGAAATGTCACCAAAAAAAGGAAGAAAAAAAAAGAAAGCTATTGAAATGATTTGATCTCAACTGACCTTTATCAAAGTTTGACCAATTAAAAAAAAGTCTTCAAGCCCAGAAGAAAAAGAGGAAAGGCACACTAATACCTAACCTCGCTTTCCTCCCTATGGGCCAGATCAAGTGAGAACTGAACCCAGGGTCACCTTCCACGGGACCACAGGGCCTTATCAGGGTTTTGTCTTATGTTTGCTCTAGATACAGTAATTTTTACAGACTCCTCTTCTGCCAGCCAATAACAACCTGAAGGAGGTAACAAACGGAACATTAAATGCCTCAAACCACGTCTTCTGGGGAATCCCAAGGCCAGCTCAGGTTCAGCTACATGCAGCTTCCTACCTCAGGTGCCTCCCATGGGTGAGAAGAAGGAGCAGTGTCCCGTATCTTCATCCAGGTCATCACTGGAAGATACTGTGTAGAGCCCACTGATAAAGGATGGGAAACCTGGCCATCAATCCCTTAAGATTTGGGTCTATCTCCATGGTTCCCAGCTTTTTCTGACACTTCTGGAACCCTGATGGGACACACAAGATCTGGCATCCCTTTCCTTCTGCTCAGCCTTCCCCACTCCCCACCCTACGGTCAGGTTCCATCTCCCCTCACCTCTCACCACTGCCCCAACTAGGACACGGTGACGAGAAAGGAAGCTGGGACTATTTAAGGATGTCTCCTGGGTACACCAGGATTCTGGCTCGGAAATGGGGCTTCAAGATCTGAAGAGAGTCAACTAAAATGCTGAAAAATTCAAACTAGCTATTTGATATATAAATCAAAATGAGACATGGTTGAATTCAGTTTTCTTACCGAATTTATGTGAGATGTTTCATTTGTCCTTACATTTAACCTGTGCATTCTGAATTTAATGTATCTACCCATGGCCAAAACTAATCTGCAGTCCAATTTTGTAAATAATGAAGTTAAACATTACAAAGGAGGGCCATTTATAAAATGTCTGTAAGCTCCATGGTTTTCAGGTACTAGATCTAGTACCATATGACATCTGACAATGCAAATGAATGGAAATAAGTTTTTTTCCAGCATAGTAGGGATTCCCAATGTCTAGACCTGAGATGCTGTTTTTTTAAAAAAATTACTGTATCATTTTTTAAATTTCAATTGATAGGTTCTATGGCATTAGAATCATAATAAATCAGGGGCCTGGGTGGCTCAGTCTTAGGCGTCTGCCTTCGGCTCAGGTCATGATCCCAGGGTCCTGGGATCGAGCCCCGCATTGGGCTCCCTGCTCGGCAGGAAGCCTGCTTCTCCCTCTCCCACTCCCCCTGCTTGTGTTCCCTCTCTCGCTGTCTCTCTCTCTGTCAAAAAAATAAATAAAATCTTTTTTTTTTTTTTTTGGAGTAAAACAAGATTTCATTGTTGACAAGGTTACTTCTGAGTTGCAGAAATTCTTCTGATTTTTCCGTGTACTCCCCCATTCAATCTTGACTGCCATAATGAGACAGACAGAAAGCGCGAGGACACTTTTTTCTTGCATCTCTAGTGGAAAATAAAATCTTTTTAAAAAATCATAATAAATCATGTTACACTAATAATCAGAACAATTAAAGTGGATGATTACCATGCTAAAGCATATTAAAAGAACATTATCAAGCCTTCTGACTTATAAATGTTACGTTGAACATAGTCATAATTAGGGAAATTTTACCTGCAAAGACCCCTGTAACTGATCGTCTACTGAACCAATACTCTATGTCCCAGGTGACATTTCACTCTAGACTCCTGAATGAGGCGAAATGTGAACATTTGGTACTCAGGTGCAAGTGATAGCAGTGACCTAGTAGCGACCCACAAGAGTTCATTAACAGGGGTCAGCAGACTCACCGGGTGGCCCACAGTTTAGTCCTCAAAGACCAAAGTAGCCCCTGGATGGCACACCAGGGCCAGAGAAGATGTGGCCAATACTTGCTCCCTAACGGGGCATCTTCTGGATCATTTCAGGCTCACATGGAACAACCACACAATTCAATTATGCGCTAGAGTCACAAGGGAAACCTCAGGAAGTTTTAGAGTAGTATCAAAGAGGCTATGATCTACACACATGCAGCAATAAAAAGAGAATTTTTTGAAGTACAAGGAAAAAGTCCTCTACGTCCGGAAATTAACCTGTGATTTAAAAATGAAATCCAAAGAGAAGTTACAAAATATTGATAACTGAGTATCAGTGAACACCCTACCTGTCAAAATTTCTTGTAATATGGCTAAAGCAGTGGGAAGTGTAGAGCTTTAAGTAAATTTACCCACATATAAGAAATAGTGAAAACAAATCATAAAAAACCAAAACTCAGGAAAATGGACCAAAGAGCAACAGAGCATATCCAACATGTGTTTCTTTAAATTCTGAACTCTACTGAGATAAATTATTTTTTTTTCCAGATGTGAATGGCATAAGACCCATATCCATGTGGTTGGGAGAAGCCGTGCAGATTATAGCATGATGATACGTCACTGTGTTCTACTCCTGTTTAAACCACTCCCACTAAATCTCCTAAATAGGAAAAAACTGAATTCAATAGGAAATACATTTGGCTAAGCAGTAACTCACGAGGGAGTGCTAGAGAAAAGGTTGTCTGGGTTCAGTTAGCAGCTTCTGTCCATGATGGAGGATTCTCTAGTTAAACTTTGGCAAAAGCATTTTAAAGAGAGACCTACACCCGCCTACAGATGCCAGTTTAATATGTCTTGTACATATTTTGTTTCCAGCTAGGAAGAACCCTGAGGAGCCCCTTCATGAAATTTGTAGCCCATGCAGTTTCTTTTACAATCTTTTTGGGATTGTTAGTTGTGAATGCATCAGACCGCTTTGAAGGCGTTAAAAACCTGCCCAACGAAACCTTCACAGACTACCCGAAACAGATCTTCAGAGTGAAAACCACACAATTCTCCTGGACAGAAATGCTCATCATGAAGTGGGTCTTAGGTAAGCAGTCGCTCTGTCCTTTATTCTCTCCTCCCTACTAATAATAGGACATTATTAAACTCTGACTTCTGAACCTCTTCCTTTCCTCTTGAGTGCACTCTGGCAGTCAAAATGGTGAGCAGATGACCAACAAAGAAGCCAGAATCAACTTCTATATATGCTGGTGTGTCAGATGCACAGGCCTTTAATAGGAATCCCAATTTTGGAAGGAGATGTTTGGAGGAAATTTGCTGCATGCTCTTCATTACACATGTATTGAAAATGCTTGTAAAGTAGGCTTGCATGGGAAAACGTATTTTGATCATTTAACTATAGTCTACCAGAAGCCTTAGGAAATCAAGGTCTGCTTTTAGAAAAAAGTATAAAATTGCATAGCTTAAATGGTATTTTTTATCACTGAATACTAACGTATAGTAGAATTTAGATGATAAATAGAAATCTAAAAATTAGGGGAGTTACACTTTCTCATTATTTGCGTTAATGAACATCATGAAGCTGTGACATTCCTCTTTGTGGTGATGCTTTGTACTGCCAAGGTCTGCCGCTAGAGGTGCCAAGGAAATTTTCCCAATTTCCCCCCTGACTAGCTAAGAAAGACCATCTCTCTTTTACCCACTTCGTAAGAACTATTATTAAGAGGAACAAACAAAATAAACTAAAATGGTAAAAGCTAAAACTGTACAGGCAAAATGGGATATAGGTTTTTCTAATACTACAAACTGCAAAACTATTTGGTAGGAAAAAAAATGAGGCTTGGTGGGAAAAAATGAAAAACTGTAAGTTATCATCGGTGACATTGCACAAAGCTAAAACCTGCTCAATAGATTATAATATTTACATCAAAAAGATATGAATTTGATGAGAATGTTTTGAACAAAACAAAACTGAAAAGAGAACTGAAAAATTTAGCTCTGGAGTATCAACATGTACTCCATTAACTAAACTGCCCTAATGGTATGCACCCCAGATTTTGCTTTCTTCACAAAAATTCAATAATGGTATAATTTTCACTATGTTCATGTGAACAAACATTGAGTCAAAATGTACACAGGGTTGAAGTATCTGTGTCATCAATCCACAAAATCACAAAAGAACAAGTACTTGAGAACAGCCAACACATGGCCTGCTGCAGTTAAATGACAGAGCCTAAGAGAGCCACAGTGGTTGAACCACGTGAGAACATCCTAGATGTCCACGCTGAGAACAAGGGGGGCTATGGTCTCTGAGCTAGGTCTCTAAATAGGAAGAGAGAGATGAGAAGAATGGTTTGATCCAAAGGAAAGAAGCAGGAGAACACACCACGCTTCCCACAGGCTTTTCATCAACCAGCCAGTCTCTGACCAGAGGCTCACTTAGTGGGGTCACTGGCACTAAAGTTGTAAAGAGACATTAAAGCCTGTGGCAGAGTGAGTTCTGTGGCCTAACTTTCCAAGTTCAGGGTCTACCCCAATCCTCCCTAGTGCATCCCCCCAACCCCCATGGATAAACTAAACACTTTAACACTGCACTGGACAGAATGTTTGTATGGCCCCAAATCCATACGGGAAAACGCTAACCCTGATGTGACGGTGTTAGGAGGTGGGGCCTCTGAGAAAGGATTAGATCATGAGGACAGAATGCTCGTGAATGGGATTCGTGCCCTTATATAAGCGTCTCAGGGAGCTCTCTCACTCTCTCCCTGCCATGTGAGGGTACAACAAGCAGTCTGTAACCCAGAGAGGGCTCTCACCAGAACCCAAATATGCTGGCATCCTGATTTCAGACTTCCAACCTCCAGAACTGTTGAGAAATAAATTTCTCTTGTTTACAAGCCACTCAGCCTGTGGTATTTTGTTAGAGTAGCCCAAATTGACTAAGACACAGATTAAAAAAAAAAAAACATAACTCACATGTTGGGTTTATGGATAAAAACTTAAGAGTATTTATGGCCCCAATCACTCACCCACCTCATTCCCCCACCTGGCCCCCAGGGAGAAGACTGTGGTGAGTGCAACCATGCCTGCCCTTAAGTGGTAGAGCTACCCTGTGTTCATGGCTCCTACTAAAGCAGGACTTCCTCCTGACCCATATTTCTCTTCCTGGATGGCAGAGCACTGTCCCAGGAGGAGGCATTTCTCTCCAGCTACAGGGGACCCAACTTCTATAGCCTGGTCCCAGGTCCTGCCCATCAAAGCAGAGCTGAGTTTTTAAGACCGTTACATGAAAAGTACAGGGGAGGGGAGGGCTTATTTCTCACTGACCTATTTCCTGTTATATTTCAGGTGGAAGAAAGATTCTAACTTTTTCTTATTAGGTAACTTTTCCAAACTTTTTATTATGAATAATTTCAAGAATATTCAAAAATCAAGACAAGAGTATAATAAACCCCATGGACCAATCTCTCATGTTCAACAATTAGCAAGTCATGACTAATCTTTGTTTCATCTTTACCTTCCCTAGTTCCCTTCCCCTGACACTATTCTGAAGCAAATCTCAGATATCATATTTCATCCATAAACATTTTTATGTGGATCACTAAAAATTAAGTTATTTTTCTTTTTTTCCATCTTTTTTCCCCTCTGTGTTTCAAGTTCACAGATAATTTTTTCTGCATTGTCTGCGATTTTAATCCCCAACCAGCGAATTTTTCCTTTCAGATATTGTATTTTCCAATGCTTGAAATTCCATTTGGCTCTCTTCTTACCTTTCACTTCCTTCTTCATGATGCTTGCATTTTCCCTTAAATCCTTGAACATACTGTGCATTCTTATAGTAACTGTTATAAAATCCTTAACTCTGAATTCCATCATCTCTGTCATTTCTGGGTTACCTTCTACTACCTAATCTTTCTCCTGACATGGATCACATTTTCCTGCGTCTTGGTGTGTTAGTGATTTCTGACTGAATGATGGGCACTATATAGGTTATGTTGTTGAGCACCCAGATTTTGTTGTCTTCCTTGAAAGAGTATTTGGCTTTATTCTGACAAGCTGTTAAATTACCTGCAGAGGAGTTCAGGGCTTTTCAAGCTTTCTTAGAGTGAATCTGGAGAAATTTAACCATAAGGATTGTTTATCCTTGTACTACAGAGATACACATCAGCAGTCTCTACTAAATGCCCTGGATAATCAACAAAGAACTTCAACTCTGGATGGTGTGAGCTCAAACATCTCTCTCCACTGTGCGTGAGCTCTGGAAGCTATTCAGTTGCAGTGCTTTGGCTGCTCTTTGTGGAGTTTTACTCTGGGCATTTATAACAGTGTTTGGGAAATGTTCAAAAGGACACCTATGTAATTTCCTGGACTGCATTTGTGGTTTTGTTTTTTTTTTTGGTTTGCATAGTACCCTTCTCTCTGGAATTCTGCCACACAACATCTAATCACCTCTGCCTTCCTGAACTCTAGTGTCTGTCTCTTCAACTGTGTGGGGCTGCCTTTCAGGCTTCTGGAATTCTTCTCCATACATTGCAGACTGGAATGTGCCTCCATAAAGGAAGACACAGTGTTCAAGTGGCTTACCGTGCTGGTTTCCCTTTCCTGAAGGAATATCTGTTTTCAATGTCTGAGGATGGTTTCTTTTTTTCTTTTTCGGTTTATTATCCATCATGGCTGGTAATTGAAGCCAGACCTCCTTTTCTAAAACAGAACCACAAACATAAAAAAAAATTAATAATTTTTTCATACCTTCAAATTTCTGGTCAGTACTCAAATTTCTCTGATTGAGGAGACCAGCTGTAGCTTGCTTTCTCTCTTCCTTCAGGTCTCTGGTCAAAGTTTACCTTCTCAGAGGAGTTGAGCAATAGGAACATGCACTCCCATCTCCCTACTCTGACAAAGTGAAATTTGAACAGAGACCTGAAGGAAGAGAGGATGTAAGCTTTGTAGACATCTGGGTGAAAAGCATTCCAGACAGAAGGATCAGTATGTGTTAAAGGCTTGGATTCAGGAAACTGGTGTGGCCAAAGTGCAGTGAATGAGGAGGAGAGAACAGAGATGAACTCAGAGGGACAGGCAGAGTTGAATAATGCAAGGCCTTGCAGGCCATGGTGCACACTTTTGATTTTATTCTGACTGTGACAAGAAACCACTGGAAAGTTCTGAGCACAGAAATGACATCATTTGACTGAAGTTTTAAATGATTTGCTGGCTGCTATGTACAGGACAGAGAATTCTGTAACAAGAACAGAAGCAAGGAGAACAGTCAGGAGGCCACTACAGTAATGCAGACAGGAAATGGTTTGTTTTGGAAGGAGGCAGATGGTGACTTACATTCTGTAAAATCAATAATATTTACTATTGGACTTTTTGTGGGGTGTGAGAGAAAGAGAGCTGTCAAGGAAAATTCCATGTATTTTAGCTCAAGTAATGGTATATTAGAGAGTCATTCACTGCAACAGGAAAGACCAGGGGAAGAGTGGTTTGGAGAGGAAGGAGAAAAGGAAATCAAGAGTTCGGTTTGATACCTATTAGACATCCGAGTGGAAATGTCAAGGAGCACTTGGATATACGTATCTGAAGTCCATAAGTACATAAGGAGAGGCTGGGGCTAAAGACATAAATATGATCATGTCAGTGTACTTAAAGTAAATTAAGTGTGCAATCACCCTGACTGCAAATGTGGTCAGACAAACTGAGGACCAAGCCCTCGGGCACAAGGATACTTAAGGACAGAAAGATGAGAAGTCTCCAGCAAAGATTACTAAGAGGAGAGCCAAGAGAGTGGTGTTGAAGCCAACCAAAGTAACTAGGTCAAGAAGCAGGAAGTGATGACTTACATCGAATGCCGACAGATCAGGTAACATGAGGCCTGAGACCTCACCATTGAATCTGGAAGCTAAGTCCCTAAGTAGCCAGAGGGGATGGGATCCAGGAAGCAAGTGGAGGACCCGGCCTTAACAGGACTGTGGACTCCTACTGTACCAGGAGGGAAGCTGGAGGTGAGGCCACAGAGCAGGAGGCTCGCTAGATAACAGTGGCGGGGGCAATGTGGAAGTTTTTGGATATTTCTTCTACTTTCTCAATTCTTCTCCCAATAAATATTTTCTAGTTATTAGGCATTATGCTAAATATCAGGCACTGCGCCAGATACTGGGGAAGCCGCTATAAAATATGACTAACAATATCTTTTTTTAATTTAATTTAATTTTATTTTTTAAAAGACTTCATTTATTTGACAGAGAGAGAGACAGCGAGAGAGGGAACACAAGCAGGGGGAGTGGGAGAGGGAGAAGCAGGCTTCCCGCCGAGCAGGGAGCCCGATGCGGGGCTGGATCCCAGGACCCTGGGATCATGACCTGAGCCAAAGGCAGACGTTTAACGACAGAGCCACCCAGGCGCCCCTGACTAACATTATCTTATCCCTAAATACATTCTGGAGCTCCTTACTTACTACAAGTTAGCACTAATCTTTGAGAGAAAGCTCTTGAACACCGTGTGCACCACTAGCACGCCCTGAAGGCTACAGTCTGATCTACCCTCTGCTCAGACATGGAGAGGCTTCAAGTGGCATGAGGCCCCTCCCGACAGAATCTCCAAATTCTACACTGCCAGGCAGCCCGTGATCAGCTAGATACACAGCAGCACCGTCTTTTCTCCCATAACGTATCATATTCATAAACGCAGGACTGTGGACACACTGATTACAAGAACACTATTACTCCCTCTCTACCAGAAGCTGCCCGAGGGCTAAAAAGAACCTCAGGACCCTAGCAAGTCCAACCTTCTCCTTCCATGGATGAAGACGGCGGCCACAAAGAGGTGAACAGCCTTCTCCAGGTGGCCTGCTTCTGTCCTTCCTACCCCCAGGCCTCAGTACATTCTCAGCCCAGAAGCTAGAGTAATCCATTTAAAATTCAATCAGGTTTTGTCCCTCCTTGCCTCAAAATTCTTCAGTGGCATCCCATCTCCCTCAGAGTGACACCAATGCCATTATGATGGCCTACAATGCCCTCCACCTCTCCATCTCTCCACCCCATCTCTGTGCTTTCATCTCCCACCACTTCCCACTTCACTCGCTCTGTTTCAGCCCCACTGGCTTCCTTGCTGCACACTGTTTCTACCTCAGAACCTTTGCTGGGGCTGTCCCCTCTGCCTGAGAGCTCTTCCCAAAGATAACGCATGGCTCACTCCCTCACCTCCTCAGGTCTCTGCTCAAAAATCCCCTTCAAAGTGAGGCCTTTATAAACCAACCTCTTTAAAGCCGCAAGTTCCTCCACCCTGACTGTCCTATTCCCCACGCTCCTTTTCTTCCTAACAGTTAACGTCTCTGACCAAACTACATGCTTTCCTTTGTTTCCTCCTGTCTCTATTAATATTAACATTTCTGTAATCATATAAATCTGTAGTTGACTCTTTTCATCTTTTGTTAGCTCTCTCTCCACCTGGCCATGTGGTTTTCCCAATGACCACTTTCAATGACCACATCGGGTGACAATATTCTAACTTACTTTCCCAAGCCTCTCCTCCTACTAGGCATGTAGGTTTGTTCTTATTCTGCTGTACAGTTCTGTGGAAAGGTCAAAACCAATTAGAAATATATTCTTCCTTCACTCCAGATGCTTTAGTTGATTACCAATGGGATTCGGGGGGAAATCCTAGATTGTCAATCCAAGAGATTTAAGGCATGCGAGCAGAGAGGCACAAGGAGACTAAGAAGACACACCCAGAGATAGAAGAAAAGCCAGGACACAGTATTAAGGAAAGCAAGAGAAGACTATGACAGGAAGGAGGGATAAATTTGCTAGTAGACATGTGTGTTCTGTAGTGCAGTCAAATGAGCTGCTTTCGGGAGGACTCTGTGAACCAGGGACCATCACTCCTTGCAGCCTGGAGAACCTCCAGGATCAGTTCATACCACAGGAACCTCTTTCTTGCCTGTATCAACAGCAACCCTGGGGTAGTTGTAAGAGCTTATAATAAGGCTTTTCAGTGGGACATTGTGGCCCCGGAGACACTCATCAGAGGACTGTGGAACAACATGAGCAGTTCCCAGAAAGCCATCAGGCTTGGAGGGCAGGAAGTCTCTCCACAATGCATGCCATTTCTCCATCTAGGAAAAGACTCATGTCCGAAGATGTGTTCTGCACCACTCTTAGACCCTGGCAGTGTTTTCTTAAACAGACGTCCCAGCATTGCAAGTGGAGTGGAGTTGTAAATGCCCAGCATAGTAGGAAAATACACTTAAAGGGCTGCAGAAAAGAGCTTGGGACTGGGTGTCAGAAAACCCAGTCCTGTGTCCCTTTCTCCTTGGTGGCCCTGCCTGTCTGAATTTCACTTTTCACGTGTGTAAAATGTTAGGATCAAGCTCTCCCTCACCCCACCCACCAGGGTTATAAACTCTCCAAGGGCAGTGCTAAGTCTTAGCTCCAGGATCACACAGCGAAGTCTGGCCAAGAATGAACTTATAAAATCCTATGGGCTGGGTTCCTCACCTAATTCATTCTTTTGATGGTTTCTTCATTTATTCAGATCAATTTCCAAGCAGACCACTCCAGTCATCTTTCCAAAGTTTGTCCCATCAAGTGAGACCAGGTATCTGCTCTGCTTATCACCTTTCAGGATTATCTAGCTGCTCAGGGTGAAACCCTGTCTCCCCCTCATGGCCTGAAGGAAACCTATTGATGGTCTACTTGGGCCTTCACTAACCTTCCCTGCTACCAATCGTCAGCCTCTTCAAGTCCCCTGGAAGAGCCTGTCCTCCCACACTCCCATGGCCACTATCTGGAACTCTATGCCAGCCCCTACTCCTTGACCTAACTCCTGGTTCCTCACACCAAGTATCACCTCCTCCATGAATTCACTCCATCAGCGAACAAATACAAGTTGTTCCGGGAACTCTGCTGGGTCTCATGATTATAACACTGTCTGCTCTTATCCCTGTGTCTCCACAAACAATCCCTGGGCATTTTCATTACAGCATCTGTCACCCTGGAGCATTCATCATTGCTTGTGATACATTTGTCTCCAGTGCTAGGCTGAGCTTGCTAGGGAAGGGCTTTCATCTTGGTTGTGGTGTCCCTAGAATGGTGGCTGGCACTGAGTCAGCACTCAACAATGTCTATTAAGTGGGTGGATGAGTTCCCAACCAGTAAGAGTAAGCTTGTGCCTAGTAGAGGGCATGGTAGGTGACAGCCCAGCAGAGAGCAAGGTCCTGCAGTGCCTGTGCGCCTTTGGACAATGTACTTGCCATCTTCATACATAAGTTTTTTCACCTGTAAGGTGGAGATAATTACAGTTTAACCCGCTATCATACTATTAGGAAGGTTAACTGTTGCTCAAGTGCTGAGCACAGGGCCTGGCACCTAGCAGGTGCAGAGCACTTACTAACTACTAAAATGAGAGAAGAGAAAGAGGAAGAGCTTTGTTGAGAAATTGTTAAATCTATTAATATCATCAACTGAATCCCAAATATGTATGAGGCCCAGATTTGTTGCAAAGGACCTGCCACTGAGATAGTATTTGGATGTCAGAGCTTGAGGGCATATTCTCCCTCCTGTGAATTCACAGAACATCCGCCCAAAAATGAGAAGCTGACCTGAAAGGACCAACAGGCCTCCCAGGAGGTGGTCTCCGAAGTCTGCTTTGCTGAGGACCCTGGGACAGAGTAGAGGATGCCCCGGGGTCAGGACCACTTAAGGAATGTGCATATTTAAAGTCTCACAGGATTCTGATGGGGGATCCCTTCAAAAGAGCATCTGAAGCAGAGATGGGAGTGAACCCCCTTTTGAACTGACAAGCTCCATCTCAGCAGCCTGCAGGCCGTTATTCAGAACCTGCCCAAATGAAGCTACTCCTTTCCCCCAAGGCTTCCCAGCCTGTTCCACTGTCAGCCACCCTCATTAATTATCAGTGACCTTGTTCTCCGGGCTCCGGGCCATCCCTGAGTGAAGGGGATTTTGCCTGAAGGAGGTTCCAGTGCCCAGCATCCTTACTCCTGAGCCCCTGGGCTCTAAACACTCCTCTGAATGACAAGCTGGAGGCAAGAGACTGTCACACTCAGCTTTGGATAGAAAATGCTGACCTACCCTCAGCCCCTTGGAAGTAAGGGGCCTAATTTCACTCACTGAAGTACTTAATTTCACATGTTTCTTTTTTCATTAAGCATTCCTGCTGCTCAAACCCTTGGGCCCATGCTTTTACTCGTGGCCTTAGAATAATTTAAATTAGCCTGAGTGAGTTAATATTTAAATCTAGTAAAACTGACAAGGGCATCTGACTATGGAGGAAATGATTTGCAATACCCAATGAGAAGCTACTTATATTGGTCCAAAAAGTCAGTTTTCTGTAAGCAATTTGCATTTCAAATTCATAGAACTTTTGGTGCTTGAAATTACCCCTAAATTCCAAGAATACCAAGAGACTTTTCTAAGGTCACATACCTAGTGGGTGGCCAAAGCTAGAACCTGAACCCAGGGCTTCCTGAATTAAGGCCAGTGACAGCCCTAAGTCATAGCCTGCAACTGTCCTAGTGCCCAGCTAAAAGCACTTCCACGAAGACATCAGGAATTTTAATTTGAGGGTAGCCAAGAGCAATAAACATTACTTCTTCCAGCCTGTAATGGTTTTTCTAAAAACATTTCTAAAATATCTATTCGAACTGGCCCAATTGAAAGTAATCTCAGTGTTAAGAAAATTATTACTTTGCTGAATTACCATACAAATTTTGAAAGGGTAAGCTTGAGAAGGGTGGTGTGCGAAGAAAAAAAAAAGGCAAGGTGGGGAGTGGGGGTGTCTTGTAAACAAACCTGCAATGTTTTGGGATATTTCCTATTGTGCAGACTCTGATGTGATACAGACATGCTGATCTTAGAATCTATTTCATCAAACAAAGCCACAGTTCCTCTAAACAGATGCTCTCAAATTACTTTTCTCCTTAGAGAAACATTTAGTTTCAATTCCTCCTATATAATGGACCACTTTCACCAGAAAAGGGAAAACTCTGATTAAAACTGTCCCTGGGCAGAGGAGAGATGATCTAGTGTGGCCAGATGACCAAGTCAGCCATGCTTGCCCTGTGACCAAGATAGCCATGCTTCTGTGCCCATGACTGTTTGTCAGCTCCTAGTATCATCCTTGACTCCAGGCTTCGTAGGCAGCTAAGTCCTCAAAGGCCACTGTATTATAATGTGGTCATCTGCCAGTGTGCTTGGGCTTGAGGTCTGGAGGAGACAGAAAAAGGAACACCAGCAATTGGCTGGGGTTGGAACTGTTGGGGGACTGCTGGGGAGACCTCCTTTGCTGAAATCCAGGGCGTATGGACACAGACAGAGATCACAGGAAGCTCTGACAGCCCAGCTCTGCAGTCTGGACTTTATCTTACGGTTGAGGAGTATACTGCCAGAGTAAGTGACCATGATCCAACCTGTACTTGAGGAGGTAAGGAGAAAGAAGTGAAAAGTGAGAGAGCAGGATGGATCTGGGAGTCCACCAGAGGAGGATCTGCAGAACTGCCGTGATCCATGGGGACAGCCTGAGGAGTCAGGACTGCAAGAGAGGGGGTAGTGGGCAATGGTGGCACTGAGGTAGGGAGGGATGGGGAGGCCAACTTAGGATATGGAGTATTTCTGGCACTGGCAGGACACCCACTTAGAGCAGTCTCTCTGTATAGTGGAAATACAGCTTTCAAGCACCTAAGAAAAATTGGAAATTATTTACTTGTGGGACATCTGCAAGGAAATGAAGGACAAAGCTGCAAGGGTGGACATCCTTACTCAAGGACAGAGGGAAAAACGAGAATGGCCAAAACCTTGGAAAGCAACAGCCTTTAAGGGATGGGGGGGGGTTGGAGGATGAGAAGCAACAAAGAAGGATGAGGAGGGCCAGTGAGAGAGGAAAGAGGCTATGGGAAGGCAAGCCCTCATGTCTGATGCACAGAAGCCAGGGAAGTGCCAAAAGAGGCAGGCAGTGTTAACCTTTTGGGAGTGAGTAGGTGGTGAGTGAAACCGTTTCACTCACCAACCACTTAGCCATTCTCTTACTACATTACTTCCTAAGTATGCAGGCTAAGTGTAGTGCATAGCATGGGCTGGTTCTGCATCAACTCTCTCCCAGGTTTGAGTAGCTACAGAGACTCCCTAATGTCATTTACAAAATATTCAAGAATCTTTTCTCCACATTACTAGTTTTGAATCCAATTTTATCTCCTGAAGAGGCAGAATAACATAGTGGTCAAGAGCACAGACGACTGGGGCAGACCTCCTAGATTCAAATTCCAGATCTCCTGCTTCCTAGCTGGGCACAGAACAACTCTCTGTACCTAATGAAACATTAGCTATAAAACTGAGATAACAGGATGTACTTCATGGTATTGTCGCAAAGATTTAACTCAGTTAATATATACATACACAAAACAGTGCCTGGCACATAGGAAGTGCTCAAAATGTTATTGAATCATTAAGTTTTAATAATCTAAATCATTTCGTTTTTAACAATCAATTAAGATGAAAATAGAGAATAGTAGTATTTAATAGAAATATAGTGCAAGTCATACATAAACCACATACTTAATTTTAAATTTTCTAGTAGACTCATAATAAAAATAGTAAAATTAATATTTAACCCAATTTATCTAAAATATTGTCACTTCAATGTGTGATTGATATAAAAAAATTTAGATATTTTACTTTTTATGAAGTCTTTGATATCTGGTATGGTATATTACACTTATACATAATCTCTCATTCAAACAGCCACATTTCAAGTGCTCAATATCCACATGTGATTAGTGGCCACCATATTGGCAGCACAGGTATAGAGGAATACACACCAAACTGTTACTCTAGGTCACCTCGCAGGGCTGGCTTAGAGATGAGGTAGCGGAACTAGCAACATTTTGTTTACATACCTCTACGTTATTTAATATGTAACAATTAAGACGTATGTTTTTAAAATCCAGCAAATTAAAAAAACTAACGACCCAAACCTAATGTTCACTGAAATGATCACCAAAATATAGAACGTGTTCGAACATGGAAGTTAGGAGAACGGGGTTCTAGGTCACATATGGGACCTTCAAAAAGCCCTTTCCCATTTTCGGACCTCAGTTTCCTTACATTTCATTTAGAACTGGACGATTCCTTAAGACCTCGCAGTTCTTAAAATGCACAAATGTTGGACGCTCTATTTCTCCTACATTACCTCCAAGAATCTATAAGAGGATGAGAACCGTCTCCTCACTTCTGGAGATGGTTTATCTGTAAGCAGAGGGGCAGGTGACACGTCTTCACGCGGTCTGAGAATTTCTTGTTTCCTTTCCTTTGAAGCCAGGTTTCCGTTTGCTGCTGGCTATGAACATTCTCAGCTCTTAAAAGCTCACATTTACATTCGTCCCCTGGTTCTCTCCGTGCCCCGCTGTGGTCACAAATGCCAAGGGAACTGGAAAATGAGCCTGACCTTCTCACTCTCGCTCAGGAATGATTTGGTCCGAATGCAAGGAAATCTGGGAGGAGGGGCCGCGGGAGTACGTGCTGCACCTGTGGAACCTGCTGGATTTCGGGATGCTGTCCATCTTCGTGGCCTCCTTCACCGCCAGGTTCATGGCCTTCCTGAAGGCCAGCGAGGCCCAGCTGTACGTGGACCAACACGTGCAGGACGACACGCTGCACAACGTCTCACTTCCGCCGGAAGTGGCGTACTTCACCTACGGTGAGCCGGAGGGCGGTGCTCCGCCGTGTCCCGCCCCACGCTCCCGGGGCGTGGCCACGGGCTCTTAGCACCACTCCACGTGCAGATCCCCCTCCCAAACAGTCCTACTTCGTGCAGCACAGTGAGCTTCTTAGAACGTGGACTTAGTGACTATTTTTTTATGTGTTAAGAAGGATAGATTTGTTTTGGAAAGGATCTGGAACGTTTCTGGGAGTTTCTTTTTTTTCTCTTTTTTAAAACAAAGATCTCTTTTTTTAAAAGATTTTATTTATTTATTTATTTGTGAGAGAGAGAGAGAGAGCACACAAGCAGGGGGAGCGGCAGGCAGAGGGAGAAGCATGCTCCCTGCTGAACAAGGAGCCCAATGTGGGACTCGATCCTAGGACCCTGGGATAATGACCTGAGCCACCCAGGCACCCCCAAAGATCTCATTTCTGGTATGGATCCAGGAGCACTAAGGGGAAATGTAGAGATGGAAGAAATGTCCTTCTATATTGGATCCCTGTGTTTCGTGCAAAGATAGGCCCTTGATTCCCCAATTCAAAAGTTCCTTTCTCGTGGCCAAAGTAGTTTTTTGGAGTTGCCTTAATTCTTCCAAACGACAAGGCCATACAGTGTGAGGTAGTAGATTGAAAATTTAGGAAGAGTAAGAGTTGTAGCATCCATTTATTGAGGACTTACTAGGTGCCAGGAACTGTATAAACATATTATACCATAAACTCCAATCCTTGCAAAAGGTCTTCTCTGTCCCTATTTTACAGATGATGAAATGGGTTTCCATGGCAGGACTCACAATGTTCTCAGAAACACAGGAATGCCTTGGATAGCAAGGGATCCTGGCCCAACATGAATTGAAAACCATGCAGAATGGCAAAGTACTTATGTCGCCAGCCTTTGGAGTTACACGTGGATTCAAACCCTACTTCTATAGCTTACTCTGAGACTTTTGTTTACTTAACGTTTCTGAGCCTTTATTTTCTCATAAGTAAAACCAGGATAATACCCAAGTCAAAAAGTTTGTTTTACAGATTAAATAGTGCATATGAGGAATTTTGCACCGTGCTCTGAAAATATTAAATGTTCACTAAATGGTTAACAGTTATTATCAATAATGCCTATTGGTTCATTTTCCTGCTCTAACACGGTACTTTCTGTTCCAAAAGAGAAAGAGGAGTGGAGAGAAGAAACAGATCTCTTTTATTGTTCCCAGTAAATTAGCTGGACACTTAGGCATTCATTAATGGCCGCTGCTACATCTGAAGGGTTTGAGTGTCAAAAGTCCCTGTTAGATGAAGTCACATGGCTCCTGTGTCCTCAAAAATGTTCGTGGTCAGGTAAAGCAGTGAGCTGCCAAGGGCCGCCATTTACCACAGTAGTTGCTACCCATATTCTATATAGATCATGTTGCACAGATTATGCCACACGTAAATGTGGTAAGGACACACCTCCTGAGAAACGGGGAGTCTTCTCGTATTACAAACCATTCACTCTTCGTTGATTGGTTTAGCAAATTCAGATTTGTTAAAGGCCAAATGGGCTTGTATATTTTCCCCTCTGGGCCATTCAGGGTTCATCAATGAAAGATGAGAGAATCTTGATACTAAATTGGATAATTTTCTTAATGCCCTGATTCAGGCTGCAGTATTGTCCACTTGTGACTTCTGTTCCTATTAAGGATTGTATTAAGGTCTCACCCAACTGCAAAGTACTGCACATTGTTGCCCTTGCTTTGAGATTCACCCTGTGCCCTTGGAAATCTTTTGGCTCATAGTGGGCCCTTGTGCTCCAGTTGTGGAGCGAGAGAGCCCCCTGGTGGCCAGCAAGGCAGTGGTGCCTTCCAACCTCTACAGCTCCAAATAGGCAGATTCCAGTTTTCCAGCTTGTGATAGGGCAATTTTTCTCATGGAAAGAGCTCCAAAAAGAAGAAAATCCGTTTGTCTGAATCATCACACTGCTCTTTGCTTTTACACCCATTGTAACTCTTACAAGCCAGTCCAAGTAGAACACTTTTTACTAGAAGTCCTGACCTAGTCACCGGGGTCTGAGGACAGCTAAATCTATCTTACTAGATAATAGAACTGGCTTTTATTATTACAGCTGAGGTTTAATATGTAAATTATAGGACGGGGGAGAAAAAGAAATTCCTTTTTGGTGTCTCTTTGTAGAAGCCAAGTCTTATTTCATGTTACCCAAATGTGTTATTTATCCTTGGAGGGTGACAGATATATTGGAAAAACATAATTTGTTCTCCTTACTTGTCTTTCCTGGACTTCTGAGTTATGACCTTGATGAGAACATAGAGCCTATAATTTTATTGTATTTCCAAATGTAATTTAGAATACACTACGTGAAACTTCGTAGCAAATAGAGGCCTGGTTTCCCTTACTAAAGGTTTCTTGCTGCTCTTTATTATTATAATTGTTTAACACAGTCTAGCCTTGAAAATAAAGGATAAAATTCCTCCTTCATTTCCCTTGGGGTTGCCAAGAATTGCTATGTAATCTCCTTGCTATCTGCATTTACCTGGCTATGACAAGGACCCCATACCCCTAATCCAATCTTGCAAATGGCAATAATAATATCTACTCTACAGGGCTGTCACGAAAATTACAGCTAATGTACATGTAAGAGCTAATTTCAGTTTCTCAGTGTTTCTCAGTTTAAGTTTCACTTAGCATTTCTCAACAGGGAGACCCTTGGCTTTTTCAGCAGAGCAATTTTCATGGTACAGGTCTGTCTAGAGCATTGCAGGGTATTAGCATCTCAGTAATATTCCTGCCCCAGCGTTGTGATAACTGCAGGCACCCACATACAGTTCCCAAGGATGAAGATGCTGCCCTCACCAGAGAACCACTGTGTGTCCTGACACATAGCAGGGAGCCTTATTAGTGATGGATGCCACTCCTTGGGCCATAGGAACACTTCACAGCTTTGTTCTGCTGTAGGAATACACTCTGGACAGCTCAGACCCACACAAGAGGCCACAAGCAGAAACTCCACAGCCCAGGATCGGTCCCAGGACTCTTGCCACCTGGAACAGGGCTGCCATGGCAAACCTGGATGACTGGTCGCCATATTGGAGACCTTCGCTGAAACCCAGAACAACTCTTCCAGACATACACAGCCTGAGAAACAAAACCCAAGAGCATTTTCTCAGGCAAGATCCAGATTCCTGGCCCTTGTGTGGGCTCGTGTGTTCTGATTTGTGGCCAGTCCAAACTTGTGGTATTTCAGTCAGTCATTTAACAAACATTTAGCAACACCTGCTGTGTGTGAGACCCTATGCTAAGCACTTTACATATATAGGGTTGCATTTCATCCTCATGACAGCTCTGTGAGGTTGATGTTATTATCCCCAATTTACAAATGGAGAAAATCTGGTTCCAAAAGGTTAATTGACTTGCTGGCATTCATATAGCCACACTGTCAACCTTGGGTCTGTCTGACTCCAAGCCCATGCTCCTCGCCACTACTTCCCCATGCTGCTTCCCCAGTGGATGGGACGTCCTCGGCTGGTGGAGCTCAAACACGGGCAAGGAGGACAGAAGAGTGAGCAGCATGGAAAGGTCCATGACAGAGGGTGCACAGGATACTGCAGGAGCAAAGAGAGGAATGGGGAGCCTGTCCCAGGTTGTAGGAGTCACAGAAGGCTTCCTGAGAGAGCTGACACCTGACCAGAGTCTTAAAGGATGAGTATGAATGAAGCGGCCTTGAAGTGAGGGCAGGGTGTTCCCAGCAGATGGACCAGCACATTCCCAGAGGGAGGGTGACACCTTCAGTGTATTGGGATCAACTTCAAGACAAGGGCAGGAATGGCAATGATGAGGTCAGCCACCTTGAAAGATGCCTAACTGGTTTCCCCGCCAGAGAAAAGTCAGCACAGCAGATCCTGTCCCCCCGCGATGAGTAACCCAGATTATTTTCTTTCAGCCAGGGACAAGTGGTGGCCTTCAGACCCTCAGATCATATCAGAAGGGCTGTATGCGATCGCTGTCGTGCTGAGCTTCTCTCGAATCGCGTACATCCTGCCAGCCAACGAGAGTTTTGGGCCCCTGCAGATCTCACTGGGGAGAACCGTGAAAGATATCTTCAAGTTCATGGTCATTTTCATCATGGTATTTGTGGCCTTCATGATTGGGATGTTCAATCTCTACTCCTACTACCGAGGTGCAAAGTACAACCCAGCGTTTACAACGTGAGTACACCAGGGCTCTCTTCGGAGGGTCTCTGTGGGCTCCCCGGGAATCCTTAGGAGTCTCTCGCAGGCAGCTCCTTGCAGAGACTCATGTTTCCTTGGTATTTCTACAAGTTACAGGCAACTTTCTTTAAGGGTGGCTTAGAGGTCAGGTTCTGGAGTTGAAAGAATCCATTTTTTAAGCTATATTAAATCTTTGTTTTTGCTACTTACATGCTGTGCAGCCATGAGCATGTTCCTTAACTTCTCTGAGCTTCCGTTTCCTTATCTTTAAAATGAGGATAAAAATAATACCTGCTTAACAGGGACAGTATGAAGATTTAGGGAGGTGATACAGCAGCCAAACAGTATACTCTCAATACGTGAAAGGAATTATTATTACTATTATCATCGTGTTCACCTGTGCTACCTAGAAAACAGAGCCCGGGGCAAATGTTGTATGCCAACACTTTACTGGAGAAAGGCAGTTGCAACCCAAATGCAATAAGACTGAAGGAAAAAGAAAAGTGAGGCGGGGGACGAGGGAGAGCAGATACAGGATGCTGACCTGGCCACCATCTATCAGAACGTACAACTCGGTCATGACACACTCTCTGGGGAGATTATACGGAAACATCGCATCTCCGAATAGCCCATCAGAATGAGGAATAGACAATTTATCAGGCAGAGCCTTCCCATCTGCTGTCTTCCATTAATCAGATTCACTCCAGAGGACATGAACTCCGCTACCCTTCCAGGACAGCCGTGGGGAAGCCAGGGCCACATAGCATGAGGGGGTAGGTGTGTGAGTGCGCACAGGTCAGCAGCTCTGTACGCCTGGCTGGACCAGCCGGCTCCGGGGCGTGGACACTGAGCAAGTCCAGCAGTGTCACGTGCCTCAGCAGCAGTGGGGAAGGCTCAGGCAGGGAGGGAAGAGGCACGTGCGCCAGCCTGAAGAAAGCCACCGTCGGGCCAACTAACATCAGGGTCCAGAAGTAGCTGCCACACGCAGAGCAAGACAGGTGCCGGAGCCTCCCGCGTGGAGGTGGTTTTGGAGCTCCCGAGCCTGTGTCCACGCAGACTTAGGGCTCCCCCCGCCGTGGGGGATGCCAGACAGTGTCCTGGAGGGCCGTCAGTAGCACTGAGCAGTGGTCTAGGAGAAGAGTCAGGCAGACCTGAGTTTCCATCCCGACACAGGCGTTTACTGGCTGATGACCTTATGCCAAGTCACTTGATTTATCCGTGCCTCTCTGTCCTCACCTATAAAATGGAAATGACTCTCTGCCTTGTTCATAAATAACCTTAGGAATAAATGAGGGGGTTACGTAAAGGGCCTGCGGCACCGAAGTCTTTCCAGTCTAGGTCTTTCCCCCGGCCCACCCAGGCTCAGAACTCCCTGCCTTCTTCAGGCTCCCGCCCAGAATCTTGAGGGAAGCACAGTCATGCCTCCAGGCACAAGCATGACAGCTGGGACCTGCAGGGCTAGCACTGCTGACATGGGGCCCCACGAAACCTGAGGGGCCTGAGATTTGTTTCCCAGTAGGTGAAAATGACTGAGCCCAGCCACACAGGTTTCCTGAGCAATTCCCAGCTCACAGCACAGCCTCACTTTCTCCTTCTTCTGAGAAATCGCCCATCAGGGGAAGAGGTTTAACTCTGAGAACCCAAACCCAGTGCACTGAGCGTTGTCCCCCTCAGCTCAGAATCATGGACTACGCTGCCCCACCATGGGAACCACCTAGAAACATGGGACCCTGGTGCTCCCGAACCACAGAAGCTGTTACTCTATGGGACAGAGAAGTAGTGTGTGTTTACACAGAGCAGGTGCCTGGCCCAGAGCAGAGAGATGCACCTGAGAAGTGTCTGGCTGTGCCCTTAGCCCACAGCAGCCCACGGCCCAGACACACTAGGTGTGAGTCTGAGCTCTCCTCTCCCTGGCTGCGTGGCCTTGGGCAAGTGCATAAATCCCCTGGGCCTCAATGTGCCCTGCAGCTCTGAAGTAAGAATACTAAGATGGCCAACCTAACAGGATTGTTGTAAGGACTCCGTAAGACGCAGCATTAAATACCATGTGTGGCATGCAGTGAAGCTTCTGTGAATGGCAGTGATGATCATGGAAATGGTGAATAAGGACAGGGGAGGGAGGAGAAGCTGCAAGCACAGATACCTGGGTACTGATCTGGCTCTACGAGACCCTTTCTGAGCAGTGGCTTTGCTAACAAACTGTGGTCCAGATCAGGCCAAATACATCATTGATTGAGCCGGACTACTTTATATGGCTCCCATACTCAGTGATTAGCTGTGGGGGGAATGAGATAAGTTTGAATCGCCCAAAAGCAAATTTGCTCTAGATCTGCTAGATGTAGCCTCTCAGCATGGGAGGCATTGTGACTGAAGGACAGTCAAGCTGTCAGTCAACAAACCCAGGCCTCGACGTCCCTTCTGTGTTTCCAGTCTGGCACAATGCCTTGCGCACACAGTAGGGCTCACTAAACTCTTCACGAACGTGAATGATAGAAGGAACAGGAGAAACAAAGCCAGGCTCAAGGCGGTAGGGTAAACACTGGACTGAGAATCGGACCACGTGACCTTGGGTTCCGTTTCTCCTGGGCTGGGTGTTCTGTGCAATCCCTCTTCCTGCTCCTCACGGGGAGCCTGCCCTACTAGCACATAGCTACTCAGAAGGTCAGTGCCAGGACACAGGAGAAAATGAAAAAGATCATGACGTGAGGGCAGGGCTGGCCCGGCCACAATTCTCAGCTGGATGCCGCTCATCTATAGAGGGAATCTTTCGGATCAGGAAAAGCCATGGGAAAAGATGAAAGCGGAAGAGGAGCAATACAGTTGGTTTGTCCCAAGTCCTGGGAACCACGTGGACACCTCTTAGACAGGAGGGACCCAACCAAAGAGGACCCAGGCCCCCCAGGATGGGGAAGGGAAGAAAAAGTGTGGCGGCGGCAGCAAGCACAGTAGAGAAAGAATGGGATATTTAGGGCCTTAGCAGTTCCTAAAATGGGACGTGCAGCGGCAAGGCAGTGTGATTGGACAGGGAAACAGTCAATAGAGCAATGAAGTGCAGAGGAAAGAATGGATTTTTGTAAATGTCATCTTTTACCTTCTGACTGCTCCCCGGAGCATGTCCCCCTAAGAGATCTTTGATGAGCAAAAAGCCATGTTAGGATAAATGAGATGTGTGCTTTAGGGGACTCAGAACTATTCTGCGTGCCAGCTAGGCTGGTGATAAAGTCGAATGACCCCCCTAAGGTGAATGTTTGCTTCAGAGCAGCCCATCCTCAGGCTGCCCTGCCTAGCTCGGGATCTTCCCTCTGGCCCTCCCACAGGGGTGGGGGGCGTCTCTCCTGTGGAATTTTGAGCTTGGAGGGTAAGATGGGTCCCCTATCTGTTTCTACAGAGTCAGAAGACTCAATCCTCCAGAAGAGAAATCTGGGCTGGAGCACACTGCAGGTCAGGTATCCTTCCCCCAACCCCACACCTGCCATGTTCAAGGACAGCTGGGGTTCCTAAAGACTGTTCAGGAGGCCCCTTTGAGAGTCAGCTGTTAGGAACTAAGAGACTGCTGCCCCATAAGAGCCCTGCTCACCCTAGGAGTGCAGTCCCCGTTCAGATTGCAAAAGCCAGTCCCACCTGAATCCCACCAAGTTACAGCACTGTCCCAAATGAGAGAGGTGGGGACATTCTGGGACCAAAGGAAAGAGGAAGTCTCTCTACCAACTGCAGACCCTTAGCCCTAAGCCCAGCCCTCTTCTAACGCCCCACAGGTTCCAATTCTTCCCTCCCCACCCCAAATTCCCAATCCCTCCACCCAGCAGACCTCAGTGAGAGGGTTAGAAGAAAATAGACAGATTGAACTAACTCTGCCCAGGTATAAATAAACACACAGGATGAACAGTCTTACCTGAGATTGGTGGTTCTCAAACGGCACCAGACTCATCTGGGGAAATGGCTAAACTGGGGACTTCCCAGGCCTCACCCCCTAGAGAGTCTCATTGCAATAATAAGGGTGGGGCTGGGAAGTCTGCATTAACAAGTCACTGGGGGGCTCTGTGAAGTTGGTCCTAGGGGGCTACAGGGAGACACATGCTGATGCTATCCAACCTTATGCTTCCAGGGAGAGAAAGAGGCCACTCTCAACTATGCGCATTTCAAAAACAAAGGGCTTGTTAACCTAAGTGAGTGTCTTTTGGGTAGACTCTCCGGCTCTGCAGGTGGGATTTGTTTCTGTAGGTTCAAGTCGGAACAGGTAGCCAGATCAAGCAAGGAGTGAGCTCCGACAGAGTCTGTGAACAGTTCCCAACTTGTCAGCCTCCGACAGAACCAAGGGTGCGCTCAAAGATCTGGGTTGTTTTTCTCAGCTGCTGCTGTGTCGGGGCCTAGCTGAAGGGGTGCAGGGACATGAGTGCCTGGGTCATTGGCTGGTGAGCTGGGCCTGTCTGGGCATGACAGATTGTGCACCTGCCGGCAGCTCATTATCTCCAAGTCGCTTCTATGAGAAACTGCGAATGTCCAAAGGGGAGGGAGAGACGGCGCTCAGACAAGTTTTATGCTCTCAGAGTACAAAATCAAAGTATCCCACAACAGGGGTCAGGAAGTAGAGAGAAAGCTGAGCAAGCCGCCAGAGACAGCTCTTTCTTGAAGAAAGTCTTTAAGAAAAGTTTTTGATTCTGTTAGGAATTTTGTTCTTATTAGGAACGTATTTTGACTTTATCATGGAAGTCCGTCGACAGAGAGGATTTGCCTTTTGAGGGGGTTGTTTTGAGATTTTCAGCCTACAAACTCTAGAAAAACCGTGGGGTCCCAGCCCTCTGGTTATAGTGTTAGAAAAAGAGAGACGGGGAGCCTGGCTGGCATAGTCGGCTGGGCATCTGACTCTTGATCTCAGCTCAAGTCTTGATCTCAGGGTTGTGAATTCAGGCCCCCTGATGGGCTCCATGCTGGGCATGGAGCCTACTTTAAAAAAAAAAAAAAGAGAGAGAGAGACAAAAAATCCTTGGCTCATGAATGAAATACAGCTAGGCAAGAATGCACACAAGAGCAGTAGCCTTCCCTATACTCTGATTGTGACCATGGCAGGGCAGGTCCACAGAGAAGAACAGGAGGGTCTGGGGGCAAGGGGGTGACCCAGAGCCAGGAAGTAAGGGCTCTCTGACACCACTCATGACTCACAATGGACTCCTGGTCTCCCCTTTGGGTGAACTTGGCCTCCCCTACTTCATTCTGACTGGACATTAAATATGGGGCCTGCCTCCCAAAAAAATGAGCCAGCTAATCTTTTCGGCCAAGCCGTTGTGGAGTCAGCTTCATAGCACAGCTGGGTTGAGACTTTTCTAATCAAAAATAATACCTCTCCTAAGGTTATTCTGTCTCCCCAGGAATCATTTTAATGGAAGTAGCTTCAGCAGTGCTAAGCAAAATTAGAAGCTTCCGTTTTCCTTGACAGTTATGGAAAATTTGCACATTCTATAAAGGGAGAGACTCATAAGGCCACCAGGGGCAGGAGGCGCTGATTCAGCTCACCCAGCATCACAGAGCCACTGAAAAGCCAGCCCCTCCTTCCCGTGAATTTGGGGGGGGGGCGGCCACTGGGGCTGGGGGAGAAGCTCCTGCGGGCCCTGCCCACACATGGTCCACCCCGCCCAGCAATGCTGCATCACCCTGTTGTTGAACAACTTGTTGAACAAACACATGATCTGCCCTCTCACGGAATCCTCCAAACTGTGGAATGACACCTACCACCAGAAAACTAAGGCTCAGAGAGACACTAGACTGGCCCAAATCCCAGAGCCAAGGAGGGGATTTGAACCCAGATCTGCATGACTCCTATCCTCCACCTTTTGACCTGCAATTCCCAAGAGTGGGATCCCCACTCCCACAGTGGAGCCTCTGCTCTAAAGTGGAGGGGGATCTCTTGAAAAATTGGGTCACTTTCCTGTGGCACCAAATTCTAAAGAAGAGCATACTGAATTCAGATGTGGTTATCATTGAGAACCTGACGGCTTTAGGTAACTGATCTCTAAATACGCAGACTGTGTTTGCCCCCTGGGTAAAGTAGGCTTCTATTCCAAAGTACACTCATTTGTTTGACAACCATTATGGAGGAGCTACGCCAAGCCGAGTTCTGTGTTTGCCCTGGGGTCACAGAGATGAGTAAGACAATCCTCCTCTCCCTGTGGAATTCATAGACAAGTGGGGGATTCAGAAAAAAGTAGCATCAATTGTTATACCACATGATCATCATCAAAGGGTACTTGGGCAGCACAGTGAGGAAGAAGCACTGAACTCTGCCTGGCAGAGTCAGGGAAGGCTTCATGGAGGAGGTGGCTATGGAGGGTCTTGGAGAATGACTAGGAGGGTATTCTAGCCTGTGCAAGGTATAAAGGGGAAGAGGATTTTTGAAGAACTGCCAGTAAGGAAGAGTTTGGGGAAACAAGGGAAGATTACATAAAACAATCCAGGAGGATCCAGATTCTGAAGGGTGTTAGGGTCCTGATAAGGTGTTACAGTCTCTGCTAAGACCTTTTTAAAAGAAAGATCTGCCTTTGGAGAGTGTGCTGGGGCAACTGTGTGAAGGATGGACTGGAAGGGGTGGGGGGTTTTATCATGAGTAAAAACAGCTCCTCACAGCTCCTCCCCTCACGGAACTTGCCGACTGGTTGGGAAGACAGACGCTAATCAAAAAAATCATAGGAACGAAGGCATGTTTATAAATTGAGATGCTCTGAAAGAAGGGAACTTGAGAGACAGGCAGCTTCCAAGAGAGCTGAACACGGTCTGTTGGGTGGCTAGGACAGGGAGCCACGTGAGAAAGGACAGGACCCTGAGGAGTGGCAGTGGGCTGGAGAAGGGACACTGGGGAGTCTGGAGTGGAGACGTGGTATCTGACTGAATGTGGGGGTTGAGAGGGAAGGAGGATGTTTTCGGGGTTTTGACATTGGGAAGGCCCTAGAAGGATCTGGGGGAGACAGTCTGGAGGAGCATATTATGGGAAGAAAGCCAAGGTCCCTGGTGATTCAGGAGAGAAATGGGGGCTTTAACCTTCTGCAGGACCCATACGCAGCAGAGCTAAAGGCAAACACGCAGATCCAGGTGCACACTCAGTGTCTTGGGTGAAGTCCTTGTCCTAAGGGATGGAGGACCTGGAGGGCTTGAGAAGGAAGGCCCCATGCTCAGCACCAGAGGCCAAGCCGACACTTGCTAAAGGAACAACATAGGCTCTTCAGCTAAAAATGCCACATTATGCTTTGCAAACAAAAGATTCTGAAATTTCCCTGGCCCATGGAAGAGAAAAAAGGGAGAGAGATGAGCCATATAAGCCCCAAGATATCTCTAAGGGAATGACGAGCCAGAGGGGCCTCCAGAGAGCCAGGGGCCATACCGCCAAGAAGGATCTGGCTGCAGAGGAGGTCCTGCTAGGGCAGCAGAGGCTGGATCCTATTGCCTGCCTGAGTAAAACTCACTATAACCAAGGGCTAGGTAAGAGGAACCAAGGAAACGTCACAGTGTGGCGTCACAGGACTGCGGCTGACTACCATGTTCTTTGGGCAGAGCATGCTAAATGTGTCTTTTGGTGGGAACCGGGAATGGAACCGGCCTCCTGGGCTTCAGAAGGGACTGATTCTCCCGGGATTCTGGGTCAGTGTTGAAATCTGGGCATCTCTGATACAGAAGTGTTATGTCATATTTTACCGTATTTTGAAAGTTATAATCTCGCCTTTCATCTTTTAAATGCAAGCTGGGTATAAGGATTTGGGGGAATGAGGGAGCTTATTACGGCCACTGTCACATGGAGACAGTAGTAAGAAGGTCCTCAGATGTGGCAGACCAGGCAGCCGTGGTCACTGAAGGGGTCCAGCAAAGGCTGAGAGAGGCTGGGCATCTGGAAATGACCATTATGGGTCAGAAAAGGAGTTTGAGTCTATTATAAGTTCTCATCTTTGCATAATTCTCCAGGAAGTGATAAAAATATAGATCTTTTCCTGGACTAGTTCAGAAGAATGATTACGCCTGTTATAGCAGGCATTCTACTATCATATAATATTTATTTATGCCCTCGCCTCATGTTTATTCATGACGTGAAATTTTAAAAGCCTGGTACCTTTAAGCTTCTGAAACAGGCTGAGAGCCCACAAATGCATGAGGGAAAGGCTTGATGGTACACAGAAAATGTGCTCTCTTCGATGATGTCTTCCCAGCACATTTTCAGACCCTGCCCCACGTCCTCCATCTTGTTCTCAGACTAATCATCACCACCTCAACGGGGAGAAAGCCCTCCCTTTTTATCACTAACATTCGATTCTAGAAATGGGGTCAAACTCTCCTTCCTCAAAGTGACAGAGTGACAGGAGACCGGGTTGTCCAGGGTTAGCTCTAGAGATGCTATCAGAAGTATAGTTCTTGGGCAGGTCTGAAGCCAGCCGGCCAAGACCAAGTCACCTCATGCCTCAGTTTCCCAGCATTCAATCCTTCATTGACCAAAAATGTTGACTGAGTCCCTACTATGAGCCAGGCACTGTCTGTTACCAATGACAGAGCAGTGCGCGCGTCAGCAGACCCTGCCCTCGTGGAGGTCACACTCCTCTGTGAACAGGGAAAGAGGGACACACACACACACAAAAAGACAGTTTAAAGAATTAAACAAAAAGACAAAGAAGATCATTTAGGATTAAGTGCTGAGGGCTAGGAAAGAAAGAAAAATGCTGAGCGGAAGAGTAACTAGGGCAGCCTCCCCTATCTGAGCTGGTGACAATCGAGTTTACAGCCAGTGAGTGAGGAGGAGGAGGAGGGGAGGCCAGGTGGAGACAAGGGGGAAGGGCCTTCCAGGCTGAGGGAACAGCAGAGATCATGGCAGCCAGGGAGCCAGCGGGGATCCGTGAACGGGGTAGGTGTGGGGGATCGGGAGTCCAGAAGGGGCCTTGAGGCCTCCCAGGGGACAGAAAAGATCGTCAACCCTGGGAAAGCCGCTCAAGAGGAGGGGCAGGATCTGATTGCTCTTTTCAAAGGGTTGTACTTAGAGTTGATTGTAGGCCAGGAGACACTTTCAGCCTGACGCTGGAGCCTCCTGGAGTTAAGAAAGAAAGAAAAAACTAACACCACTAACATTGATCACATATTTGTTACGTGCCAAGCAGTATTTTACACACTTCCCAAGCATTCAGTTAACTCCTTGAATCCTCACAACAACCCTGTGAAGGAGAGATTGCAGTTTTCCCATTTTACAGCTAGAAAAACAGAGGCCCGGAGAGGCTGGGGTGTGGCCAGAAGCCCACACGCAAAGCCAGGTTTGCCTGACTGAGAAACTGTGCTCTGAGGGCCTCACCAACTCATCAGACAGAGTTCACTGAGCGCTTTCAGCAGTGCCACGCTGCATACCAGGGTCTGGAGTTTCAAGGGTGAAGAAAACACAGCTCTGCCCTCGAGGAGCAAGCAGGCTCCCAGGCGTCCCTGTAGGAATAAATCTGGGCTGCAGAGGCTTTGTGCACCCTCGTTCCTTGACACTGATTCTGGGGCGAGCCTCCTCTCCTTCTGGACACTCTGAATCCAACTCCTCATTTAGGACCGGGGATAAGCCAAGAGGTCACTCAGGGGACACAAGCTGGCAAGGCACGAGGGCTGAGGCTCAGACTTCCTTAGGCACTTGCCTCTCTGCGCTGACCTTCGAGCCTGGCCCAGCTGCTCTGGGTCTGCGGGTCCAGGCGTTAGAGAACCCCAGGGCTCTGGCGGGGGTCTCTGTACATCCCATGCACCGTCCTCCATCATCCCAGCCCGGACGGCAGGTAGGCATTGCATCTACCTCAAGAGGCTCTAGCACAGCACCAGCTTTTGTCTCCCGAACCCGAGAAACAGCCTTTCGGGGAGCTAGCCTCCCGTTTAATTTTAGCCTGCTATGTGCAGCCTGGGGTAGGTAACTGAACCGAACTGTTTTGGGGGGAAGTGGGGAGGCAGAATTCCCACACCAGGCGGAGGGCATCATGGCATTCTGAAGCAGCAGCAATTTTCCTAACAATTGCCCCCAAACCCTCGCCGTGTTGATCAGTTTGTTCTCTGAGACCCATACACAACGGCCCCTTGAGGCAACGTGTTATTAAAGCCCCATTATCCAGGCGAGACAGGCCTGGGAGAGAGCTGATTCCGAGGCCCCTGCCTTCTGCCTGACAAGTCAATCCCAACCTTCCCCTCACACACACACCCGCACAGTGGGAGCAGCATGAATCACCGCCCTCTTCAGCCTCACTCACAGGAGCTCTCCCTCCATTCCTTCACTAGGAGCACTGCTTTGGCTAGGGTGGCCTATGGACTCAACTTTCCAGTCCCTTCCACGACAAGCCAAGAGTCAAATGTCACGAGACAGCCCAGGCTGGAGAAGTCAGAAAGAGGATTTGCATGAAATCAAGGGTTTGTGATGATCTTTGCAGGTAGGAAGGAAGATAGGCTTGTTGGAGAGGGCAGCGGCCTATGAATGATTAGCTCCATTCAGCCCCGAGTGGCGGCCCCGGAGGGGCCGATGGGGCTGTGTGTGATCCTGGGTGAGGCCGGGCCGGCAGAGCACACTTGCCTACTCCAGCCTTGTAGCGTCCTGTCGCCCTGCGGGGTTTGCTTTAGCCTGGGACCTCCACAAGGGCAGAAGCAAGGTCTGGGCACCAGCGAATGGGCACCTGGTACACTGCTTGGCACATAGAGTTCAGTGGATATTAGGCAAATAAATGAATGAAAATACTAGCTACCATTTATAGGGTTTGCGTTATATCCTGTACCTAAGTTGCTCATTTAATCTTGACAGCAATGTCCCTAGTGAGGCACCTCTATCCCCTCTCATAGGTGAGTGAACGGAGACTCAAAGAGGTTTGGTAACATGCCCAGATGTAAATAGCCAGTACGTGGTGGAGCTGGGATTTGAACCAAGGCATGCACCTTTGTTCTTCTCACTCCTCCAGCTATGTCTGTGAAGTTTCCCACGATGGACACAGTTGAAGGAACCGGGGACTAAGTCTGTAGGTAGCCAGAGTGGTTAGGAGGAGGATGCAGAGCCCATGACCACTATCCCTTTGAGTAAAGAACCTCACATTTAGCCTTGAGACCAACTGGTTGACAGTAGAGGCTTTTGGTGAGACAAGTAGCTTCATGGTGATTATCAGCTAAGCCAGTTCCAAGATACTTTCTTCCTGAAAGACAGCCCCCAACCTCCACAGTGACTGGCCTTCTGTCCCATGCCCCGGGTCCCATAGCTCCTAAAAAGCGTGGGTGATGATTAATACATGATTCAGGGAGCATCGTGACCTCACAAAACATTGAGGCCTGCTCCAGTGCCCAAGCTCTTGGCTTCAGTAATGTACCATTTGGCTCCTTTCCAAGGCCAGTCTTCTCTCTAAGAATATATTATGGTAGGTTTCCAAGGTCAAAGTAACACAGCCTTTTCCCACTCAGGGCAGTGAGGACAAGTTTCCTTTATTTCCTGCCACATATTAAACCAGAAGATGCCATAGCATGGCACTTCAAGTTAATTATGGAGCCCTAGTCACCATAAAAAGCATCAAGTTTTCATAGAACTTTCTTTCCCCCCTTTTTCTTCCTGCTAGGATGTCTGTCATCTTTCATATTGATTTCTAAGATCTCTTTATATAAGAAACACACTCAGTGTTTGTCATGTGTACTGCAGATACAAATCCTTTTCTTAATCTCTTGCCTTACATTGTTAGTTATTATGTCTTTGTTGTATACGAGTAAAGTTTTATGTGCTCAAATCCCTCCATCTTTCCCTTTCTAGCTTCTGAAACCTCGCCCAGCCCAATATTATATAAATAGCAATATTTTATTCTAACTTTTTATTGTGTCATTTTTAAACACTGAACTCTTCAATTCCACTCAGAATTGAGTTATATAGGTGGAACTATGGATAAAATATGATATACTGCCTACCATTTAGCCCAGCTAACTGTACATAACTCAGCCCATGAGGTCCCTTCTGAGAAACAATGACAACAAAATTAGTCTATTCAGTTAGTCCAGATCGTGTCAAGAGGGGTAAATATAAATGAAATACCCAACCAATGGTGGATCTAGCCATTGTGGATTATTTAAGCCGATGGACCCGGCTTTACTTTAAAGGAGGTCTTTGCTGCGACAACCCATTTTGCCCCATAATAAGAGGACACAGGGCTGTAGATAGTCCAGAAAGAGCTTACAAGAGATTATTAAAAATGCATACTTTGACTAAGACCCCTTCCTGCCCAGTCAGGTTCATGTGTTACTGCCCTGGAGGGGGTCACTTTCACTCTGGAAATCCAAGTGAGTCTGGGCCTCTTGGTAATTAGATACTCCTATAGGTCAGAGCCAAATTTGGGTCCAGAGGCTAATCCTTGATTTTTAGAATAGAAATGAAACAGGTGTAAAGATAGTCTAGAAGCCAGATAACAAACCTAAAGGATCAGCATTCCACAAGGGGCTGAGGGGGAGAGGATCTGATGGAGGAGGAGCTAAGCCATGAATTTAGGGATCTGTAAATACTTTTTTAAGATTTTATTTATTTATATGAAAGAGAGAGACACAGCAAGAGAGGAAACACAAGCAGGGGGAGTGGGAGAGGGAGAAGCAGGCTTCCCGCAGAGCAGGGAGCCCAATGTGGGGCTCGATCCCAGGACCCTGGGATCATGACCTGAGCCGAAGGCAGACGCTTTATGACTGAGCCACCCAGGCGCCCCTGTAAATATTCTTTTACTACAACACACACTGCTTAGTGGGTTAGCTCTGCCTCCTTTAGATTATTCTATTACACAGAATGCCGAAGTGAAGGCACCAAGGATAAGTCAGAGCTTAGTGGCAAAATTCAGAGCAAGAAGTAAACGAGAAAAAAAAATACACTCTCAATGTAGGCCATTTTCCCTAATCAAAATTCAGGAGATTTTCTCTGAATGTTCTCTAATTGCTTGCTTCATTTGTGTCAGCCAAAGTTTTGTGGGGTTTTCTAAGGGAAGCAAGGGAAGATGAATTTCTGTAAGGCATCGCTCAGTTGCATATATTATCCATTTTGTAGGGTGTTCATGGTAAGTGCATCATCCGGGACCAGTGCCTGCCTGCCCAGTCCCTTGCTCGGATCATGTGTCCTCTGGTTTTCCGCTGACCCAGCTAGGAACAACTGTCAGATCACATCCTGCTGTCTCCTTCTAGTTTGGGATTGGGGGCTCATGCAGTGGTTCTGGAGTCTCTCTGCCACTGTTCCCTTCCACTAGGGTGATAACCAAAAGATTACTTCTTAATGGAAGGCAATACCTGCAGAGAATCATGGCCACTGGTTGAATGGCATCTTTTTCACACAAAAGGGATCCCGCCCAAGAAAGCAGTGTGTCCCCCTCTTTCTCAGAATAGCCTCAGGACCTGGGGCTCTAAAGTAATGCTGGATACCCAGTCGTTACTTTCAAACCCCCAAATAAATTCCTTCTTATTAAAACTAAAAGGAATTAAATATTCCAAACTCACAGTTTTCAGAGAAACTGGAAACAAATAATGACAACAAAACCCACTTCAATTTTCAGTTTTCAGACTCTGGGATGCATAGGGAATGAGTCAAACTGCTGGCCAGACACACACATACACATACACCCACACATACTCACACACAGGAGAGTCGAAAATCCATGCAAGTCAGAGTTGGATTTTTTAGCCAAAGTGACAAGTACTAGTATTTTTGTACATCATGTCAAATAAATACCAATCCTTAAGAAACACTGGTATTTTTTTGAGATCTAGCTAATCCTGGCCACTTGTGGGTGAGTGCTGAAAATCTGAAATGTTAAAGAGAAAAAAGAAAGTGTTTTCTCATAATGTACCCCAAATCTGGATGCATACCAAAATCACTGCATATAACTATTTAGAGATTATCGGATGCACAGGGGTGTTCTAAACCACCCAACCAAAACCCAGCTTTCTGATTGAATTCTCTGCTGTAAACCTGATGCGGGGTCCTAGCCACAAAGTACAGATGGTGAAACATGCATGGATCTTCATGTTAAAGCTAGGGTATCCTGGTAACTTCACAGTCTCTAAAGAGTCAAAAGAGCAGTGTCCTAAAAGCCAGGTTTTCCCCACAATGCCCTCCAAGCAGCACAGTATCTACCTTTAGGGAGCTGCAGGGCGAGGTGTGGACAGCTGCCTGCTGAATGTGAACAATACGGACACACCAAACTCACACTTCTCATAATTCAACTCTAGTTGAGAGGACATGAGATGTGTGACTGGCCTCACTACCGAGACCCAGGAGGTGGGGAAGCATTGTAGTTAGAAGTACATGCTTTGGGAGACCTCAGACATGCCTGGGTTTGCACCCCACTTTCCAGCCAGATGCCGCTAGAAAGGATAAAGCTCTGAGTGTCCATGTCTCCATCTGTAAATGGAGGTAATAAGTGAGCCCAACAGATGGTCATGAGGCTTAAGGAGCTGCCCGGTGACCAGTGAGGCTGTCTCCATCCGTGGACACCATTCTCCCCTCCCCCCACCCCACACGTGGGGCAGGATGGTCTGAGACCCTCAAGAGACTATTTTAGGAAGGGTGTGGTTGATAATGTACAAGAACAAACATTTGTCCTGTTGTTTATTTTTAAATGTTTAATAAATTATAACATAAAAGTGATACCACATCCAGGAGTCCCGATAAATGGACCGAAAGGAAAAGAAAGAGGATAATTTTTGGAAGTCTTCTTAGAAATCGGAACATGCCATTATTTCAGAAGACAGGCATCGCCGCCAGCCCAGCCCCACGTCACCACCAAAGTCTGGGTAATGGGAACTTTCATGTGAAAAGTGTCAGCAGAAGCAAACTGCCTGAAGGAACTGTCTTTCCTTATAGGGTTGAAGAAAGTTTTAAAACCTTATTTTGGTCCATCTTTGGCTTGTCTGAAGTGATCTCGGTGGTGCTGAAATACGATCACAAGTTCATCGAGAACATCGGCTACGTGCTCTATGGCGTTTATAACGTCACCATGGTGGTAGTGCTTCTCAATATGCTGATAGCCATGATCAACAACTCCTATCAGGAAATTGAGGTAAGACCAGTTAATTGAAATTGTTCTCTCTCCCTTGGTTTAATTTACATGGCTGCTCGAAGCAATGAGGGTAATGACATTAGCAGCTCATGTGTTATTACCTGTGAAGCCAGGGGGTGCCTGGGTGGCTCAGTGGGTTAAGCATCTGACTCTTAGCTCAGGTCATGATCTCAGGGTGGTGAGATAGAGCCCTTCGTCGGGCTCTGCACTGGGCATGGAGCCTGCTTGGGATTCTCTCTTCCCCTCTCCCTCTGCCCCTCCTCTCTCTCTCTTTCAAAAAAAAAAAAGTGAAGTCAGAACAGCGAACAACCAGCATGCTTACCACACTGCCCCCAGGAGCCCTTTCAGCCAACCGGACACATGGCAGAGTGGGCACCACATGCAAAGCGGCCCAACCAGGGCCAAGAGAATCAGGATGGTGAATCTTTCCTCTTTCACGTGTCCCCTCGAGACAGGATGCAGGTGGCCCATGGCCAATCGGAATGACTGCATCTTTCAGCCAACATTCCCTTTGCTTCTCACATGTTATTAAATACCTACTGTATGTAATCCCCATGCCTGGCACTGGTGACACAGAGGTGACTAAGACAGTCCCTGCCCTGTAAGCACTCAGTTCCTTGAGTAAAACAGATACATCAATGAACTCACTCCACTGCCCTGAGCCCCGCACACCCAGAGAAGTCCTACCAGGTACACGAGGTACAAAGCAGAGAAGCTTCTAGAGGTGAGGCCTGAAGGCCATTCGAAGAGTAATACAATTTTGCCAAATAGCTAAGGGAGTCCAGAGAATGTCCCAGGAGGCAGTTTTATCAAAATCTGAAAAGCACAAGCCATAAGCTATTGATCGCAGCCTTGCTTGGAAGAGCAAGAAATTAAGAACAAACTAAATGAGCATTGATAGGAATCTAGTGAAATAGATTATGATGCATTTAGTTAAAGAGACTATGATGCATCTGAACAGCAGAATATTGCTCGACTTTAGAAGGGAGAACAAAGACGTTCTCCATACACTGGGTGACAGACCTGCAAGTTATAGTGCTAAGTGAAGAAAATCAAGTTGAAGAACGGTGTTTATAGTGTGCTCTCCCTTGTGTAACAAAGGAAGAAAAGGGCATACACACTCACTTTTAATTGGATAAGCCTTTGAAAAGGAAGAAATCTCTGAAAGGGTCCACAAGGAACACACAGCAGGGCTACTTGTGGAGAGGCAGTGGGGGGCGTGGGGGCGGAATGCCTTTCTCTTTATGCCTTTTCATGCTTTATAAATCTTATTAGTGTTTTACTTATTATAAGGTAAAATAAATAAGTCAAGGATTAATAAAATGCACTAACGTATTTTGAATTGACTCAACAATCGCAATTCTAGGAATAGACCCAGGCAGAAGTATGATTTTACATAGGTGTTCACTAAAGGAAAAACATGCAAATAGCCCATCAACATCAGAGGGTTTCAATAAACTCTGACGGAGACTTTAGAACACTGCATACACAAACAGAAAAATGCTTGTGCTGATATCGCAAAATTTCTATGATACCGTTAAGTGGGGAAAAAATGCAAGTTGTGGAAAAACACAGATAGGAAAATCTTTACATAACACGAATGTGCATATACAGAAAGAAAAAGCAGAGAAAGGTAGAGAAAAGGTACCGCACCGTTGACCATTGATTGGTTGACCCGGGGCATCCTCTGGGGAAGGGAGTCAAAGGAGAGAGCTTTGGAAGGGGACTGTCACACCTTTGTACTCGGATCTTTTATAAGAAACGAGCACTCGTTTCGTGTATTTCTCACGGGGAAGAGATTAAAGACCTCCAGGTATTAGTTTGCTGCGCTGAGGTAACAAAACACCACGACTGGGTGGCTGAAACACAGAAAGGATTTCCCCACAGTTCTGGAGGCTGGACGTCCCAGATCAGGGTGCTGGCAGAGCTCGCTTCTCCTGACGCATCTCTCCTCGGCTGGCGGACCACTGCCTTCTCGTGGTGTCCTCGCACAACCTTTGCTCCCTGCAAGCTGGTCCCTGGCGTCTCTTCTGCTCTGTATGAGTTCACCCTTGATGTCAGCTCAGGGCCCACCCTAGCAACGTCATTTAACTGTACTTACCTCTTTGAAGGCCCTATTTCCAAATACAGTCACATTCTAAGGCACTGGGGGTTAGGGCTTCAACTTATGAATTTTAGGGACACATTTGGTATAACACACACCTTCCCCAAAATAGAGTATTCGAAACAGAAGGAACAACATGTGCCAAGGCAGGAGCGGTGAAATAATGCGGTATTCTTGGCCTGCAAGAGGGTAGACTGCACCAGGGAAAGAAGTAGGGGTGAGCCAGCATGCACCTTAGCCTGCCCCCGCTCTCCCCCTGCCCCCACAGGAAAATGCAGCACTCTGTCCATGGATGAGCGTATGTTTTAATGGTGTACATATTTGCTCAGTTATGTGGATGAGCTTTTGCTAACCAGCCCTCCCTGCCCTTCTGGGCCTCAGTTTCCCCAAATGTAAGAGAAACCAGATGGTGCCTGGATAACATGCAGGTCTCTGTACCACTCACCGAGGGTGCTGGGCCCCATCCTCGCAAGTGCTTCGTGCTTTGGTCCAAATGAATGTGGCACGGAAACCATGGGATTAGTGCGGAGAGATGCCCAATAGTTTGGGGCAGGACTGGGCACAGCCAGGACGTCACGTGGGCCTGTGATGTTGAGTTACCCCAGCACGGCATTGTGCCCGAGGTGGAGAGAGCCCACTGCAGCCCACACCTCCCCTCAGGGCTCTGGGCTTCTCCTCGGGTGAGAGCACGTGCCCCCTCCCACCTCCCCAGTGATGCATAAGCAAGGGCCCTGAGAAGCCGAACGAGGCCGCTAGATAGTGCCTGGTACCCCCAGTCACACTGAACTTCGATGAAGTACACATCTGTGAAATCTTGCACAAGAACACTTATTTATTCAGCCAACAGATCTTGAGCACCTACCCTCCAAATCCACGGACCCGCCTGCCTCTACACCTGCCACGCCCCCGCCTGCCCTCCTGCGGGGGCGGCGGCGGGGGGGAGCTTCTCCATCTGAGATGCTCTGCCCATGTGCCCTGGCTCCCTGCCCTCTCGCCTCCTCAGGAGCTGCCACCGCACGTCATCCCTGCTCCACCCCTATCTTCACCCTTCCTGTCAGCATATAAATGAGACTCTGGGTCTTTAAAAAAAAAAAAAGTAACTAAAAAAATCCTCCCTTGATCCCACTTTCCAACTCTTTCTTTCCTGCTCTTTCCTGCCAACTTTCTCAGAAAAGCTGTTTATACTTCTCACTGCCTCTTCTACTCATTAACTCCCACTCCTCTCCACTCTCACCCCACCCACACTTGACCTGGTAGAGAACTAGTCACCCTGTGGAGCTCAGCTCCCACACCAACCATCAGGCAGCCTCCTCAGCCCCGTGGGCCAGGTCAGGAGCTCTCCACCCAGGGGACCTGTAGCCCTTAGCACAACTCCAGGTGAAAGACTGGGTGATGAGCAGTTCACCATATTCATGTCATGGGCCAGACTGTGTGCTCCACAAGGGCACGGACAGTCAACCCCAGTGCCTACCCAGCCCAGGCCAGCCACATAGTAGGTACTCGATACATGTTTGCTGAATGACTACAGGTTGAACTCTAGGCACTGTGTTAAGTTATGGAGATGAAAAAAATGCTTACTGAGGGCCTACTAATGTCTGACATTAAATGAACTCATTTCATTCTCATCATATGACCTATGAGGTAGGCCTTCTTGTCGCCATTTTACAGATGAAGAAACTGAGGCCCAGAGCAGCTAAGCCACCTGCCATGGCTACACGGCTAGGGAGGAGGAGAGGCAGGACAGGAACCGAGGCAGGCTCCAGAGCCCATGCTGTCACGACTACACCACCCTTCCTCTCAGGTCACAGTGTCCCTGGAACACGTCCCTGTTGAGCAGCAGAGGATGGGTCCAAGTCCTGCCCTCACAAAGCTTCCAGGCTAAATGAGTCCAATATGATATCCCATAGACCAGGCCAGGTGCTGATGGGGCCTCAGCAAAAGCAAACAAAATGGCCAAGCCTGCGGGCAATAGCCTTGTATCACACAGTACCTCCCAGCAGCCTCAGCTCGGCCCCTGCTAGATTCACGGTCCCTGGAAATGTAGCTAGTGTCTGTGAGGACTGGAACCCACCCCCTGATGGAGCACATACCTCAGTGCCAATCTCAGGGCTACAGGAAGGAGGCAGCATCTTCTCCATTTCCCGATGAGCAGGCCCCAAGCCCTTGCTGAAGTCATGCAGCTACGAAGGGGTTGCGAGCCCAGGTCTGTCTGACTCCAAATCCCATGCCTCTTTGCTGCTCTCAAACTGCCCCACTAGGACAGAAGCTTAAAGAGCCTGCCAATTAAAAAAAAAAAAAAAACACACCTGCTACCTGTTAGGGGGCCTACTCAGCAGTCTGGCATTGACACCACGTCAGACATAAGAGATGTGGGGTTTAAATCTAGCACCGCTACGAGGGAAGAGAGCATGGCTGGACTAGCTCATGCTAACTACAGTCAGGTCTGTTTCTCTTAAATGACACGTGCACAATCTCTTTACATCCTCTGTGGCAGCACTCTGACCAATCAGAAATATGCTTTCTAATTAGAAATACGCAGTGATACAATACAATCTGGGAGCTGCTCACCACATGCATCTGTTAAGTACGTGAAATGTGACAGGTCCAAATTGAAATGTGCTGTAAGTATAAAAAATACACACCGATTTCAAAGACTCAATAGGAAAAAAAAATGTGACTTATCTCATTAAGAATTTTTATAATGACACGCTGAAATGATAACATTTTGGATCTCCTGGATTAAATAAAAGATATCACTGGGATTAATTTCACCTGTTCTGTGGGGCACCTGGCTGGCTCAGTCAGGACGGTGAGACTCTTGATCTCAGGGTTGTGAGTTTGAGCCTCACGTTGGGTGGAGACATTACTTAAAATAAATAAACAACACTTTAAAATAATGTAATCTTTGATGAATCACTACATTCTAGACCTGAAACCAATTTTACCCTATATGTTAGCTAACTAGAATTTAAATAAAAATTTGAAAAGAAAAGAAAAATGAGCCTGTTCCATTTTCCTTTTTATCCTGTGGCTACTAGGAAATTTAAATTTACTTCTGTGGTTCACGTTTGTGGCTCACGTGATATTTCTACTGGGCAGCAATGCTCTGGAGCATGAATACCCCGATGCCGTGGTGGTTTGTGAATCCCCAGAGCCCTCGGGGGCTGACAGGATTAAGTAGCAGTGAGAAAAGTTCTCTGGTTTGTGGCAAGTGGAGAAATGTTTGTGAAAATACCCAGCGGAGAGTCAGGGAGGAGGAACAGGCTGAGGTTTTCAACAACGAATCCTGAGGAGTTAGGTAGAGATCTTAGGGATGACTAATTTCATGCGGTTTTAGCACAAGCGAACTCCCCATGCTGGGCCTTCATAAAGAGGGAGAACATCCAAAGACCCTCAGTCAGTCCTGTTTAGAAGTCTGCCGTCAGAAGATGTAGCCTGCATCCCGCGCTATTCAATTGTGGCCTTTGATGGTGCGCTGTTTCCCTTGCCCCACAGGAGGATGCAGATGTGGAGTGGAAATTTGCCCGAGCCAAGCTCTGGCTGTCTTACTTTGATGAAGGAAGAACTCTTCCTGCTCCTTTCAATCTAGTGCCAAGTCCTAAATCATTTTATTATCTCATAATGAGAATCAAGATGTGCCTCATAAAACTCTGTAAATCCAAGGCCAAAAGCTGTGAAAATGACCTTGAAATGGGCATGCTGAATTCCAAATTCAGGGTAGGTGGCATGGGGTTTATGGGGCAAGAGAAGGCGGGGGATGGGGATGGGGAGGGGAACCGGGCGTGCTCGATTCAGACGGTGCCGCTGATACGAGGGAAGTCAGTGAGGGGCCCCCGCTTTTCAGAATCTGCGGGCACATCGGCAAAGCTGCAGCCCCAGCAGAGGCTGCCTGTGGTAGGTGCCCTTCTCCCCACAGTTCCTTGCAGAGGTGGCCTGCAGGCTGTGGGCTGAGCCATGCCCCCACCGAGGCAACCGCTTAGTGGCCCCCAAAGAGGAATGGCTCTTCCCAGAAGCTTTCTGGAGAATGATCTCCGGGAAGAAAGTTTCCCTGCCCATTACCTCCTCCTCCTGAAGATTCTCAAGGTTTAGTAGCATATGAAAATCTCTCAGGAGTCCTGGAAGAAAGACACCCCCTACTAACTTTAACTCAGTGCTTCCCAAAGCTGACCAAACTATATTCTATAACCTGTAGTCATCCTACAGAACTAAGGTCCCAAGAACAGTGTTCTAAGAAGCCTAGCAGCAGTGGGTATATATCAGCTTCATGAGGGTCCCCTTTTTAGGGACAGTCCCATATATGGGTGCTGTTCATAGATGGCTGTCATATGTTATATGAATGTGTGTGTGTGTGTGTAGTATTTATTATGGTTTTTTCCCCCCCCAGAAGACTCGCTACCAGGCTGGCATGAGGAATTCTGAAAACCTGACAGCAAATAACAGTTTCAGCAAGCCCACCCGATACCAGGTAACCACACCTTTCCCAGGTATGGGCAGAAGTGGACACTATCCAGACATGGATTTAGTAACAGGGCTGCATCAGCCCCCCAGCACACAGCTTCATTTCTTCCTTCATTCAACAAATACGCACTGAGTGACAACGATGTAGCAGGCACTGCACTACTCACTGGGGATGGAAACGGGTCCCTGTCATAGGGGTACCTCCAGGCCAGTGAGGGACGGAGACAAAGTACAAGTAACACACAAGTAAGTACATAACCTCAAATTGATAAAAGGAGAAAGAAGAAAACAACAGGGTGCAAAAATGGGGAGTAAGAGAGAGCCCCTGCTTAGGTGTGGTTATCAGGGGAGGCATCTTTAAGGACAGGACAGTTAGTTAAGACCTCAAAGAAGGAGGCAGCCCTGTGGGGCCTCCCAGGCTTGGGAAAGGCATCCACAAAAGCCAGAGGGGAGAACCTGGGCAGATCCAAAGCAGCTGGAGCTCAGCGGGCACGGGACAGTCATCCAGGTGCAAGGGAGTGAGATTTGGACTGGGGTGTGAGTAGGGGGATGGAGAAAAGCAGACAGATTCAATATACATTCTGGACACACAGGCAATGGGACACGATGCTTCTCTGCAGGGACAGGGTACCCAGCACGACTCGGTGGACATGGGTGTCCCCGCGGAGCACCTGACCTAAGACCGCCAGCTTGCCAAAGTCTGTTCTTGTACATAAACCTTAGAAGACTTTTTATGCTTACAGCCCTTTGTGCTGCTTTTGGAAATTAATGCCCCTGCTCTGTATCTCTCTGAATCAGCCCATGAGCCAGTGATAAATGGCAACTATGGGTTATTGATTATAAAAGCACAGGCCATTCATTTCCTGCCTTCCCCTTCTCAATGATCAGCAGTTCTATCCATGCTGATCAGTTCTTTTTTTTTTTTTTTAAAGATTTTATTTATTTGAGAGACAGACAGACAGATAGTGAGTGAGAGCACGAGCAGAGAGGAGAGGGAGAAGCAGGCTTCCCGAGGAGCAGGGAGCCCGACGTGGGGCTGGATCCCAGGACCCTGGGATCATGACCTGAGCCGAAGGCAGACCCTTAACGACTGAGCCACCCAGGCACCCCTATGCTGATCAGTTCTTATCAGAGGTAAACTTGAAGCCACCCTGAGCATGCGTGGGGTGGAGGCACGGTGCCCCTGGTGCCACCATCCCAGAGGGAGCAATGAGACTTAGCATCTTCCAGACGCAGGTCTCTAAATGTATCTCCACCCATATTTCAGAAGCCAGCTATGCAGGTAGGAGGATTTAAGTGCGCAATTAAGAAACATTTCATCCCTCAAAGTACTTAGAGTTTGATGAGATGACACAGGCTAAAAACTGGAAACGGGCAAATCTTGTATTTAATTGTGTGCAGAACTGGGCCCGACCAGTTTGATCTGCTTTGAGTTATGTTACAGCACAAATCCTTCGGTCAGTGGAAGGATTTTTATTTCTCAGCTTGTCAGAGAAAAATATAGATTATCTGTGTCACAAAAGAGATAGAAAGCCCTCAGGGGTTAGGGTCAAATCTCTGATGGGTTTCGAGAAGAATCAGCTGCCGAGATAAAGGAAGACTGATGATGTGGTGAATGTCCTCTACCCAGAACGAATCCTTTAGGAGCAAGACTGTGTTCAAAAGCAGCCTGGAGGTGATTCTGTTTCTGTCTTCCCTCATCACTGGCTCAGTCCCTGTGGCCATCAACATCCCCAAAAGCTTCCTGCTGTGATTACAGAGATTGGGTGGTACTGGGCTTCAGGCTGCTAATGACCTTGGGCAGCCTGCTCACCCTGTATTTTGTGAATCCACCAAGAAAAGCCTCCAGATATTTATTCAAACAGTTGTCACAGAAAAGAAGAAAGGAAACCCCGGGGCCAGTAAGCATCAGAGGGATAGGGTTGAGAGGGAGCAAAGAACTGGAGAGCCCTTTGCATTTGCCCACGTGCCCTGTGCTTAGCCCTGCAAGGTGAAGTCTGCGCACCTTCCTGAGCCATCATCTGCTCAGACAGCAGTAAAGCAATAGACGGCAGGAAGGACAGTGGGGTGCAGGCTAGACACTAGCCCAGATGTAATCTCACCCAAGGCCAGTGAGAGAGGCAGTAGCTTTAACCCCATTAAACAGAAGAGAAAACTGAGGCTCAGGGGTGAAGGCCCACAGCTGGTTGAACTATCTATCTGACTCACAAGGGTACCCCTCTTTTACTACATCACACTTCCTAGGCACCCAAGCCTTGCTGAGAACCTGTCCTGCCTGCCTGAGAACTGTCTGAGCCTGTGGAGCATGAGGGGAGGGGGCAAGGTATAGGAGGAGCTTCTGGAATGAAGGACTGGGGCAAGGGTCTGGCAAAGCCTCTTCTGTTTTCTTGGGCCCACTGGTGGCCTTCCAAGTTGCACTACTTTCTTCCCAAAGCACCTTCCAAATGTGCAGAGATCAGAAGGAGCCTGGCACACTTCCTCTTTCTTAGGCTCCTGGCTGCACCCAGAGCCGTCACCTCCCCGAGGACATGTGGCAGAACCACAGGCCCTCACACTGTCAGGGCTCTGAGAAATTCTGTAGCATTCCCAGTAAGACAAAAGCCCCGTCGTTCATGGAGTTTTTAAGCTCGTTGCCTCTGTGTCTCTTCAGTAGATCAAACTTAGTGCTTGAGATGTTTATTTGAAGCTTGTCAATCCTTCGACTTCTGAGGGTTCTCTGGTGTAAGGGAAGGCCATTCCCTCAGACCAGAGGCTCTCTGTGCTTTGCTTTAACTTAGGCTTCCAGGGGTCTGAAGGCTACTTTTCACAAAACCGGTCCTTTACTTTTGTAATGTTTTTTTGTTTTGTTTTGTTTTTCCAATCTGGGCTCATATGAAACTAAACAATGAAACAAAACCAAGATACTGGTGAGGGGGTCAGAGTACGCCTCCCGTCAGAACCACTCTGTGACCTCTTCCAAAATCCAGGGTGCCTATCTGCTGGGGCGCGTGCAGACTCATCTACTCCCACTCTGACAGCTGCATTTCCTTCTCGAGCAAAGCAAACCAGCCGCATCCCAAATGCACCACAGAGTCCAGGCATGGTCGGTTCTTCACATGAGCCCCAGTGTTTGTGGTGCAATCCTTTCCCCAAACCCAGTGGGGAGTCCTCCTTTTCATGCTCTAGGTGGCCTTTTCTGAAGAGACCAAAGCAAACAGAATAGACAACTCGCCAATGCTGATTCCTTCTATTTCTGGTGTCTGATAAACCCTAGTTTAACAAATGGCATGTCTGGGATCCATTCTGTCCCCTTTCTTCCAAGTGTCCCTCGATTTCTGTTTTCCTGGGTGGCAACACTGTTTCCCTCTAGATTCTTTGTTGACCATCTTCAGCGTCCCATCTGTGTCCTCTTTGTTTACATCTTGAGCTACTCTGGCTGCACAGAGAGATGCCTCTCTTCCATAGAAAGTCTTTCTATGTCCTCCCAGCACCAGCAGCAGCCCTGGGAATGTGGGCAGGGAGAATTGTGAGACTCCTTCCCTGGATCTCAGTGTCATGCCCATTCAGATCCCTTGTGCCTCTCATCCTCATCCCCTTCCAGTGTTAGTTCTTTGGCCTGAGTTATGTCACCAGCTACACTCATCTCCAGCACCTGCTAAGGGCAGGAGGACAAGGTCGGAGGAATCGACACCAATGGGGACACATTCACTTGGGGACAGTTTATTATCTTCTTGAAGTGAAAGAACTCTATGAAAGATAGCAAGGAGACATCTCAAACCCATCACAAAGGACCATTCTTTTACCCCAAACACAGTGAAGGAGGGGAGACTTTTGGTGTCCATCTTTTCTGAAAACAGATATCCCCTCTAGCATCTGTGTGAAAGAGAACTTTGGGTAGTTCTAACCACTTCCACATTTCTGGGGACAAGACTGGCATCTTCTCTGACATACCCCAGGTTGTCTAACACGTACGCACTACAGGGGGAACCCAGCGCCCATCAGGACACAAAGTCTCTAAGCAGATGCTAGGCGGTCACACTGCTCTCCTTTAAGGCATCTGTCACTCCTGGGAGTGAAGTGGGGGTGGGAGGAAGGGTAAAGCGTCCCTGCTTGTCTGCAGTGCTCATGAGATTCTGCTTCCATATTAAACCTCAGTAATCCTGACACATGATGAGGGGCTTAATTTCAGACGTTTGTTTCTCTCCCCTTGGAGCCACAGATGTGCAAGCCTTAGCTCAGACAAGGCATGCCAGCCCTCAAGAAGGGTCCATGAGCACTCATGAAGATGACATACCGGTGGCCCTCTTCCCCAAGGGTAACAGTTTTTTTTTTTTTACTGAAATATCCCAAGGGGTAACAACTGAACAAAGCCATCCATCCTCCGAAATCTAACTGAGGCTTCCTCCTGCATAGAAAACCTTTTTAAAGGACAAGTAGGTAGCTGCGGTTTCCTGCATCTCATCCCCTAAAGCATCTTGCACATAACCTTTTCCTGAAGGTTGGAAGAAGCCCCAGCTTTGGTTTCCATTTTTAGTACATCTCAGATCTGCCACTTCCAGGCTGTGTGACCTTGAAGTCACCTCGCTCTTTGAGCATTGGTGTCCTCATCTATGAATGGAGACAACTTTCCCAAGCTCACCAGGTTTCTGGGAGGATTCAGTGAGGTTATTCTGTCAAGGAGGCTAAAGGGACTCCTGGTCTGCTGGAAATACTCAATATGTGTGTTTCTTTGTTTCTTTTTCACCCTTTCTCCCCTCCTCCCAGAGGCCCATCCACACGGAAGGGGGCTTGTGAGTGGGGTCTCACCTATTCAAAACAAATGGAGTTTGGGGGGCACACTGTGTATTAATAACAAACACACAGGGGAATCTTTTAAAGTAACGGGCTGAGTTGTGTTGCACTACCAACACAGGGAGAGACCGCGATCACTGCCACACCTGTAGAAGGTCTCGACTCGGCACCGTCGTGGAAAATTGAACTCTCCACTTTCCACCTCCAGCTTATACTTTTATCCCACACATATAAAGGTTCTTCAACTGATGAATCCAGAAACTAAGGAACCCTTAATTCTTGAGGTTTTCCTTAAAACGGCAACACACTTTAACTAGATCCCCTTGACTGGCTTCAGCCTGAAAATTTGCAGAATACTTCTGAATTCTATATTCAGGAAGAATTTCAGATACCTGGGTGTCTGGGTTTTGGGGTTTTGCGCTTTTTTCCCTGAGAACTGGCTCGGGACAACGTTGGTTTTGTGTGGGTTTTGCAGTTCAAAGTGAAAAGAGCATTACTGAGTCCCGTGAAAGGCATCTATTCATACAACTTGGGTAACCTGCCTTAGGGACTAGGGAGAATGTCAAGAAGAAATCTAGCAGTCAGTTTAACCACTAACATGGCAAGACCCAGGCCTCTCTGACAGAGGGCAGCACGAAGACAACTTGCTCACTCATGGTTCGGCCGAAATAAGATCACAACTCAAAGCACAGAGCCGAGGAGACCAGCAGCCCGAGGGCTGAGGGGGGCAGCAGCGGCCTAGAGGTGACGCAGGGCTCACCCCAGACAGCCTTTGCCAGGTTCCATTAGAGTCCTGGAGTCACACAGCCTGGAGACACCAGGCTGAGGTCTTCGCCATCAAAGGCACTGAGAGAACCTGCAGCTGATGACAAGAATGTGCTAAATCGGGGCGCCTGGGTGGCTCAGATGGTTTAAGCGTCTGCCTTTGGCTCAGGTCGTGATCCTGGAGTCCCGGGATCGAGTCCCGCATCAGGCTCCCTGCTCGGCGGGGAGTCTGCTTCTCCTCCCTCTGACCCTCCTCCCTCTCCTGCTCTCTGTCTCTCGTTCTCTCTCTCTCTCAAATAAATAAATAAAATCTTTAAAAAAAAAAAAAAAAGAATGTGCTAAATCCTTCTCTTTGCCACCCAGCCATCCACTCCCCTTGGCTTACAAAAAGCTTTTCCTGAGCCCACATAGTTGGAGAGAACTCAGTAACCTGCCTGACCACACACGGCACGGCCAGGGACAGAATTCAGGTCCCTCCCGTCTAGAAAATGCTGCCTCGGTCCCCTGAGTCCCCGGCTGTGAGCAGGTGACAGGAAGGGATGAGCAAGGAGCAGGGAATCCCTCCCTCTCTGCCAGTTGCTCAGCTCTTGCAAGATTCAGAAGTCTCAGCTATCCGAGTATTGCTAAATCCTGTGACTGCCCAGGAATCCACCAACGACCAGCTGGCAAAACCCAAAGTTCACCTCCTGCCGTCTTTCTCACACTTGGCTCTATTCTTGGTGTCTCTGAAGTGTTTACTCCTACCTCCTCATTTGCTTAAAGAACCCATATCTGCATAATACACGGAAGCTACAGGCCAACCCCTTCCCCTCCAGCACGACCCGCAGGACGGCGTCAGGCATGCGGGCTCTCAGGGAGTGGGGTGCTGGCAAAACCTCCCGAGGCCCGGCTCTATCTGTTTCCGCCCCTGGCAGGAATTTTCCAAGGTACAGTGGACTTGTCCAGCCTGGTCCTGACATGGTGCTAAGCCCTGAGGAGAGGACATGACTGGCTAAGGTCACAAAGAAGGTCAGGTGGAGTCGGGCATAGGACCTCCCAGTAGCACTAAGTGATGCTCTGTGCTCTCCCTGGCTTGGCCTCCCACCCTTGAGTGTCCTGCTTTCACGTCCCCGGGTCAGGGTCATCCTAGGCAAGAGGTTAAACAGACACAGGCCCACGTTCCCCCAACAGGCGAGGCACCCTGAGAAGAGAGGCACCGAGCATGGGGGCTCTCCCAGCCGCCGACCGGGCTCTCTGTGGGGGGGAGGGGGGCACACATATACCATGCGGGCTGCTTCTGTCCTTGGCCAGGCTTGTCTGACCCCTTCCTTGTGCTCCCATTTCAGAAAATCATGAAGCGGCTCATAAAAAGATACGTCCTGAAGGCCCAGGTGGATAGAGAAAGTGACGAAGTCAACGAAGGTAAGTGATGGGTTCTTTTCCTGCAGGTCGGCAGTGGGGCAAGGTCTCACCCAGCTAAAATCGAGGTGGTGTGGACAGGACTGCGTTCCTGTCTGGAGGCCCCGGGGGCGCTCGCTTTCCTTGCTGGCTCAGGTGTGGGCAGAAGGAGGTGCCATGTGGCTGTGGGGTGATGGCCTCTGTCCCCTCGCTGGCTGTGGGCTGGGGCTACCACAACCACCCCCCTCCGGCTGCCTACAGCCGCCTCATCCCAGAACCAGGCCCCCAGCCCCAAGCCTTTCTCCAGCGGCCACAATCCTTCCCGTTCTGTCCTCATGTCTCTCTGACCCCCTCATGCCTTCCTCTTCCGCTTGTAAAGACTCACGATTAGACTGGATAACCCAAAATCATCTCCCTATTCAAAGCTGGCTGATGAGCAACTTTAATTCCATTTGTGACCCTCGTTCCCTATTGCCATGTAAAGTGACCATACTCAGATGGGACACCAGGGATTAGGACCTCGTCATCTTTTTGGGGGCAGGGGGCTGGTAATAATCCTGCCTAGTGCAGCGATGGTTGCCTCGATTCCCCATCACGTCCCATGGGTGCAGGACAGCCTGGAATTCCTCATCCCAAGGGTGCACATATAGAGAGCCGTAAGCAGACGGGACACCTCTTTCAGATCCTGCCACCACCCTGTCTCACTTCCAGGCCCTGAGAACCTGACAGCCCACAGTGTTTCTCGGAGTATTCCCCCAGCTCAGAATTACGTGTTAAAAACGCCCATCCCGGACCGCACCCAGGCCTAAGGAATCGGCATCTGCGGGGTGGCCTGGCGGGCTGTACATTTTGGTAAAAGCCCCAGGTCATTCTGATGCACACTGAAGTTTGCAGGCTACATGATTTTCACTGCTTGGGTGATTTTCCAGTCCATAAGCAGTTACTCTTAAGTGAAAAGCAAATTACCTTACACCAGGTCATTAATCTTCATGAGACACACAGGACAAATATTTGCTACCTCGAAACAGCCTCCTCTATAAATGAAGGCACTCAGTGTCCCCCGCGCTCGGGCCACGGGCCTACTGGAAGAGCCCGGTCCCTTAGTGACCCTCTGTTTCCTTCTGGAGCCTCCAGCAGGCAGCCTGAAGATCCCCAGTGGCCAGACTCACTCCTGGGCTGACGCTGCCCAGGGGCTGAGCAGCAGCTGTTCAGACACCCCTGAGGCTGGGTCTGGAACGCACCACCAGGTGGCCTGCCAGCCAGCTCGAGCAGTGCGTCCTTGCGATCGACAGGAACATAACTGATTACCGACGGCGGGGTTGCCAGGTTTCATGCCACTAGAATTATACCATGCAACTGGGGCTCAGGAAAGCACCCCATGAAAAGGAAACAGGGGATGTATGCGTTTGTCAAAACTGGCCAACCTCTACCTTTAAGATCTCTGCATTTTCTGTCCCCAACACATACGGAGAAAAGAAATAGGAATAACGTGCTCCCGGGCACTGGACTCCCATTTGAGGCAAGTCCAATATCTATAATATCAGAAAAGAATGTTTTTGAGTCCTCTTTGTAGTTCATTAAAAGATTTACCCAGCCCAGGCCCAGGTGGATTTCGACCGATGTGGTTCACTATGGAAACCAGGGCAAGTCCCCGCACCCCCCCCCCCCGCGCCCCCCAGTGGCCCCTTGCTATGGAAGGAGGTGGCAGCTTCGGCGACAGAGCACGGTGTGCGTGGTCGGGGCAGACCCTGCTCCTGCCAGGCTACCGCGTGCATGGTGCGGAGCCCGTCCCTTCCCGCTTGGGAGCTTCTCCTCTGCAGATGACAACCACGGAACACAACAGGGAGCATCATGAGAATGATTGTTCCAGGTAATGACGGTGTTGCTAGGAGTCTTGAAATCTGCCTTTAATGGCTCCGAGGCCAATATTCTAACATGGTCTGAAACAGGCGCTGGGAAGGCACAGCCCTGCTCCTGACTCCCCCATCCATCTGAAACCCTTCACAAAGAGCTTGACCAGGAAGGGGAAGAGGAGGGTTTTAAATGGACAGATGTGTTGTTCAGTGGCAGGAGCTGGGTGGGACTTAGGTCAAAACACCACTCGTGTGCCCTCACCTCTACCCTTCGTGGGCCGGCCCAGCACCCTGACGCTGTGCTGGAAAGATGCGCGCCCCAAACGTATGTGGAATGAGCCCCTTCTGCCTGCTCACGCTCACCAAAAGCTCATCTGTCCTTGCAGGTGAACTGAAGGAAATCAAGCAAGATATCTCCAGCCTGCGCTATGAGCTTCTGGAAGAGAAATCTCAAGCTACCGGGGAGCTGGCAGACCTGATCCAACAGCTCAGTGAGAAATTTGGAAAGAACTTAAACAAAGATCACCTGAGGGTAAACAAGGGCAAAGACATTTAGCAGCCCTCCTCGGCATCTGTGACTTCTACCAGCATTCCCAGGCCAGGATGGATTTCCTAGCCACCAGGCCTGGCAGGGAAGGGTCCTGGGCCCACTCCTCTAGGACACTAAGGGGACCCACTGGCTCCATTCTGAGCAGACGTGCGTGCACCGTCGTGGCCTGCCTTGACCCAGAACTGTTGTGAATCTAGGCTGTTGGGTAAGAAAGGCCAGCACAGGAGGAGGGGAGGAGATGCCCCTCTGACACGTGTGAGACCTTTGGTCCAGTCACAGGGACACATGTGAGGAAGAGGCCTTCTTGGATGCACACACGTGCCCTCCCACTGCACACGGACCGCATCCATCTCTGTCTGTGTCCCAGGAAGACAAACCACCTCATCCCATGCACCCCTCCTCACTCCCTCCCCACCACCCACCCATATCCAAACAGAACCGGGAGGTGACCTGTGATCTATTCTTAAGTGCCAGACGAGAACACAGATAGCCTAATAGCAAAATAGTTCTATTTGTTTATAAAAAAAAAAAATTTAAAAATGCTAAATCAAAAATTGTACTGTAGGTAGCACTGTTTAGAGAACAACAACAAAATCCAAATGATGTATTTTTACCTTTATTATGATTATCTTGTATTTACTATTTTTACCTAAAATGGGAAGAAATAAAATTACCTCATAATAGCCTGGGGAGCCTCTGTCAATGTGCTGCCCTCCTGCTGTCCTGTGGCCTGTCTGGAGGTGGCCTCAGAAGCCCAGGGGCCCGGCACTTCTCTGGAAGGAGAATGGGGCAGGTGTGAGGGGGGGCAGGTACCAACCACGCCACCCACCCACCCCCCCCCACCCCGGCCGCGATCGTGTAGCCAGGACCCCTACCTTCCAGACCTACGGAGCCCAACCTCACCAAGGTCAGGAAGGAGGTCCAGAAAAAGGTGAGGGAAGCAAAACATCTCTTCCCACCCACCTCTCGCCCGCTCTCCCTGTGTGGGAGGGGAAGGGGTGCCCGTGAACCCCTCCCCCCACACACATCTTTCTCAAGGAGCAACCTGCGTGTGAGTGGGGAGAACGGCCACCAGAGGGAGCCCCAGTCCCAAACAACACCTATTCAGAGCAGGTTGGAGAGGATGCCATTGGATTCAGGGAGAGGCCCCGGGCCCCAAGGGGACACTTACTAGTAACACTAGCCAGACATACTGAGCGAGCACTTGCTGGGTGCGAGGCACGGTGCTGAAATCTCTGCCCGGATCCGTCCACTGAATCCTCAAGGCAACCCTGGGAAGAGAAAGAGGCTCAGGGTCACAAATTCAGATGCCCTGCAGACACACTGGGAGGGCAAAATGTGTGTGTGTGTGTGTGTGTGTATGTCTCGTACATGTATGTGTATGAGGGGGCTTGTGTTTCACGAGGCACACTGCATCTTCAGAGATCAAACATTTTTTACTTAACACTGCTCTAAGAAAAGAGCAGGGGGGAGAGCCATGACACACAGAGCAGCTGAGCCCTACCAAAGTGGCCCACAGACACAGCCCAGCCAACTGTTGCCATAAAGAATACAGGCCCAGCTTTGCCAAATCTTCCCAATTTTGTGGGGGGTAGCCCATATTTGTTGAGTCCCTGGCAGCCAAGAAATGGGGCTTTGCACCTGGGCTGTCTTGGCACCACCATCCAGAGCTCCAACAAGAGGGAAACAGAGGTGCCCGATGGGTGCTTGGGGCATACCGTATGCTCACAGTCTGGGGGTTTTTCACCTGGGGTCCTTGTGAGGGGTCGTAGATGAATTTCAAAACACCTGCAAATCCTCAAGTGCCCATCAGATCGTGTGCTTGTCTTCGTGATGGTATGTTGTTCTGGCTTATCCCAAATACTCACCCATGGACCCCTGAAGCCTGCAGATGATGACAGAATTCATTCCGCAGATATTTACCGAATCCCTTGCCAAGTGCTGAGGATGACACACATCAGCATCCGGGGGTCTCCTTTTTAAGCCTGGACTCTGAATAAGAAAGCTGATGTGCTTTGTAGGAAAAGCAACTGATTTATCCAGGGGACAAATTACCAGCACTTCTGGAAGATTTCCTTTCGGATCCCTCACTTATCTTCATCAGAATGCTAATAAACACTTGGAAGATTCATTATTCAATTTCCCTATCTGCCTTCAGCCAGAGGCAGGTGGCAACCCCATTTTCAAATCCTGGGGTGCCCTTTTCTTTTCAAACCTAAGCCTCAAATTTTCCCTCTATAGAGATAAAGGAAAACAAGTCCCACTGAGTAATTAAAAACTGAAAAGGAAACCTGGCACCATCCATTAGGTTTTAGATGCCGTGTCTGGGAAGTAAAGGCAGCACAGGAATGGACTCATGGCTGCCAGAGAGAAGTAAGGCAGAAAGGGACCCCTCTTTCGTGGAAAGCCGTTGCAGAGGCCTTGGAACTGAGGGCTGGCAGAGTTATCAGCTGGAGCTGAACAGCCTACAGCTGTTCCTTACAGTGGGGACCTGTTCCAGAAACCTTCTCAGCTTCGCAGGCAAATAAACCCTGCTGTCAATGAAGCTAGTCTGCCCTGGGTTTCTAGACGTCCTTTACATTCCCGGAGTCCTGACGGACACAGAAATGACACCAGGACTTCTTTGCCCCACACTTCCTCCTGGGGCGGTTTGCTGTTTCCGTAGTTAGAGGAGCAGGGCCAAAAACTGAGGGTTCTGTTTTTCTTGAGCTTAGTGATTTTCCAGGCACTGACAACCTCCCTCCCTCACCCCTTCTCCTTGGCTCCTGTTGAATTAACCGGGTGGGAGAAGACAAAGCAGGAGAGTGAAGAGTGAAGCCTGAGAGGGGCTCACAGACAAAGGGGGAGGAGAAAGAGCCCCGGCCCTCCTGAAAAGCCCCCAGACCCGCGGGCTTCTATGCTTTCCCAAGCACCCTATCCGTTCCCTTGGAGCAGGCCTCACAGCTGTCCGTCTGTAGGTCTGTAACGTTCCCGTGTGCTTGTAACATCTGTCTTCACTGCTTGCGGGCAGGAAGCTCCACGAGGGGGTCTGGGTCTGTTTTATGGCCACTGTGCCCTGGCACCGGGCCAGAGAATAGCCACTGACTGAACCATGGCTGGGGCCACAGTTTTCTAGAATTCCTTCAGATGGCACCGCTGGGCTCTGAAAATCTGGTGAATTTGCAGGAAACACACGTTTCCCTCCTGGCCACGGCATGGAAGGAGCCCCCGCTCCAGCACCCTTTGTCCCTACGGAGCTGCTTCAGACGGGGCCGGGAGCATGCAACCACAGTGCAGGCCACCAGGGGACTGGGGCATGGTGGCCCAGGCCCTGGCTCAGGGGGGCCAGCGGTTAAGCAGCCAGTTCTCCAGCGACTTGTCACCTCCTAATGGCTCCTAAGAGGACTTGACAAATCCTAGTGACACTTCCTGGGCAAAAACCCCCAATTAGGTCCCAGAGCTATTCCTAAAGGACGTGCGCTCACACACTTGAGAAAGCACGGCCGGGCTCCTGTGCCCGGCAGTCGCAGAGTATCTCCCCCACTCCCACAGACGCCAGAAGACAAAACAGGGGCCAACCAACACACCCCAAACCCTGGGCTCAGGGACATTCCCTCATGTGAGGGCCCCTGTGCGGAAGCTCCTGCAAGAGGGGCAGGCTGTGGGAGGCGTCTTCGGGTCCGTTTGCCCCCAGGAGGCTGAGACACCTTGCCCTGCTCAGAGCACCCGGAGTCTGGTTAAAAATAAGCAGCGTCGGGCCGTCACTCTTCAAAGGGTTCATTAAGGCTTATGTAAAGTGTGAGTCTGAGGCTCCCAGAGGCTGACAGGAATTAGGAGTTGGATCATCTGAGGCAGGGGGGCAACGCCCCCATTCTATGTTAATCCCATGTCTTCGCCTCATCCCTTGGAGAGTGAGTATGCTGCAGGGAAGGGCCTCCAGGAGAGACACAGGGAATGTACATCAGCTCAGGCAGCAAAACCCCTGCTGCCCCTGACCTGCAGACAAGGCAAGGGCCCAGGCTGACCCAGCCTCATCCCAGCCCTCAGGAGCGGAGGCCACCTGAGCCGGCTCTTCCTGAAGGAGCCCTACCCACTCTTCGCTGAGGATTTCTCCCTTTGCTTCAGGGAAGGAAGGACGCAGACACAGGAAAAGAAAGTGTCCGGAGCTGGGGTCTCCTGAGCCCTGAGTCTTTAAGAAAAGGAAAGGACGGAGGAAGAATCACAGAGTTGGAAAGAAATGGTGTTTGAGGAGCACAGGGTTCTCCCCTACCCGGAAATGCTTCCCTGAGACGGGGGCAGGACAGGAAACGAGGCCGGGTCCTGAGAAACGAAGGTCAAGGCAGCCGGGCCCTGCCTGTGAAGGAAAAGCAATCCATGCCCAGAGACATGGGGACCACAACTGGAAGGCCACATCCTCACCCAGCCCAGCGGGACCCCATCCACACCCAGGGAGGCAGGAGGAGGAAGAAGGAAGGGCTCTCCCAGCCCAGGCAAGGGCCAAGTGCACTCTCATGAGGATACGGTTAAAAAGTATGGATTCTACCACAACGAGTTGATAAAATTTCAGCAAGCAAAGATTAAAAAAGTATGGATTCCACGTCCTCGGAGTGAGTCAGAAATAACTGGATCCAACAGAGCCTGCTGTGTCTGGACGGGAACGCAGGGTCAGCTGTGCCGACTGACCGGAGAGGCCCATGGGTCCTGTGGTGCTGACCCCACACACACCCGGGCCAATGGCCCACCTGCCCCAGCAGCATACTTGGAAGTAGAAGGCAGAAAAAGGCAACTTATAGCCAAATAAAAGTTTATCACGACACTCTCAGGCATCTGAGTGCAGATACGGACCCTCCCAGAGTAGGCAACATTTCCAACTTGGCCGTGTCCAACCCAACCCCAGCTGTGCATCCGCACAGATAAAGCAGAGGGGAGGCAGGAGCAAAGGGGAGGGAGACGGGGAGGCCACGGGACACACAGGCTTTGTACAGGTCTTGAGCCACCCCATGGCTGGAAACACATCCCACCACCATCTCCCAGGCACAGGCTGGCCCCTGACCCCAACTTAACCAGCCAGAGTACCCAGCACCCCAGAAACCAACACGGCCCCAAGCAGGACAATCGCATTCCCACTTTGAATGTACATGCCTATGGACACTGGGAAAGAGAAGTCCTTTTTCCTACTGAGGTCGCTGAACAGGAGCATATGAATCTGAGACACCAAGAGACCCCTCCTTGCCTCATAGACAGGGACTGTCCGGGAAGGAAGCCAGACAGAGGTGAGGAAGAAAGGAGAGGGGAGAAGCCAAGGTAGGAGGGAAGGGAGAGGAGAGAGGCAGAAGAAGTGAGGAGAGGTGGAGGAAGGGAAGAGGAGAAAGCAGTGCACAGTCTCACCCCTGTGCTCTTCTTCCTACAGCTGTTCCTTACAGTGGGGACCTGTTCCAGAAACCTTCTCAGCTTCGCAGGCAAATAAACCCTGCTGTCAATGAAGCTAGTCTGCCCTGGGTTTCTAGACGTCCTTTACATTCCCGGAGTCCTGACGGACACAGAAATGACACCAGGACTTCTTTGCCCCACACTTCCTCCTGGGGCGGTTTGCTGTTTCCGTAGTTAGAGGAGTAGGGCCAAAAACTGAGGGTTCTGTTTTTCTTGAGACTCAATGAGGTTCTGACAATAGGTGATGGCCTCGAGCTGGTGAAGGTGATCAAGAGCAAATCTACAAGACTCTGGACAGGAGGGCTACCAGGGGCCCAGATGACACGAGTTCCTCAGGATGGGGACAATAGGGTGCTCCCTGCTTTGCCCAGGCTCCAGCTCTGAAGGATCCAGAACTGGCACCCTGGGCACCTATGGGATGGTCAGTGGCCCCAGCGAGGCCCCTGTCAACAGCTGTGCCGGCAGCAAGTAGTGGGGAGTCAGAGAGGTGGGACAAGGCAGCCAGCTGGTAACTAGACATATCATTCTTGTTGGGGGTGGGGGTCACTACTCAGAGACCCTAGAAATAACCAGGAGACACATTGAGGATGACCAATTTCTGCAGATGAGGCTCCTGCTACAAATAGAAAATAAAGAGCCTTATTTTGTAACAGGAAGAAGGAAGGGCTCTCCCAGCCCAGGCAAGGGCCAAGTGCATAAATACAACTCAATATTGGACGTGAGGGGCTTCTTCTGCCTTCCAGGAGCACAGACATAGAGAGTCGCATGAATCCCAGCATCTGTACCACTGACTCCGAGGGTTTTCAGGCTGGTGGGGCCAGGGGGAGCAGACCTGAGCTGGGGCAGTCTCAGAGAGAGAGAAAGAGAGAGGAAGTAACTCTTCGGATCATTTCAGTGACAGAACAGAACAGAGCCCCCGGGGTTTTATGCTCAGTTCCAATCAATCACAGGAGAGACAACCCAGCAAAACAGAGCCTCTGGTGTTTTCCCAATGGGCAGAACGAAATTAGAAGCCCCCACAGCCTGTTGAGCCCTGCTGAAGGTGAACATTTCTGAGAGCCGAGCTGTTTTTTTAGACACATCTCTACATAAAGACGCTCAAAGCATCATCACTGTCTGTCACCAACAGTGTGAACAGAATGTGTATTCTGCGCTTCAGCAAAGGCCACGGGGGCTGGAGCCAGGCTGCTTCTCGTGACATTTCCCCTCCAAAGATACACAGCCGTGCTTGCTGAGTCCTGGGACTCCTCAACCTCTATGTCCCCGAGCACCAGCTCAGGGTGACTGATTTCCATCCTACTGAGGCTGCAGAGACAGGACAGTAGAGATCAGTATTCTAGTCACTGTAGACAGATTTTCAGTTCTTCTCCCGAAGGGGACAAATACCACGTTCCCGATTCTTAAAGACCTCCTGCTCTGTCCTCCCCGCCACAGACACAGGACCTGAAAGATTCAGCCTGAGGTGACACACAAGGGACCTCTTCAGGAAGACGGAGCTGACGGTCTAAGGCAAGCGCACAGGTGTGTGGGCGGAAACCATGGGGACTGTCCCTCCACACACAGCCCAGGCGTGCGTCACCCACCGCATCACGGGGCAGGGGCCTGCGGAACAGTGAAAAGACCCAAGAGGTGCCAAGCCCAAGGGCTCTGCTGGTCACCCCTGGTGCCTACCACATGGGCAGAGAGAAGGAGAGGGACCTAAAGGTGAGAATGGCACCCAGGCCCAAGCCCCCAGCCCTCCCGCAAGAGGCGAGAGGAGGCAGAACCACACATGCTGCCACATGGGTCCACCTGGCCACAGAGACCTGGAGGCAATCCAAGCAGATGAGGAGGGCGACCCCGGCAGTGCCATGTGCAGGGACTCCCCGGGTCTCTCTGGAGGCCAGAAAGAAGAGGCCAGAAATCCACACGGCTGCAGAGAAAAGAAGAATAGAGAACCTGCTTACCTGCCAAGCCTCGGAGCATCCTCCAGGACCCAGGGGCAGAAAGCTCCATCGGCATGGAGCAGAGAAGTGGGGGTCTGCGTAAGTTCCCCGAGTCACACCACAGGCCTCCCAGCCTGGGACCTGGCAGGGCCTGCAGCGCACAGAGAGCAAGGGGGCACCAAGGCCGGGCATGGCCACTGTCCTGTTCTATGAAGTGTTTGGGTGACCTCCTAAGAAAGAAAGGAAAATGAGGCTTCCGTGAATTAACACATCAGTGGCCCCCACGAAACATGCCTCCTGGTTCTCCAGCCCTTGCTTACTCCCGGGCCGCGTCCACGCTGGCTTGGTCAGGTGACCAGCGTGAGCCAAGGGGACATTAGCAAGCCTGGCACCAGCAGAGGCTTGATAGGCACGTGCCCCCTGGGGCTTGTCCTCTAGGAAGCCGAGGCTGTGTCCCGAAGAAGCTGGGCTACTGAATGTTTGAGGCCACGTGGGGAGGAGCCTTGGAGCACAAGAAGCCTCTAGACCATTGTAGCCTCGCCAAGCTCCCAGCTGAGCGCAGCCACGGGAGACACTCAGTGAAGAGCGGCCCAGTGGAACCCTGTCAACCACGGAATCGTGGGACGGAATGTTTGGAGGCGGTACACGACCCAAGCTGTAGGTTAACAGAGGGACTGACGGGTGGTCCAGGAACGTTGCACACCATGCGCAGCCCAGCCTCAGGAGCGGACTCTCATCCATTCACCCCAAGAGGGTGACTTAACACCAAGTGCCCCAATTAACACACCTTAGCAGTATGATTTCACTAGTGTTAATCAAGCCACAGGCAGGGTTCCCAGGGACCTAGGCCAGCTTGGCTTCACCCAGAAAGAAACCCTGTCTCTGTGCACCAACAGAAACCCCAAAACAGGGGCGCCTGGGTGGCTCAGTCGGGTAAGCGTCTGCCTTCGGCTCAGGGTATGATCTCAGGGTCCTGGGATCGAGCCCCGCATCGGGCTCCCTGCTCAAGTGGGGAGTCTGCTTCTCTCTCTCCTTCTGCCTCTCCCCTCTGCTTGTGCTCTCTCTCCCTCCCTCCCTCCCTCTCTCTCTCTCTCATATAAATAAATAAAATCTTTAAAAAAAAAAGAAACCCCCAAAACAGCTCTGGCCTCTTGGTGGAAGGATGCTGCCAGTGGGTGCAGCCATCCCCTCAGCTGGTACATGGCCACTGAAAGGGTGCCATGGACTCTGGGGCGCTGGGCAGGTTGCAGGCTCACTGGGGAGAAAGGAGGCGAGCCCGGCAACAGTTAAGTGGATCAGTGAGATTTTAATAAGAGTGGTGGACAACAAGGGGGTGATGTCACAAAGCAGTCAGTGAATCACTGCCCCGCGGACAATGAGAACACGCCCTTAGGTCTCCAACCTTATAGGTAGAGCGCTTTCGGGTCCCTGACCTCTTTTAATTAAAACAACAACCCAGCGAAGCGGGGGCAGAGCAGGATTCATTACCGCTTTTGCAAATAAAGAATTTAAGTGGCGCAGTTGCCTGGGGGGCGGCATTGAGTAGAAGCCCCGTGAACTAGAACTTCAACCCCTGGGCCCCTGAGTCCTGTGAACTGGCCCGAGGGCAGGGTGGGTGCCTGTGAACACAGCTGTATGGGAAGACTGCCCTCAGGCTGGACACCACGTGTGGGAGCACTCTCGTGGGAGGCAGCCTGCAGGAGGAAGCGTGCTCCTTGCGGAGTATTTCTCACTGTGGTCCTAGCACCTCCTGCCTGGGGAGGACAGTGGTCCTCCTGCCCTGGGATGCTCAGTAATAATGCAGATCTACAGACCGGGAGTGGGGCCTAGGAATCTGTATTTAAGTAGCTCCCAGCTGACTCTAGTGGTCAACCATATTTGAGCACTCTTGCCCCAGAGGTCCCTTTGCTAGGTGGCATGGTTATCAGGTTACTTAACTGATAAGAGCAGAAATGGGACTGGGGCCCCATGATCCAATGCTCGAGCGAACTCTCTGGTCTTCACCAAGAAGGTGGGACTGTTCCAGTTTGGGAAGGCTCTCTAAGATCTGGGCACGCAGGAAAGATGGAGGATTAAAGCACTGGAGGCACCAAGGGAAGAAAAGGTCCGGGGGAATGATTCAATCCCACTCAACCCTATACTGCATATCCATTATTAAACTCCATCATTGTGAAGCGAAAACTCATAGTAAAGGGACAGGAAACACGAACAAGGGTTTGGGTTCCTAACGTTCTCTAGGATCTTGTCTCCTGTTTCCTGGAGGTGAGGCGATGTCATTCGTGTGCTGGCGCATGGGCAGGGTCCCCTCCCACTCTGTCCTGGGGTCTCAGGACTCACCGGAATTCAGAGAGCAGAGCTCTCAGGCAGACAGCCTGCCGGAGTGGGACAGTACGCTTCCTGCGCACCCTGGTATTAGACTTCCTCGGGGGGGGGGGTGGCGCTCATCCCCCATGTGGGCAGGTTCTGCCCATGGAGACAGAGATGCCCAAGAAAAGCTCCCAGCAGGCTGAGTGAGTGGGCATGAGGTGGGCATGGGGGTGTCCTCTCCTCGTGTCATCACAACTGGGGCCCTCCTATTTGAGACCCATCTCATTTCTGTCACCCTTTCCTTCTCTTTGTGATGGAATCACAGCCACTTGGGATCTGGATCAGGAGGAAGTGTGCTGTTTAAGTGCGCTCATAATTGGAACTAGTAAGCTGCTCCTTAATAATCAGCGTGGTTCCCACTCAGCTCCCCAAGGCCCCCTCCCGCCTCTGCTCTGTTTTCATCCTGGCCTTCCCAGGTGGGGACTCCTGAAAGGGGCCCCACGGGTCTGCCATCTTTTCCCTTTCTTTCCAGATGTCCTTAACAGACCCCAAGGTGGACCCTGTCCTTCTCATGATTCAGACGGAGCCTCTGATCAAGGGCTCAGAGGGGCCAGAGAAGCAGATTCCCAGAAAGGATGCTATTTTGGGAGCTTGGACAGTGGAAAGGCCCAGCCTACTCACTCTGGCTCAGCAGAGCCCAGCCAGGACCCCTCCCGTCTGTGGAGGAGGAGAGACATTCTCCCTGAAGCCAAAAATGGCAAGTGTCTCTCCCACCCTGGCTGTCCCCTCCAGTGGGTACAGAGAGGATGGAAAAGTGGCCCTGGTGACATCATTGTCAGTGCCATTGTGAATCAGAGCTTTTGGCTCCAAGACTCCTGGCTGGGCCCACTCCCTTCCTCTCTCCAGGGCCCAGCCCCACCTCCAGCCTCAGCCTGCAGGGCCGGGGAGAAGGGGGGCTCCCAAAGGGCTGAGGGAAGTGTGCCGGGTAAGGAGCCCAGAGAGGGGAGCCCCGAAAGGGCAGAGAAATAAAAAAGCAAATTACTTTTGCTGTTTCATTTTATACAGTTTTTTAAAAAAATTATTATTCTCATTACAAAAGTAAACTGTAGTCACTGGAGAAATTTTCAAAAACCTCAGCACTCAGAAGCAAACGAAAATTGTCTTTAATCCCCACTGCACAGAGATCGTTACTGGGGGTATTTGTGGTTTTCTTTGCATATTTATATCAGCGTTAATCCACAAGCTCAAGTAACTCAAGGACTATCACACATTATTTTTTCATTAGCTGATCTCCGTGAGGAGTGCCCCTACTATTCCCCTGAGGTGGTAGAAATCTCAGCTCCGAGAAGGCCCACGCCCACTCTCCTGGCACGGTGCTAAATTCTGCGGGCTTCCAGTGGGTGGATGGTCTCCCCACCCACAGCTCTCTCTGCGCTGGTGTCCACCAAGCACCTGCTGTCCTATCTGCGTCCTAAAGGTCAGTCCTGGAGGCCACTGTTATCTGGATCCTAATTCCCATCCAAAAGACATCCTCAGACCCCTCCACTCCACTTGCATGCCCTTCTTGGAGCACAGGCTCAGAAGCTCTTCTGTCTCCAAACCACTTTGGAGCTGGAGGAAGCTAACTGTGGCCCTTGGCACTTGCATGGGTGGGCTTGCAGGAATCACTCTACCTTCTCACACCCAGTGCAGCTGGGGGAGCCCCCCATCCTCCGAAGACTTCTGCCTCCCTGGGGCTCTACCCAAGATAGGTTTTGATTATCTCCTACCCCCTGATCCCCAGAACTATCCATGTTTCTGCCATCCCTCTCACGGCAGAGATGTCTCCTTGTGTCCCAAGCAACTTCCCACGTCACCCTGCCCTGAGAGCAGGAAGGTCTCCTGGGATGCCAGGGATGGGAAAATTTGCCCTTACACAGAGCTACCATATAAGGGTGAGTACGCACTGTACAGAAGTGCCCTGCTGAGTGGTGAGGATACCACAGGCTAACAGCTGCCCCGCCGAGGAGAAAGGCACCTCTGGCTGATGCCCCCAAAGGTGCTGTATGTGCCAGGCACAGCCCTGCCCTCACTCAGGACGCCTTGTTCCGAACCTTACACCCAGACTTTTGAAACTCAAAAGCCAGTCATCTGACTTGTGTGAATGAGTCCTGCCCTGTTGTCCCTTCCCCGAGGCAGTTACTGTGGGGCTGTGTTCCGTCTGCAAGGGAGCACCATGGGTGCCGGGAGACGCCTGAGATCACACACACTCACGCACGTGCACACCCACACGCACGCTCCCGGCTCCGAGGCTGATTTGAATCTTTGGGTTTGGGGCCAGAACCTAAATTTAAAAGGCTCCCTGAGGTGGGCCTGCAGGGGGTGGGGGAGAAGAGGTACCATGAGGAGAAACTGAGACCCAGTCCCTGGAGCACCCTGCCCCACAGCGCTCAGCTCCCCTTGGGGCAGGGTTGGGGTGGGGTGTAAGCCATTGCCTTTCTTGCCTAGATGGGCGAATTCAGGGCCCAGCTGGGCTGGATGGTGGATGGTCCTATCTCAGAATGCCCCTGACACCCCCAAGCATCTCCTTTTTTCCCCTATTTGGTTCCAGTTGAGATGCTGAGAAAATCCGCACAACACCATTTCTGGGGGAGTGGCATCTTAAAGGCTTTCATAAAGAAGGACCAAACGATTCGAGTCATTCAGCCCACTTCTCTTAGCCAGCAGAGCGAGCCCATGGGCAGCCTCCTCTGGGATGGGGGGAGGATGGGAGCAGCCCCTTCCCCAGCAGACACAGGCTGCGGGGTCCACATGTGCCTCCCTGCAGGACACCTTCCAGGATGGAGACCCCCAAAATTCGGACCTGAAAACCCAGAGCAGTAGAAGAACAGGTCGGATTTCTGTGGCCTCAGCACAAAATGGCAATGCTAATGCAGTTTCCAATTTAGGTTTTAAAATGCCACTTAAAGGACAGCTTCAGTTCTCTCACTTAAAACTTTTTTTAAATAATCACATTTCCTCATGAATCAGGCCGTGGGCATATCTGTCCTTCCGTCCCTCTCAGGAACTGACAGAACAAAAAGGATATTTTCTCAGATTTTTTTCATAACCAGTTGCTGCTTCTTTGGTTGGGAGGCTATTCCTGCTCCTCCCCCACATCCGTGGTCCCTTCTGCCCGGCGGGGGGGGGGGCCTCTGGATCGGTCAGGACCCAGCTGCTCCCCTGTGGGGGCAGACGGCACCCCCAGGGGCAGAAGTGCAGTGACGACCAGGACAGAAGAAAGAGCCATTCCCCAGACACTGGCCAAGGGGCAGTTTGGGAGCAGGGGTGACCGGCTAGAGGGAGGAGCTTACCCAAAATTAAAATGATCAGGACCCCTAACACTTTTATAGGAAAGAAACCAAGTTGTTTAAAACAAACAAACCTTGGGAAAAAAAGAAAACGTAATTTCAAACCCTGAAGGAATATGATCCCAAATTTTGTAAATTTGGATTTTTCTCCCTCTTTCTAGTCAAGGATGGAAACCCTTCCCTATATTTTAAGTATAGGTGGGGGGAAGGGCATGAAAATGGAATGTTGTCGGAAGGCTGTCTCTCCTTATCCCACCTTCCCATTAACTTAAAAAAGTGACTTGAGGATTTGTGCCCATGAAGACAGGGTCTGCGGACGGCCCAGACCTACTGCCGGGGGCGCAGACCAGTTGTCAGGGACCCCAGCAAGAGCCTTCTCTAGAGGACGGGCTTTGCCGGCTTGGCCTGGTCTTTGGGGAGGGAGGTGAATAGGGAAGGGGTACCTGTCCTTGCAGGGTCAGGACTAATCCCCTAAGATGGGAGTCGGGCTTCTAACTGTCCACCCAGGACTCAGCTCAGCGGCAGGATCAGAGGCAGAGCTCAAGCCTGTGCCTGCTGCAGCTCCCCGACCTGGCCCAGCTCCCCAAAGCCTACTCAGAGTGCTCACTCTAGAGGCAGCTAAGAGAAGGATGTAGTGATGACAGGAGCTGGTGACACCCCTTCCTGCTGGTAGATCCCCCGCCACAGAGCTTCCCCAATCCCCCCATGGGTCGGGCTGCAGGCCACCTGGGCCATTCCCTATACCTCCCAGGTAGAGGTCCAGCCATACCTGAACCCTCAGAAGGTTGAGCCCAATGGCCTTTCCCAGTCCTTCCTCTGGGGCAGGCCCTCTGCCTCTCCTATTTCCCCTACCCCAGACATCAGGCAGCCCTGACACCGCTGGAAGCAGAACCAGTCCCCCTCAGTTTGTCTGTTCTTGGGGAATGCTCGACCTCACCAATCTCGGTCAGCAAGCATGGAAACACCCCTTCCCACGGCCTCAAACATTGTGGAGCCAGCGTCTCACTTACCAAGGCCTCAAAGGCGCTACATCTACTGGCCAGGCCTTCATCTGAGCTCTAAAGGACTCTGGGTAGAAACAATACTGGAGGCTGACAAACAGGAATGTTCTAGAACAACCCACCAGACTGAAGGGAGGAACATAATGCGAGCCCAAGTGCTGATGTGGCACGTTCCAACCTTTCTGCCATCGATGTCATGTCAAATTCCTAGCAGGGGAGGGAAGAGTAGAATTCTAAATTGCTCCTGCTCATCTCCAGGATGACTTTTATTTCCTTCTTTACCCTTGTCTATATTTTCCAGATAAGGACCAAATACTATTATTATAACCAGTATAAAAATAAGAGGAAAAGGGTTGCACTTTAAAAAGGTCGGTGGGAGGCACTGTAAGTTGCTGACTCAGGCAGTGACCTGAAGGTGATCTGGGCTCGTGCTGGCAGGGGAGCATAGCCGGGAAGGATGGAGGTGGGTTTACCGTGAGGTCAACAAAGCTTGAGCTTGTGGGCCCCAGCTCATGTTCACCTGGTCCGGCGTTTCTGTATATTTGCAAAGGTAAGGCATTTTATCAGGTGAGACTACTGTCTTCCCCTACAACTCTCCCCCGCCCCGCTACCCCCTGGTCATTCCCAAGAACATGCCCACCACCCACTCTCTGGGCTCCCTGGTGCAGGGTCAGGGGTGGGGGACACCCTGCTGAGGTGTTCCTAAACACCTGGTAGCAGGCAACGTGGCTACAGAAGGGAACTGAGGAAGTCTGACTGTTCCCCCACGTTTTGGATCTTTGTCAGCTTTTTACAATCTGTAATTTATTTAGATTCTGTTTCTCTTTCTAGATAAATACTCACTTGAAAACCGAATTTTGTGGTGTTATTCTCCAAGAGGGCCCCTCAGATGCACAAGGGCCGCACGAAACCTTGCTCTGCCCCTGAGGACGGACTGCAGAGGGACGAGGGAGGGCATGAGGCTGCTGTAACGTCAGAGTCTGGCAGTGGGGCTCTGTCCCCCGGGGCAGGAGCAGTCCAGATGGAAATGCCAACGGCGAGGAGAGAGAGAGAGAGAGAGAGAGAAGACCCAGCCACGACACACAGCCCGGGGTCCTCGCGGACCTTACAGTGCAGGCCACAGACACAAAGCCCTGGCCATGGGGGGAGGGTGGGGGAGACCCTGGGCTCTGACCTTGGCCCAGACTCGTGGACGAAAACCCAAGGGCATGACTATCAGCCCTGGAAGACTCTGAATGTGTGGCCTGCCATCTAAGCCAACTGTCAACAGCTGGATACCACCTGGGTCACACCCACCCAGGAAGGAGGAAGGGTTAGCCTGGGCCAGGGCTAGCAGAGGGGGCTTCTGAGGAGAGGTGAGTCTTGCTGGGACTTCAACCCCTGGCATCTGCCCCTGCCTCCCGGCCTCCATAACCCTCTGCAAAAGGCCACCAGCCCAGCCTGGGGAAGGGGAAAAGGGACTCTACTCTTGGCCACCCACAGAGCCCAACCTACCCACAGCTGCACACATCCTGCCTGACAGACGACCCCTGGCCTGGCCGAGACAGTTTAAGTCAGAGGCTCTCCCTGCCAAGCCCTTCCTTCCCCTCTGTTCTCACGAGCCCCAGGCTGCACTGCGATCAGTAAGCCCTCCTGCCTACCTTGCCTTCTGCACCTTTGATCCACCACAGGCATTTCTGCCAGTAAATCTCTGGCTCCTGCTTCTTGGTGGACCCAAACTGACACAGGGCCCAAATGGATTTTTCTTCTTGCCATAAGCAGAATAATTAAAGGGAGACTAGAAGCCAATAATTCTTGCATAGTGTGATTCCACTTGATGTTTAATGCTTTACCAATGAGCTATCTAAAATACTACTGCATCTCACCTGATGGATGCACACTCAATCTTAGGAAAAACAATCCTAGAAAAGAACCACCTCTTCCTGAATGAGTTCTTGTGCCCTGGTGTCACCACCAAGTTCCAGATCTTTCCATGAAGTAGTTCTCCCTTAATGCCACAGATGGGACAGGTTGCAGGGGCCTCCTAATTGGCTGAACAGACCTTCTGCCTCACCTTGCTGCCTGTCTCTACTTCTGGTGCCCAATCTCTCCCCAAGTGTAACCTCACGAGCCGGGCACCCCCTCACCTGGAAATACAAGGGCAGGACCAGAGGACCCAGCCAGAGTCCCAGGGGCCCCTGAGCCTGGCTACTGATTGCAAACACCAGCCCTGTTCCAAGCTCTGGCTGCCCCTTTTGGTACATGCTGGCTCTATCCCAGCTTTGGCCTACCTCCCATTCTTGGCCAGAAGGGTGGCCTGCTCCTTAGCATGCAGCGACCCCATTCATGACTCCACACCAGCCACACTGGTTGTCCTTTCCAGAAAAGTCTCAGTGATCCAGCTCAGGGGGCAGCAACTGGTCACCATTGGTCTCAGCAGCTTTGGAGGCTTTGTGTCTCTGTGGCCTGCTTAGCTAGAGGCCACACAGCTAAAGGGACTCAGAGAGGCATTTGAGGTCACATGTTGTTGGAACCAAAGAGAAGGGTATCAAGGCACTACGCAGTGAGACTTTGTCCAAAAACTGGTACCCCCAGGGTCATCCCATCACCAGAGTCAGAGCCACCCACCACCTGTAGACCAAGTTTACTTATACCTGCTTCCAGGTGTCTCCAGACCCAGCCCCAGCCAGCCCCATAAATCTTGTCACTGACTCTCTCCATCCCACCCTCTGATCCAGCAAGAGAAGCTGCAGGCCCATGGCATCAGAGGACTGCGGTAGAGACACCCTTTCTGGGAGAAGGGTGTCCGTGAGCACCCCCCTTGCAGCTGGCCTCACGCTCACACCCCATCCTCTACCCAGGTATCCCGCGCCACAGACCAGTCCCTCACAAGGTCCAGCCTGATCATTCCCCAAGCCCACTACTGCCTGTTTCCTCCTTGGGAACAAACACTGCATTTCAGAGCTGGGCTTAGCCTACTTGCTATTTGGTTCTTAAAATGCTTATTCTAAAATGCAACCTTAAGTCACCAGCCACTGTGGTTGCTGAAGCCATCTGTAAAAAACAAAAACAAAAACAAAAAAACACAAAAACCCACTAAACCACTGGTGGGGGCCCTGGTTAAAATGAAGAGGTCTGCAAGCAAGGGCAGCATCCACACTCACAGAGAAGCCCGCCCCAGCAATCAGTGCACGACGCACACGGAAAACCACTCCAGCGGTAGCGAACCCCTGACCGCAACATTTCACCCTCGACCTGCACCCCAGCCTCTTGGTGACACGGAGCCGTTTAACAATAATTCCCCTTGCTTGCAGGAGAAACAGAAATAGCTTCACCCAGCTCCATAGGCCGCGCAGCACAATTTATGTGATCCTGGGGCTCTAATGCTCCTAGGCTCCCCAGTTTCCATTAAGCAGCTGCCAAATGGCCCGCGTGGCAGGAGAGACACCCTTGCCTGGCCTGCGTGTCCCTCCACAGACAGGCCAGCAGGGAGGGAGCACGCGTCGCTGCTCAGCAACCACGTAATGGGGAAGAGGGCGCTCTGGGGTCCTGGCCCTGTGACCCCTGCCTGTCAAAGCCAACTCAGAGCCCCTTTATAATCTTTTCCAAGACTTAAATGTACGAGTACACAAAGCTCCCTTAATGGAAGGTCGCTCTGGCTTGTGTAACAAGCTGTGTAAACTTCATCTCTGCATTCACTCAGCACTGGCCTTGTTTACTTTCCTGCCCGGGCACGTTCGGGGAACGTGACTGCCCTCCTAGGGTTCCGAACATCTTTTGGAAAAGAAACAGTGCCCTCCCTGCTTCGAGACCAAAAGACCCCCAAAAAAGGGCAAGATCCCTCTCCAACTTGACCAAAACACCAAGCAGTTGGACCACATGCTCTTTGGTGAGTTGCTCATGAGAAGCAGCTGCTGGAGACGGAGCCGGACAAGTACACGCTGCAGAATCTTGGCTCCCTTGCATCCTGACCCAGCTGTGTGGGCCTTGGCAAGTGACACCACTCCGAGAGGCTGCAGCTTCCTCCTTGGGGAAAGAGAGGACACAGCAGTGCCTATCTCCCAGGTCCCTGCGAGAAGAAAGACCATGCTGAGGCCCAAGCTGGAGCTTGGCCTGTGGGAAGAGGTCTGTGAGTGGCAGCCACCAGCACTGCTCTGCCCTTGGAGGCGGTCATGGTCGTGTTGAAGGGCATGGCCTCTGGAGCCTTGGCTGCCTAGGTTCCAGCCTCAGCTCTGCCACTCACAGGCTATAAGCCCTTGCATGGGTCACTTCTGCCAAACGCAATCTGATGCTATGGGAGCGGGAGCTGCAGGGAAGGAAGAGGAGTGCCAGGGACCCCAGGTTTAGGGATTTCCCCGCCCCCGTTCATGAGCAATGGCACTGCAGGGACCCTGCATCCCTACCCAAACCTCTGCAGACTCCCCGGCTCCATGCCCACTTCCTGGATGCTTACAGCATGTTTCCAGAGCACGACCAGAAATCACTTACCATAATCCCTCATTTTATAGCCCAAAGGGCTGGAGCCCGCCCCAGATTCCACTGAGGACCTCCCAGCTGAGCTGCGCCCTCTTCCTGCCTTCACCTAGTATTCTTACCTGATCTCATGGGTCAGGAAGAGATGAGGTAGAGAGAGTAGGGCTATGTTACTCCCCAGACAGAGCAAAGAGGAAACCCCAGGCAAAATCCCAAACCCAGCTACTCAAGCCCTACCATTCAAGGCTCACCCAGACCCAGGGAACCACGACAGCAGTGGCTTCGTCTGGACAAAATCTCTTCCATCCAGTCCGCATGCTGAGCCTCCCCCAGGCTCCAGGTGTCCAAGAGGAAGCCTGCTCTGATTTCACATAATGTCCCCCGGGATCCTGCTGGCTGAAAAGAATGCCATCCAAAATAGGTCAGGCCTTCAGAGAACGAGACTACCTCCCCGCATTCAAGCGGCCCCCTCCCATGGCTACCGCATCACTCTGTGTGGTGGCTGTCTTGTGCTAATACGGGTAAGCCTTGCTCCTCTCAGAGCCAGCTTCCCCCCCTTGGAAAATGAGGGGTTGGCCGAACCATCAGCCAGGCCTCGGGGCTCAGCGTCCTATGCCCTAGAAGCACCTCAGGCGGCTCCCCAGAACCAAGGTGGGTAGATGAGGCCGTGCTGCATCCTGCCAGGTCCTGCTGTCCGCACCAGGGAGGGCCCCTCAGCCCATCCTTTCCAAGAGGAAAGCACCGCCAAGAGCCTGCGGAACAGGAGGCCTCACTCGGCAAGCAGGCGAACATTCTGGAGAGTCAGGCCTTGGACCCCAACTTCAATGTTAGACAAAGAGGTTGCAGAGGTGTTTGTCCTGGGCTGAGACGGATGTGTGGGAATGAGCTTTGGCCAAGATTGGCCTGCCTACCTCGGTTGTTCACATTAGGCTTGTGGCCAGGTGTGGTGAGGGCAAGGGGGAAGAACTAACTTGGCTCTCCTCCTGCTCATTCAGCCAGGGCTCACCAAACTCTCCCCATGCGCTGCACCCCAGGACGGGCTGAGAGACACAGCTCTGAACGTGGCTGCCCCTGTAGGGATCTCAGACAAGTGACCGGGCAACAGAATGGAGACTACAGTGAGGGGTGAGGTATCTAGGGTGCCAAGCGGAAGGAGGCACGCTCAGCGCTGACTATGCACATGTAGGACATGGAAGGCTGCGGGGGGCTCCATAGTTTCCTGCCCTGGGCTTCTCAGCCGCTGCCCCCCAGCTCTGGCCAGGGCAGACAGTGACGGCCCTGGGAGGACAGTGCTCCCGGAGAGGTGCAGGGGCTCTGGCATCCCAGGCAGCAGTACCTAGTCCATCTGGGGGGCTTAGACAGTTTCTCAAACGAACGGAGGAATTTGGACCAGGAGAAACCCTCAGTCCCACTGACGGCTCACCTCTGTTCTGGCCACCCAGCCTTTGCCAGGGCTGGTGAGGTCAGGTGGGCCATCACCACCCTCACACGCCCCTCCTGCCCCCACCCAGAGCTGAGTAAATGAGCTCACAGTGGGGGAAGGACATGCACCCTCAGGGCACAGCTAGAGAAGGGCCTGGGCTCCCCGGGGGGCGCCCCGCCCCCCCCCCCCCCCCCCCCCCGCTGCCCCCCCACCCCCACCCCAGAGGCAGTGTGCCCTGCCTGCGCTACCCAGCAGCCAGTGGGGCAACAGGCCAACCCGGCTCCACCGGAGGGGGAATATCAAGGAGGGGAATGGAAGCAGGTGTCCACGTCCAGCTGAGCCTTGCCTCCGAGTCGGTCTGCTGTCCACTACTGTCTCTGTTTTGCCTATGTCTCTGATCACAGGTCTGTAACCATTTCTTTGTCCGTCAGTCTTTCTGTGACCCTGTTTTTCCTCCCTCCCTCTCTCTCGGTGTCCCTCTGGCCTTAAGTGATGTGAGGCCAGGCCAGGGCAGTCGCCGCGTGTCCTCCGTCGCCCCATTGGTTGGCAGCCGCTCCCCGGGGGGGGGCAGCCGCTGTCAGTCCCGCCCCACACCCCCCACACCCCCCCGCCGGGGACCTGAGCGCGCTCGGAGCCGCCTCGGAGCGCAGTCTCTTGTCTCAAGACAGGAGCGCAGCAGCCAAAGCGAGTGGGGACAGGCTCGCCGCACACCAGGCGTCTGAACAGGGACTGTCGGCTGCAGGACTGCCTGCGCTGAGACGCAGCGGCCGCGGCGGCGCCGGAGGACTCCCCGCCACCCGCCCTCGGTGCACCTGGCGTCCCGGCGCTGAGCAGGCACCCGAACTGCGGCCGCACTCGCCGGGCACCTCTCGCCGCCGCTGAAGCCGAGGGGAGCCCCGAGCCCGGAGCTGACCGGAGCTGGGGGCTGGAGCCCAGAGCGCGGCTCCAAACCCGCGAGCCGGGTGATTGGCACGGCGGGGGACGACGCCAGGACCCAGGGAAAGCCTGAGGGTCAAGCGCGCGGGGCCGTCCAGCTCCGAGCCCCGGGGCCCGCCGCCCCGCGGGGACGGCAGCTGAGCGCGGAGGCGAGGGAGCGGCGCGGCCCGGGCTGACCCGAAGGCACCGGCCCCCGGTGAGGTGCGCGCAGCAGGGCGGGAGGGGCGCGCCATGGAGGCGCCGGGCGGCGCAGGGCTGCCCGACACCGAGTGAGGCGGTCCGGCCGGGGTCGGCGGGCCATGTACGGAGACGTGTTCAACGCCACGGCCGGCCCCGAGGCGGCTGGAGGCGGCGCGCTGGCCCTTGCGGCCACGGTGAAGGCAGAGGGCGCTTTGCCGCTGGAGCTGGCCACGGCGCGCGGCATGCGGGACGGCGCGGCCACAAAGCCCGACCTGCCCACCTACCTGCTGCTCTTCTTCCTGCTGCTGCTGTCCGTGGCGCTCGTCGTCCTCTTCATCGGCTGCCAGCTGCGCCACTCGGCCTTCGCCGCGCTACCCCACGACCGTTCGCTGCGCGACGCCCGCGCGCCCTGGAAGTCGCGGCCGGTGTAGCGGCGGGGTGAGTCGGGGCCGGCAGACGCAGTGTCCCCGTCTCACCGCCGGCCGCCGGGAGCAGCCGGGCCGCAGGAGCCCAGCGCCGGGGGTCGCCCCTGGGAACGCCGCGCGCTGACCCAAAGACCCTTTACGACCTCGAGCGGCCCCCGGGGCGGAAAGGGAGTCGCGGGCGTTCGCAGGCTGCGCAGGGTCGCGCGCGACCCTAGCTGCGCGCGCTACCACGGTTCCGATCCCCTGGCGGAGTCTCTCTGCCCCCCGGACAGCGGGTCTAGCCGGGGAGTCTTCCTGAGAGACGGCGAGCCAGCCCGGACGCAGGAGCCTTCCCCGCCGCCCGCCGACTCCCTTGCTTTGCACAAGGAAGGGGCAGGCACGGCTGGGCGGGCGCGGAACTAGCACGGAGCTGCCTGTCCGGACTCCCTGGACCCCTGGCTGTCTTCCCGCAGCTGCTACCGCCGCTTCCTCGCCCCCGGGGCCCCCCCCCCCCCCCGAATCCGAGCGTGAACTCAGCCGGACTTGGAAATGATGCCTTTTGGGGGCTGCGTCCCCCGGGGGAAGCGAGGGGATGCCGAGTTTCAGTAGGTCCCGCCTGGGTCCAAGGGCTCAGTTTTCTCTGCGGGCACGGGGGGAGAGGCACAGGGTCGCACCGGCAGCACCCCGTGGTCGGGGATCCGCGTCCCTCACTCTACAATAAAACCTCACCGAATTAGACCCAGTGCTGAGAACGCTCTGCTCTTTGGTTGCGCCACTTTGGAAAGGGGGATTAGGGCCGGGCGAGCGACACTTGAGCTCTTGACCCAGGTCAGTCTTAATGATACTTCCTCCTCTCCAGCTTTTCCCCAGCCTCTGTCAGTTCCTTGTTCTGGGAAGTGTTTTCAGGGCCGGTCTCAAAGAGGAACTGCTGCCTCATCTGCTAAAAAAAATTCCCCCTGAAGTCTCCATAGAGTCCTTCCTCCAGGCACTTCTTCCACCTGGGCCTGAACCCTCCCAAGAGCCAGTTCCAGACCAGAACCATCTGGTGATGGAAGGACCTGAAGGTCCAGCGATGGGACCAATGGCTCAGCACTTCTTCCCAAAGTAGGCAGAAGCCAGCTCTGGAGAGCACAGGGGAGAAAGCAGTACATGAGTAAAGCCAGCTATGAGGGGATGATTATAGAGAAACTGAGAGGGAATAAACAAAGATTTGTGATAACCTTGACCATTTTCAAAGTTAACCTAATTCTAGGGAGTCTACTTTGTGGGAGTTTAAAATAGTTTCAGGAGTTACCTCGCTCAGTGGGGCACTAGAGCTTAGAGAATGTGTGACTAAAAAAAGATGTGGTAGATTATTTAATTCAGTAGTACCAAACCATCTGTGGGGTCACTCAGCTTTTGAGAATCTGAAGAATGCTAGGATGTTGCATCAGGCAAAATGCAGACAGACACACAATTCTGCAAATCTTTTGTAAGGGATGCCTAAGGACCCAAGCTCAGGTGGAGGGGGGGCAGGGGGGGCGAGATTTGCTAGGGCTGGATGGAATCTTCACCCAGGGCTCCCCACCGCTGTTTCACCTCAGCCAGGGAGTGCCCAAGATAAATAGCCTCCTGGCTCCCATCCCAGGAAGCAGGACAGATGAGCAGGAGACAAGGTCTCACGTTGGGCTGGATTAACCAGGTCTTAGAAAACACCAGTGGTCTTCATTCTGTGCTAACGGTGCTAATTCTATGAAGACCTCACAGAACATCTTAGTCGGGTCTTTGGAAACATAGCCAAACCTCTCTGGCTTATAGTAATGGTAACCCTGCTAATGTGCATGACCCTTGGTTGCAGAGAAGATTAAATGAAACAAATGTAAGGAGATATGAGGCCCCCTGGCCGGTGTAATGAAATAGCACACTGCTGATAAGGGGGACCCCTTTTTGGCCTTGATCTGGGGGCTGTGAGGAGTAGGAGACTATAGAGAGACAGGGTACTACTCCTTGTGCACATCTCCCAGTGGGTAGATCTAAAGGCGGTATGCGAAATAGAGCACAAGCTCTGGAGTCTGGTTTTAAATCCCAGCACCACTGCTCACTGGCAGTGCGACTCTAGGCACATTATTTAATCTATTTCAGGCTGCTTCCTCATCTGTGAAATGGGTATTCTGTCGCCCAGCTCTACAGGTTTGAAACATGGTAACAGATGTAACATGCTGGCTGGCTAGCCCCAGTGTGTTAGCGCTTACTCCGAGCCTTAGGCTGGAGGCACCAGTGCGGAAAGGTGAAGCTGACCCCCAAACAGGATGTGCTGTCACTAGGAATCATGGTCTATTGTGACCACAAACCAGTGCAAAGGCTGGTCCCTGCAGGGGGAAATATGACTGGCTTAGAGGTCACCTGCAGTTCTTGGGCCAGAATCAGCTAGAGCCAGGGCGATCCAGGAGGCTCTTAGGATCCCCTGATACAATACTGGCCCAAGGCCTCAAGAAGTGGAAACTGAGAGGTGGAAACTGAACAGTGCTAAGATGGAGACAGCCTGGAGCGCGTCTCTCTGTGTCTGCAGGCTTGCAGCCGCGTCACCCACCTAAGCCAATGGCTTGGCCCCTTCAAATACACAGATCCTTTTGAAATAAACTCTTAGGTAATAGGGCCTATGCAGAGATGGAATCTAGGAACCAGGCAGGTTCCATGAGAAGAACTAGACTGGGGCTCTGCTTTGCCAGCATTGTGACCCTGAATACTTTCATTCCCTTTTCTAGGCTAGTGTTGGACTAGTTGAGCAGTAACGGGCCTTTCTCGTATTGGACCTAGCCCCAGATTCTTCCCTGGAAAGCAGGAATGTGGCTGAGTTCGTGTCTACCCTCTACTGATGGGCAGGGTGCGTGGACTACAATGCGGCAATTGGACATGTAGATGGATATAAGGGAGGTAGGTCCATACACACACATCCTTCTGCCCTTTGCTCCTCCAACGATCCCACGAAACCTTGTAACTGCCTCTGGAGCTGGCCAGGGCATGCTAAAACTAAGAACAGGACCCATGACATAGGTGATGGGGCTGCTCTGCCATAACCAGCCACTGGGAGCAGCAAGAGGGCCGAGCACACCTCCCCGATGGGGACTTAGGGGGCGGTAGGGTGGAAATTAGGGAAGGTGGCTGCAGGTGCCAGGAACCAGGGAGAAGCAGCAGAGTGTAGGGACCGAGAGCTTTAGTCCTGCCGCTAGGTGGTAACCTGACCTGGGCCACCCACGCTACGCCTTGATTGTGTTCCTGGATTTCTGGGAGCCTCACTTGCTCACCTGTAAAATGGAGAGCACCTGGCTCCAGGGTTTTCAACATGGCCTGAGACACTGCAGGTGATGTTTGGCTCCTGTGTGCCACAGAGGAAGTGCTCTGGATGTGAGCTCTCCTTGCTGTTAACCAGGACGACTGTGTCAGAGGCGTTTGCAGCAGCACTAACCTAACTGCTCTCCCTCAAGGACCTGCAGTCCCGAAGCCTGCCCAGAGTCGGAGGGCAACTGTCCTGGGTCTTTCGTCTCCCTGCACATTCTTGCTGAACTAGCTCATCCACTCCCATGGTTTCAGGGGCGTTTCAAATGACTCGCTCCAGACCTTATCCCTGGGCCCGCTCCGTAGCTCCGTTTGGACAGCTCCTGGGGAACCTCAGACTCTACCTGTCTGAGGATCATCACCTTTCAATAAACAGCACATCTTCCTTCAGTCTCCTCCAGCTCAGTAAATTGCACCAGCATCTGGCGGCCCAAAGTGAAAGCCGCGGTGGTCACCCTTTACCCCCAACCCTTCGTCCTCCCCCATATAATCCATCACCTTCCAGATACCGATCCACTCCATCTACTCCTCTCCATCTCCACCACGGCCACCTGAATTCAAAGCCCAACATTCACGTTTGCCTCTCTCCAAAGCAACATCTGAGCCCGGTACCTGCCTCCAACTCCAGCTTATACTCCCAACGGCTTCTCCTTGCCCTCAGGATCTAAAACAAAGCCCTAACCTTGGCCTTCAAGACCTAGCACTATGCGGCCCCACCAACCGCTCCAGCCTCATCTCCTCACATTCCTTTGTACTCCAGGCTCTAGTCACAGGGGCCTTTCAAGCCCTAAGGTCTCCTGCCTGAGCTACTTGTCTCCCGTCCCTCGTCTTGCTAGTGCCTTCTCATCCTTCAGGTGTAACTGACAGATCTCCTCCTCAAAAGGACTTGGCTGAGTCCTCAGAGACCGGTTCTCTTCGTTCATAGCCCCCAATCAGCTCCCTTATCATAGCTATTAAAGAACTGTGCAATTCGGAGCCTAATGCCCCTCTCCCTACTACCATGTAAGTCGTAGGAGGTCAGGGACAACATCTGCCCTGGTCACTGCTGCTTTCCCGATGCCTAGCTAAGTGTTAAACACAAAAGAGACATTGAGTCTTGGTTGAATGAAATATAGTGGAAAGACAGAGTTAGAGGTTTAAGGTGAATTGCCTGCGGGTTCTTCATCTGAACGCTTTGCCTTTGATTTTCCGCCTTAAACTAAACTAGTATCAGATAAAACACTGAGTTGAACTCTCCTTATTGATTGGCCCTTCAAGTGGCCACTTTCCTGGAGGTGGTAATCCACAAAGTTGTTAGCAGGTGACATTTCCTGTCTCCATCTATGTAACACCTCAGTTATTATCGCGTCTCCTGCAGAGACTAAAGAACATGCAATTTAAGTTTGTACACTTAGCTATTTCTGCTTGAATCACTCTTTTTCCTGCAGGGAAGCAGAGATCTTTGTAACATCATTCATGCTTTCTGGATTGTCTTGACTAAGAATCAGTTAAATCACTGCTTCACGCATTGACTTCCTCACCTCTTCCTGAACTTGGATCAAAGATTTCCTTCTCAATGCGACCTTCCCTGGATCCTTGATCTAAAACTTCAACTATCTTCCCCGCCCCGCCTCCAACCCTCGATGTTTTAAAACTCCCTTTCCTACATTTGCTCCTTAAAACTTCCCACTACCCTATATATTTTATTGTTGTTTTGTGTCTCCATCAACCAGAATGAAGATCCTTGAAGGAAAGAACTTATGTTTTATTCAGTTTACCCTATGCCTGACATCTCATATTAGTTGAATGAATGAGCAAACCACCTGGATACTGCTCCATACCAGAAAAAAAAAAACACTCAAGAAAATAGGAGCAGAGTCTATTTCTTCAAGTCTCCTTCATTCTCCATTTCTGCTTCTTCTCCACCTTCCAAACTGATCGGATAACCCTAACTAGACAGGGGTCAAAAACACTCAACTGTTACAGCTTTGCCTTCCACAAGGACAGCTGACACCCCTGCTTTAGCTCTACTGCACTGTCTAGCATAAAGCTCGACCTGCGATAAGCACTCAGGGAAGATCTGGTGAGAGTAAGTGAATGAGTCTGAACTGTCATAACAAAGAATACTCCCTGCTTCTGAGTTTCTTCTTCACATAACCTTCCCAGAGCAGCACAGCTTGTCATCCTCATTCCTGGGCTTCCACGTCCATTTTAAAGTGGCTACTCTAGTTCCTGCTGCCATATTTGCATTCTAGCCATTGGGAAGGGGCAAGGAAAACATTCCTCTTCGGAGCATTACACCAAATGGCACGTTTCTGCTCCTGTCCTTAGTCACATGACCATTATCTAGCTGAAAGGGAGGCTGGGAAGTGTGGTATGCAGCTGGACATAGATGTTCTATAATTAAGGAAGGGGAGGATGGGCATTGGTCAAATTCTAGCAGTTTATTACATAGACAATAAAAGCAAAGCACCTTGCTTTTCATTTCCAGTCTTACCATTCGTACGTAACTAGTTTGTGTTTGCATTCATCATCTTCACCCTCACTGCTATCACTAAGTAAGTGAAGCGAATTTTGTAAAACTTAAAAGAATTTTATGTGAAGAGAAAGCAATCAGGGAATGTCGACTATTAATCTTAACAAAGGGATAGCCCTTCAAACTCTTCTGTGCTTTTTTTACCCACAACAATCCCACACACACTCTTCAGCAAAATTAATCTTGTATTTGGAAGTACAAACATGGTCACTATGCTCTGTCTCTCAAAGGTGTTACTTACGGTGCCCTACCTGAATGCAATTAAAGGCTTGTCCCTCATGCACAAGTGGGGATGCTATTAGGAGATCGAAAACCAGGGTGCTAAAGTCAAACTGACTGCAGGGTTCTTAACCCCACCACCCCTGCAAGCTATGAAATAAGTACTCTTTGGTTATTTTTCTGGTCAAATACATCAAGTAAACTGTGCCTTTTGACTCTCTCTGAGGAAAATATTAAACATCAACAGGCTAAAGCTCCAACTTGATTGTTAATTTTGTAGGTTCTCTAACAAATCCAGGAACCTGATAACTTCTGGGCAAAGATCTCAAAGTTCAAGGAGAAAGAACAGATACTGGTCTCCTAATTTCTTAGTTGAGCCTCCCCTTTTCTGATGAGGCAAGCAATAAAGAGATCTAATATTTAAAGTGCTGAGCTATAAACCATTCAACTAAGAACTGCCATATTACATAATTCAAAGTATGAATTCTAGTTAAAAAAATCACATCTGACTTCTGTCACCTCATTCATTCCACAAATACTGGAGTGCTTACAATTTATCAAGAACTGCTCTAGCAGTGGGAACACAGGTCTGGCCTCGGAGACCTGACATTCCTATGAGGTGAGAGAGTCGGTAAACGGGGTAAAGAAATAAAACCTACAGTATGTCAAATGGGGATAAATGCCATGAAGAATGAAAACCTTTTTCTTTCTCCTTAATTTCCAATCTCATTAAAATATCTGGATAGCTAGGCTTGATGTTGTACACTTTGGAAAGTCTGCCATTCAACAAAAGAAGATACTGAAGAGTGGACAATGTTCTCTTGGGTATATAAAATCCAAGAAACACTTGGAACCAATTTCTCTGAGTGCTTTCAAAAAAGGAGCTACAGCTCCACTCCGACTAATCAGCAAAATTTTTGTCAAAGAAAAGGAAAGGACTAATGTAGAGCGACTACCCACCAGGTTAGAAGGGAACACACGCTATACATGGGAAGGTTCAATGGTTAGCTTGTGGCTTGGGTTTTTTTTTATTTATCCTTTTCTGTACTGTTAGCATTCTCAGCATTTAGCTCAGATAAAAGTTATTATTTAATAAAAATGAAATAACACGTGAGGTTTTTATTGGATAGGGAAGGGGGTAACAGATTAAAACAAAAGTATAAGGATGCTTTCAAAATTCATCCCCGGCCATCAAAACACTGCCCCAGGGACTGCCTCTCACAGAAATTCTACACATATCCACTTGTTACGATATGGGTAATACGAGTCTAAATGCCCCTTCCACTGTCCAGCCCACATACTTGAAGACAAGGATGGCTAAGGAAGCTACCAACAACTCTTCCTTATACTTTCCCTGTAGTCTCATCCTCCTTTCTTTAAACTAGACTCACAAAGTGATTTAGTCAGAAGAACAGACAACCTTTTTTTATAAATCAAGTCTTTATTAACGATAGGCTTACAAATTCAACAAAAACACAGTAATATTTAACATGTTAAATGGAGGGAATTTTTAAAAAAATGCTTCCTTCATCGAACCCTATATACTACAGAGCTCTCAAGAAGTACTTTCTTAAAAGCTTGCCCTACCTGCCGAAAGCCTTCTTATAAATATGTATAAAATCTGAGCTGCATCAAACTGCTGTGCTGTGGAGGAGCAGTAACCACTGAGTCTCTTGTCTGAGAGAAAACTGAAGCAGGTGTCACGGCTGATCCCCTCATCACCTGTTTGGGCTACAGCAATCTGAAAACTAATCATCTTAAATCGGAGAGAAGCCAACACCTCTGTTGACTGAAATCTTGTGCCAGAACAAATGTTTTTTTAAAATATGCTTCTACAACAGCCACTGAAGTCACTACTAAATACCTTACACTTAAAATAAAAAGGCGTTAAGAAGGAACTGATTTGCAGAAATGGATTCTTTTGATGAAGTCTTGTCTCCAAAAAGAATAACAAGAGCTTTTATATGTATTCTTTTGGGTTAAAACGTTTAGTTTGGGTCTTCCTCCTTTTCTAGTGGGGAGCACATAGATTTACACCATCCCTTCCTAATGAGAATGAGTTTGCATTTCTCCTATACACAACACAGCAATGGTAAAAGTATGTACTTGGTGGGGCTGATGAAACTAACCTGTGACTTAAAAAAAAATTTTTTTTAAGGAGAAAATAAAGAAAACTAATGAAGGGTGGATCTCCTAAAGTCAAGTAGCATCAGAAATAATTCCTCTCAAAGAAGCAGAAGAAATGCAAGAGATAGTAAGAATAAAAACGAGTTCTTGTGTGCCAGGCACTGTTCTAAGTACTTTATTTGTATGACTTTATTTAATCTTCCCCAAAATACTATGAAGTAGACTGGAAACTGAGATACAGAGGGGTTAAGCAACTTGCCAAAGGGCACAGAGCTAAGAGAGCCTATGAGACCCAGGATCCCCGTGGAGACAGGCAGAACCCAGAGCCGGTTCTGCTAAGAGCTACTCTATCTCCTAATCATCAGGTCGACACCACTCATTTACAGATAGACCAAGAGAAGGGAAATTAGTGTTTAAAGAGAAATACCCCAGACTAGATCTATTAAATACTTCTTCACAACTAAATTAAACTCAACAAACAAAGAAAAATACATCAACTCTCTTACAAACAGAATGGAAAAACACTGATATTTTGAGCAAATCTGCTGAGTGGAAAGGCATGGTATATCCATTTTCTATTGCCCATGCACACACAGATAACACAGCCGCTCATAGCAACTGGTCATCTCATCCTTTTTATAACTGCACTCAGTGAAACACGCTAAGTCAAAAGAGAGTACACACACACGCACAAAAAAAACAAACCCCACACACACACATTAAGCAGGTTTCGAGATTTATTAAAATAAAGTATTAGCAAACGATATGCAAAAACAAAGTTCTTAAGAGTTATGGCTTTGAAAAGCACAATATAGTAAAACCTAATACATTTTTATAAGTATCAAAAAGGCAACAGAATTGAAACATGTTGCTAGAATTTCATTTTCTACAACAAAAACGGAAGCAGAACAAGTACAAATAAGAAGCAGATCTATAGTGCAGCCATTGGTTTGGTCTTTATCATCTGCATATGCAAAACCTTTTTAAGAGAAGATAGGCAGGTACATACAAACAATCCAGTTTTCTTGATTACAATCCTATCCAATTTTAAAATAAGTGATTTTCAAAATGCAATTTTAACCCACCAGATTAAGAAGAAAATCACTTGCCCAACTATTATCTTCAAGAGTCCCTACACATAAAATACTTCATGAATAAATCAAAGCAACATCATCTCCAATGACATGAGAAGGGAAAATCCGATTCTAAAAAATTCCTTATAAAAGTAAGGAACGTGGAATTGTTTGGCCTCACTGTAGTTTTATTATAGTCAATACCAGCTTGTATCAACAAGGCACTAGTTACTGAGGGAAAAGAACCTACCCGCACACAAAATTCTCAACTTTTTAAGAACACGATCTTCAAATGAATCCTTAAAGGACAATGGTTTATGATGATTCCAAGAATTTTCAGAATTGAATTATTGGGACAAGAACCACACAGATCTTTTTCACTCTGCCATGAATGACAGAAGAATCCTGCGCTTGCATCTTTTCACCAAAATATCCCATCACTTGTTTTACAGCAACTGCTACCATCAAGTATTGTATCATAAGCTCTTATTTGAAAAAAATTTTTTTGCTATCTAAACTCCCTCTCATTGGTTTTTGTAAACCATCCAATTTCAGGTTAACACTTCAGTTATAACACAGTTGTATTTTAGAAGAGAAGCTTCTATTAGGAATAATGGAACAGAACAAAGGCTGGATAAATACTGTCACCTCTCCTAAGCCCAGCAGGCACCACTGTTTATGCAGAAGAAAGGCCTTGAATTGTCACTTCCCATATATGCATCTGCTGTGAGGAGAAAATCTCCCCCAAATCCCACCGGTATCACCTGGGAAAATGGGTGCTGCTCTGGAGGAAACAGGCCTCAAGCCTGAGATTACCCCCAGGAAGCTGCCCTGCTTAGTATCTCAAGAGACCACCCATAAACCAATGTTCAGGAAAACTCCCTCCCACAAAAATCACCAAACATGCCTGAAACCACCATGCTATATACTACTTTAAAAGATCCTTGCTTATCTAGCTCCTTGCTATAATGAGGACACACATCTATATTCCTATCTGAGAGAGGGAGTGAGGATTTAACTAGTAAGACAAAGAAGGGCTCAGACCCCCTGAAGTTAACAGATCTAAAACTGAAGTCATCAGCGGAAGTTGAATTCAAAATTATCAGAAGAGCCTTCCTTCTTCAATAAGTATGAAAGATACCAAAATATTTTAAGTGGGAAAGTGATAACAATCCAAAGTAATACTGAGCAAGCAACCACAAAGAGTATAAAGAAATGGATCTAAGCTGATGTATTAGATGCTCTCTGTAACAGACAGTACTTAAACAGGTACTATCAGACTTTTTGGAGGTTCTCTGCTACTGGAAGGATTTTATTTTTTGTATAAACCTTCTCCTTCAACAGAATACTATTACAGGAGGACTGTTTCCCACAGGTACCCTTAAGGGTTTTATAATGTGAGCCCCAGTTCTCATCTTGACAAGAGATTTCAGATCCAAACACTTATTGATCATTTTACATCTTAAAAGGATGTCTTACTCTCAAATGTTATGAAAAGTATAAAGTAGCTATATCCTCTTTCTGTATTATGAGATATATAGCTCACTGAACTACCTAGTAATCTTACTGTGGATTTCAACTCAGAAACCCAGCCAATTCTATTACCACAGTTTCCTTACGTAACAATAAAATGTGAAAAATGACTTATATTCTGATGTATATGACTTGACATTTTGACTGATGTCTTCTTTAATCGCTAAGGAAAAGGTGTTAGCTTCAGTAGATCAAGAACATGCCTACTAGTTGACATTCCATAACTTAAGCCAAGCAATACCAAAAAGATCATAATACTTTATTATAGAGATGCTGATCAAATGCAACTCTTAAATTTTTTTCCCAATCATCTTTCTGTTGCATTAATTCATTACTCAGATTTTGATTCTATTTCTCTTTTTGCATTTACCAAACCAGTTGTCATTTTATTATTTCCAGACTCTAGTCTTTTCAGCTCACATATGTTAATATATTACACAAGCTATAAAACGTGATTGTTCCAGTGGTGTTGATGTTTCCATAAATTTGACTATAAGCCATTCTAGAGATTAAATAAAAATTTAAACTGTAATTTTCTGAAAAGGTTTCTTTCAGAAGTGTCTTCTTTTCATTGGTCACTGGCAATTTTTTATTTCCCATCCATGGTTTTTGGGCACCCTTGGGAATTAGAGAAGCAGCTACACTGAATACAATTTTCACTTAAAATCCAGGGATGGGGAGTTAATCACTTTTAGGAAATACAACAGGCTTATACTTTTCCATGAAACTTTTAACAGTTAAGAGCTTCAATACTGCCCTTCATGAGATAAAATTCCTTAGGGAAAACAGAAAAGGCCAATCACATAAAACTCTGCCAACTTTCTAAAGGCTGTAACATGAATAAAAACAATTTTTAATTAACTCAACTGAAAACATCAATAAAACAATTCAATAGTTTCCACCAGTTCAAGCCCACTGAAGTTGATTACGTGTATCTGTCATTCAACCTGGATGGTTTTTCTTCCTATAAATTTGTTCCAAAGATTGTGCCATAAACCTGGTAAGTAAAAGAATAATGTAAGTAGCTAGGTTTGAACACGAAGCAAATAATTCTCTTTCCTGTGGCTGACACAACCCTGGAAGATGAAGAACGCATGTTGTGTAAAACTTATGTGTAACTCAGGCGAGGGTCAGAAAGGATCCTTTTACCCAGCAAAGAACTGCAGGCTGAAACACATATGGCTCGTTCACCTGAAAGAACTAAAGCCACCCACTGGCTGCACTTTGTAAAAGCAATAAATAATGGCACAGAGAACAAAACCAACTGCATTCTCCTTTCCTCAAAAAAATGCATTTTTTTTCTTCTCTTAAAAGCAGAAAGGGCAAAGTAGAAAGTCAAACCAAACTAACATTTTAAATAGAAGACTGACATGGCTCCATATACTTTCAAAAGGCACCAGAAAATCGCTTTCTCCAATAGGTAAATTAGGTCATTTTTTTTTTCTTCAAAATAATGTCTCTGTTCTCATGCCATAACAAAGTGTCCATCTGACTGCTCTCTAGAAAAAGAGGTTAAAAGTTCTTTACCCAAAGCCTTCCAGCATGACTGACTGAACGGGTATTTCAGAGTATTTGTGTCTTTCCTCTCTTGAAGACTGTGTTCTGAGAGACTAGCAACCACAGAGGTGCAAAAAAAAAAAGGAAAAAACCCAGCATGCATGGTAACTGAGAGAACAGTCTGCAGTCTGTGATACGTGAATATTTTAAAGTCAACTATCTCCACAACCACTACTTATTCATTCAAGTACCAGCCCAGCAGCCTCAACTTGGGGCCAGACTGAAGAGGCTCTTCGGGCTACAGCACACAGGTCCGTCCCTTGCTCAGGGCAAATGATGCCAGTAAGAGCAGCGGGATTAAGTATGAGATTTTCCAACATGAGTAACACCCTTAAAGCGGTAGGGACTTAAAAAGGCACCTTAAGTTGGAGCTATAGAATAACAGTCCTATAATCTAGGTTGAAAATACAACAAAAGCTAGAAAAAGTATAACTTCCTACAACTGTAATCTATAAACTGCAGTGTTTGTTAATACAAAAGGGTACCAAGGAAGTAAGGATGAGCATCCAAGTCCAAGTCACTTGAGTGTGTTTCACAAAAGATTACACTAGAAACTGCCACCCATCAAAGTGCAAAATGAAAGATTAATGCATGTCAAAATTAGAGTTCTTGCAACATTGGCCAAAAGCAGCAAAGCTGAACAAGGCCGTGCATGCACTGTCACTAACTATAAAGTAGTACTTATGACAGATTCTGAGTAAACGACATATACTGGAGATCTGTTGTTTACAATAAATTTTTTTTTTAAAAAAGGAAATGTTTTACAAAAGATATACTGAGTGAAGTCACAACAGACTGACAAACATTTAGCTGTATTAAATGTAAATTTTATGACATCACCTAGAAAACTATCACTTTGCTTTTACTGAACACTACTTGTTAGAGCAGTGCATAGTGTTCCTTCAAATAAAAGGGTGGTTTTTCTTATAGTTTCTTTTCAGCCCCTACCATATGCTTTTACAAAACAATGAATTACACTTTCTTCACATTGGTAGGACAAAGAAACTGGTAAAAGTAGATCTTCTGTAGGGTTAAGAGAAGGGAAGACTTTTCACGGCACACCTTCTTACACTGTTATAATCTGTCATCAGTGATGTATTACTTTTTCAAAAAAACTGAATAACAAGTTGGTTGGGACAAGAAGGCAAAATTATGTCCCAGTTTAAGATCAATGCCAAACTTGTGAACTGGGGTACAACACTTACTTTGCATTTCTCACAACACTTTTGAGAGTTAATCACATGAACATGAATAACAAACAAATGTAGATTCATCACAAAATACAAATGTATTGGTCACAATTATGTAGAAAAAAAATAAGCTGTAATATCTGTTTTCCATGTAAGCTCACAGTATCTGTACTGAAAGTTTCCCTAAAATTAAAACAAGTCCACTAGTAATATAATTGAAAAGACTACTTCTGCACTATGAGACGGAAGATATGGGGTTCAGAGGGGAGCCCATCTGAGTCAGGACTTTATCCAGCCACTGAAGAGGCCCATGAAGATGAATCTCAATCCAACAGGGGGTGCTGGTAACATCCTGCCGGTGATATTCTGCTCCCCAGCCCTAAGAAAATGAAAAGATATCATAGCAAATACCTCTTTAAACTGTCAACCAGCCTAAGACAATTTTAACAAACTAACAAAGAGATACTTTAACAGTGGAGGCCACAAAACCAATCTTAGGATTCACCATTGAATTAAAAGCAACAGAGTTGGGCGCCTGGGTGGCTCAGTCGTTAAGCGCCTGCCTTCGGCTCAGGTCATGATCCCAGGGTCCTGGGATCGAGCCCCGCATCGGGCTCCCTGCTCAGTGGAGAGTCTGCTTCTCCCTCTGCTCCTCCCTCCCCCACTTGCTCACTCTCTCTCATTCTGTCTCAAAAAAAATAAATAAAATCTTTAAAAAATAAAAGCAAGAGAGTTGCAGTGTTGAAAGAGATAGGATTCCCTTAATAGAAAGCCTTGGGGCAAGATATGTTTCAGAATTCTTTTTCTTTTTGAAGTTTAGAAAGTTAATACAGTACAACAGCTCATAATTAAAACACTATCATTTCTGCAGTGAGATACATTCTCACTTAATGGGGTAAATAAAACCCACAAACAGCCTCATGTAAGTTCATATCAGATTATGTTTGTTTGTTATAGAAAAAGTTTTGGTTTTCAGGTTTGGGTTTTTTTTTTTTTTTAACTGAGGTAAGCCACTGTAGATCTGATCAATGCATACAACTGTAATTAAAGTAGCTGGGACGAATCAAACTGGAACACTTTAGCCTAAAATTCTAGATAAAGATTAAAATTTTTTTTCACTTTTATTTGCCTGGACTCACCAAGCTCTCTGCTTTACAGCTTACGATAGTGCTGGCCCAGGAAAATTAGGCTTGGGAGGGAGGAGATGGGGGAGTAGAGATTAAACATATAAAAGTTATGTTTCTGGGGCACCTGGATGGCACAGTTGATAAGAGTCCTGGGATTGAGCCCCGCATCCCTGCCCTGCATCCCCATCCCCGCATAGTCAGGCTCCCTGCTCAGCGGGGAGTCTGCTTCTCACTCTCCCTCTGCTTCCTCCCCACACACACACTCTCTCTTTCAATCAAATAAATAAATAAAATCTTTTTAAAAAAAGTTAGGTTTCTATGGAGGGGGAATGCCTTTGGGGCTACTGATAAACTGATGCATAGAAAAGACCGACAGCAAAGCAGCAAGGCAACACTGGACTGTGGGTCTGAATGTCAAAAAGAAAAAGCCCACTCAGAGCATTTCACAGTTGTTCTTCTTCGGTTAAAACCTTAAGGACCAAGTGGATAGAGTACAGGATGCTTATATGTGTCACTAAAATTCTTTCCTAATTTTACTCACAAACCATCATCTTCGGAAGGCCAGTAAAATCAGGCCAAGAGCAAGGGATAAATTTGAAAAGTTCTTTCAACTTTGCAAATCCTTAATAACAGAGGTTAAATGCAAGGAAGCTAACTTTAGTCTTCTAAAGAATTTTTTAAGTCACTCCAGTGGGATCTAATAATAATTGAAACTGCTGAAGCTAAGGAACTTCAAAAGCAATTTTAATATTAAATGCTTTCTAGCAATTCAGTCTTTAACCGAAGCTCTTTATAAACTCAGCCCCTATTCAATATCAAAATCAGTATCATGCATTTTATGTCTGGATTATAAAATTAAAACTTAGACCTACCATGTGGTTTTAAAGCTTTAAAACTCAAGAATATCCTTTAAAAACCTATTAAGTCAGGTCAAAAGTAAATACTGACTTTCATGTCACAAAGATATTTTAAAATCATAACCTAGAGAAATAAAATATACATATTTACAGTGACTCAAATTAAGCTACAGGTTACAACCCACTCACCTTGACAAAACTCATTCGAATGGTACACATTTTGGTGAGCTCATACACTGCCTCAAATCCATGGTTGACAGATTGAGCCAGAAGCTGAGCAAACTCTTGGTTGTTAAAAATTTTGAGGCTGCAACTGCTGGGAATCTTACAGACAGTGGTAGGATGAAAGCCATGATGAAAGTTGCAGTTCCTACTCTGAACAAATATGCTGCTGTCACTGAGGCACTCTGCATACACTTCTCCACCAACATAGTACAGGTGAACACCTTAAAAAGACGAGCATTACAAGACTCACCTTAATACCGCAGTATAACGAAACCAAAGCGGTTGTCTAGAGTGCAATCAAGAATACCCGCTAACCTACAGCAAACGACCAACAGTCTGTAGACAGAAGCTACCACTAGAGGGCCTTACACCGCCAAAGATAATCAAGAGGTCTACAAAGGTCCTTAAATAACTAAAATGTAAGCCTCAGGTTGGCAGCTTAAGTTTGTCAGTTCTTAGGTTCTTTTCTCTTTGCCAACAATCATTTATCTCTATGAGAGAAAGCGAAGGCAAAAAGAAAAAAAAACACCTAGGATGAGTCCTTTCAAAGGAACACTTGGTGCTAAGTTAATTTAACTATCACAAAGAGTCAATAGGCAAAATGCTCTGCATTCTTTTTTACTAATGGAGAGTACAGGAGCATTAAAAAAGACCCTAAGTAGGGTGCCTCGGTGGCTCAGTTGGTTAAGCGACTGCCTTCGGCTCAGGTCATGATCCTGGAGTCCCGGGATCGAGTTCCGCATCGGGCTCCCTGCTCGGCAGGGAGTCTGCTTCTCCCTGACCCTCCCCCGTCTCGTGTGCTCTCTCTCTCAAGTAAATAAATAAAATCTTTAAAAAAAAAAAAAAAAAGACCCTAAGTCACATATGTAATTTCAGGTCACAGGAAGAGACTTTAAATGGCAGATTTATTTTACTTCCCTTGAAAAGAATGGTTTTGGTATTTTAAAAATATATATGTAAATAATGTGAATATACTTTCAATATTAAAACTTCAAATTATATAGCTAAAGCTGAAGTTGTTTCCAACTTTTCACCACCACAAACAATGCTAAAAAGACCATCCTTGTACACTCATACCTCATACACATGTGAGTCAAAGACTTGTATTAGGCTATGATACGAAAAACTATGTTTTGTTTCTGAGCAAATAAAATGACCCATGGAGGAAGGGATCCTAGAACTGGATACTAAGAAAAATGGGAAAACAGAGTCTAGAATTTAAGAATTCACCAGGTAGATTTCTCTTAAATCATCCTACTGTAATGGGAAAACCAATACACAGCAGTGAGGCATTTCACCTACAAAATCAATGCCACGTTGGCAACAGTCAAAAAAGAATGGAAGCTTTCTTTTCAACTTAATTTTGGCCATAGTATTTTGCTGAATCTCTTCTATAAGAAATCACATTACAATTACAATTGTACCTTTTGTAGGTACAAGTATAGTTTACCTTTTGCGTAGGTAAAAGGTATAAGTGTACCTTTGGTTCTAACTTGGACTAAGACTTTCCTCAAGTCCAAGAAGCAAAACAGAGCTAGTGGTAAAAACTCAACTTACAAGACAGGCAATACACGCTACCTGGGATAGGTTTCCTTCCTGACCATCTGATGCTTGAGACTCGGACATTTCACTGAGGTGGGAAAAGTTCCTTGTTTGTTGTGGCAACTGTCTTTGTGGGATGAAATATAAATAAAACCTAGTTATACCTGAATTTAAAAGGCAGGAGGGGTGGTGGTGAAGCCACTGGAGACTTGTTATCATTCAAGCTGGACTTATCTGTAACCCAGCTCCTCCAACGTAATAGAAATTCTTACAAGGCACCTCAACTCAAAATACCATAATTAAAAAATTCTAATCCTTCACCAGCATTCATATATTCCAGAAATATTTGCCATGTACTTACTATGAGCCAGGCACTGTTCTAGCTGAAAATAATGCCGTGAACAAAGCAAATTTCTGTAAAGCTTATATTCCAGTCAAGAAGACACTCAAAAAATAAATACAGAAATAGTATGATTTCAGATCCTAAGTACTATGACGAAAAACTAAGCAGGATAAGGAAAAGAGGCCTGATTAGGTCTTGACTTATTACATTCTCTAGCATCTGCAACTTGAGGGCAGAGCCCACGCCTCAGGCTCGCAGTATACTCCAGCGCCTTGCACGACTCACGGTACACAGCGAGCACAACAAATGACTGATTTCAACTGAACACAGGGAAATGACAAAATTACCTTTTCCGATATGTCGCCTAGTGTTTTCAATTGTTGAATTACGATTAACATTTGACAACAACCCCAAGCAGAATCTACTTTTGTTATTCGAAGGGTCTGTAAATCCATCTACTAACACGCTAGTAGAAGATGCATGGAAAGCCTCCCCAACACGATTGTTTAATTCATAGTAGACAATTGAACACCAATGTTTCGGCTCTTCATAGGCAACGGGCTGAACGTCTGTAAACAAACCAGACAGAAAAAAACGATTAATGAGTGAATTAGAAACCCCAGATTCTTTATGTTTCCTTTAAGCCAACACAAGCACTCTACGAAAAATATTTTCAGATATTTCACTTAAGTATCACTGTCCTCCCTGGCTTTGAGTCTGTTACTTTACAAAAAAAAAAACAAACAGTAATGTCTTTGAATATGATGATTTTAAAACTTATCCAAATACAAATATAAGGATAGGCAGTATCACATTTATTTTTTATTTTTCTTTTAAATTTTTTCTTATTGAAGTAGAGTTAACACACAATACCATAATGGTTTCAGGTGTACAACACAGCGACTAGATAATCCTGTATATTACTCAGTGCTCACCACGATAAACGTAGTTGCCATCTGTCACCAAACAACACTATACAATATTATTATTCTCTATGCTGTACTTTTCATCTCCAAAACTTATTTTATGTGTAACTGGAATTTTGAATCTTTTAATCCTCTTCTCCTGTTTTGTACACCACCCCCTCCAGCAACCACCAGTTTGTTCTCTGTATTTATGAGTCTGTTTCTGGTTTTTTATTTGTTCATTTGCTTGGTTTTTTAGATTCCACAGATGTGTGAAATCATATGGTATTTTGTCTTTCTTTGTCTGACTTACTTCATTTAGCATAATACCCTCTAGGTCCATCCATCTTGTTGCAAAATGGCAAGATCTCATTCATTTTTAGAGTTGAGTAATATTCCATTGTGTATATATCTCCTTTATTCACTTATATCTATTGATGGATACTTAGCTTACTCCCATATCTTGGCTATTGTAAATAATGCTACAACAAACACAGGGGTGCACATATCTTTTCAAATTAAGTGTTTGAGAAAAAAAAAAAAAATTAGTGTTTTCACTTTCTCTGGGTAACTATCCAGTAGTGGAATTACTGGATAATATGGTATTTTCTATTTTTAATTTTCTTGGAAATCTGCATACTGTTTTCCACAGTGGCTGCACCAACATATACTACCACAAACAGTGCACAAGGATTCTCTTTTCTCCACATCCTTGTCAACACTTATTTGTCCTTCTGATACTAGCCGTTCAGACTGGTGTGAGGTGGCATCTCACTGTGATTTGATTTGCATTTCCCTGATGATTAGTGACACTGAACATCTTTTCATATGTCAGTTGACTATCTGTAGGTCTTCTTCAGAAAAAGGCCTATTCAGATTCTCCGCCCATTTTTCTAACCCAATTGTTTGTTTAGTTTGGGGTTTTTTCTTGGTGTTGAGTTGTGTAAGTTCTTTTATTTATTTTGGATATGACCCCTTATCAGATACCTCAGTTATAAATATCTTCTTACATCCAGCAGACTGCTTTTTCCTTTTGTTGAAGGTTTCCTTAACTGTTACAAAGCTTTTTATTTTGTAGTCCTAATTGTTAACTTTTGTCTTTGTTTTCCTTGCCTGAGGAGACATATCCCATAAATATGTTGCTAAGGCTGATGTCCAAGTGATCACTGCCCTATGTTTTTCAAGAAGTTTTATGGTTTCAGGTCTCACAATTAGGTCGTCTGAGTTTTTTTGGTGTGTGGTGTAAGAAAGTGGTCCAGTTTCATTTGTTCACATGCAGCTGCCCAGTTTCCCCAACACCATTTACTGAAGAGACTGTCTTTTCCCCATTGTATATTCTTGCCTCCTGTGTCGCAGATTAACTGACCATATTAAGTGTGAGCTTATTTCTGGGCACTTTATCTTGTTCAATTGATCTAAAGTTGATCCTACAACTTTACTGATTTCCTTTCTTAGTTCTGGTAGTTTTTTTGGTGGTCTTCAGGATTACACACACACACACACACACATACACACACCACGTAATCTGCAAATAATGACAGTTTTACTTCTTCCTCTCCAATATGGGTGCCTTTTATTTCTTTTTCTTGTCTGATTGCTGCAGTTAGGATTTCAGTACTATGTTGAATACAAGTAAGTGGCAAGAATGGCCATCCTTACCTTGTTCCTGATCTTTAAAGAAAAACTTTCAGCTTTTCACCATTGAGTATGATGTTGTGGGTTTGTCATATATATCGTCTTTACTATATTGAGGTATGTTTCCTCTAAATCCACTTTGTTGAGAGTTTTTATCATAAACAGATAATGATTTCTGTCAAATGCTTCTGCATCTACTGAGATAATTATTACCGTTTTTATCTTTCATGTTACTAATGTAATATATCACACTGGTTGGTTTAGATACTAAACCACCCTTGCGCCCGTGGAATAAATCTCACTTGATTGTGGTGAATGATCCTTTTAACTTACTGTTCAATTTGGTTTGTTAATATTTTGTTTAGGATTTGTGCATCTAAGTTCATCAGGGATATTGGCCCATAGTTTTCTTCTTTGTGGTGTCTCGATCTGGTTTTGGTGTAAGGGAAAGGCTGGCCTTGTAGAATTAATCTGGAAGCTTTCCTTCCTCTTCTATTTTTGGAATAGTTTGAGAAAAATAGGTATTACCTCTTCTTTAAATGTTTGATAGAATTCACCTCTGAAGCCATCTGGCCTTGAGCCTTTGTTTGTTGGGGCAGTTTTTTGATTACTGATTCAATTTCATTACTAGTAATCAGTTTGTTCAGATTTTCTACTTCCTCCCGATTTAGTTTTGGAAGCATTGTCCAATTTGCTGGCATACCATTTTTCATAGTAGTCTCTTATATTCCTTTTTATTTCTATGGTTTCAGCTGTTACTTCTCTCTTGTTCCTGATTTTATTTATTTGGGCCTTTTCTGTTTTTTTCTTGATGAGTCCAAGCGTTTGTCAATTTCGCTTATCTTTTTCAAAGAACCAACTCTTGGTTTCAATGATCTTTTCTATTGCTTTTTAAGTCTCTATTTCATTTATTTTCACTCTGATCTTTATTATTTCCTTCCTTCTACTAACGCTGAGCTGTGTTTATTCTTCTTTTACTAGATCCTTTAGGTATAAGGTTAGATTGTTTATTTCAGTTTTTTCTTGTTTCTTGAAGTAGGCCTGCACCACTATAAACTTCCCTCTTAGAACTGTTTTTGCTGTGTCCCAAAGTTTTTCAACAGGTGTGTTTTAACATTTTAAATTGTTTTTCTAGCACAACCTAATCAAGGTTTAAATTTGTAAAACAAGCCTCTGTATCAGCAACCTGAAAGACTTAACTACACCAGGATTTGTAAAATTATTCTAAGCAAAAATATGAACTAAAAAACCAAGTGAGACTCTCAGCAAGCTAGGAATAGAGGGTAACTCCTACAATTTGATAAAGAACATTTACAGGAAACTTATACCTAACTTCATATTTAATGGTGAGGAACTAGAAGATTTCCTGCCAAGATCAGTAACAAGTTAAGTATGTTCTCACCATTCCTTTTCCAACACTGTACTAGAAGTCCTAGCTAATACAGTTAAGAGAAAGTAATAGAAGGTATACAAATTGGAAAGGAAGAAATACGATCGTCTTTGTTCACAAATGACATGGCTGTCTACATAAAAAACCTGAAAAAAATGACAAAAAAACCTCCTGGAACTAATTAAGCTATTACAGCAAGGTTGCAAGATGCAAGGTTAATATACAAAGTCAATCACTTTGCTATATACCAGCAATGACCATGTGAAATTTGAAATTAAAAATTCATGACCACTTATATTAGCATTCAAAAGAAGAAAAAGGTAAAAATCAAAAATCAAAATGAAGAAACTATAAAGCCCTAAAGAGAGACGTCAAAAAGGAACTAAATAAATGCAGAGAGAGCCCATGTTCATGGAAAGGAAGCCTTAATACTGCCAAGAAATCAGTTCTTCCCAACGTGATCTATAGATATCAATGCAATCCCTTGATTAATCCCAGCAAATCATTTTGTGGATATCAACAAACCGATCCTAAAGTTTATTTGAGGCAGCAAAAGACGCAGAGCACCCAACACAATACTGAAGAAGAACAAAATCAGAAGACTGACACTATTCAACTTACCGTAAAGCTACAGTTATCAAGACAGTATGGTACTGGCAAAAAGAACAGACAAACAGATCAAAGGAACAGAAGAGAGAGCCCAGAAAAAGAACCATATAAATACAGTTAACCGATTTCTGATGAAGGAACAAAGGCAATAATGGAGAAAAGATAGTCTTTTCAACAAATACTACAAGTACAACCACATGCAAAAAAATTAATCTACACACAGATGTCCCACCCTTCACAAAAATTACCTCAAAGTCAATCAAAGACCTAAATGTACAACACAAAACTGTAAGAGGTTCTAGAAGATAACACAGCAGAAAATCTAGATGACCCATGAATATGGTAATGACTTTCTAGATACAACATCAAGGCATGAGCCATGAAAGAAATGATAAGCCAGACTTTATTAAAAATTCAAAGCTTCTGCTCTGCAAAAGACACTATCAACAGAATAACAAGACAAGCCACAGTCTGGGAGAAAATATGTACAAAAGACATACCTGGTAAAAGACTATTATCCAAAATATACAAAGAACTCTTAAAATTCAACAAGAAAATAAGTAACCCAATTTAAAAAATGGGTCAAAGACATAACCAGCCACCTCATCAAAGAAGATATATACATAACAAATAAGCATATAAAAACATGCTCCACATCATGTGTCATCAGTAAATGCAAATTAAGATAGCAATAAAATACCACTGTACACCCATAAGAATGGCCAAAATCCAAAAGCGTGACAACACCAAAAGTTGGTGAGGATGTGCAACAACAGGAATTCTCATTCACTGCTAGTGGGAATATAAAATGGTACAGCCACTTTGGAAGACGGTTTGGTGGTTTCTTACAAAACTTAACATACTCTTACCATATTATCCACAAACATGCTCCTCAGTATTTACACAAAGGAGCTAAAAACGTATGTCCACACAAAAACCTACACACAGATGTTTATAAGCCGCTTTACCCATGACTGCCAAAACTTGAAAGCAACCAAGACGTCCTTTTGCAGGTGAATGGATAAACTGTGATAATTTCCAGTTGATGGAATAATTCAGCTCTACAAAGAAATGAGCTATCAAGGCATGAAAACGGATGAGGGAACTTAAATGCATGTTACTAAGTGAAAGAAACCAATCTGACAAGGCTACATACTGTATGATTCTAACTAGATGCCATTCTGGAAAAGGCAAAACTATGGAGACAGTAAAAATATCAGTGGTTGCAGGTCAGAAGGAGTAAGGAATGAACAGGCAGAGCACAGAGGATTTTTAGGGCAGTGAAACTATTCTGCATACTGTAGATATACTTCTGTATACTACCAGTACTAGAGTGGTACATACCTGTCATTACTCATTGGTTACAATCCACAAAACATACAACACCAAAAAGGAAACCTAATGTAAACCATCGATTTGGGGTGATAATGATATGTCAAGATAGGTAAGACTAATAAATGTACCAGTGTAGGGTTTTGGTAGCTGGGTACATTACCATATTCATGGGTTTTGGTTTTGGTAGCTGGGAGGCAGGGGTGTGTGGGAACTCTCTGTAGTTTCCACTCTTATTTGCTGTGAACCTAAAACTCATATAAAAAATAGAGTCTGTTGGGGCACCTGGGTGGCTCAGTCGGTTAAGCGTCTGCCTTCGGCTCAGGTCATGATCTCAGGGTCCTGGGATCGAGTCCCGCATCGGGATCCCTGCTCAGTGGGGAGCCTGCTTCTCCCTCTCCCACTCCCTCTGCTTGTGTTCCCTCTCTAGCTGTGTCTCTCTCTGTCAAATAAATAAATAAAATCTTTAAAAAAAAAAAAAAAAGAGTCTGTTTTAAAAAAAAAAACTAAAAAGAAAAAAAACACAACTAAGTGAGCATGAACTCTGGGTAAAAGGTGGTATACATTCTAATGTTAAATGCCAGAAGTGCCTACGGAAAAAGATACAGACACAAAATAAATGACCAGCCAAACTGTTAGTACTGTAAAACTGAACAATTCATAATGGATGTAATGGATGGGAAGGACACATGTAAATTTTTCACCCAGTGCTGGTAGATTATCTTTCTTGGGGCTGAAATCAGAAAGAAAAGTCAGGAACCCTCAAATTTCCTTTCAAAAAAGGCAGAAATTAAAAATGTCCAAAAAACCCTCAAGAGTGGCTATGTGGCCTAGGTAGGCAGTACAAAATAATTGGTTAACTTGTAAGACTCAGTTTTGATTATTCAATTGCAAAGAATTCAGATAAGGAGGAACAGGAAAAAATAAACCAATGTGGACCCATAAAGAGAAGTCCTAAGGGCTCAGAATATAAAGAAGTTTATATAACAAGATGGAACAGGGAGGGGCCCACAACCAAAGATATACACAAATGAGTTGCAAGCACTTACAAGAATAGTGTCAGGAAAGCTAGAGCCAAAAACGAGCAGAAGCTTGTCAAGAAAAAATTGCTAAGCAAAACTAAAAAGACAATTTTGGTTCAGAGAAAAGAAGAAAAAGAAGAGCTCTGCCTCTACTCAAGGCGAAGGACATATTGTCAACCGGCAATTCAAGGCGCTGCAGGTTAACTCTAATGTCCCTTTTGTCACCTGTCAAAATAAAACAGAGAGAAAAAACACAAAATAGGATTGAAACTAGAGGAAACTTTAGTGAAAAGAGACCTCAACGAGAGCAAGAAGACTTGCGTGCCAAGTCCCCCTAAAGGGACTTAGCTGTTTGGCTGCGACAAATGATAGTACAAGGAGTACCTAACAGACAACACCTCGAAGCTGCACTCTGATCTCTAGACAGCCAGGACAAAGACGGGAAGGAAGATGACAAGGGAGGTAAATCCAGTCTGAAGTTTCAGAAGAAGAATGAGAATACCATTTACTGGTTATCCCCTGATGCAGTATGCTATGGCCATTACACATAGTGTCTAATCCAATCAACAACCAATAATCCCTGTGTAAATATTCTGTTTAATGTACAAATGGGGAAAAAGAAGCGGGGAGATTTTAAATGCTACCTGAGGCTGCAAAGCGAGTAAGGAGAGGTCCAGAGGTCCACAGACATTTTGCTCTACATGAAGGTAGATTCTATAAATTACAAGAAAATTAGTATGATAACAGTCCTAGATAAATTCTAGACCTTGAAAAAGCAAAGACAGTATTCACACATTAACAAGACTACTAGGGAGGGCTGAAATTTAACTGTTCTTAGAAATGCGGGGCTCCCGGGAAAACAAAGTGTGACATGTACTCACTCCTTCAGTATCATCACAAACACATACAAAGCACACAAAAACATCATTCTTTTAAGAAATGTATAAAATAGCAGTACCTTACTTCTCCTAAACTTGTTACAAACTAAGAAGACTAAAGTCTCAAAACAAAGTGACTTTAGGGGCATCTGGGTGGCTCAGTCAGTTAAGCGTCTGCCTTCCATGATCTTGGGGTCCTGGAATCAATCAGCCCCACATCTGGCTCCCTGCTGAGCAGGGAGTCTGCTTCTCCCTCTCCCTCTGCCCCTCCCCCACTCATGCTTTCTCTCTCTCAAATAAATAAAAAACCAACAAAGTGACTTTAGAACAACAATGAAATACCACTTCACATCCATTAGGATGGCTATTATATTAAAAAAAAAAAAAAAAAGCAAAACGGAAATTAACAAGTATTGGCAAGAATGTACAGAAATCGGAACTCTAAAGCACTGCTAGCATTAATGTGTAAATGGTACAGCTGCTGTGGAAAACAGTTTGGCAGTTTTTCAAGAAGTTAAACAGAATTACCATAACATCCTGCAATTCTACTTCCAGGCATAGGATACCAAATGATTTAAAAAAGCAGAGTCCGACAAATACCTGTACAACAATGTTCATGGTGGCATTATTCACTATTCTACCAAAAGGTAGAAACAACCTAAATGTCCATCAACTGATAAAAGGGTTAACAAAATGTGGTATATGCATACGAGAGAACCCATTCAGTCTTGGAAAGAAATGAAACTCTGATACCTGCTATAACATGAATAAACCTTGAAAAGATAAAGCTAAGTGAAAAAATCCAGTCACAAAAGGACAAATAGTATATGATTCTACTTAGACAGGCAAATTCATAGAGACAGAAAGTAGAATGGTGGTTACCAAGGGGCTAAGGGAAGGGGGGTTGCTGTTTAATGGGTACAGAGTTCCATCCGAGATGATGAAAAGTTCTGGAAATGGACAGTGGTGATGGTTGCATGACACTGTGGATATACTTAATGATATTGACTTGTTCACTTGTTTACTTTACCAGTAACAAGTTGGGGATATCCCAACTTGCAATCTCACACTCTCAACAATAAAACAATTAGAAAATAAGCAAGGATACAGAAGACTTGAACAACACTATCAACCAACCTGATCTAACTAAAATCCACAGAACTTACGACACCCTACAGTATCAAAATATACAGGTTTTGTTTTGTTTTTTTCAAATGCACATGGAATAGTCTCTATAAAATAGACCACTGCTGGGGCACCTGGGTGGCTCAGTCGTTAAGCGTCTGCCTTCAGCTCAGGTCATGATCCCAGAGTCCTGGGATCGAGCCCCGCATCGGGCTCCCTGCTCGGCAGGAAGCCTGCTTCTCCCTCTCCCGCTCCCCCTGCTTGTGTTCCCTCTCTCGCTGTGTCTCTCTCTACCAAATAAATAAAATCTTAAAAAAAAAAATAGACCACTGCTGTGCCAGGGGTTGTCAAACCTTTCCTGTCCACCATAGAAAAATGATTAAATACCATGACCAAGTGGGATGCAAATATTTTAGGTTTTGCAAGCCACATACTACCTTTGTCACATATTCTTCTTTAACAACTCTTTAATAATCTAAAAACCATTCTTAGATCACAGGCTATACAAAAACATGCATAAAACAATTCTCAATAAATTAAAAAAAAAACTGGAATCATGCCAAATATGTTCAATGCTTTGTAATCCCACAATGGAATTAGATTAGGAATCAACAGAAAAAACTGGGGAAATCCCAAAATATGCAGAAATTGATTAACGTGTTACTAAATAATCCAAGGGTCAAAGTAAGACATCACAAGGGAAATTTAAAAATATTTTGAACTAAGTAAGTATGAAAACAAAACATACCAAAATTATGGGATGCAACTAAAGGAATGGTCTTGAACTCCTACACTAAAAAAAAAGAAATAACTGAAACCAGTAAGATTTCACCTTAAGACTATAAAAAGAAAAGCAAACTAAACATAGAGTAAGCAGAATAAAGAAAATAATAGCAAATGGATTTGGAAATCAATGAAAAAGAGAAAAACTGGTTCTTTCAAAAGATCAACTAAAGTAACAATCCTTTAGCTAAACCAACCAAGACACAAAATACCAAAACCGGGAATGAAGACATCACCACCAACCCCTACAGAAATGAGAAATATTATAAAATATACTATGAAAAACTTTATGTCAACAAATTAGACAATTTAGACAAAATAGACAAACTCCTAACAAGACACAAATTACCAAAGCTGACTCAAGAAAAAAACAGAGACTCTGAATAGACCGATCCAACTTAGGAAATTGAATCAGTAATTAAAAATCTCCCGACGTGAAAAGTCCAAGCCCAAATGCCTTCACTGGTAAATTCTATCAAATATTTTAAGAAGAAATAATACAAATAAGTTCTTCCAAAAATAGGAGGGAACACTTCCCAACTCACTCCATGAGGTCATTATTACCCTGATACCAATGCTAAATAAAACCATCACAACAAAACTACATACCACTATCCCTTCCTCACGTATATACAAGCAAAAATATTCAACAAGATATCAGTAAATCTAATCTAGAAATATAGTAAAAAGAATTATGTACCAAGGCCATGTGGGAATACCCCAGGAATAAAAGCCTGGTTTCACATCAGAAAATAAGTTCATGTAATATACCTTATTAACTAGAAAAAAGAAAAAAATCTCTTCTGATCATCTCAACAGATACAGAAAAAGCTTCTGACAAAATCCAACATCCATTCATGGTAAAAATTCTCAGCAAACTAGGAATAGAACTAATATTTTATGGCTAGACCCTCCAGAACAATGGTGAACAGAAGTAGTGAGAGCAGGCATCCTTCTCTTGTTCCCAATTGTAGGAGAAAAGTAATTCAGTCTTTTACCATTAAGGATGCTGATAGCTATAGGTTTTTCATACATGCCCTCTAATAATGAGAGAGAGAGAAAAAAATTAAAGGCATCCAGATTGGGTAGTGAAAAAAAAATGCTGTTTGTTATTGACATGTTCTTGTATTTAGAAGACCCTAAGGAATCCAGATAAACGCGCCCACACAAAAAAGCCCTACTAGAATTAATAAATGAATTCAGCAAGGTTGCAGGTTACAAGATTAATATATGAAAATCAATTGCATTTCAATCTATTTAATTAAGAAGAAACCAAATTCCATTCACTTAGGAATAGCAAAGTAAAACAATTTATATTGAATACTGGAAGATCTAAATAAATGGAAAGACATACCACACCTGTGCACTGGAAGATGGCAAACCTCCCCCACTGATTAAGAGATTCAACGTGATCTCTATCAAAATCCAAGGAGGGGATTTTGGGGAGGCAGAAATTAACAAACCGATACTAAAATGATATGCAAATGCAAAGAATGCAGAAGTGCTAAACAACTGTGAAAAAGAACAAAGTTGGAGGAATAACACTTCTCGTTTTCAAAACTTACTATGAAGCTTTAGTAAGTATCTTAAGACTATGAAGTACAGACATACAAATCAATGAACAAATTGAGAGCCCAGTAATAAACTCTTACATTTATTCCACTGATTTCTGAAAAACATGCCAAGGCAATTCAATGGAGAAATGGTAGATACTCTTTTCAACAAAACAGTGCTAGAACCAAATGGATGTCTACGTACACAAAGACCAATTTAGATCTTTACCATACAGAAAGCTTAACTCAAAATAAATCACAGACCTAAATGTAAAAGCTAAGGCTACAGAATTTCTAGAAGACAAAACAGAAAACTTTCATGACTTCGGGATAGACAAAGATTTCTCAGATCCAACACCAAAAACATAAACAAGGGAAGAAAAAAGTGATAAACAAGACTCAGTCAAAATTAAAAACTTTCAGCTCTTTCTGTCATCTTGCAGCCTGTAGAGGCCTGCTGGGAACAGGACTCCTAAAATGACAAATATGTCTGGAAGGCTGTGGTCCAAGGCCATTTTTGCTGGCTCTAAGGGAGGTCTCCAGAATTAGAGGGAGCAGCACACAGCTTTTCTTAAAATTGAAGGTGTTTATGCTCGAAATGAAATTGAACTCTTATCTAGACAAGAGATGGGCTTCTGTGTACAAAGCAAAGAACAATACAGTAACTCCTGGTGGCAAACTGTATAAAACCAGAGTAATCTGGGGGAAAGTAACTCGTGCTCATGGAAACAGTAGCATGGTTTGTGCCAAATTCCCAAGCAACCTTCCTGTTAAGCCATCTCTAACAGAATCTGTGATACTGTACCCCTCAAGGATTTCAACTTACTGAAGAGAAAATAAAAGTGTACCAAAAAAATGAAAACTTCTGTGCTTCAAAAGACATTAAGAAAATGCAACAACAATCCAGACTGAGAGAAAATATCTGCAAATCACACATCTAATAAAGGACTTCTACCCAGAATATATAAAGAACTCTTACAACTCAATAGTAAAACAACCCAATTAAAAATGGGCAAAAGATTTAAATATTTCATGAAAAAAGATACATGAAGAGCTAGTAAGTACATGAAAAATGCTCAACAACATTACTCATTATGGAAATGATGGAAAATTAAATGCAAATTAAATGGAAATGCAAATTAAAACCACAATAAGACACTACCTCATACCCACTAAAATGGGTACATTCAAACAGCCTGACAATAACAAGTATCAAGAGCATGTGGAGACAGGGTGCCTGGTGGCTCAGTCGATTAAGTGTCTGCCTTCAGCTCAGGTCATGATTCCAGGGTCCTAGAGTGGAGCACCTCATTGGGCTCCCTAAGCAGGGAGCCCACTTCTCCCTCTCCCTCTGCTGCTTCCCCTGCTTGTGTGTACTCTCTCTCTCTTTCTCTCTCAAATAAAATCTTTAAAAAATAAATAAATAAATAAGAGCCATGTGGAGAAACTGGAACCCTCATATGTTAGTGGTAAGAATATAAAACAACACTGCTGCTTTGGAGAATTTGGCAGTTTTTCTTAAATAGTTAAATTCACCATATTGCCTCAGAAATTCCATTCTTAGGTATTTACCCAAGAAAAATAAAAACAAAACTCACACAAAGAGTTATATGCAAATGTTCCTAACAGTAGTGGTCATACTAGCCAAAAACTAGAAATAATTCAAATGTCCACCAACTGGTGAATGGCTAAAAAAATGTGGTACATCCATACAATGGACAACTGTTCAGCAATAAAAAGGAAAAAACTACTGATACATGTTTCAACATGAAAGAACCTTGAAAATATTACGCTAAGTGAAAGAAGCCAGATGCAAAAGACTACACATTATGAGATTCTACTTACATGAAATGTTTAGAAAAGGTAAATCTATATATACAGACCAGAGATTAGAGGGTCTCTGGAGCCGAGGACAGGAGCAAGGACAGACTGAAAATACACACAGGGTATCTTTTTAAAGGATTATGAAAGTGTTCTAAAACTAGATTGTGGTGATGGTGCAAAACTTTATACATTTACTAAAAATCATTGAATCATACACTTGTAAAGGATAAATGTTATGGTTTATAAATTATACTTCAATAAAGTTGATTTTAAAGAGTGGTAAGAAGTTAAACACAAAATAGCAGCAACAACAAATTATGATGAGAATTTCTCTTACCTCTGCTGGATATACTGGGCATAATCTGAGGAATCATATTATTGCTTGTATCCATTGGCTGGGAATTATCTTGACCCATTTGATCATCTGGTGGCATATAGGCAGGAGGAGGAGTATCAGCTAAGAAGAAGAAAATGAGACAAGTTAAAGTCCCAAAAGAATAGTTAATATCTTCATCCAGCTTAAATGTATTCTAAAAGCATTAAAAAGGTCCTAAGATTACCAGCAGGGTTTGTCACTGAACATTACAGACAAAGAAAAATGTAGGATGCTACCTGAGACGAGAGAAAAGTAGAAAAGACAGCATACCCATTAGTTACTGAAAACCTGCTAAAGGTCTGCATGTATTCGGTCCAAACCAGGATAGTAAGATCAGTGCTAAAATTCACTAAAATAGAATTCAAGGTCAAGAATTTTGTCTTCATGTACTTAGAATCATATGCTGGGAGAAACTCCAACAACTACAAACCAATCTGAAGGACACAGATTATCCTAGTTTGAGTATATCTCTACAGAGACACTTTTAAATTATCAAGATCATCACACACTGTATGTTATTAATTAACATCAGAAATTAAAACTATACTCCTACAAAATGTACCAACATGAACAGCAGCTAGACATCTAATTCTTTTCAACATCCTAAAATGGCTGTCAAGCCATTAGGTAATAATTAGGTAATTCTTAGGAAATTTGAATGTGAACTAGAAAATCTTTTGAGTTCCAGCACTCCTAGTTAAAAATCTTCGCAAAAGCTACAGCTGTATTTCTTTGTCTCAGTAATTATAAATACTGAATATAATAGTCTTTCACTCCAAGGCTTGTACAAGATACACTGTGACACAGAACTGTAATCAGACTGAATCTAGGGTAAAGTATGAAAATTAGTTTTGGAACAAATACCTAACAGCAAGTTAAACAGTTGATACTTAATTCTTCTTGAAAAAATAAAAAAACACATCAACTGATGCAGTAAAGAAACCAGAAACAATATACTGACATAAGACTCCACCTACAACAGTAGGCATTCAAATATTTCTTGACAAACTGACATAATGATGCATCCATGTATGACATGCCATTAATGAAATCTGGGCACTTTATAAAATCTACTTATGAACTTTCTCCAGGCAAACCAGTTCATCAGTTACCTAATTAAAGATAACTGGGATGCCTTTTAACTTTCCAGTCTATAATGATGTGACAAGCAGTAAAGTTAAAAAAGCACAGACTTTAGAGTCAGAGAAACCTAGGTCGGAAACCTCAGGCAAGGTACTTAAGCTCTTGAAGCGAGTATCAATTTCTTTCTCCACCTGTATAATCAGAGTACTATCTAGCTCACATGGTTGTTCTGAAGATTAAATTTAATGCAGTATCTTCCATCACAGTACCAGTTATACAAAAGGCACTTAATAAATGGTACTCTGTATTATAAATTATATGAAAATATTTAAGTCAAATACGGCTGCTTCTTTTTTTAATGCCTGGAATTACATAATTTAATTGTTTGGGCCAATAAATGATCGAATGATACCTAAATACACTTCCAGTTTTTCAGATTACGTACTCCACGTCATAGTCATCAAACACGTAGTCTTTTTCTGGCTTCAGGTTTTTGATAACCTATTAGAACACTCTGCCTTTCACGCATATAGGACTCCTTATGAAACCTTTCACGTTAGCACCATTTGGCTTCACTCTCAAGTTGCAGTGGCAGCCACTTTACATAGCTAGTTGTAAATGTATGTATGTATTTCTGTAAGTTTACCCATTCATTTCACAAATATTTCTTGAGGGTCTACTGTATACCAGGCTCTGATACAGGGACTGGGGATGTAGCAGTTAAAAAAAAAGAGGCTAAAATTCCCTTTTTCATGGAGTTTATAGTCAAGATAGGGAGAGGAGGAAAGGAAAGAATATAAACACAAACAATCTGTTGGACTATAATATAGGCTATCAAGAAAAATCAAGCAGTGAGAGAAAGAAGATAGGATGGAAGGAGAAAGTGAATTTTTTTTCATTAATTCTTAAAGGATCATCTCTCCAAAACTGCTTTTTTCACAACATTCAATTAATTTCAATCAAAAAAAAAAAAAAAAAAAAACAGTTCATCCATTTCTCTTACTCCTTGCCTCTGGCAACTACTAACCTGTTCTCATCATCTATGATCTGGGTTTTCTGTTTTTTATTTTTGTTTTTGTTTTAGATTTCACATTTAAGAAAAATCCTCTCTTTCCCTGGCTTACTTCATTTAGCTTAATACCCTCAAGGTCCAGCCATGTTGTCACAAATGACAAGATTTCATTCTTTTTTATGGCGGAATATGCCACAATTTCTTTATCCATTCATCCATCGATGGACTAAACTTAGGTTGCTTCTGGGTCCTATTGTAAATCATGCTGCAATGAACCTGGGACTGCACATGTTTTCAAGTTAAGTGTTTTTTCTTCAGATAACTACCAAAAAATGGAATTCCTGGATTACGTGGCACTTTTATTTTTAATTTTTTGAGGAAACTCCATACTGTTTTTTTTTTTAATTTAAATTCAATTATTCAACATATATTATTGGTTCCAGAGGGAGACGTCAGTGATTCATCAGCCTTATAGGATACCCAGCGCTCATTTACATCACGTGCCCTCCTTAATGTCCATCAGCCAGTTACCCCATCCCCTCAACCCCCTCCCCACCAGCAACCCTCAGTTTGGGAAACTCCATACTGTTTTTCACAGTGGCTGTACCAATCTGAATTCCCACCAACCGCATGAGGATTTCCTTTTCTCCACATTGCCAACACTTGTTATTTCTAGTCTTTCTGATAATAGCTACTCTAACAGGTATAAGGTGACAGATAACTCACTGTGGCTTCAATTTGTATTTCCCTGATGATTAATGATGGAGAGCACCTTTTCATGTACCTGTTGGTCATGTGTATGTATTTTCTCCCATTCAGTAGGTTGCCTTTTCATTTTATTAATAGTTTCCTTTGCTGTGCAGAAATTTTTTTGTTTGACGTAGTCAAATGTGTTTATTTTTTGCTTCTTTTGCTTTTGGGGTCAATTCAAAAAATCAACGCCAAGACCAATGTCAAGGAGCTGCGTGCCTGTTTTCTTCTAGGAGCTTTATGGCTTTAGGTCTTATGTTCAAGTCTTTAATCCCTTTTGACTTAATTTTTGTCTATGGTGTCAGATAGTGGTCCAGCTTCATTCTTTTGCATATGGTTATCCAATTTTCCCAACATCATTTATTGACGAGACTCTCCTTTCCCCATTGTATGTTCTTAGCACCTTTGTCAAAAATTAACTGTCCATCTAACTGTGGGTTTATTTCTGGGCTCTCTCTTCTGCTCCACTGATCTATAGGTCTGTTTTGTTTTGTTTTTTAAAGATTTTATTTATTTGACAGAGAGAGACACTGCGAGAGAGGGAACACATGCAGGGGGAGTGGGAGAGAGAGAGAAGCAGGCTTCCTGCCTAGCAGGGAACCTGATGTGGGGCTCAATCCCAGCACTCTGGGATCATGACCTGAGCTGAAGGCAGACGCTTAGTGACTAAGCCACCCAGGCGCCCTTATAGGTCTGTTTTAATGCCAATCCCACACTGTTTTAACTATGGTATCTTTCAAACTGTAAGTTAATCATACTTCAATTTTTAAAAATTTGTTTAAAAAATTACTACAAGCTTTGTAATATAGTTTGAAATCAGGCAGTGTGATGCTTCCAGCTTGATTCTTCTTTCTCAAGATTGCTTTGGCTATTCTTGGGTCTTTTATGGTTGTTTACAAATTTTAGGATTGTTTTTTCTATTGCTGTGGAAAATACAGCTGCTTTCTTTTTTTTTTTTTTTTTAAAGATTTTATTTATTTATTTATTTGAGAGAGAGAGAGAGAGAGAAACAGCATGAGAGGTTATAGGGTCAGAGGGAGAAGCAGGCTCTCCGCCGAGCCGGAGCCCGATGTGGGACTCGATCCCAGGACTCCGGGATCATGACCTGAGCCGAAGGCAGTTGCTTAACCAACTGAGCCACCCAAGCGCCTCAGCTACTTTCATTTTTAAAAAATATATGGTACACGGCAAAATAAAATCCAAAACTCTTCTGGAAATCAAATAATTACCAAAGAACACAGAGTCAAAAATAGCTACCTCTTAGCATTTAACAATTCACCCAGAGGGCCAGCAGTATAACAACTGCTGATCTCAAGGGTCATTTCTTTAATCAATAAAATAAATTCTTACCTGGGAGCTGAAATGGACTTCCTGGTCCAGAACTTGCTGGGGAATTGGGATATGTGCTGCTAGCAGGGGAAGGGGGATAAGGGCTATTTGGAGATAAGGGAAAAGGAGTGTTGTTGGGCTGGTGGAAAGAATCTGGAAACGTTGCATTTTGTGGCATGTGTGGCTCGTTGTGGCTCAGGTTTCTAAACTGAACCAAAAGGCTGTGCTGTGGATTGAATTCATTGTGACGAGGCACTAATACTGGAGGTAAGACTGAAAGACAAAAATCAAAAGTCATCTGTCAGCAAAGACTAAAGCAAATATCCCATACATATTAAAGGGCAGATAGAAAGGATTCAGTAAAAACAATTTACTTTCAGGAAGGGCGGCTTTGTAGAACCTTGAATGTATATTTACATAATAACTAAGCCAAAAGCACTCTAAGGATTTAGGCCTGTATTAAGAGCTCTGGAAAACAGAAAATCCAGAAAAGATACCACTCCTGTTCCGTAGGAGAGAAGGCATATTTAAAAACAATCATAACACAGAGAATTTAATGTAGTGAGAGTTCAACAGAGGTGAGCACTTCCAGCTAGCAAGAATCAAACAAAACACTATGGAAAAGATTACAACTGATTGGACATTAAAGAACAGGGAATGCCAAGTGCAGGGATACTAGAGAAGGACATGAGGAGACTCCAGGAGGGAGATAAGAAAGCATATTCACAGTTGGCCTAAGCACTGAACTAGGAGCTGATATTAGAGTGTGACGCTGAGGTCAGCTATTAAGATGCCCTGAAAGCCTCTGTGTTTCCAATTTTGAACATTGCATCTTTCTTAGTTTGAGAGATTTCACATTTTATGTTTTTCAGTCAACTTTTCCCTAGTGAAAATAATAACATTTCCTAGGTAGAAGTCTTCCATTCAAAATCAGTTTTCTAAACATGATCATAATGAAAATATATCAGACAAAGCCTAAATATTTTGAGACCTATTTTTTAAAAGATCAACTTTATTCAAACATTGACTTTCTCTGAAGACCCAAATGACCCAAATGAAATGTCTGACTACCCTTCCCTATAGGAAATCAAAGCCAACATGATTTCTTTAAACTCTTACTGTATCAGTTCATCTCTTTTACAACCTTCCCATATCTGTCAATGTAATTTTACTTCCAAAAATCTCACTTTGACTCTGACATGATTCAGCAGCAACAAAATCAATGTTTATTTTAAGTTAACTAGGTCATACTTCCCTGCCTAAACTAGGGATGTACCTGAGGAATGAGAGGCTCTGTAAGTCAGTATTCGTACTGTTTTTTTGTCTCTTTTCTTTGTACTGAATCAGTGTTGTAATTATGTGGTTAACATCTGATTACAATTGTTTCATTCTACTGTGTATTACCAACTGCTGTTCCCTTTACAGAATGATGGGACAGCTGCCATTGGAGAGTAAGGCGTGAGACAATAAGAATTTCTATGTTTAGCTGGCTAGCAAGCTGAAAGACTAAATGAAATAACTAATGAGGAATTCAATCCATCTAAGAATTCCTTTATTTTTTTTTTAGAGGCGGAGCTAAAATCACCGACTTCTCTCGTCTATTAACTATACACATCACTTTTTAAAGACTATTTTCCTCCAAAATACATAGTTTAAACAGACAGATGCTATAAGAGGTAACAAACAGAGCAATTTCTAAGCCTCCTCCCATATGCTTCCAGAGACAACAAATTTAAACTCTTAGCCACCTCTTCTAACATTTACGTTGTGCACTGCTAAATAATATGCTTATACTGCTATTATTAATTTGCCAAGACATCATTTGCCGATTTGCTACTGTGGCAAATGAAGTAGCTTTCTTTTTTTTTTTTTAATTTTTTTTTTTAGATTTTATTTATTTGCGAGAGAGAGAATGAGAGACAGAGAGCATGAGAGGGAGGAGGGTCAGAGGGAGAAGCAGACTCCCTGCTGAGCAGGGAGCCTGATGCGGGACTCGATCCCGGGACTCTGGGATCATGACCTGAGCCGAAGGCAGTTGCTTAACCAACTGAGCCACCCAGGCGCCCCATGAAGTAGCTTTCTTACATCATTCTACCCACTCCCATTCCCGTTCCCCTCAATAAAGTTACATAAAAAATGTTGGTTAAATCAACATCTGATGTTTATTACACGTACAAATATTATTCATTCCTGAGCCAAGTATGTACTATATTCTTTCTTGAACAGTGCTTTAAGTAAAGCTGATTACTGACTTGTTACTTTATTTGCTTAATCTTAAATACACACAACTAATAATTCCAGAAGTCTAACAGATTTGTTAAATTCCTATCAATACTATTTTCCAGATGCCACAAATAAATAATCTATTAACTCATTTTTTCCCCTGGACCCTTCATTCTTCTATGACCTAGACTGGTAGCTCCTTAAGTCTCCTAGAGATCTCAAGTTCTTAGACTTCCCTTCTCTTCTCTCCTGTTGGAACCCATTTCTTGGACCTCATGTTCTATTAGTTTCCTAAGGGGGGCAAAAGGAAGGGGGCGCCTGGGTGGCTCAGAAGGTTAAGCATCTGCCTTCGACTCGGGTCATGACCCCGGGGTCCTGGGATCGAACCCCGCATCAGGCTCCCTGCTCAGTGGAGAGCCTGCTTCTCCCTCTCCATCTGCCTCTCCCCCTGCTCATTCTTTCTCTCTCAAATAAGAATTTTAAAAAAAAGGGTGAAAGATAAATTTTTAGTCCTTGCATATATGAAAATATCTTGTCTTTTGTTTGTCTGCAGACAGATTCCAGAATAAACAACTTTTTCTCTCTGAATTTTAGGGGCACCGCTTCACGGTCTTCTAGAATCCAGAACTGCTCTGAGAAACCCAACATTCTCACTTCCAGTCCTTTCTATATGTCCTGTCTTTTCTCTCTGGGAGCTTTCAGAATCTTTTTTAACCATGATATACTAAAATTTCATGCATGGGTCTTTTATCCCTGACAGCACCATCATTGCCGTTCTTTTAGCTAGTCTCCATACCCAATGTTATTTCCAGAGCCTTTTTACCATACCAGGCTCTTATTATCTCCATGCAAAATCCAGCATGGGAGACATCCTCTAAGGTGGCCACCGTGATTCCTGCTTCTCGGTATACACCCTTTGCATAATCCTCTCCCTTTCAAGGTATTATCTCTGACTTTCTGCTCACCAACACAACATGGCAAAGGTGATAGGATGTTATGTGATGATACGATATAAGAATATAATGCCCTTCTATCAAGAAGACCCTCTCTCTTCTGTCTTTGAAGTAAGCTTCCATGAATGTGAGCTACTATGAAAAAGGTGGCAAAGAAATGAAGGCAGCCTCTAGCCAACAACCAGCAAGAAGAGTCCAACAGCCCACAAGGAACTGAACCCCATCAACAATCACATGAGCTGGGAAGCAGATCCTTCCCCAGCTGAGCCTTACATGAGACCCAAGCCCTGACCAACACCTTAAATATAGCCTAGCAAAGGACTCAAGCCATGCTGGATTTCTGTCCCACAGAAACCGTGAGATAATAAATGTGTATTAAGCCACTTACTTAAACTGTTATGCGGCAAAAGATAACTAATGCACCCAACTAGTATCTCAGCTTATATAATTCATTAAAAAAAATATTTACTGGGGCACCTGGGTGGCTCAGATGGTTGAGCGTCTGCCTTTGGCTCGGGTCGTGATCCCGGGGTCCTGGGATCAAGCCCCGCGTCGGGCTCCCTGCTCAGCGGGGGGCCTGCTTCTCCCCTTCCCTCTGCTTCTCCCCTTCCCTCTGCTTCTCCCCCTGCTCATATTCTCTCTCTCTCTCTCTCTCTCTCTGTATCTCGAATGAATCAATAAAAAAAAAAAAAACTTATAAAAAAATATTTACTGTGTACCACCTACTAAGTGCCAGGTCATACTACTATTCTAGGCACTGGTGATGCACTACAGAATGAGACAGAGGAAGTTCCTGCTTGCATGAGTCAATAAATAAAATAATTATCTAACACAGCATCAAGTAGTGATGGGGGTATTTGAGCAAGGACTGAACGGAGTGAGAAAATGTACCATGAAAAGATCATGGGAGAGAGTTAAGTAGAAGAAACAGAAAAAAAAAAAAAAAGGAAGGAAGGAAGGAAGAAAAAGTAAGTCTAGATGCAGGAGTAGGCCAAGTCCGTGGGACAGAGGAAGTCTGAAGAGAGGTTATGTAGGGTCTTTAGAAATCTGGGGGCACTTGGGTGGCTCAGTCGTTAAGTGTCTGCCTTCGGCTCGGGTCATGTTCCCAGGGTCCTGGAATCGAGCCCCACATCAGGCTCCCCGCTCCATGGGAAGCCTGCTTCTCCCTCTCCCACTCCCCCTGCTTGTGTTCCCTCTCTCACTGTATCTCTCTCCGTCAAATGAATAAATAAAATCTTTAAAAAAAAAAAAAAGAAATCTGTTCTAAGTGTGACAAAAGTCTTAAGTGTTTTGAGCAGGCAGACATGATTTGGTATTTTCTTTTTTTAAAGATTGATTTGTTTTAGATAGAGAATCTCAAGCAGACTCCCCTCTGAGCACGGAGCCTGACAGGGGGCTCAATTTCATGACCCTGAGATCATGACCTGAGCTAAAACCAAGAGTGGGATACTTAACTGACTGAGCCACCCAGGCGCCCTATGATTTGCTATTTTCTAAAGAGCACTCTGGCTGCTGTGCAGAAAACAGAATGGGTTGGAGGGAGAGAAAGAGGCAGAGAGACCAATTAGAATACTGCTTAAGGTGGAAGATGAAGATGGTCTGTCCTAGAAGAGTGGTGTTAGAGATGGTAAAAGGGGACATTATTAAGATAATATTTTCAAAGTACAGCAAACAGCATTTGCTCATAGCTCAAATGAGGACTTCAAAGAGAAATAAAAAATGACTTCTAGGTAGCAATTACATGAATGCTGGTGCCATTTACCTCAACAGGGAAAACTGGAGGTAAAAAGGACTTGGTGGGGGGAAAAAATCAAAAGCCCTATTTAGACATGTTGAATCTGATATGTTTATGAGACATTCAAATGGAGATGTCAAGTGGGCAACTGAATACAGAAGTCTAAAACTCAAAGGAGAAGTTCACTCTGGAGTTCAAAATGTGAGCATGAGCTTACACTTTTACATGTGACAGCATGAGAGCCCACAGGGGAAAAATATGGATGTAGAAAAGGTCTAGGAACTGAGTCATGTGAAAACAGGAAAAGAAGCCAATGAAGAGACTAAGCAAAAAGAGCCAGTGAAGTAGGAGAAGCAGAAGAGTGTCGTGTTTCAGAAACCAATAAAGAAAAAGTTGTGAGTGGGAGGGAAAGAAAGCATCTCAAATGACGTTGAGAAGGCAAGTGAGATTAGGACTGAGAATGACCCCTCCATCCAGAAGGCAGTCGCCAGTGATCTTGACAAGTCAAATGGTAGGGAAGACAGACTAAGAGGAGGGGTGTCCAGAAAGAACGGGAGGAAAGTAACATAGAGATTAAAAAAAAAAAAAAAAAAAATGGAGACTCCTACAAAAGGACTCAAAGAAACAGTACAGGAGACTGGGGGTGAGGGGATGTGAATGAAGTCGGGACCAGAATTCTTTTTTAACTTCTGTTTTAGGATGGGCAGTAGCATGATATGCTTATGTGCTGACAGAAATAGTCTAATAGAGAAGGAAAATGTAATCCTGGCGAGAGGGGTGGTAACTGTATGAACAAAGTTCTTGAGTAGACAAAAAGGAGTGGGATGTAGCACACATATGTGTGCTACAGGTTTTATTTTTTTTTTAAGATTTTATTTACTTATTTGACAGAGAGAGACACAGCGAGGGGGAGTGGGACAGGGAGAAGCAGGCTTCCCGCTGAGCAGGGAACCCAACGTGGGGCTCAATTCCAGGGCCCTGGGATCATGACCTGAGCCGAAGGCAGGCACTTAATGACTGAGCCACCCAGGCGCCCCTGAAACTTAGGTTTTAGATAAAAGAGACATGTCATCCATGGGAAAGGCAGAGCATGCATACGACTGACACTGACTGATTCATGTACATGTGACTGACTGCTTACAGTGAACATGAATTAGAGTTAGCTACTTAGGAGCTATTTTATCTATATATAAAAAGCTAAATTCAAAATCCACTATTTCTTCCAAGATTAAAATCTTTAAGAAGGAAACACAAGGCTAATACAGCCTTTTAATTACTAAATCCACTGAAATGTAAATCAGGAAGAGACAAGGTTTTGTAATTCTTCTCAAGGTAAAACCTACCTGGACTCTCCACTCTCTTATAGTGGTATGGGTTGATACAAACTTCTTTCTGCTTAGATCCAAAAGGAAATTCACAAATATCCAATGGCTTTAGCTCATGATGACTCTGCAAATCAGGCCAGCGCCAAACACGACAATATATAACATGGGGTAAGCCTTTTCTGTGGGAAACCTGCAGGCGTCCATCTAAAGATCTGGGAATAGTGACACATTTGCTCGGCTGTCCTGGACTGCTCAAGGCTTTCTCCAGTTCTTCCATGGCACCCTTTTTCTTTTTTAGCTTTTTCACCAAAGCATCGACTGCCTTTTCTGCCCATTTCTCCTCTTCATCACCTTGCTTCCAGCCTAACAATCGCTTTACTGCTGGACTAGTAAAGGAAAACAAGCTGGCCATTGACGTCATTTGATATAAATCTTCAGAGACCTTCCTGCAACTCAAAGTCAGTGGCTACTCAAAGAACAGCTCACAGATGAAAAGTCACATACAGGTTCTAAGCAGAAGTTCCAATTAAAAAGGGAGGAGTGACATTTATCTTCATAAGTGCCATAAGATTCTTTCATTGGTTCAAGTCCTGAAAGAGAAAGAGGGAAAAGGGTAAGGACCCTAACTTAAATGAATGCAATTAACATACATCTAAATCAATTTAATTGGAAAGTATGTTATTTTTAAATAAGAGCAGAAAAGCATTACAAAGTAAAACAAAAACCTAAGTCTAGAAGGAGAAATTTTCCCTAAAGTCCTGTGACCACTTACTTCCGTTCTTCCTAACATGAACAAGTAACTCATTGGCAATGGCAAATAACCACCAGAAGCAAAAACAGATTGCTCTACCTCCTCTCCTCTGTACTTCCCTAACAAATAAGCCTCTAGACTTTCATTTCCTTTCCCTAGGCCAATAAGCCCCCAAACGCCCTTCTAAGGTTTGATTCTGAAGTACTTCTCTTCACTGAAACCCATGTCACATGCCCTGTCAATTTTGAACACAGTATGTCCTCTAATGTCAACACAGTCTTCAGAGAAATCTAACTCTTTCCTAAGGTCATTATTCTCCGTAAAGTGTTTCACAGACTTACAAGGTTTGGACAAAAGCTATAGTCCTATTTAAGTCACATTATTAGATGCAAATTTTATCAAATTTTATATTAGGTTTTTCATAAGAGATAACAAATCCTCAGATAAATCATAACACACATAATTGCCAGAAAAATGGGAAGTATCTATTTTTAAAACTAAAAATGCTGAACAGATTTAAAGAGAATAAATTCAAAGTTTAACCCAGAAAAGGACAGTTTATAATTTTATAATTGCTATTGCCTTCTGTGGTATTTTAGGCATGTTAAGTTAAAGAACCTGCTCTAGGCAGACCACCCCACTGCACCCTTACGAAGCTCCTGGAGATGATGACAAGAGGAAGTGATGTGCAGAGGCGCTGCACTGTTAAGAATGGGTACAATTCCCCGTGGTCACTACACAGCCAACTACAGACAATGAGCGGCTAGTGAAACAGCAGGAGTAATGTTTGGAAAAAGGATGTCAGTAACAAATTGGAAGCCAAGAGGCTTCTTTTCTTGGGCCTAAAATTGCAAATAATGCTGCAGCTCTGCCTTTGACAATTTCTACCAAACTCTGGCATCAAGACCATTCTGGATTGGGATCCATCTTCCCAGAAAAGAATACTTATGTTCAGTTAAACATAAATTAAAATAAAACTGAGTTAAACTCAACAAATAAGAACTAATTGCTTTCTATGTGCCATACATTGTGAACTGCCCTGATGGTGCTTTAAAAAAAAAAAAAAAAAAAAACACACACCAAATTATGCTTCATCTTAAGAGCCAACTGATTCATTCATTCAACAGACACTTACTGAGACCTAGTAAATGCCAAGCATTGTTCTGGATGCTGATCAACCAGCTCTGGCTATCCAGACTGCTATGAACCATGGTTAGAACCTAGAACCAAGGGTGCAAAGGTACACAGAAGTAAAGTAATACTCCTTCTGTGTGGATGGATTTCCAAGGCTACATGGGATGATTTTTGTCAGGTAGGCAAAACTGGCTACATTAAACTAAAGAAAATAAGGAAAGACTGAAAGTGTATTTGTCAGTAACCGGTCACAGGCTGTGAAGTGTTATGTGCTAAGAGAGCTGAGCTCAGCTGTAGCTACATCAAGGATATAGGATAAAAGCCATCTGGGCCAGAGAGTAAAGGTAACAAAGTAAACCAAAATATCATTGGCTTGTCTAAGACAAGAGAAATTTCAAAGGCATAGGGACACAAACAACAACAACAAAATATGTGGGCAGACATGAATAGAGCATTTCCTAAAATAAAGAATAGATAGGTCTGCCTGAGATCTTACTCAGTAACACTGGAACATAATGGAGACAAGACGGGGTAGTGCATGTGTGTGGGAGAGAGAATATATGAACAATGGAGAGATTAAGTTGAGGAAAGGGACAAGAGTAGAGAAGCTTGAAGACCAAACACCAGATGGTAGTTAACCACTACACGGTGCTTAATGTTAACCACTAATCTCACTATCATCATCGTCATCATCATCATCAAGTACTAACCATATTATATATTAACCAAAAAAAAGGCGGGGGGAGTTACTTCTGCGTGTACACAAAGAACAAGGACTAGAAAGCTACATACTAAATTCATCATGCAGTTTCCTTTGGGGAGAGGCATGGAATGGGGGAAAGGCGAGAGAAAGGGGTCCTGTGATTTGTTTTATATATTTCCGTATTATTTTAACCTTTTCACAAAGGGAATCTATTAATGCATTACTTGCATAATACTAAAATAAAAATAGTAAATAATCTAAAACAAATTGTTGTGAATAGAACGGAGTTACGAGTGCCAGTACAATGAGGAGGTAAGACTAATGTATGCTATCTTAGAGGTCAGGATAGTAGTTTCCCTTTGAAAGGAAGGGTATTAAACTCAGAAGGAAAACTGAGTTTCTGCCATCCTGGTAAAGTCCTGCTTCTCCTCTGGGTGATTATATGGGAGAGCTCAGTTTGTGCAAATCCAGCTGGTGGGATACTTAAGATGTGTACACACTTCTGTATGATTTTTAAAATTTTTCTGGATATATAAAAAAGCATAGAGTGCTGTTTCCTTCCCATTTTTCTTCCCATCATCAATCAATGCCCCTTCTCACAGGTAATCCCTCTGTATTTGTCTTTCATGTCCCTACAGAGACATTTAACACAAACACAAACAAATACAAATATATACATAAAACTTTTTACATAATGGTATTCTAAGAAAAAGGTACAGAAAAACATATGTACCATATATGCTCAAGATCTTCCCATTCCAATATAGAAAGTGCTTCCACATTCTTTTTTCTACTACGCAGAATTCTAGTATAAAAGTAATCTTACAAGCATGTCAAACTATGTCATTCCTCTGCTCAAAAATTATTCAGTGGTTTCCCATTACACTCGTATCTAAATTCCTTAACATCACTTTATAGGGCCTGCATGAGCTGGCCTTTGGCTTTCCATCAAAGTCATTTCTTACCATTCTCCTACCTAACTTTGCACTTAACCTCCTTTCCATTTCTCAAGTGCTCCAAGGTCATTTCTACCTTAAGGCCTTTGCACTTGATGTTTCCTCCCCTGCATTCTCCCTCATGTTATTTAACATGCTTACTCTTTCAATTAATTCAGCTGCTCAAATGTCACTTCTTGAAAAAGGACCTCCCTGGCCACTTTATCTAAAATAGCATACATCACACTCCCGCACCATTCTCTCCTCCCTGATCCTGCTCACTTTTCTTTCATGGTGTTTATCCTAACCTGATCAACATATCAATTTTATTTATTTATTATAGGTCTTCCTCACTGACATGTTAGTAGGCAGGTAGCTTCATCTTCTTTATCCATCATCAAATTCCCCTGGACTGAGAACAGTGCCTATTTATTAAATGAGTGAGCAAGGAAGTAGTGAATGAGTGAACTAAAGAAAAGCAACTTGGAAAAATATACATTCCTTTATCAGAGCAACGTAGTATAAAAGTTAAAACAGAACACTGTATTTGTGGATATGCACAGACATGTAAGAGAATAAAAGCATGGATAAAAAGGATACATACCAATCTCAGGACAATGAGTACTGGTTGCAACTGCTAAAAGGAAAGAAGGATGAAGAATGGAAAAGCTTCAGCTATTTTAAAACCAGATTTTAAAAAATTGGCAAGTCATCAGATGTTATATTCTCTCTTCTTCTCTATGTTAGAATATTTCATAACTCAAAATATTCAAAATTTTTAATTTTTATTTTTTTAATTTTTTTAATTTTTTTTAAGATTTTTTATTTATTTGAGAGAGAGAGTGAGAGAGAGAGAGCACAAAAGGGGGGAGCAGGAGAGGGAGAAGCAGACTCCCTGCTGAGCAGGTAGCCCGATGCAGGACTCGATCCCAGGACTCCAGGATCATGACCTGAGCCGAAGGCAGTCGCTTAACCAACTGAGCCACCCAGGCGCCCGATTCAAAATTTTTAATTTTTAAAAAGTAGTGTGATGAAAACAGAAAATGATCAGATTCTGTCCTTTACAAGATATAAAACCAAAACCAGGTATCACTCTTTCTAAGTCTACTAATTCTTCTGTAAAAAAGGGGTGACGGTTCCTAAGCGACTAAAAAGTTGAAGTAATAAAATATGTAGGGGCACCTGGGTGGCTAAGTCAGTTAAACATCCAACTCTTGGTTTCAAAGCTCAGGTCATGATCTCAGGGTCATGAGATAGAGACCTGGGTCGGGCTCCACACTGAGCATGGAGCCTACTTAAGATTCTCTCTCCCTCTCCCTCTGCCCCATCCCATCTGCTCGCATGCACATCCTCTTTCTCACTCTAAAATAAATAAAATCTTTTAAAAAATAATAAAATATATGTGCACATGTGTCAACACACACATGATAGATGCTTTATAAACTAAAAGGTGCTATTCAAACATGAATTATGAGCATTAGTATTCAAAGGAAAAAGAATCAAGACTCAAAAAAATGACTGGATCTGGAGCACCTGGGTGGGTTAAGCACCCAGCTCTTGATTTTGGCTCAGGTCCTGATCTCAGGGTTGTGGAATCAAGCCCTGCATCGGGCTCCACACTGGGCATGGAGCCTGCTTAACATTCTCGCTTTCTCTCCCACTCCCTTTCTTTTTTTTTTTTTTTTTTTTTTTTAAAGATTTTATTTATTTATTTTGAGAGAGAGAGAATGAGAGAGAACACATGAGAGGGGATAGGGTCAGAGGGCAAAGCAGACTCCCTGCCGAGCAGGGAGCCCGATGCGGGACTCAATCCAGGGACTCCAGGATCATGACCTGAGGCGAAGGCAGTCGCTTAACCAACTGAGCCACCCAGGCGCCCTCCCACTCCCTTTCTTTAAAAAAAAAAACAGGAATTAAGGCTGGATCTAGTACCAACCTAACATAACATAGCCACCACTATACCACTATACACACTTTCTGATCCAGCCCAAATTCCTGTACTTTTGCCCATCTGGGTCTTCCAAGAGAAATCTGAAGTCATTCTTAATGATAAGCTTAAGGCCACTCCCTCTGGTGAAGAATTCCTTCACCACCTGATTCTAAAGAGGCTATGGTCACTGAATATCATAAAAATTAATAAAACAGTGATAAGAACATATCTTAACTTTCCAAATGGAATACAAAATCTTTCCAGGAGGAAGTCTTCAGCACCTGGCACCATTCCATTCATCATACCACATATTAAAGGAGTATTTAATGAATGGTCGCTGATTTTTCTATCAACTGCACCTTGAAATTAAAAGATAACTTCAAATTTTAATCCAGGTGACTAAGATAATGATAACTCCATTTGCAGAAATAAGGACACTCAGAAAGTAGTTTAGTCAGTAGAGAAGATGGCAAACTCTACCGGAAAAAGGTCATGACTGGAGATACAGGTTTAGCAAGGAAAAGATGAGAAAGAAATTTAAGATTTGCACAAAGAGCTGAAACAGTAATAAAAAATGGGATTTCAACAGAAAGAAAAGGGGTGGCATGTTAACACCTGCGTATTAGGGAACACTGGTAGGGAAGAGAAAAAGTTACCAATGAAGTATTATTAAAAGGAGGAGCTTAGAATTAGATACACTGGTATTGCAGAGTATCATATAAAAGGCAGAGGTTAAAAAGAATGAGAACAAAGAAAAGGCCAATGACTGGTGACTGAGGATGTCATTAGCTCAACTTCAAGAGACCGGTTTCAGAAAAAAGAATGGGTGTCAGATTCCAAAAACCTAAGACTCAATATTAGTGTTTTCTTAAAACTAGAATTGGGAAAGGAGTAGGGACAAACCATGTACTCAACTCTTTAAATATTAAATGATTAAAAATTTCAGAAACTTCTCATGGTATTCTTTCCAAAAATTTTATAACTTTGCAAACTGCATAAATGGTATGAGCAAGCAATCCAAGTACTCAATATCTAAGTCTCACAAAGTTAAAAAAAAAAGTAACAAAATTCATCATAAAAATTTACTGATGAATAAGCAAAAGAACTGATCAGGCATTTCACATAAGAAAATATCACAGTGGCTATTAGATGGTAAAACAGGCTCAACATTATTAGTTATCAGAAAAAAAATTTTTAAAGAAAACTGAAATACCACTCTATATTTACACATAAATCCCTATGACCCAGCAATTCCATCCCTAGGTATATATCCGACAAAAACAAGTGCTATTGTCATCAAAAGACAAGTGCATGTTCAGAGTAACTTTATTTTTACTAGCCCCAAACTGGAAATAACCCAAATATGCATTAACAGTGGAGTGGGACAATAAATCATAGCAATAAATTCAAAGAATGGAATACTTCGCAGCAATGTCAAAGAACAAACTAACGTATGAAAAACATGGATGAATCACACAGACATGATATCACAGAGATATAATAATGAAGAAATCAGATATAAAAGGTTACACGTTGTATCATTCCTTCTCAAAAACAGGCAAAACTAACCTATGTCATCAGAGACAAGAAGGTTACTAAGTGGGGACAAGAGAGAGCCTTGCGGGGAGAAAGAAATATTCTGTAACTTGATTTGGGTGATGATGACACAGATGTACAAGTAGAAGTTCACTGAGCTATACACATTAAGATTTATAAAAAAGTCTTTAAAAAACGTGTTAGTGAACCGATCACTTAAAAACTGGTTCCCACTTGGGCGCCTGGGTGGCTCAGTTGGTTAAGCGACTGCCTTCGGCTCAGGTCATGATCCTGGAGTCCCGGGATCGAGTCCCGCATCGGGCTCCCTGCTCAGCGGGGGGTCTGCTTCTCCCTCTAACCCTCCTCCCTCTCATGCTCTCTGTCTCTCACTCTCAAATAAATAAATAAAATCTTTAAAAAAAAAAAAACAAAAAAAACTGGTTCCCACTCACTACCATCTCCTTCACCATAATGACTTAAAAACCACCAGTGAAAGTGCAAAGTTTGCAAAATATGGTATGATTTCACAAAATTTGTTAAAATAGTGCCCAAAAATGTAGGGTCTGGGACTTAATTTTACCCTACCAGCCCCACAAGCAAGTAAGTTAATTTGCTAACTGTTTCATGGATTCTGACAAAGGCCACAGACTCCTGAGCCAGAGACAGAGGACTTTATCACTCATGGCACAGCAAGCAGCATAAGCCTCAGATTTGCGGTTCCCTTTGCCTCCGAGAGACCCACAGGCACGGGAGTGATGAAATACGGCCAAGATGGACAGTACTCCTGCCGTGAGTTTGCACTGATAAGAACAATGAGCTTGGGGAATTTACCACTTTTACAGTTACATTAAGCAAGCCTCTCTTTGTGGAAAGAGAATAGCTTCACTATCAAAGGATTAACACTGGTCCTTAGTAAAATCAGTATTTTTTATGGATATTTTTGTAAAAAAATTAAAATGCTCTTTATGTTAGTAGCACAAATGACAAACATAAAGGATGCCCTATCACGCTATTAAATTACTGTGAAAAAAATTACACCTATTAGGGGCGCCTGGGTGGTTCAGTTGGTTGAGCGTCTGACTCTTAATTTTGGCTCAGGTCATGATCTTGGGGTCATGAGATCGACCCCCGCGTCAGCATCCGCACTGTGTGTGAAGCCTGCCTGCTTAGGATTCTCTCTCTCTGTCCCCCCCACCCCACCCGCACGCCTCCACCTCTGGCTCACGCACTCTCTCTTAAAGAAAAAAAAGAAAAATATGCCTATCCATCAAACTTGATTCATTCTTTGTTCACTGTAAGAACACATGTTTACAATTATAACCTAATGTTTTTCTAAATTTTTAATTTTTGAAAATAAAGTCCCAATCAGACCTTTTATTCACAATTTAGTTTAAAATATTGATCAAATTTCAAATGGTTTCTTTTTTTAAGGTTTTATTTATTTGAGAGAGAGAGGGAGAGTGAGCATATGAGAGAGAGAGAGAGAGAGAGAACCAGCGGGAGGAGAGGAAGAGGGAGAGGGAGAGGGAGAAGCAGGCTCCCCACTGAGCAGGGAGCCCGACAAGGGACTCGATCCCAGGACCCTGCGATCATGACCTAAGCCGAAAGCAGCTGCTTAATCAACTGAGCCGCCCAGATGCCCCTAAATGGTTTCATTTTAAATGGGCTTTTTTAGAACCAATTATCATTAGTTCGGGAAAACCTACATGTGGCATGAGCTTCTCTTGATGACTTAGTTATCCTTATGAACCTCTCCGCTGCTGTGCTGGAAATTCTCTATACAAAGCACGGAACATGGTCTGCACTGTTACCCACTATACAGACAAAAGCACATCAATGATCTTGAAAAGTTACTTATAGACTTTTGGACATCTGACTTTCTTAAAAGAATGTAGCTATTTCAAGGAATCCAACAACTTCCTTTCTACAGAATCAGTTCCTTTGATGATGATAATGATAATAATGGTAATAGTAATAAACTACTAACATTTACTGAACACTATGTCAAGCACCGTTAAGGACCTTACACTGAGAGACCAAAAATGATTAAAATCTCAAAAGCGCCATATCAGGTAAATTACATTATTCTCATTTCACAGATGAGAGAACAGGCAAAGGGAAATTAAATGTGACTTGCTTATTTCTATAGATAAGAAATGGAGCCAGGAATTGAACCCCAGCAGTCCAGCTCCACCTACACTCCTAAACACTACACACTGCCTCCTACAAAGAAGCCTCCCACCAAGGGCTATTCTTCTCTTGAAGATCTTTTCTATTGTTCTCTGAATCTGACTTCTCCAAAATATTCAAATCATTATGTTTTCACAAGATTATACAGTTTCAGAGACCAAGGATAATCCTGTTCAATATGTTCATTTTCAAATGGATTTTTTGTACCACTAACATATCTCATTAACGTCTTCATCTACTTTAACCCTTTCTTCTCTCAACTGAGCTAAATAAGTCAATAGGTATGAACTCTTTACTATTATTGTAAAAAAATTTATGTTTATTACGGCAGCCTTACTCCAAAGCTTTTTAAATTTTCATTAGGACATTTCTGCCACACTAATCTCTAGAACACAGTATGCGTGTATATATGTCTGTGTGTGTGTGCACGTATGTATACACCATACACACACTTTTAAGAGCCCAACTCTATTTCACTCATCCACTTCCTTAATATTTAACATTTAGATTTCTAAATTGTTATATTGGGATTAAAACTGTTTTATTGAGCCCATATGATAGATCAATTTTCTCCTGTAAACTTTCCTATAGAATATATCAGGTTCAAAATAACACCTTCATCCACATTGAAATGAAAGTATCAGAGTGCTTGGGATATAGCAACAGATTCATTTCACTATCTTCACTTAAGTCCTTGGTTATGAAAGAATTTCTCATTACGTATACAAAAAAACAGAGTAAGATACTATACTTTTTCTAGTTTGCATATATTAGCATATGTTATATGAACTCCAAGAAAACATGCAAAACCTTTGAAAACAGGTTTTCTAGTGACCAAAAGGCTTCATTTTGAATCTCTTACCGAAAAGTTGGTTCAATTTTTCATAGCCGTTTTGCCTTTCACTATATAAAATGAATACCCATTCTCAGTTCAGTCAGCTGTGTACATAACCATTCATATGATTCTTTCCATAGTATCTCTAAACTTATCCTAATATAGAGAAAAGCCCCAAAAGGCTGTATTTAGTAACTGAGGTTACTAAATGTATGTACAATATGTAACCTCTTTAGAGGTTAAAAGAATTATGTATGTATGTAACCTCTTTAGAGGTTACATATTGCTGGGCAGTTAAATATGGTCCTCCTCTGTGCTCCCTTTCCTCAATGCTTTCAGAGTCTACTGAGGCACATATATAACCAGTGCTAAACTTCATCTCAGACAAATTGATAATTAAAATATGCCCATACCTACAATACACAATGGAGAATGGCAGATGCCCTAAGGGTGTATAAAGTGCTAAAAGAAATTCAGAGGATGGCCCTTTGGGCAAGGGAGGAGGGGGAGAGACAAGATGGGTGAAGCAGCTTTATCACAGGCATAAAAGTGCTTGTAGGTAAAGACACAAAATGTGAGTTTTTATTTGATCTACCAGGATAAGAAAATACTAAATTCAGTTTGCAAGAACACAGGCGGTAGAATTAAACTGGCTGGAAATATAAATAGGGCTATCTATACAGGGATAATAATATATGCACTGTAACACATAAAAACACCAGACTTGAAGTCTAATCACATTTTGCATCTAACGTTTACACCCTAACTTTATTTTTTCTATTTTATATAATAAATATCAGTTCTGAGAATTAAATGAGATAAACACTTAACTTAGTGCCTGGCATGGTGCATACTCTGTACTGTAGTTACTACTGTTGTAATAATCATGAACATCTTGCTATCAGGCCAAGGATTTTAAAAAAATATAGCTGAGCTACTTTATTTCAACAAATATACAAAGCCATCTACTTAAATGGTACCATTACTGTATTAAACTTGAAGGAAGAACAAGCAGCAAATTCACTATCACACAGTGCTTTCTTATCGCTTAAAATTTTTTTTCACATTATCATCCTTCTGCCCTCAAGACTGTAGGTCTGAAGAGTGTTCCAATATTACTCCAGGACTGTCATTCAAGCCAGATACCCATCCTGCAAGTTCTGATACTGGTGTTTGTTTCATCTTCCCAAAGGTTGTAAATGGAAGAAATGACAGCAACATAAACAGAAAGGCAGAGTGTATGCCCACGCAATGACAACTACATCACAACTATCACCTGGCCAAAACCAACACTCAAATACCATCGAATGTAAGACACATTCCACTTTCAGAGATGTTCTAAGGTGAAAAAACTGTAACTACAACTTAGAAGAAATAAGGAAATAATGCAGCTTTTTCTTTTGTCCCCTCCCAAAGCCCTTCTCATGCTCCCCATCACTTCCCACCAGTTATCTGTTGCCCTCCTTTCTCTTTTGTTCTCATTTCTTTGACTCTTCTTTCCTGCCTCCTCTTTCTTCATTCCTCACAGCTTCTCCCACATTCTTCACTGCTTCCCTCTGTGCTCTCCTCTAAGTAGAAAGGAAAATGCATTTGACAGTCCAGATACGTGAGACAGTGCCCTACATGAAAACCTGGCTTCTGAGCAGATTCTATTTGTGCCTCTGCCATCCTCATACTGGGCCATCTAACACACTGCCATTTGCAGCCCAGTTATTTTTTTCTTCAGCAATCTTATTAACAAGTATGTAATCTTTTCACCTTCTCCCCCTCACCCCCTGTTTTCCAGGTATATTGGGATAATCCTGAAGCTATCCTAAAATACACCACTGGGAATAATACATATTTGTTATTTTTTAAAGGTAATACATTTAATTCCTAAGAAAACAAGGACACTTCAAGGAACTTAACAGAGAATTATTTTCTTTTGCAATAAACATCCCTAAAAAGCTATTTATAACATGTAACATTTATTTAACATTTTTAACATTTTAGTACTTATTTATAAAAAGCCTTATTTCAATAGCATAACCAGGGACAGAAAACAAAATCTGTTTTCTCTTTTTTTGCTCTTACTGGGGCCATACTAAACCAACATTTTACAATTCTAAATGTCAAAATGAGCCTTTTCCTTAAAAGCCATGTCTTGTTACAGTAATGCAGAGTGGGCTAACCAAGTTAATAAAACAAAAAATACGAACTAAACTGAACATGCCCAAGATACCTTTCAGGGAATTTCTATTTCTAGCTTAAAACCAGAGAAGCCCCCAAAATCTAAAATCCCATTAGGAAATACACAGGACAACCTGTGTAAAGTGAGCCAGTTAATTCTCATCAATATTGCAGTTTGAGTGAATATAATTAAGTCTAGTGATCAAACACTTTGAAACTGAGATTTAGGGAGATCATAAATATAACAGAAAGGAAGAGGAATTATCCCAATATAACTGGAAAACAGAGGGTGAGGGGGAGAAGGTGAAAAGATTACATACTTGTTAATAAGACTGCTGAAGAAGAAATAATTGGGCTGCAAATGGCTAGTGACAGACAAAGTGGAAGGCTTAGCCAGTATACAAAAAAACAGCTCTGCCTAGCTCACGGTCCTTCTCCCCACAACCATAGGCACTGCACTAAGGTGAAGAAAAGCCTTAAGGATGAGGTGTGGAAAACTGCTCATCATTCTGGCACAAATTTTGGGAACAATTATCACAAGATCAAAATAGGAATATGACAATCTATAATAATAATTAAATTAAAAAGAGTAAAATACATATACAGCAAGCACAGAAGGCCAGTAATTGAGCAGGCAGGAATGTGTGCTGCTTCTTACGTTAGAACCTGGAGGTACTTAAGAATAAAACTATGAACCTACTGTCTGCTATCACCTTGGCCTTTTATAGTCTACCTCTGGTTTATGAAGACCTGACTGTATAACCCTCTCAATTAAAGTATTTTGTCATTTCTTAGAGAAATGACCTCAGAGCTAGAAAGAAAACCAGGATAATAAGACCAAGAAATCCTTGTGTGTTAAGTTCCCCGAAACTCTTTCGAGAAACTGCAAACTATCAATTAGACAATAATGCAGAGTACCTAATAAATACAAAGAAAAACAGTGGTATCTAGCTATAAATGAAAACAATGTAAAATTAAGAAACATTATACATTACAAAAGGATCTAACACATTACAAAACACAGACACACACTTACACACACACACACACACTAATTCTATTTCAGCTCAAGCATCCCTTCTTCAGAGAAGCCTTCCTAGACGCTGCTGTGTAGATAAAATCCCATTATATACTCTTAATGCATGCATCACATACCTCTACTTTGTAGCACTTAACATACCTATATTTTTTACATTTAACTGTCCTGCCCAAAAGAGTGCAAATTCTGCAAGACCATAAATGAGAGGAACCATATCTATTTTCACTTATTGCTATAAGCCCTGTGATACATATGCTCAAGAAATATTTCTTTTAATTAATGAAAGAGAATGTGCTAAAAAGCTTTTGAAAGGACCTTAGCTGAAGGGTTGGGGTACTTCTTACTTTCTGCCTCATACAATTCTGTACTTTTTAAAACAAACGTGTTTCTTGTATAGTCAGGGGAAAAAACAAATTTCAAACCAAAGTCAGCTGCACTTCAGCCATATTAAAATTCTTACTAAAGAGGGGATTCACAAGAGACATTCATATTTCAAAAGAATTCTCTCCACTCTATCTAGGATTATACAAATTTGGAGGCTAAAATTTAAGAAAAATCAATGAGAAACTAGGGGCAAACACCTTCTGCTCCCAATTCATCTTTCAAAAGCATTTATCTTCCTATACTGGAATGTCTTTTGTACCTCAGAGATTTTACAAATGCCATTCTCTGCCTGAGCCACTTTCCTCAAGCCTCAACCACTAATTTCCAAGCTCTCTCATCATTCAGACTTCAGCTTCAGCTGTCATCCCAGAGACCTTCCCCGATCACCCATAATCCTATATAAAGTAGATTTCCCCCAATCCCTAATCCAATACTGTGTTCATTTCCTTCACGCTATGAACCAATGTGTAATTATTTGTTGACTTACTTGATTTTTTCTCTCCCACTAGAATGTAATCTTTAAGAAACAATACTAAGCATATTCAGAGAACTTGTTAAATGTATTCAAGTAATTCATTCAAAAAGTATATTTTTTGAAGTAGCATTCTAGGAGCTGGGAATACACACATGAATAAAGGGGACCAAAACCTTTGTCCTCATGTGGCGTTACACTCTATGGAGGGAGACAGAAAAAAGACAATAAATAAGTGATTAGTTTGTTAGGTGAAAAGTGCTATGGAGAAAAATAAAGCAGAGGAAGGTAAACGGGAAGTGCTGTGGGAGAGCTGTGATTTTAAATAGGGTGGCTGTGCTGGGCCTCACTTGAGTAAGCACCAACAGAGTCAAAACTTGAAGGAAATAGGAGCAAACCAGGCAGGTATCTGTGGAAAACCATGGCAGGCAAAGACAACAGGCAATGTAAAGGTCCCAAGGTGGGAGCATGTCTGGCACACTCTGGGAACTGCAAGACCAGTATAGCCTGAAAATAAAGTGAACAAGGAGGGGAAAATAAGAAATGGGGTTAAACAGGTAAGAGACCTGCATATAAGGGCACTGGCTGTAAGTCAAATGAGGACCCATCTGAGAGCTCTCTGATGAAGACATGACAGTTTCTGACTAACATTATTAAAGAATTACTCTGGCTGATGTGCTGAGAATCAACAGCAAGGGTTTTAAAAGTGGGAGACCAGTTCAGAGCTGCAGTCAGCTAGGTGAGAGATGATAATGGCTTAGACCAGAGTGATGGCAGTTGGGTGCTGAGAAGTAGACAACTTCACATACATTTCAGGGAATAGTAAGTTTCCTGATGGAAGAGATATGGGGAATGTGAGAACAGAAGAGTCAACAATGATTCCAAGGTGTCAGCACCAACTACTGGAAGAACAGGATTTGCCATCAACTGATTTGGGGGAAGGCTGATAGCAAAGCTAAAGGAAGATCAGGCGTTACATTTTACATACATTAAATGTATGAATGAAATGTTATTAAGCTTTACCAGGCTTCCATTTCAAATGAAATCATATTAACATCAAAAACCCAAAGATCCTGTTCTTACCTCAAGCTACTTAGTAGGACCTCTTAACCAACTCCTATAAAGACATACACAAACCACCTTCCACGCTTACCCCCAGACACACACACACACACATACACACACACACACGGCTCATGCCCAGACTTGACTTTTCAATTCATTGAAACAGCTCCCTCACTTTCTGCTCCAACACCTCTCTAACTGCTTCAATCCAAAATAAAAGGCAAGCAACCAATCCAAAAATCTCACCCAACACTGTTAGCCAAAACAGAACCTGCTGAGCATATCAACCCACACAAATAAATGCCCATATGGGTCACAACCCACCATAATCTCAGCCAACCCTGTAGAAAAGAATTATGGATGGAGATTCTAAGGAAAGAAATTTCTCATAACCATCCCACAAAATTCAGATTCATTAGGTTTGAGATTAGGGCCCTACCTCCCACCATTTTAACAAGAGTCCCAGATCTGCAGCAGGTTGGAGAACCAAAGCCCTTAGGATCACCTGCAATGGAAGAAAGTCACTTGCATATATATATACATACACACACACACACACACACACACACACACACACTTGCATATATATACATATATCTCCAAGGGTAACATTTTTGTGGCTGGTGGGGGTAAAGCTTTAAAAATATCCTTCCCTATGGTTCTAATATCAATAGTAGTCACCACTGCTATCAAACCAATCCCGGATCCAGACATACAATTATTAAAACATGTAAGCCACATCCATGGCAACAGGCAGAGAAGAGAAACCAGGAGCAAGTTTGCCTACAAGCTTTCCTAGATTCAGAAATACCATTCTTTATGGGAACATCTATAAGGAAGAGGGGCTACAATTACATGGGCACCGAAACAACTATCAGTAGAGAAACACTTCAATCTCCACTTCTCCCAATCATGGCTCTCAATTTCCAAAGATATCAAAAGTTCTCACAGTGGATTTCACAGCCATTCAGGAGCTGAACTCATGTTCCCTGACACTTCTCACACAATAATCTTACATAGTCTCTCTTTGTGCCCACACAAGTCTCTCTTTTTTTATCTCCCACATCCAGACTTTTGTTTCCCAGTTTTTAATCACTCTTTAAACTTCACCTGCTCCTCTAAGTCCTCTAATTAAGCAGCGCCTGATCTAGATGTATACTCACCCCCCCAGAGCCTGCAAGATTTCCGATATTACTACCAGATGTGTTGGAGTATACTTGCACAGGCTTGTAGGCACAGGAATAGACACAGAGCTGGTCAATCATTATAGTGCTTTCCTTTAAGTTATAAAATCGTCAAGGGCAGATACCAAATCATTACACTATAAAATGGTCTCAGTCCGGGATTGAGTCCCGCATGGGGCTCCCTGCTTGGCGGGGAGTCTGCTTCTCCCTCTGACCCTCCCCCCTCTCATGCTCTCTCTCTATCTCATTCTCTCTCAAATAAATAAATTAAAAAAATCTTTAAAAAAATAAATAAATAAAAATAAAAATAAAATGGTCTCAGGAGCACAAAGCACTAACCTGTGTACACGAATCTTTAGGAAGATGTTCTCAAGATACCTCATGTGCACCCCAGAACTCAAGTCACATAGAAGAAAAGGGAGCAAATACGGCTCTGGGTAGCTTTTTGGCTCCTGTTGTCACTCATTTATACACTTCCACCTCAAAAAAGTGGAAATAGTGAGTTAAGCAGGCACTCGCTTAAGTGGGCACAGAGATGTAAATAAAGGGAAAGAGAAGACTAGCTTTGAAATATTTCTGTACTACCCCCTTTCCTGGGAACATACAAACCAGAATAACTAGATCTCAAGTTATACAGCCTACCAGATAGGATGCAAGACAGATCCTAACACATCATGAAAACAGAATTGAACAAAACAAAACTTGCCTTGAAAGCACCAGTCATATTCTGAGATCACAGTTAAATTGGAAAAGTGTAAGACACTTCTCAGAACCCCACATGCTATGCTCAGAGAAAGGTGGGATGGTGACACCAGTTTTGTTCTGTTATTTTCAGCAATAACAAAACATACACAGAAATCAAAAGGAAAAACCTAGTTAGACTCTCACAACACATCAAACCATTGTCAAATTTTCATAGAGTATACTAGTCTGTAAACTGTATATGCATTATAGACAGACTGGTATACCACAAAATTCAAGAGCAAAACCTGTTTACAAAATGTACTTTAACACTAGCTTCCAAAAGTCAATTACAATTATAGTACTGCCCATAAAGAACTGTCTAATAAAGAATTCTTTCTTCTAAAATACTATCACAACTAATTTAGGGAATACTACAATAAAAGCAGGAAGAAAAGTCACTGAAACCGCCTCTCTACTATGATAGGGCCAAAATTTTCTCCACCTAGCTGCCCAAAGCAAAACAAAAGAAAAAAACAAAAACAAAACAAACAAAAAAACCCACCAAAACTAAAAAGTTAGGAACTAGATGACTATTTCTGAAAAACCTACTATGTAATTATACCACCTTTTCAAACTTGTAAAACAATAAAATTTTAGAATATGAAGATGACATATGAAAATGGGAGATGTCCTAACAACAATCTAAATCTTAACAGTTCTTCAAAAAGAACTGTACATCTTAAACTTCCAACTAGTAAACATACCTCTCAGATTCACAGTTCTACACAATGGCAATAAACTGGATAATCTAGCACGAAAAATTCCAGTTCTATTATTCTATTAGCTTTGGAAGTATAAAAACAAGGTATGAGAAGACATGGACAGGCTTCCTGGGGTCATGCATCATCTTTTTTGGTGGGAAAGCACCCTACCTCTGTGCAGCCTTCTTGGGTCCTATCCTTCCAGATAACTCTCTCTTCTCTAGAATATTCGGCCTGGTACAGATAAAAATCATCTCTCAGGCTGCGACTGTCCTTTATAAAAGGAAATTTTCTTCACCGTCTTTGACCTTATGAGTAGACTGGCAAATCCACTGGATGTAAGGCAGTGGCAACATCTGAAAAAATAAACTATTTTGGCTTCTTCTTTGTGCTTAGTATGAAACACACACACACACACACACACACACACACAGAAGACAGGGAAAACGGACGGACGCTCCAGAAGAAAACAGTGTAGAATGATAAACCAAAGGAATAAAGGTGGCTATATCTTAAAGTATACTCAAGCAGGCTCTGAAATTCACCCAAATGTGTGGCTCAGTGCCTAAACCAACATATACATCTGGTAATAATAAACACTGATAAGTCATAAACAAAAAGGGCCTTCTTAATTCAAAAACTCTAGAAACTACTGGTAACATTAAAATTTACATAAAATACTATCAAACAATATGCGTGAAACAGATTTTTTTAGATAGTATTTGTATTTCAACTTAAATCACTAAGATGAAAAACTGGTATTTTACTGCCTAGTCTTCAAAACACTAAGAAGCCAGTATCTTTGACTTGACCAAGTTACAAATCTGTTTTCAGTAGACAGAGAAAACATATTGCCTCTGTTTAACGCAAAGGACAAAAAAGATCATCACTGCAAATCATAATGTTTGGGTTCATGATGCAAACAGGAAACAGACAGGCTGCCCAGGTATAATTATGGTTATAGTGTAATGTGCCTTCAGGTTCAGCCAAGAATTAAAACCCAGTGAACAGTAAGCAGAATTTACTTGCCTCTACCTTGCTGCAGAAGGGAACTTTTAATAATACTTCCAGCAACATGTTACATAACCAACAGTAAACAACAATCTGATTCAAACCTCATTAGTAACAACATTCTGCCACTGTGTCCCACTGAAATTAATAGCTGACTTTGCCAGGGGGAAAAGAAATGCAACACGTATCAATCTACCCATTTCTGTGGCGCCTACCTAAGTGAACCAGACAAGTAGATAATACCACCAAATCTGCACAGAATCTACAAAAATATTTTATTCTTCTCTCTTCCCCAGTTCACTGCTGGCTTTCCTCCTTTTTACCAGACTGTATCATATGGATGCATTTAAAATCTAAGAGGAAAGCGAACTGAGAAGGTTCACCTAACTTTTACTGTCTATTTTAGCTATTTCAGATTTGAAAGAAATGGAAGGATAAATGATGAGTGAATTTTTGTAACAAAGATACACAGTAACATTTATGCAATAAAAACAGCTATGTGAAAAAGGCACGCTGATGGAGGGATCCGCAATATAGAGGGAAAGAGAGGAGGATGTAACCATGCAAACATTCAAAACAAAACTTAAATTTTAAAAATCCAAAACGTTATTAGGTACCACCTTTGTGAAGTTTAAATTTTGTTAAATTGTCTGAGTTGTTCCGTATTCTTGTAATTATATACCACCTTTGTGAAGTTTAAATTTTGTTAAATTGCCGCTTATGAGTTGTTCCGTATTCTTGTAATCTCAGGGTTCACCGCAGAGGGGAAAAAATAGCTACCAAAGAAGGAGTAAAAGAAAAAAAAAAAAGAATTTGTACAAATCTGTAAATAATCCCTTACTAAATTTGGAACACACTAATTTCCTAAGAGTATTCTGATCAATACGTGTGAAACTGTCACATTGTGTCTAGGGTATTGTTTTCCTTACAACAGCCACCACCACAATGACATCTAGCAGAAACTTCACCCTACTTGCAATGTCACTAAATTTACTGGGACTAAGGTTTTTGAGCCTTTTAGGTTTCAAATTAAAATTCAAAACTCACTCTGGGCAATCCAGGTACTCTAAGGAAATGCAAGTACTCTGGTTTTTAAGAACTTTAATTTTTAAAACAGCAACTCAAGCACCCTTTCCTCTCAACTTCTGTGAAGCCAAGCCGCAACCTCCACCTACCCAGCCTTTGTTGCTAGATAAGAACACTTTTGGTAGTGCTAGGCAACACGCATGATGTGACAAACCCAAAACTTTTCCACAGAAAGATAAGGTAAACAAGATATACTTAGCACCACACCCATTTAAACGCACAAGCAGCCAGGAATGTTTCCGCCCCCCCCTCCTTCTAGACCTCCAGCTGGTCAGGAAACAATGTCTCTGCAATCAAGATAGTGATCTGGCCCAGGGTGTTCAGGCATTCCTCACCTCCAGGATGGCCTACAGCTCCATTCTCCAATGCCATCAAAACCAGAATTGGAACATTTTGTTAGGAATCGGGCACACGTCCAAATACCCGGGCTATCCTCGCCCCAGTTCTTTTTGCAACCGAAATCTGTTTTTGGCTACTGAGCATGCTCCAACTTAAGACAGGCGCCACATGGGAGTTTTCAAAGCTTAGGCTCCAAACTCCACGTAATAGCAGCAGCTGAAAGGGGAAGAGAGGGAAAAGGGAGGGGGAAGGGGAGAGACCGGAATATGAATTTGAGTACTGATACTAAAGTGAAAGACCGGGCAGAGACCGAATATGATGAAGGCAAACAGGGACGGCTTGGCATTCTCCTTGCACCAATGCAGAAGTTTACAAGAAAGGACAAGAAATCTTTGCAATGGTGAAAACTAGCACGGCAAGTGGCAGAAACCAGGTCTAACTACCAGCTGAGTGCAGTAGCAGGGCACAAGTGCCCAGAGTGTAATTCCCACCGATAAGCGTGGATCCTTATCTCTGAAACACAAAGCGACGACGGCACGGATTCATCAAGCCACTGGACAGCTTTGCAGGGTAGCAGATCATACCGCTCGAACCAGCACGGCGATCCTACCAGGGGTGTGACTGAGAGTGGTGCTTAGATGAGGTACAACAAACCGCTCCTCCGGACCCAAGCGGGGCCGGGAATCTCCCCCACCCCAACCCCGCCCCGAGGGCGTCCAGAGCGCCTCCCTCCAGAGTCCGGGCGGCAACGGCAGCGCAGGGACCAAGGCCAGCCTCGAGACGCCCCCGGCCGCAGTAAAGCCTCCGCAGCCGGACGGGCCGCCCCATCCTCGGCCGCTCGAACCTCTGCAGGCCGGGACTCGGCCTACCTCCCGCCCCGCAGGCCCGGGCGGTTTCCGTTCCGCCCGCGGCCCAACGCCCCCGCCTCGGCCCGACTCCAGCAGCCACTGGGGCCTGAGGGGGAGCCGCGTCCCGGAAGAAGCTGCAGCCCCCAGCCCGGCTCGCCCGCCCCGGGGCCCCACACTTACTCACCCGCCGGCTGGACGCACTCCCCGGGCGCCGTCGCTGCGCTTCCCCTCAGTGCAACTTTATTAGCAGCTCGGCCGCGGGACACGCGCACGGCGCCCGCTCGCCCAGGACCCGGATGAGGGAGGGAAGGAGCCGGGGAGGACGCCGCTGGAATCCGCGCATGCGCGCGAGAGGCCGAGTGACCGCTGCGGGGCCGGAGGGAAGGAAGCCCTGGCGCTTGGCTCCGTGCCGCCAAGCCTGGCTTCCGATCCGCCCGAGGCTCTTGTGGCAATGGCCAGGCCCAGGCGTGGGAGTCGGTGAGCTCCCACCGCCACGATGGCCGCTAGTAGTCTCCACTAACCAAAGCAACCCACGTTGTAAGAAAATAAAACTACTGCCCTTGATAGGGACAATTGCAGATTTTCTCAATCATACAAACACTGTAGAAAAATCTTCAGACGCAACTTTGCTACTTTTATTGATTTTTTGAGTAACTATATAACTCTGAGAGAATCCTCTTTTTATGAAAACTAGCTTCAAAACAAACTTCTGAGCAGCAATCCTAGAACCCCTTCTGTATGGAAACCTCGGAGTCTCGGCTCTCCCCCAACCCCACTGGCAGGGCCTGCACTTGGAGTTCCCCGAATTAGGACTGTCCATGTATTGGGAGATCAGCCCCAATAGTTCAAGATACACACACCCTTCTGGACAGGTGAGGCCACTGAGTTGCCCAAACTTCACCTGTAGGCTGGTATCCCTCCACTCCGGCTCCTGCGGCAAGAACCTAAGTCTCTTCCTTAGTGTTTGGGGATCTTCTCCTTGCTCTTTTCCTTAAATTCCCCCGAAGCGTCAGCATTTCCCAGAATGTGATAGTAGCACCACGTAGGGTGTCCAGTTTGAAGAGTACTAGTGAAGAAAACCTTTTAAATAATTTTGTTCTCATTTTAAAAGTTCAACCCGGGTTTTCCAGTACTCCACGGTAGGTTTCCTTTTTCAGCCCATTAATCTAAGTAAAAATCAAAATTGGAGTCACTTCCAAATCTTCTCCCTCATAGCCTAAGTCTATCCATCATGAAATCTTATTAACTCTACCTTCAAAATATATGCCAAATCTGATTTCTCACTGCTTTCTATTATCACCTCAACGGCCTGAGCCAACATCCTCTCACACAAATGGACAACTGCTCTTTTGCTCGGGGCTCCAGCAGTTTGTTCCCACAGTGAAAAGACTAAGTAGATGTTGCACAAGTGTCTGCATGACAGGTGGCCATTTCCAATGGGACAGGGGCCTGGTGAGGAAGTGCAGTGGGTACTCACAGTGAGTGCGCTGTGATCAGCGTATTCTGATCACAGGGGCAGCTGCTGATCCACTCCAGCCAACTGCCACCATGGGGAAATGAAATAAGGGGCAGTGTTGGCAGATCTTCTGATTTTTCAAAAACAGCTGGAAATCTGGATGTTAATGCAAAAAAATATCTCACTTTTATATGCTTAGCCACTTCTTTCATTCTTTCTCACTTTTTCTCCCTTTCTCAGACATTCAGGAGGCCAATCCTATCCAAGCCAAGCAAAACAAATCCATGGTCCCGATTTAGCCTATTGACCATTGGTGTGCAGTTTCAGGTCTACATCTTAAACCTCTTTACTACATCATAAATTTTGTGAAAGTAAAGTCTGTGTACTTTAACTCTTTGTCACACTCACTGATTATTTGTTGGTAATTCAGAAGTTTCCAGTCCTTGGAAGGCACATATTTCTGGAGCCTGCATGGGTTTACAACTCCCAGAAGTGCCCATAACCCTGCCTTGAGGGTGCCTTTTTTTTTTTTTTCTCCAGAACTAAATGTTTGCAGAGTGTTTTGTTGAACATTATAAGACATAATAATTTGGGGGCGCCTGGGTGGCTCAGTTGGTTAAGCGACTGCCTTCGGCTCAGGTCATGATCCTGGAGTCCCAGGATCGAGTCCCGCATCGGGCTCCTTGCTCAGCAGGGAGTCTGCTTCTCCCATTGACCCTCCCCCCTCTCATGCTCTCTCTCTCTCTATCTCATTCTCTCTCAAATAAATAAATAAAATCTTAAAAAAAAAAATAAAAGACATAATAATTTGGTTTAAGTATTTTGTGTACTAGAGCCATTCCACACTTCAAATAGCTAGTAAAATCCTCCCCCAAACCATTTGCTGTCTTGCAGTCACTGCATAATATGCAAGGAACAATTTGTGATTGCAGGATTCCTATGAATGCTCACATTGATAATCTCAAAGCCAACAGTTTTGTTTCCTGAACTATGAGTTCACGTACTGATCAAAGCAACCAGAGACTCCAACCTCTCCAAGTTGCTCTGTGGGCTCAGCTTAGGTCTGAAGTTGGAAGATATAACATAGAAGGAGGAAGAAAAACTTTAAGAGCACAAAAGATGCCTCCCAAAGAACGGAGGAATTGCCCAGACTCAAAGGATAGAGAAAATCAGACAGATCACTAAATGCCTAGATAGTCGAAAAGATTATCAAACAGTCAATGAACTGGCATGTCGGAGCCCTAGGAATGGAGTAAGGAAGTTCCTGTTTTTGACAATCAAATGGATTCTAAAAACAAATGTAGAATGGGATGATCTGAACAAGTAGATATAGTCTCCATGGGACATCAAAATAGTTAAACTGATTTTTCAGTTTAGCATTCCCCCAGGAGAATCAGATAAAAGCAGCTTCAATTCTCAATCTTGCTTTATTTGTAAAGAAACCTATTTCTGGATAATATAGGCCAGTGCCTCTCAACGAGGGGTGACTGTGCCCTCCTCCCGGGGAACATTTGGCAATGTTTGAAAATAATTGTGACTGTCGCATCTAGGAGGGTGGTGCTAATAGCATTTACTGGGTAGAGGCCAGAGAAGCTGCTAAATTCTTTGCAATATACAGGACAGCCTCCTTCTACCAAGAGTTATCTAGCCCAAAATGTCAATCGTGCTGAGGTTGAGAAACCCTGTTTGAAGTCCCAAATAGGCTTTCCTTAATTGAGTTGATGTTTAAGGAAAAAGTGAGCCTTTTCTTTGGATTTTTCCAAAAATAAATAAAAATAATTGTTTTAGTTATTCATTAGGTAGAACAAATCAGCCTTAATGTGTAGCCCTACTCCCACCTTTAATTTTCCAGAACCACAGAGAAGATAATTTTCAGGAAAGATGGGACCATAGAAGGAACATGAAGAACTGGAATAATTAACTCAGTCTTCCCATATTCTTAATTTTTAATTTAAAATTTAGGGTAATTGAGGCAAATTGGTTTTGGTGTCAGAATCCTTAATAAATATGTCAATTCCACTCTTTGCTATAGCTCTGAAGATTCTCCCTTAACAGCCAGTGCACACCCAGTAGAATTGGAAGAATGTGATGACGTCTGGAGGAGTCACCCAGTGTGGAAGGATCGGTGAACCACAGAGATCCATAAAGGGTCCTACCTAGTAGCCACCTCAAAGACTCCCACTTCCTGAGACAGTCATGGCAAGTGGAATGAGAGGAAGAAATGTCTGAGTTTGAGTGACTCCTCTGGACAGTGTCCTAGAAACGATAAAGCTAACTTCCCAAGTTCTAAACATTCTGTACATGTTCTTAAGTTGACAGACTAGCCCCACGTCCAGTCTTATTATTAGAAACAGTGCAGGAGGCAGAGCTAAATGGAGAAAAGTGTGAGAAGAGTGAGAGCCCAAAGAAATGGTATACAAAAGTCCGAGAAAGGGGTTCCTGGGTGGCTTAGCCTGTTAAGCGTCCGACTCTTGATTTCAGCTCAGGTCATGATCTCATGGGTTGTGGGGTTGAGCCCCGTGTTGGGCTCCGAGCTCAGCGCAGAGTCTGCTGGTCCCTCTCTCTCTGCTCCTCCCCCCTGCTCATGCTCTTCCTCTCTCTCAAATAAATAAATAAAATCTTAAAAAAAAAAAAAAACTGACAGAAAAGTCATCATGTTAAAATTTTCCAAAGAAACTTCATGTTACTGTTTAACGGAATGAGCCACAAGGTTCTGTGCAAACCAGAGAATACACTAAAGTGACTTTATTCGACATTTGAAAGGGTTGTTTTTTTTTCCCCAGTAAAATCTGAGTGTTCTGGTGTGAAATGATCTCCTAATAGTCCACAGACCCTTTATTTTCATAACTCAGATGTCGAGAGTCTTAATGTATTTAAAAAAAAAAAAAAAGAAACATAAAATAAAAGAATGACAGCTGCCTCTCCTGGAGGCTCAGGACTCTCCAGGCCATGGACCCCTTGAAGCTTCAGGGACGGATATGAGAGACCCTGTGACCCCCCCAATGAATATGCACATTTTTGTGTATGTACCTACGTCACATTTTCTGCAGGAAAAAATCCAAATCTTCATCAGCTGCTCAAAGGTTTGCCTGACCCCGCTAATGTTTGCAAATGGTTAAAGCAGTGGTGACTTTCTGTGTGGCGTAAATTTAATGTGTCCATTTTAAGTTCTCTTCTCTTCTCTTTTTCAGAGCAACATAATTGGGAGATCCCTCTCGAGGGAGGGCTGCTTGATGCAGAATGGAGGAACCTGGCTTGCCTGTCTGCAGCCATCTGCTACATTAAAGAAGGCCTCCTATGGCTGGAATCCAAAACACAAAATTAAAAGGGTTGCTTGCACCCAGAGTCATAAAACAAAGAGGCTTTCTAAAGCAGGACTTGAAGTGAACGCTCATTTCTTCCTGACTTAAACAGCATCTGTGCCTCCTGATGGCAAACACCCTCCGAGTTAACTCAACTGAGCTCCCAGTCCTACATGCTCAGTTTTCATCCTCAGAGACATGGTCTCAGATGAGCCAGACCACATGTGCACTCTGCCACAAATCCAGGGCAGCAAGTGAAAATCTGGGAATGCTATGGAACTGGGGAGAGGGGAAGGAGACAGAAGTTCACATTCTCTAGAATGCCTTTTAAGTGCGTAAAATCTTGGGCACCGGAACTCTTGAAGCCAGACTTCCTGGTTTGAACACCGACTGTCTCCCTTACTCCCTGTGTGACCTTGCCCAAGTTCCTTAGCCAATCTGTGCCTTAGTCTCCTCATCTGTAAAATGGGGATTACAGTAGGATCCAATTAACAGAATTATTATGGGGATTAAATGAACAGTGTCCTACCTAGTAGCCACCTCTACTCTATCAGGTAGAGTATTTTACCCAACAGTAGACCCTCTTCTCTTCTTACTTTACTAGGTGATTTCACCCCCCCTCAAGCCTATGGTACTATCTGTTGCAGACAGTTCCCAAATTTCCGTTTCCATCTTAGACTTGGCTGACGAACTCCAGGTCCTTGAACTCCCCTCTAATGTCTCTACTGGACTGTAGAATTGTGGATTTTGTCTACCTGCCATACTCTCCAAACCCCTTTCTCCTGCTTCCTTTGTGCAGCCATTCCTCTTCAGTATTAAGCACGGTCCCACACACCCCGCCCCAGAGATGGGCACATGACCCAGGAGGATTATCACAGTTTCCCCCTAGCCAGGCCACCATGATTGGTTCATAGACAGGCATATGACCCAAAGAAAGCAACATGTATTATCTCTTAGATTGATGTATGGATGTTGAGAGAGGGAAATCCTCCTCCTTACTGTTGCTGCTACGCTAAGGGTGAGTCTGAGGCTGCCAGAGGCCATCTAGCCACCATGTAGAGGGAGTCTGCTTGGCAATGAAGCCAAGAGAGTGAAGCACAGCTGAGATACAGAGGAGAAGCCATGAAAAAATCATTGATCTGGCTGTGCCTCAATATCTAAAAATATTCCTTAGACTTCCCAATGACATAAGCCTATACATTCTGCTTTTGTTTAACCTAGTTACACTTCCACCACTTGTAACCTCTGCCTTGGTAGTCTTGCTGGATTTATCAGGTGCAACTGTGAACTCCTGATACTTGTCATTCTTCCTTCCCAGCCTGGTGCTGCTCTAATCTCCTCCGCATCAATACATGGCAGCTCCATCTACATAGTTGCTCCCACCGGGCGGTCATCTGTGGTAGATTGGATTATTGTCCTAAATCTTCACTCCTTCCCTGTTGTGAAATTATACATCTGCACTCTTTGCCACGTGACTTTGCACTAACATTCTCTAGGGAAGGTGGAATATACTTACTTCTTTGTCCCTTTGATGTTGGCTTTGGCCAGTAGATATGACATGAACATCATCTTAGGATGTGCTTGATAGTGACTTGCTATTCTGTGCTCTTGCCATCTATCATTGAAAAAATAGGCCCCAGGTAGCCACTGGTCCAAGGGGGATGAAAACACAGATAGAGCGGAGCTGATCCCAACCCACGGCCTAGAGCCTAGCTCACCAGACCTGCAGCCTGATGCACAGCCACCCAAGGTGATTCATAGACCCATGAGTGAAAAATTAATGTTTGCTATTTTATACCACTGAGATCCTGGGGTTGTTTGTTATGCAGCAATAGCCAGCTAAAACATTCTTCACTTACCCCTACCTCTCATCCTCATTTATTTATTTATTCATTTATTCACTCCCTTATTCAATAATATGACAAATCTTTATGGAGCACCTACTATGGATCAAGCATATTTTGGGCACCAGGGAAAAGACATTAAACAAAACAGACAAAAATCTCAGCTTTAATAGAATATTAAAGGTATTTTTTTAAATATGAAAAGTAAAATTTAGTATGGCACCTGGGAATAACTACCTAGTAAAAAAAATAATAAAATCATAAATGGGGGACGGAGTGTGTGCCAGGATGAGGAGGGGCGATCACTGCTGTGTTGATGGCTAGGTCAGGGTTAAATAGGGTTGCCCTTCCACTTCCAATCCATTTCTACCTTCAAACCATCTCTAAAATCTCTCCACTTCTCTCCACATCTACTATCTACAGACAGCCAGGTCCAGTCGCTACCATCTCTCCCCAGACTCTCTTCTGCTTCCACCAGCCTTGCTCCAGCCCCTTGACCACCCAACAGCTATTACGGGGTGAAAATGTAAATCAGGTTATGATCACTCCGGAATTAAACTCTTCAAGTTCTTCAAAGTCTTCCCATGTCATTTAGCGTAAAATTCAAACTCTCTACCACGGCCCTGCCCTGACCAATACCGTCCCTGCCATCACCAACATTCCCGCGCATGCCTTGTACACACTGGCCTTCTTTCTGTTCCTCACGTGTCACAAGCTCTTCCTAAACTTCAGGTTTTGTAAGAGCTTGGACAGCTCTGAAATGCTTTGCCTACCACTCCCCACCTGTCTCACTCCCTCTCATCAACCTTGGGTCTCAGCTTGAAGGTCAATTTCTTACAAAAGCCTTCCCTGGCCACCTCTGCTCCGCTGAACCTCACTATCCCTCACTCAATTCCTGAGCTGAACCTCACTATCCCATATGGAATTGGGGAGAGGGGAAGGAGACAGAAGTTCACATTCTCTAGAATGGGTTCCCCCCATTACAGACCTCCCAAGCATCTAGCTCTTGCCCTCTTTTCACATATCATGATGTGATCAAAGTCTATCTTCCCCCTTGGAGTTAAGTCTCCTTCACAACAGAATCCTCAACACTTAGATCAGTGCCTGGACTGCTATAGGCCCTCAATAAGGAGTCATTGAATTTTCTGCTTCAATTTTGGTTTTATGCTTGCTTCGCATAAAAGCACTTTGTTTCCATTTAATTTTTTTAAAGTTCTTAATCAAATTTTACTGTATAATAGGATGTCATTCCCCTTATCTCCCAAACAGAAACTCAGCCCTTAGATTTAACATTTGTGCATTTGCTTATGCATTCAACTTAAATATTTACGTAGTACCTACTATGTGCCTGGCAGTGTGCCCACTACTGGGCTACAAAGATGACTGCCCTATTGAATCTCACAGTGTCCTGGGGGATGTTTGCTTCTTTTCTGTCTCCAAGATCCTTGAACACTTGACAGAAGAGTCAGAAACTAGAAAATCAAAATCTGTCATTTCAAAGGAGTAAAGCCCAAGTATTCTCAGGGGAGGACACTCTTCAGAACTTTGAGGAGCCCCTCGTTTTATAAAAAGCTCCCACAAGAAATAGACCAATTATGACAATGTCAAACAAAGATTACGTTCTGAACAGGAGTATTTAGCACTAAAGTAAAGGATCCGGGACACTCATTGGAAGGGTTGTTACAGGAAGAGCTACATCCCTTCAGACTGTATTTCCTGAGATGTTTCATTCCTAAGTATGAATCTTTAAAAAAAAAATAGCTTATAGTTTTACAAAAATAATGCATGTTTATTGGCAAATTTCAAGTCATAGAGAAAAGGCAAAAGAAAGTAAAAATCACTTGAAATCACACACATAACATCTTGCCAGATATCTTTCCATGTGTATAATAATAGCTATTATTGATCAAGGATGTATTTTATGCTAAGTACAGAGCAATGTGCTTTACATGTTTTATTAAATGCCACACAAACCTCACAATGGAGTTACCATTGCTAACTTTATGATCCTCTTTTTTTGTAAGTGGAGAAACTAAGGATAGGGATGCACATATTTCTACAACCTCCTTGGGCTTACAATGCCCAGAAATGTTTCTAACCTTGGAGGGTGCCTTTTTTTAAGATTTGGTGTTTGCAACTGCTTTGCTGATCATGGAAGGATATCACAGAATGTGGTTAAAATATTGCATACACTAAGCTCATTCCTCACTTTGTGCATTCCGTAAAATCTTGCATTCTCTGCTTCCACAACCCAGTCTCTTCCATCTTCTCCCACCATCCCCTGTATGGCTCTTCTTTCCCCTGTCAGTGAACTGGCCTCTTTGCTGTCCCTCCTACTCCCAATCTGCCATCACACTCCATCAATACACCTTTGCTTTCAAGGAACCTCTGTAGGAATGTTCCCTCCTGCAGCCTGCCCAGACCTCAAGGATCTTTCCTGGATGCATGGCATCGTGGGAGGAGCATAAGAAGGAAAAGAGATGCATGATGTAGAGATGGTAAGGGATGAGGGGCCTCCCGGGCACTTTACAGATAAGGAAGTAGAGGCTCAAGAGAAGTGAAATCAATTCCTGAGTGTACACAGACAGTCGGTGATGGAACTAGAATTCAAATCCAATGAGTCTGATGCCCAAGCTCCTGCTCTAACCACTATGCATACCGCCTGCTCTCTGGAGTCCCACTCACTGAGATAGCCTAAACTTTTGCCCGCCAACAAAACCGTTCTTATGAGCCCTCCGATAACAGTCAGGGAACCACAGTACTCAGCGAACTGAGCTGGGAAAACAATAGGTTACTGAGTAAGAGAAGGAACGAGTGAATGAACGTGTCAATGCACACAACTGCCATTTCTAAAGCGAATGTGTGTCATTTGGTGATGGTGAAGTCACACAGAGCAAGCAGGCCATAAAACTTTGTATTTATTCTAACAGTCAGGTAAGGACCCTGAGCAAGCTCAAAAGGCCCGGGCTGAATGGAGGTACTGTTCTAACATGTTTATCTTGAAGTGTAGTGCAACCTATTCATTCTATTTGTGTAATGACTAATGCCTCGATGGATGTATCATTTACAATATGATGACATTGCTAATGTGCCACATTAAAGGTGATTTGAACTGATGAATCAAATCAGTTAAGTTCCTCTAAGTCAACTCTAGCTACCCAAGTCCTGTGGTGTAATGTTCCCATTGCAGAGAGCAGCTGGGCCGGCTGCTCTCATCAGTGTTCCTTCCAAAAACTTCTTTTTATAAGAGCACTATCACACAAGGCACCAAAACCTAGCATTCTAACATTGCAAAAATGAAATAAGAAGTCAACACAGAGTCGCCTGCCCCAAATGTGTCACAGATAGAGTAGTAGGAGGCCCCTGCCAGATCATGCTGTCAGAAATTAGAATTTTTATGAGGTCTGAGCTCCAGTGTGGTTCTGGCTGTGATGTCTCGGAGGTCTTAGCAAAAACCATCTGGGGGCTGCTACAGATTTTCAGAACCACAGGAAAGAACCTCATATAGGTTAAGGTATTTATTTTACTTGCTTATGATTGCTGGATGAGTCTCTCTTATCGGGCAGGCACCACAATGATAAGGAAAATGTATTTATTCATTCCTATTTTACATTCCTCTATTTACCCTATTTACTCAAAGAGACAGATGTCCGTGGAAAAGAACACCCTCCTCGCTCCTTGAAACTCTCTCCTGGTCTCTTCCTGCAGTCAGGTGTCTATTCCAGTCTCTGGCTTCATAACTGAAATCTGATTCATTTATTCACTCAGCCAATATTTGTGGAGTGCTGGCTCTGTGTCAGGCCTTGGGCTCCACACTGGGAATGCCTAAGAGTGCAAAACCAGGCAGGACCTCTGCCCACAGGGAATACAGTGAAGCCAGGAAGACAGACATAAATCCTCCATCTAGAATCTGCATGCTTACGATGATCCCCAAACACCCCCTTTCTTTTGATCAGCATTGGCTGAGCTCAACTTTTTAAACCACATGGCTTTTTTCCCTTCCTCTACTCATCTCATCAGCACATGGCAGGAAATTCGTTTTAAGGTCTATCAGCAACCTCATGGAAAGAGAAAGACTCATGCCTCGCTTGCTTTCATTGTTTTTGCAACATGGACAGAGCCAAAAACAAATTGGAGTCACCAAAGGCCCCCGGACCCCCAAGCAGCCACCCCTGCATTGGCTCCCGAGGGAGTTAGCAGCTGGGATGCCGGGAACTAGTGCTGATTCATGCACAGGCCAGGTCTTCACCGGGCTGCCAGAGGGCACCTTAAGGACCCAAAGGTTCTGGAGCTGCTAGGGTACCAGAAACAATTTCATCAGTAGGCTAATGCCCCACAGCTACATGGCCAAACAGACACTAGACACGGGTTTTTGTGCAGAATGGTTTCTAGCAGCTACCTTTGGAGACTCTTAGCAGCCTTAAGGAGGAAACAAAAAGGTCAATTTTTTCCCCTGCGGAGCACGTAATGAGAACAAACACACAGCAACAAACCCATTCCTCATTCTCACACTTGGGTTATTCTTACTCCTTGAAATTGGAAGAAAGCGATGAACAGGAGCTACCTGAGGGTAGAGGAGGCAAGCATATGTGGCCAAAAAAAAAAAAAACGTGGTTTCATTGGCAAAGAAGTCACGTTGGTCCCAGGGCTACCAAAAGCGGGGTGTCCGGCAGACTTCTAGAACAATACTCAGGGTGCGATGAGGGATCCAGCCACCCCTAGAGTGACCCTCCTCCTCTTTATGCACTTTTCCAGAATTCCTGGCCATTAGACTTCTCAAGAGACGCTTCCAAGTTCGCCCCCCTCCAAAATGAATTCTACTGATCGATTTCATCCTAAGCCTCCTCTAGAACGATTGGCGTTTCTCATGGCAGCTGCAGGTGGGCAAGGACTCCAGTCCCCTCATCTGGGCAGTTGTGGCCAGAGCGGTAGGGCTGCTCCCACTCAAACCACACGGCCCATGTCACAGCCACTTCTCCAGGAGCGAAGCGGCTCAGGTTGCTTTCCCGACAAGCTTGCTGTGGGCGCGGCAGACACACCGTGCTTTCTGTATGCCAGCCCAGCATACAGGGTGAGGGCCGGGGCGTCTGCTCAGTCTGGGCAGCTTCCCCCACGCAAGGCACGTATTGATTTGTTTTCTCCATGCAAGTATTTGTATACTTTCACGAATAAGCTGCTCTGCGCAGGCTCTGTGACAGACACCAGACACAACGGAGAGCAGAAACAGACCCAGTCCTTGCCCACGCAAAGTACATAACCTAGTAGGAAGGACAGGTAGGAATCACAGGCCCATGCTGTGTGTTAAGTGAGGGTGACATCTGGGTGGGGTTGAGGGTGAGGAAGCCTTCAAGGCAAGTGTGAAGACCCCAAGGTGGGAAAACCAAGGCCGGACAGAGAAAGCAAGGACAGATGGGCCTGGAAACGGGGACAGGACAGCCCAGGGCTTTGTGTTTTTTGTTTGTTTGATTGTTTGTTTGTTTAAGTATATCTAATACTATTTTCATTTTTTTATTATGTTCAGTTAGCCACTGTATAGTACATCATTAGTTTTTGATGTAGTGTTCAATGATTCGTTAGTTGCATATAACACCCAGTGCTCATCACAACACGTGCCCTCCTTAATACCCATCACCCGGCTACCCCATCCTCAGATTGTTTCCTGGAGTACGGAGTCTTTCATGGTTCGTCTCCCTCTCTGATTTCTTCCCCTTCAGTTTTCCCTCCCTTCCCATATGGTCCTCCGTGCTATTCCTTATGTTCCACAAATAAGTGAAACCATATGATAATTGTCTTTCTCTGCTTGACTTATTTCACTTAGCATAATCCCCTCCAGTTTCCTCCATGTCAGTGCAAATAGTGGGTATTCCTCCTTTCCTATGGCTGAGTAACATTCCATTGTATATATGGACCACATCTTCTTTATCCATTCGTCTGTTGAAGGGCATCTCGGCTCCTTCCACAGTTTGGCTACTGCGGACATTGCTGCTATGAACACTGGGTACATATGGCCCTTCTTTTCACTACATCTGTATCTTTGGGGTAAATACCCAGGAGTGCAATTGCTGGGTTGTAGGGTGGGAAGGCGGGCTGGTACAGCCACTCTGGAAAACAGTATGGAGGCTCCTCAAGATATTAAAAATAGAGCCCAGGGTTTTGTAGGCCGCGGCTAGTGTTTGGCCTTATCCTAACTGTGCATCACATGTCCAAGCCGGGCCTCAGACAGCTGCCTTCCCGGTGAGGAGGAAGGCTGGTGGTAGCTGGGAAGAGAAAGGGGTGCAGAGGAAGATGGGGTTACTCAAAGGACAAGCTCTCTGCCGGCATTTCAGGAGCTCTACCACTAGTCTTACCTGTGACTTCTACCCGACGCCAGCCCAGGACCTTGGCCGCTCCAGACATATCCCACTCCCCAGGCTTTGTGCCGCTTTCCTGTTGTGCTGTGGCCCTGTGACTATAGGGACCAGGTCACCCAGCGGCCTAGCCGCTGCTGGGGAGGGAGGGTGGGTGTGAGCTGGGAAGTCGGAGGAGCTGGGAAGGCATGTCTGGGGCAAACAGGCTCCATGGAAGACTGCGCCCACATGCTACTTTCACCCTTCCAGGGGGTAGGAAAAGACACTTCCTCCTGGGGGAAAGCAGCGGGGATGCTTCCACGCTCCTAGATGACACAACATCCTGGATGGAGTGCCTGTGGGAAGACTCATCGCACCTGGACTTACCTCTGTGATGTAGGGGAGGGGTAGGGACACATCTATCCAGTTCTTTGCTCTGGTGCCTGGTACCGCGGTCCACGGAAGACCCACAGTAAATGTTTGTTAACTGAATTCCAGTGCAAAACATACAAAAGGTAATTTTACTTTTCCCTTATTACCTTGAGGGAAAAATCTGGGACACCCCAAATTAATAGGGAAAACAATACCATTTCTTGTCCTCTGAGTTGGGTGAGCTCATTACAAATGTTTTAAATGGGTAAAGAAGTCTTAGACTAAACCAGGGCTCCTGCAGACTTTGCTCTCATTATCTTATAAGTTTATTTTGTTTGTTTGTTTAATTGTGGAGACTTGATTTATTTTTGCCCAGGTCAGTGTTCCAGCAAAGGTTGGAGCCCAGACAAGAGTCAGGGCTTTCAGTCTAGAGACAGGTCTCCTGGCCTTTCTGTGCATGTGTGTGTGCATGTGTGTGTGTGTGTGTGCACCCATGTAGGGGTCCTCTCCTCTGCAGTGACCTAGGAAGGAAGGCCCTGCATCTGGCCAGCCAGCCAGGAGTCAGCAGATTATTTCAAGGCCATGGGGTGAATTCGGCAGACTTTTCCCTTCTGAAAGCGCTAGGAATAGCATTTTGCTTACCTCTGGACCAGGAGAATTCTTGCTCAGGAGTCCTACTTTAAATGACAGTAGAGAGGAGGGGCCCAATGTAATGGGGCTATCCCTAAGAGAGAGGGGAAAAAAAGGTGCTTATTCACTTGCTCTTTCCCTGTAGCCAGGACCTAGGGACCGGACCCCGGATGAGGCTAGGTTTCCCTCATGCTCTCTGGTGCGGGGAAGGGGGACTTGGGTACCCTGCCTGCTGACTGGTTGGGCTTACCTGGCTGCCCAGGTTCTCCCCCAGCCCTTTGCCTTGGTGCTCTCCGCAAAGCTTTCTGCCCTTTTGTGCATGAATATTTTTCTGGTGAGAGGCCCTTTTACCTGTTCTAAGGGTTTGTGATCTCTAAGAAGTTAAGAACCTCTCATCTTCATAAAGAGAAGTTTTTACATTTTATCTCATCTTCCAGAAACCCAGATGACCATGGCCTCATTCCTGTCTGATCAGAACCCCTCCAAGAATAGGCGGCACACAGTGGCCCACTGAATCCATGAAGGAAGGTGACAGAGTAGGAAACTTCCTGTGGGACTGGAAGGTGGATCTCGCTGGGAGATGTTTGTTCCTTTGAAGCAGAGCTCACTGGGAAGCGCTTTCTACCCCCTACACCAGGCCTTCTGCCTTGTGCTTCTCCTCAGGCCAAATAGCTCCAAGATTCTAGTCCCAAGAGATTATGTACAGATCCTCCAGCACCCTAGCTTGCCCCAGGTGGCCCTTCGGATCTCGGTTCCGATGGGAGCTAGGCTCCTGAGGAAGAGGTGAAGAGAAAGGGGGCAGGGTGTGGGTGGGGAGTGGAGAGCCCCGGGTCCCTTTTGCCTTGGTTACTCCCAGCCTCCAGCCTCAGGAGTCTGGTCAGAGGGGCCTTCGAGTTTGATCTGGGACAGAGAGAATAAAACAGAGTGAAGTGTCAGGCTAGGAAGGAGGGGAGGGGGGAGGAGGTGGGGATTCATGAGATGAGCTCAAGGAAGAGTGTGTGCAGCACAGAGGAGGCTGGAGGTCAGAAGGGGTGTCGGAGTCCCCCCCCCCCCGAGGGGGAGGAGCCAGCTCTACCAGAGCAAGAGAAAGGCTGGGTTCCCTGGCATGGAAAGAAGTGTCCAGGCTTTGGGTTGGAAGCTCTTTGGGTTGGAGAGGGAAGCGGCCTGGGAGTCGGCGCCTGTGGGCAATGGCCTGGGTTTCCTGAGGAAGGAAGAAGGCCCAGGAGTCCAGACGAGGAGTGTGCGGTGTTGAACCAGACGGTCTGGCATTCTAGATTCCTGTCCAGTAAAAGAAAGACAAAGATTAAAACTAGTCAAGCATACGCTTTTATCAAGCTCATTCCAGATCCTCTCCATCCTCATCATTTCTTAATTAGCAGGTACTTGAATCAATTTCGTTCTTCATGTCTCTCTCAGTAAAGGAATGAATGGTTAGTAAACACAGGGACGCAGCCCTGTGAGGAATCCTTTGGTCTTGGCAAGTTCAACCTCCATCTGTTTCCAAGTAAGATATTCTGAGGCTGTGTGTGTGTGTGTGTGTGTGTGTGTGTGTGTGTGTGTTTAGAAGGAGGGAGTAGTGGCTGTAGTCACAGCTATCTCCATAAAAACCATCATTTCCTTTGTCTTCTTCACTGCCCCCTCATCATCCCCGTCCACTCTCTCCATCTCCCCTGCTGCCCAACCCCCCCCCCCCCCCCCAGCTCACGGCCATCCTCTGTGGAGGGTCTATCTAAAGGGTGATCACTCCCCACCCCTTCCAGCCCTGTCCATGTCTCACCTCTCAGATCTCAGCATCGCTCCCTTAAGACAGCCTTCCCTGAGCCCCCAGTCTAGACTGCTTCCTTCATTCTAGGTTTCTGTGGAAACTTGTCTGATTTTTCAGGGCACCGTGTCCCTTTGCTATTATATACTAGGCTGGTCTTTATTCGCTTGAAGGTCACCTCCCTCACCAGACTGTAATGTCCATGAAGATAGACAAGCCCGTTGACATTCACCGGTGTATCCCTGGAAGCTCACACTGGTCCACAGCAGGCGTCCCCCACTTCTCTTCCCCCTGGAACTCTCACCCATTATTGATAGGGAGGGAAATGTTCTGGAAATCCAGATTGGGTCAAATGTCTCTTTCCAGGGGTTGACTTTGTAAATATTCAAAGGTAGTTCACATGACTCCCCTGTAAACCTTCTCAATGTCAAAAAGGCTCCGACAAGGGTTCTGGCCTTTCTGCAGGAATAACATTAAAATGCCTCAGATGAGGCAGAATTAAGGGGACCAAAGACTTCCCACCCCATGTCTGCTCTTCAACAGGTCTGGCTGATTTTACTGAATGAGTAGAGGCACAAGTTTCGTTCCTCCAGCCCGAGAAGCTGTCGATGGTCCCTTGCTGGGGAGAAGGGCTCCTCAGTGATTAGCTGAGCAGGTCTTGAGAAGCTACACAGAGAGGTTGCCCAGCCATCTGGCGCCCAGAACGGACAGTGCCCTGGGCGTGGTCAGATTTTTCTTGTCCAGCTCACCCGGAATCAAACATTTAAGAATTTCAGGGTCCTAAGGGGAAACATGAAAGTTCTTCTGGGCCTCTGGGAGGAAGGGGAAAAAGGAAGACCTGTTGTGTGGAGTTCCCAGCATGCGAGATGGACAGGGGCCTGAAGGAAACCCTTCTGCCCAGTCTGACTCAGACCCGGATCTGCTCCCAAGGGGGAGCCAGCTCCGACCGTAGCCTCTCTGCAGCCCACCTCCACAAGAGCATCCGGGCAGCCAGACCGACAGCTCCTCGGCTCTGAAGCTGGTCAATGTTTGCTGCCCTCAGTAGGGAACAGAACTCCTTGAGCTGCCTGTGCTCCCAGTCCAACTTGACCCCTGCCTACCAAAGATTCCACAAAGGAGCCCAAACCGAACCACCTCTCTGGATCCTTGAAAGTGCACTCCAACCTAACTGAATGCCCTGAAGGCCAAGCGTGTAGTTCAGCCCCTTAGGCTTATTTACCCTTAAGTTTGTTTATGTGCATTTTCGCAATTCTTTGCTGCTTTTAAAAAAAGATGTTACTTATGTATTTGAGACAGAGAGAAAGAGAGAGCACACAAGCAGGGGGAGGGCCAGAGGGAGAGGGAGAAGCAGGCTCCCTGCTGAGCAGGGAGCCCCATATGGGGCTCCATCCCAGGACCCTGGCATCCTGACCTGAGCCGAAGGCAGACGCTTAACTGACTGAGCCACCCAGGTGCCCCTTTACTGCTTTTCTTTTTTACATTCAAACTTGAAACATCTCCATCATGAAGAAGTCCAGCTCTATAGAAATAAATAATGTAGAAAGTGTAAGTCTCCTCTATTGTCCCCACTCCCCCCCAGCCCCATCAGGGTAACAATCAGGTCAATAGTTCTGTCTATTCATCTGGATCTTGTTTCTGTACACATACTAACAAAAAGGATTTCACTGCATTTACTATGTTGCAATCTACCTTTTCTATTCACATATTTGGAAACTGTCCGTGTTCACTGTAGTCCATGCACTAAGTCACCTCAGTATTTTAAACACCTCGTATAAACGGATTTCCCATGGTCTCTCTTTTTCCCCCGGGGGTCACAAGGCTGGTGCAGTGAGCATCTTTGCATCTTTGCGCATTTGGATGGGTAGCTGAGTTAATGCCAATCCTTTCTATCACCGGCACACCGCAGGGAACAGCTTTGGGCCTCTGCATGTTTCTGTGGGACAGATTTCTCGAAGTAAAAGCTGGGTGAAAGGGTAGGCGCATCTTTAGTTTTGAGAAGCACTGCCAAATTGTGCTCTGAAAAGGTTGTGCCAATTTTCACTCCTATTGGCAATGTGTGAATCACTTGGTTGTGCTTTAATGCTGTCCTTGGCTCTAATAAAGCATATACTAAGGAACAGGCATGTGGATTATGTTCCAGCACTTGCCATGAGACTCATGCTCAGCATAGTATGGGCGGCGCCACTCAGCCCCCGCCATCAAGTCCCACTCGAGGTTGCACGTGAGTAATAAGACGGTCCAAGGAAACTTCTGGGAAGGTCTGAGAGACACAGGGCAATGGAGGTAGATAGCCAGGGAGATGCCTGTGTCCTCATTCTAATCCAAGAAGTCCATCATTTTTTCTTACAGGATGTTCTGCAGCGACCCCACCCACAGACACACACAATCACGTTTCCCGGTTTCCTGTACCCTGGACTCCATCACTTGTCTGGATAAACGGTCCAAGGCTCACTGGAGATTCCATTACGTCCCTGCTTGGCCTTGCAGGTGGACAGGCTTGCAATGAGCCCACAATGCAGTGTGATTGTCAGGTTCTGGGAGGAGATGGCATTTCACTTGGTTAGATCTCAGCTGTGTTGTGAATCATTTTGTCTTTCAAATTTCCCATTGCTCTGTCGACTCAGCCTGCTCCTCTTTGTATGATGCAGGACTGCTGCGGGAAGAATGGACGTTTGGTCCATGCGACCTGAAATGGTTGGAGAAAGCAGCAGAGTTCAAGCCCAAACGGGACCTCTGGCCCCAAGCTTGGATTAGTCACTTACAAAACAAGGCAGCCCTGAAAGTAATAACTCACCAGAAGGACTAGCTGACATGTCTTCAGTGCTTACCATATACCAGCCACCATTCCAAATACTGTCTAGTATTATATACAAGGTATATTTTTAATTCTCGATCTTATGATGCAGGAATTATTATTTTCTGAGTCTAACCCGAGTTAACTAGGCAACCTGACCCCTCCACTCAATGCAGAGCTTTTCTATTTTACACGTGTCTTATTTTAGAGAACATTCCATACCTATCTCATTTGATGTCCAAACAAAGCAATGCTGAGAGGTTGGGGGGGTAAGGTATTAATGTACTCATTTCACAGGTAGGAACACTGAGGCCTGGAGATGTGTTTTGCGTCAGACCCCGTCCCCATGCTGGAATGTGAGCCAAGTCCCTTGATGTGGTGAGTTGCCACAGGACATCCTAGGTGAGTGTCTGTCCTTGGGTCCCAGGTATTTCTTCAAAGCCCAGGGTGTTCTCAGGGCTTGAAGCACTGGGCGCTGAGCCAGCACAGGTGGGTCCCAGCCAGGTGACAGGATCTGCAGACAAGCTCGGGCCCAGCCCGTAGCCTGGTATTCCTCGGGCAATTATTTTCAGGAGCCATTGACATCGTGGTTGGCTAGCAAGCCTGGCTCTCAGCCGCTGCCCAGGAATTGAACTGCTCATTGGCCCGTGGGTTTATGAGTGTCAGCTGCTTTTTCTCATTACCACTTTCAATTAACTCATTGTTCTGAGTCCAAGCTAACGGCCCCCCTTGGGATTCATTTACATTAATGTTGGGGCCCTGGTTTCTTTCTTTCTTTTTTTTTTTTTTTAGAAGAAAAATTCAGGTTTTGTGAAGTGAACAATTAGAAACATCAGGGGTAGAGGCCCTGGTTGTGGGTCCGGCACAGAGGGAGCACACATTTCCCACAGTGGCGCTGCCAGGCCGAGGTGCCCTGGCCACTTAGACACATTGAACACATCCTTCAAGGCCCGGATCAATCCTTCTTCTTGGAGGCAGCTGAGGCTGCAGGACGAAGATGCAGGTGGGTGAGGAGGCAAAGTGCTATGGAGCTCGAGGAAGGCACCCTCCTACCCGGTCGGGACCCATTCCCTAAGGGAAGCGTTCACAGTCTTCCACTGCAGAAGGAAGAAAACAGAAGTTTATTAAACACCTACTACATGCAAAGTGTGATCGCCTTCATTTCACATAATCCCCAAATAAGAACCAGTATCCGTCTTTTATAGGTAAAGACATTAGGGCACAGAGAGGGACGGCGACTTGACCAAAGCCACGCCATCTAGGAATGGTGGAGTGAAGATTTATACCAGCAAACAGGGACAAAGGTGGGAAAGTGAGTGTGGGGGATGGGAGGGGCACAGGACTCGGCACAAATGAGTTATGATTCCTTAAACCCCCTTCAAAAAAGTTTCCTGTGATGACCCACCTGCTTTTCATGCATTTCTTTGGGAATCATTTGTTCCTTATCGCCTTATAGATAGACTAAGAGTGTTCACTTGAAAACCAGAGTCTTTTTGGGTGTTTCCTCTTATGTTTAAAAAAAAAAAAAAAAGGCTTCTGCTTTTCCTCCCCTGCAAGGTGATTATTGGTCCCTGCTGCTCTTGCAGCATGGCGGGGACTTGTGGATCAGAGCGACCCCTAAAAAGGAGACCCAGACGACCATTCCGAGAGCGGAAGGACACAGACAGTAGGAAGGCCAAGCCCACACCTGTGACTGCTACCCTGCTTTTCCAGAAATGCCCCAGGGGAGGTCTAAGTACAGCCTTGAGCTGCGAAGCCCCACAGTGCCATCCACCAAGAGACCTGGGGTAAGTCCTTCCCGCCTCGGCAGAGCCTCGGTTTCTCCACCTGGAAAGCGAAGGAACAGGATGAGCTGACTTCTGAGACTCTCCCAGTTCCAAAGTCCTCCGCTATGTGTCGGAGAGGATCCAGGTCTCATTACTCCAGAAGCTGACAAAGCTGCCTTCCTTATTATTTTTTCACACCCAGTGACTTGGACGGTGACAGATTCTGCATTTATTCCCCTTTATGTGTTATTTTAAGGTGTGAGCTTATTTATCTCTGTCTTTGATCAAGGACACCTATTCCGAATTTATGGGACCTGAATTCAGCAATAGAGCAAATGAATCCGAGATCCAAACAGCTCCCCGACCCACCCCCAGCCTCGGCAGCATCCACCGCCCCTCGGCCCTGAGTGGGGTATATAAATCCTCCCCTTTGCAGGCTACCTTTTGTTTCTCCTCTGGAGGCTGTTCATGTGTATGAGCTAAAGGAGATGGAGCGTGAAGAAGCTGAAAGATCTAAGGGAGAGGAAAGGCCGGAAATTTACAGGGAAGATGGCTAATCCTTGCCAAGGGGGTGAAAAAGTCAGACATCTGGTTGCTGGTTGTGTTTCCTGCTGAAAATCAGGGCAAAAGGTCCCCTGCAAGTTTGGATCTGGGTGGGAGGAGAAGAAAAGGAGTAGGAGGGTAGATGGGAGACTGAAATCCTGTAGCCGGGGGAGGGGGAAGGGGCCCATCCTGTATTCTTTCAGGCTCCAATCTTCTAAGAGTGGGAAGGTTTGGCAAAAAATTCAAAGCAATCCAGCTTCTGGGGAGTGAGCAGTCAGTCTCTAAGAGACCCTGACAGGTTTGCCCTTGGCTCAACGACAGGTTTTCAGGAGGAGCCGCAGGGCTATGATCCAAAGTCCGGCCAGATAACAGAAGCCGGGAGGTAACCCGGAATTCTTCATTAACGGTGCAAATGAGCGAGAAGGAAAATAAACAGATACCCGGATGCTTTGTGTGTGCCCCTGACTGCAATAAGCCCTGACGTTTAGACAGTACTTTGTACTTTGTATTTTTACAAAGGACAGTGTCCTACATCTGATTCCCATCATCCCACCTTGGTGAGCAATGAGGGGGTCAGGCCTGAGATACCAATCCCCGTTTCACAGAAGAAGAAATCGGATGAGAAAGGAAAACTAATTCGACCAACACCACAGAGCCTCAGGAGGCCTTGATGAGACCCCCCCAGGCCCAGATATGTCCTTGTCCCCCAACACCCTGTGTCACCGGGAACTGTGAGCAAGGCGTCAGCCCTGTGTGTGGGGACCCACAGCTTTCTGTCCAAGGTGCTACTTCTGTAGAGCGGGTTCCTGACAACTGAAAACCCCCAGAGCACTTGGCAGTGAGTGCCAGTGAGTCTGATGCCTAGTGTGTTGTGTGTCGCAACCAAGCAACCCACCTTTAAATTCAGTTTTCCAGGAGCGCCTGGGTGGCTCAGTCAGTTAAGCATCTGCCCTCAGCTCAGGTCACGATCCCTGGGGTCCTGGGATGGAGTCCCACGTCAGGCTCCCTGCTCAGTGGGAGGCCTGCTTCTCCCTCTGCCTCTGTTTCTGCCCCAGCTTGTGCTCCTCCTCCCCCTCCCCCTCTCGAGTAGAACAAAACCTTTAAAAAAAAGAAAGCAAGTTCAGTTTTCCTTCACACGAACTTCAATCAGTAGCTCTTAATTTATGTTAACACTTGTTGAATTGTTAACATAATAACAATTCTTTCACCTTTCTCTCTGTTTTAACATTCTCGTGATAGAATCTCAGGGCAAATAGTTTTAATTTTATGTCTGACCCTTCAGATGGAAGTGACGAGTTGGCCGGCCCGCCTTCCCTCCTTCGTCATCCCACGAATGCTTAATGAGCACCATGCCAGGGCTGAGAACGCAGCAGTGAACTGAGCGGGCATAGACTTTGACTTCATGGTGGAGAGGACTGCCAGTACACGAACCCACATGTTTGGAGATATGATATCTCTTCATACGTGCCTAGAAGAAAAGGAGGTGCTATGGTAGAGAAAAATGAACAGGAGGACCTGTATTTAAGGTGGGGGAGGAGGCAGAAGACCAGAAGGGAGAGCAGGATGGACAAAGGGAGGGCAACAGCAAGGGGCCCCAGACAGGATGGAGCGTGAAGGGCCCAGGAGCTTGAGGAGAAGCCCAGTATGGCCTGAGCCCCTGGGGGGCTCTGAAGGGGCAGCCACTCATCCAAGAAGTTCATTCAGCAACACATTGGGGAGGACATTTTCACTGGGAACCTCAGTTTTCCCATCTGTAAAGGATGGGGAGTGAGACAAGCCTCACTGGGTGTTTGAGACGGTGATGAAAATCCTAACGATGGAAATCCTAAACCGAGACATATAAATGTGTCTTTTTCATATTACCAGATCTGCTTCATCATAACGTCTCCTGAGTCTTCCTTGGTGGTGGTTGGAGCGCTTTGCTTCGGCTTTCTCCTACCGTTAGAGTATTAAATGATCTGTAAACACACACTTGAGAGTCTGGGGCCACAAAAGGATGCTGCAGAGCTTCGGTCCAGCACCCTTTCACCCTCCCATTGGTCATTCCTGTGCCAATGGCAGGGTCTAGCCTAAGTAATATACAAGGATGGCCTTTGCACATAGAAAAAAAAAATCTTCCCATTCTTTTATCCCTGCCACATATTTGGGAGACTTTGCAAACTTAGGGGACAGATGGAAATAAACACAGATAACTGTTCTATTTACTGTAAAGCAGTGTTTCTTACCCTTTGGCCATCCAGATGTCCCCTTTCCTTTGAGGCACCCACCACATCTTTGAGAATCACAGAATCTTGGGTGGTTGGTATTATAAATACATGGGTGCTTTCTTGTTTCCTAAGAAGTATATTTTATATCATGTTTTAGAGTTTATGAAACCCTTTGATGAAACTTATTCGAAGGCCTGGCAACACTGGGAGACAGGTGACCTATCATGTTCAACTGTACCACCCTGCTTAACTGTCTTCGTAGCTCTTTCTGGTAGCACTATTATCTGACTGAGGATATTAACTGGTGAATGCATTTTGTTTATCACCTCTTTTCCCACTTCTAGAATGTAAACTTGAGGATACCCGTCTTGTTCATGCTATGTGCAGAGCATCTAGGAATATGCCTGTCCCACAGGAAGCCCTTGGTAACGAGGACTTTGGTGAATTAACTAATAGGTCTCATTTTACAGATGGAGCAACTGAGGCTTGGTTAGCAAGTAACTTTTCCAGGCTCACGCAGGTATTAAATGGTAAGGCCAGGACGAGAAATCATATCTTTGCATTTCCCATCTAGGACTCTTTCTGAGATACTACGTCTTTCTATGGTATAACCATAAGCTCAGAAATATATGAAAATTATTATCATGTATCTGAAATACCTGAGATCACAGTCCTAAAGAGCTCACTCTTAAAATCAACTTGGTGCTTTGTTTCCTCAACAAAGGAGATTGGAAACTCCAACTAACGTGGGAAGGAGCAGGAGGGAAGGCCACCGGCTGACCTCAGGGGAGAGACGGAAAGACTGAGGAGCAGGCCTGGAGCTCCAAGACGTTGGCCGGCTGGGGCCATTTAGTGTAAGGACGAAATGCACCACACGTTGTCATAGCTCTAGATGAGAGCATCCCAGCATCACAGCATTTAATGAAACTTTCAGGGAAATTCCAAGTTGGGAAGGGCACACCATGAACTCTAAGAGTGGTTACCTGGAGAATTAGAGCACGCTGGGCAGATTTCTAGTTTTGACTTTATAGACCCCTGCACTGTTGATGTTTGTATAGCGACGCATATCAGGCATAACAAAATCCCCACAAAAGCAAAGGAATTCACCGCCTTTAGTATATTCTATTTAATAAGCCTGGAAAATACGCACTTCAATGTAGAACGTTGCCATAAAAAAATAATTGAAGTCTAAAGAAAAATAATTAAGATATAAAGGACGGGATCATTTTCACTGGCAGGCTGAGTTACCACTATGAAATACTGATGTTTAACAAATATTGAAAGCCTGAGACAGGACAGGCTCTGCGCTAAGTACTTTGCTTACTCATCCCATGTAGCTCTCATTACAACCCTTTTATTACCCCAAATTTGTGGGAGAGTTGGGCTCATAAGATTAAGAACCTTGCACAGAGGCAAGCTACAGAGCCTGGACTCGGATGCAGATCCTACTAACACCAAAGCTCAGGTTCTGAAACCAGTGTCCTGAGCTGCTTTGTTTTTTGTGCGAACCCTGTATTCAGGGGGTTGTGGCAGATTAGAGGTTCCTAGAAGTGTCTCCATTCTACAAAGCAGCATGCCTTCACCAATTCTTTCCCTGCTCCCTGCTGGTTACAGATGTGAATTAGCAAACCCTCTCTTCCAGCTGCTCACCGCCTCCCCCCTTCCCCCAAATGTGAAGCCCCGAGCACCAGCTCAACCTGCCCGACGAGACCTCAGGGCTGTCTCCTCGCGAACAAAGGGCCGTCACCCCATGTTCATTGACTTAACTTAATAATTCCTATGTGTCCTATATCCTCGAAAAAGATTGTTTATCTTGCTATCTATTTGACATTTACGGAGGAGCATATGAAAATGAAAAGGTATTTTCCTTTGGATCCAAAAAAGGATTTGGACACTTGAGCCATGAATTCCTCAAGGGCCCCAGTTTTGCTTTGTATCTTTATGATGGAAGGTGACATTTTGAAATATGGAGAGGTTTGTCATGGGTAAAAGTTGTACTTACTAAAACAAACAAACCAAAAAAAAAAAAAAAAAAAAAACCCCGAGGGGGATTTTTTGGGATTTTTTAAAAAAACCACTTGCTTTTTAGCTTTGAAATGTAACCTTGATCTGCTCCTGTCCGGCTCTGGTGCTGCCTGAGGCTCCCTGGAGGGAGGGGGAGAGAGAGAGGGAGCTTGGCTTCTGGATGATCCATCTGCATAGAAGAGAAGCCTGCCATTCTCAAAGGAGGGACAATAGCTAGCCAGGGGAGGCAGGTACTAGCCCCATCATGCAGGATCAGGTGTTAAACCTCTCTCAACTTCATCAGCCTCCTCCTCGATAAAACAAGCACAATTAGGGGTGCCTGGTGGCTCAGTGCGTTAAGGACCTTTGGGTCCTGGGATCCAGCCCGGCATGGGGCTCCCTGCTCAGTGGGGAGCCTACGTCTCCCTCTCCCCCCACTCATGCTTCTCCCTCCCTCCCTCTCTCTCTCTCTCTCCCTCTCAAATAAATACATAAAATCTTAAAACACACACACACACACACACAAAACAAAAAACAAGCACAATTAAAGAATCTATCTCATAAGGTTATTGGGAGGATGAAATGAAATAAAACGTGTAAAAGCACTTAAATATTTCATAGCACAAAGTAAATTCTCAATAGAAACTTCAGTTATCACTATAGTCTGTGAGGTGCCAAATACCGAATCAACAGATCACACAAATTGTCACCCTATGGGGTTCAGATAAATGCCACAAAATATAAGGTGTAATGGAAATGATAATGAGAGCCTGTAACCTAGCTTGGGGGTCAGAGAGAACTTCAAAGAAGTGGACGTAAACTGAAACCCAAAGGGTAAGAAGAATCCTTCAAGTGGGAGAAAGCCAGTACTATACCAACGAAGCTTTTCAAAAACCAACTACAGGGTATATGGTAACTTTCAAAGACTGCAAATGTGAAAAGCATTTATATGTTAGTACTGTTTATTTGCAGATCTTTGATTATTAATGAGATTGAATGTTTTCAAATATTTATTGGTCATTTGAGTCTTTTTTTAATGATCTTTGCCTAACTTTGTTATTGAAGGGGGACTGTTTTTTGCTTTTTGTCTTTAAAGGCTGTTTATATATATATATATATATATATATATATATTTTAAAGATTTTATTTATTTATTTGAGAGAGAGAGAATGAGAGAGAGCATGAGAGGGAAGAGGGTCAGAGGGAGAAGCAGACTCCCTGCCGAGCAGGGAGCCCGATGCGGGACTCGATCCCTTGACTCCAGGATCATGACCTGAGCCGAAGGCAGTCGCTTAACCAACTGAGCCACCCAGGCGCCCCGGCTGTTTATATATTAAGTATATTAACTTCGTCATATTTATCATAGACAGTTTTCCAAATTTGTAATTTATCTCAATTTTGTGATGCTCTTCAAAGTATATATGCAAGTGCATTAATATTTTGAGAAATACGTTTGCTATTGTTGATGTGCTTTGTCTGTTGAGAGTTCTTGCCCCTCCTATAACGTCAGATATGCACCTATATTTTCTTCATTTTTGATGGTTTTATTTTTTTTTAAGATTTTATTTATTTATTTATTTGACAGAGAGAGTTAGTGAGAGCAGAAACACAAGCGGGGGAGTGGGAGAGGGAGAAGTAGGCTCCCCACTGAGCAGGGAGCCCGATGTGGGGCTCGATCCCAGGACCCTGGGATCATGACCTGAGCCGAAGGCAGACGCTTAATGACTGAGCCACCCAGGCGCCCCAGATGGTTTTATTTTTGATTTACACACTCAAGATTTTTTAAATTCCCTACACTCACTTATTTTGATTCTTACTTGTTGGAATTAGTCTCTAATATTTATCCTCCATGTAGATCATCTCCTTTCTCATAATCTTCATTGCTTTTCCCATTTCCTCTGCGTTTTGTAAAGACTGATGAAGTTCAACCTCCATGTTAGTGACTTAATTTTCTGAGCATTTAGTTCTGAATAGCCTCCCATCCCGAAGATTTTGAACTTACCATTAATACATGAGTTTCCTTGCCTTCTTGATATCCCTTTTCATCTTGTCTTGTGTTTTTTTTCCTCATGATTTTCTACTTGTATTAATGGAGGCTGTATTAATCAATGAAGCCAAACAGATTTCAAAACTGTTCTTCTGGCTTTGCCATACATCATTTCCACGGTTACATTCTCCCTGTGAATTTGTGAGATGTTATTGGTACTCTGGTATTCTTCACGAGGGCTTTTGTTGTCCCTTGTCAGGTTCCTCCCTCTTGACTTGGTTCTGCACAGAGCAGGATCTAACTACAGGGCATGGGTGTATTGCCCAGCTCTACTTCTCGTTAATTCAGAAGTAGAGCAGGTGGCCGTGACAGCTCATGACCCAATTCCCAATGTCCAGTAGGAGTAACTATCATGGTTTTCAGCAGAAACTTTTTTCAGGAAAAAAATCTTACTTGGAACTCCAAGATAAACACCTCTAAAATCACAAAAAGCTTGATTGAAGCAAAGGATAAAGGCCCAGACTCTCACTCTGTCACATGCCTCTCTTGTCCTCAGATGGATTTTCTCCTCCTTCCCAGATCCTGGCTTTCTGACGCATTGAACTGACAGAATAAAGGAGAAAGGCAACCCCTCATCAGGTGCCATTATGAAGATTTCTTCTCTCTTCCCTATGGTCCAAGCATTGACCTTGGGTCCTCAGCTCTTTGAAAGGCTCCATACCTTCTCTTTCCCTCTTGCCCACCAAACTGCCTGCCCTCCTCTGTTCTGTGATTTGCAGTCTCTGGACGGATGTAGAACATGTGGGACCAGGGGCAGGTATGAAATTCTCTGGCACCTCTGGCCCAAGAGGTTGAAATGCCGCCCTCCGGCGCTCCTTCATCCTTCCCTCTGGGCCCAGACCCCAGGAGATGGGGAGGAGGCCACCTGGGCAGCATGCCTTCTGCCCCAGATGCCCCCACCAGGCTCCTTCCTCACCCACGGCTCAGACGCAGGTGTGAAGGTCCCCTTTCTTTCCAGTTTGCTACAGCTATGACCTTGCTTTAGGATATTTCATTCTGTTCCAGAGCCCAACAAAGTCAGCATTTAGCTAATGAGCACCATATTACTGAGAATGTAAAAGACCCCATTGTTTCCCCTCCCCTTTATGGAGGGACGTGGCTTCCTGAGGTAAATTAATTTGCAGAAGGAGTCAGAATAGCCAAATGCTTTACAATGAGCAATGCTTTAAGCCACTCATGCACAGGGTGGGGCTCGAGGAAAACATTACACAGTGTATTTTTCCTCTATGAAAAAAGACTTCTTAAAGCTTTTATTAAGGTATTCAAGCTATGAATCTGAATGGCTCTAAAACACTCCCTTGCATTCTTCCTCATCTTCTTTGACTACCTTTAGAAGAGATCCAAGCGTTGGGTCACTGGAAAAAAAGGAACCAGCACAACGGGATGGTTGGATGTGGCTCCCTGCCCCAAAAGGGCAGGTAGTTCAGAGGGGGTCACAGAAGCACCTGGCGTGACAAGGGCCAACTCTTCCAAAGAGTAGAAAGTCACTCAGGAGAGAGACTTGCCAGGGAGAACAACTGTGTGTGTGCATTGTGCACGTGTATGTGTGTCTGAAATTTTTAATGAGCTAGTACTTTTTTATGTTCTAGAACTAATTCACCCTCAGGGTAGAAATTCAAACAGTGCCTAAGGGAATAGGTGATCCCGGTTTTATAACTGTCAGAAAACCAAGTATATGTATATATACACATGTTCATATGTAATGTTCATCTTTCAAGGAGTTCTTTTATGGAAAGAAATGGGGGAAAGCACTTCTGTAAGTTCTTCAAATTATTAACTCTAAGCAGTTTTCAAAGGCCACCCTGAATCCCACTTTTCTCATCTTCTTTGAGTGCTTTCGGAAGAGAAGTCATTTTTCAAGTAAAACACAACTGGGAAATACAACAGATGAAATTTTCAACAACAGGACAATGAAAAGCCCTACAGGCAGTAGACACTCACTAAATATTTATTGAAATAGCAGGTCATGAAATAAAACTGTAACACTCTTTTGCAATTTGATTTTTTCCCTCGATACATCTTGGGCGTCTTTCGCGTGGGTCCGTGGAAGTGGGTAGCAGTATTGGTAAGTGCTGCTAAGTTTTGTGTTGTTGGGATGCACTCTCATTGGACCAAATGGATGTTGCAGTGGGATATGGGGTGGAATTTTAGCATAGAGCTTGAGTCCAACGACTCTTAGGTAAACAGCAGGAAATGGGTCAGGACTCCTCAACCCCGTCCCTTCGTTCCAGATACATTTGGGGCGTTCTAGCCTTTATGGTCAAACCTAAAACCAATGACAAGAACGTGCCAGGCAGGAATATTGACATCCGTGTTCAATGTTAAGAAAGATGTGAAGAAGCAAAGTGAAGTTTAAATAGAGAAATACGAACAAAAGTTTCATTTGGGGCATTGCTGATTAGAGGAATAGAAGTTTACATTTCTTTGGAAAAAATTAAAAGTGAATACTATTGGAGTTAAATTCTTCTACCAAATGACTACCAGGGGAAAAAAAAAGCCTATAAAATATGCATATGTCTACGTTCATGTGTGTGTGTAACATTAACAGGTTACGCAGTAAAACGTTAACACTGCATCAGGAGATTTATGAGTCACTTTTTTAATTTATAAAAATAATGCAACAATAAAATTCTGCATGTGGAGGCAGGACAAGTTTCATACCCCTCAGGTACTAGGGGTCCGTTCTGGTCTGCGTGTAGCCCTCTGGGGAACGACCCGTCCTGAATTCCACACTCTCCTGTCTGATCCCCAGGCCAGCAGACAGTTTATCCTCCTGGCAATCAGCTCAGAAATGGCTGTATGATCCAAGGTGAGACTCAGACTTCAGATAACTGTCTAGCTCTTTTATCTGAGTCAGCTTTGCCTGTCCCAGAATGAAGCCACATCAGAGTAAGTCAGTGAGAAGGAAAGAGAGAATAGAGAGAGCTGGAAAGATGGAGAGAGAGAGACAACAGATGACAAGTTTGAGCCTCTCCTCCCTGCCAGTTGACTCCTTATTGTTTGAATCAATACATTTCTCTTCCTCACCTAAGCTAATTTGAGTTGGTTTCTGTCACTGATAACTACAAGAATCCTAAGGCAACATCTCAGTCACTAAAAGTTCAGGACACATTTGCAGACATGGGCTGTTTGGGCCTACTTTAATCAAGAATGCTTTCCCCTGCTAGTATGATGTGATTTTAGCCCAGAATAAATTTTTCTATGAAGGCCATTGCCTCATGAATAAAGAGAGCTTTGGGGGCCTTCTCTTGCTATTATCAAGTGGTTTGTCTGCTCTGCCAAAGGGTATTGCTTTGGAGTATTTCCCCCACCCTCCCCATGCCCTAACTCCTCATCTGCACTTGCCAAATAGAGACCTTCATTCCTACAAAATTGGGCCCACCCCCACCATCCAGCCTCATTCCCTTTCAGCCTCCCCCCATTCGCTAAACTCCAGACAAGATGTTTTTTCTTTCATGACCTCAAAAATGCCCAACTGTCACCCAGCCCCCAGGCCCTTACCCATGCTGTCCCCTCCCACCTGCAACTTTCTGCTGAGACCCTCTCCTTCCTTCACTTTGGCTGCCTCTTCCTGAGTCAGCTGGGATAGAACTTACTCCTCCTTCCTACTTCTTCAACAATCGAATCTAAGATCTATTATCAGCTTCACTTTAGTCTTTGCTTTTCTTTCATGGCATTTATCACAAAACATAATTACACAGTTTGCTGTGTAATTTCTGTATTTGACACCTGGCTGTAATTTCTGCAGCCAGGTGTCAAATACGAAGGCAGTGTCTGGGTCCATTTTGTCCATGACTCCTTCTTCAGTATCTAGAAGAGTGCCTGACCCACGGTTGACCCTCCCTTGACAGTTGCTGAATGGGTGAGAGCAGGTTCACAACCAGCCTTGCATACCCTGGATGGTTCCTTGAACACAGTCAGGAGGAGGCCTGCTCTTAGGAACAGGGCATCTATTTTTTTTTTAAGATTTTATTTATTTATTTGACACAGCGAGAGAGGGAACACAAGCAGGGGGAGTGGGAGAGGGAAAAGCACGCTTTCCGCAGAGCAGGGAGCCCGATGTGGGGCTCGATCCCAGGACCCTGGGATCATGACCTGAGCCGAAGGCAGACGCTTAATGACTGGGCCACCCAGGCGCCCCAGAACAGGGCATCTCTTAAGAGCCTTGCCCACGAGACACTGCACAGATTAATAGCCTTTGCATTGACTTTAGCACAATTAAAAAAAAAAAAAAAATCAGGAAGGAGAGTTTTCAGGAAGGCTCTGGAGTCCGGAGAGCAAATGGATGGCATGGAGTTCCATGTTTCTTTCCATTTGTCTCTTCCAGACATCAGTCAGGACTCACCTGAATCCTCTTTACAGGGTGTTTTGGGGCCACTGTTCAGTCAGATTAACTAGAGAACTCCTGGCACAATCAAATCTATTTCCACAGCATGAAAATGGTACCCATCAAATGCAAACACTTAAGCAACAAAGTTGAAGAAATTTGGCTGAGGAAGGTGTTGGACACTCAGACCAGGAGGGAGGAAAGTGCTTTTAATATTAGAATGTTTTTGAATTTTATGAGCATTTTTGTATTATTTTGTATTATTTCTCACAGTGTAGAGTAACGCCAGAGCAAAGGCTTTGGAGTCAGCAAGACCTGGGTTTTAATCGGGCTGTGTTACTTACTAGCTGTGTGACCCAAAGCAAGTTGCTTAACCTCTCTGGGCTTTGGAGGTTTTCCTTCTGAAAATGGAGGATAATAGCAGAACCTCCCACATAAGGTTATAGTGAGCGGGTAGGCACTGAAATAGCATAATCAGTGCAAAGCACTTAGCACCACGTCTGGTACCTCGAACTATTGTTGTTAGCTGTTGTTGTGTGATTTTTTTTTTTTTTTTTTTTTTTTTTTTTTTTAAAGATTTTATTTATTTATTTGAGAGAGAGAGAATGAGAGACAGAGAGCACGAGAGGGAAGAGGGCAGAGGGAGAAGCAGACCCCCCGCTGAGCAGGGAGCCCGATGTGGGACTCGATCCCGGGACTCCAGGATCATGACCTGAGCCGAAGGCAGTCGCTTAACCAACTGAGCCACCCAGGCACCCTGTTGTTGTGTGATTGATACTGTGATTGTTATAGATGTAAGTAAAGCATCTGGAATGGGGGTGACTGGCACATAGCAAATACCAATGGACTAGTGTTATTCTTTTGGGTCCGGCATAGGTGATATTCAAACATTTGCCAACCTTGGCACGAGCCAATCAGAGGGAAGCAAGGCATTGACCTTTGGGTGGTTGGATTTCTGGCGAGGAGTGGGGACTATGGGACACAGGGATGAGTGAGGGATTGCAGGGACGGCTGTGATGGTGAAGAGTCATTTGGGGGGATCTAGGCAGTGACTCGTTACCAGCCAGTGTGGAAGTGGTTCTGTCGTGAACCCTCAGCGTGGCCACACCAGGGCAAACCAGCCCACCTCAGCCCTGGAACAGGTACTCAGTTAGAGCCCGTGGAGGATCTGAACCCAAGGGCACGGCTGATTCTCACCCAGTTAGAAAATCACCTCTCAGGGCTCTCACACACACCACCAAGGCACTGTCAGGTCCCAGTCGCCTTTTCTGGACCCTTCTTCTTCAGGGACTTCCTGCACAGGAACCGTGAACTACGTCCACACCCAGAGACTTGCAGCCTCAACATCCCCTGCGCTGCACTTTGCAAGGAGGGGTCTCAGCCCAGGTTCCCCTCCCTCCCCACCCCCACACCAGGCGGAGGTGGGAGCTGCCCCTCCCCTACCAGCAAGATAGCAGCCATCTCACTGCCCTGTCACTCGCCATGCCAGCGCAAGAGCCTGAGGGGCCCTGAACTTTTGCCCCGTGTCCCACTTTCCAGCAGGGCTGCCAGACCCTCCAATGGGCTGAGGCTGAAGGGCTGGGTAGGCCTTCCCACCCCCAGCTGACTCCCACTCAGGAAATGGCCAGTCTCTATTTTGAGCAGAGGAACGTGTCACACCTCCCTGGGCCAGGACACCTCCTCCCTTGCCGAGAAACCACACTCCAACTGTGCTTAGCCAACGACATTTCAGTCCTGGTCTGCAAAGGCCTTTAGGACCTTTCAAGTTGCTTCAATCCTCCGAGCCTCCAAAAAGTAAATCTTATTTTCTCTTTCTTCCCCCCAAGTCAGCTATATATAGCTCCAGACACAACAGCTAACCTTGGAGGGCTGGACGCTTGGACAGGGTGGACCTATTGTTTCAACACCCACCCACGTGCAGCCAAAGGCCCCCACCCAACTGAGAGCTAGAGTGTGCAGGGAGGGGTGCACAGAGAGGGATCAAGTGTGGCCCCCTCAGGCCCAACACGTCCAGGCCCCGCCTCTTCTTCACTGTGTACTTCCGGGTAGCTGCCTTGACGTCTCTGAGACTCCTTTTTGAAATTGTCAAAATACTATAAATTTCTTGGAAGGGTCAAAAGGATTAGTGTATATATCTATGTCAAGAATCTGACTCAAGGAGGGGATCAGGTTGGTTGGTAAATAAATATTTGCTGTTAATTATACTGTGTGGTGACTTTTGGAAAGCTCCAGGTATTCGGGCACTTGAGAAGGTGGTCTTCTCTTTTTGTGTCTCATCAGCAGCACACTCACATGTATATTCGGAAAGGTCTATTTGCTTTTTCTGAATGTTTAACTCTTCCTGATGTCCCATCATGAAGCTTGTTGCTAACATTTGTGGAACAGGGAGACTGACATTCTATGAGCCTTCATACGAAACAGCTTTATCGAGGTATAACCGACACACAAACTGTCCACCATAGATTGAACACACGTACACACACAAGCAGAAGTGAACACACGTAATGCTCCCCAAAGACCCCTCCCCCTGCATAATTCCACCCTGCCATACCTCCCACCCCACCTCTACCATCCCCAGGCAACCACTGTTCTGCTTTCTGGCGAAAGGGATCAATCGGCATGTTTTAGAGTTTTATGTAAATGGATCCACGTAGTATGTACTCCTCTCATTTGGCTTCTGCATCTTAGCATCCTTATTTTGAGACTCATCCATGCTGATGCAAATACCATTATTTCACTCTCCTTTATTGTTGGGTAGCATTCCACCGCATAGACGTAACAGAGACTGTCTATCCATTGACTGGTCTTTGACCGTTTGTTTCCTATTTGGGGCTCTTACGAATAAAGGTGCTAGGAATATTCACGTACCAGATTTGGTTTCTATATATGCTTTCTTTTCTCCGGAGGAGACACCTGGTACTGGAGTAGCTGGATATGTTATGTGCATATTTACTTTTTAAGAAACTGTCCACCTTTTCTTTACACAGGGCTGTATCCTTTTCTACTCCCACCAGCAGTTCATGGGAGCGTTCCAACTCCTTCCCACCCTTGGGTGTGACTAACACTTGGAATGGTCTTCTCCACTCTAGCCATTCTGACAAACGTGTAGTGGAATCTTATTGTGATTTTAATTTGCATTTCCCTCAAGAATGACGCAGAGAGCTTTTTATCGTGTGCTCATTTGTCATCCATGTTTCTGCTTTGCTGAAATGTCTGTTTAAACCTTTGGCCCTTTACTGAAAAATGAGCTGTTTTCTTGATACGGAGTTTTGAGAGTTTTTCTAGTCTGTATCAGTTGTGTGATTTGCAGAGATTTTTCTCTCAGTCCATGGCTTGTCTATTTATTCTCTTAACAGCATCTTTCAAAGAGCAGAGTTTTAAATTCCAATGAAATTCAAATCATTTTTTTCTTTTATGAATCATGCTTTTTGATCTCGTGTCTAAGAACCTTTTGCCTAGCTCAAAGTCATAAAGATTTTCTCCTAGAAGCTTTATGGGTTTTGGGTCTCACATTTAGGTCTATAATCTATTAGTTCTTTAAAAAAATTTTAAGATTCTATTTTATATATGGTGGGAACTATGGTCTAACTTCTCTTTGCATATGGATTACCAACTGTTTCAGCCCTATTTGTGGAAAAGAGTACACCTTCTTCACCAAATTGCCTTTGCAAATTTGTCAAGAATCAGTGTCTATTTTTGGAATCTCCATTCTGTTCCACTGATCTATTTGTCTATCTCTAGGCCAATATCATCGTCTTGATGAGTGTAGTCTTCCAATCGGGTAGTATTAGCCTTCCCATTTTATTCTTCTTTTTCAAAGTTGTTTGGGCTAATACAGATCTATGACTTTTTATATGAATTTTAGCATGAGCTCATCAGTATTTCATTTAAAAGAAAGCCAGATGGGATTCTGATTTGGAGTATAATAAATCTATAGAACAATTCGGTGAGAACTGACAATACTGAGTCTTCTGACCCATGAACACACTATGTTTTCTCCATTTATTTAGGATTTTAAAATTTGTCTCAGCAAAGTATAGTTTTCAGTCTATGGATCCTGAACATCATTTGTCGTGTTCATCCCTCAGTATTTTATCATTTCTGGTGCTATTGTAAACAGTATTTTTAAATTTCATTTTTGGTTGTTTATTGCTGTACATGGAAATACAATAGATTTTTGTATGCTCATCTTGTGTCCTGCAACCTTATTAGTTCAGGTAACTTTTCGTAGATTCCATCAGATTTCCTGCATAAGTGATTAGGTCACTGGCTAGTAAGAACACTTTTACTTCTGATTTGGATAATTCATTTCTTTTTCTTGACTTATTTCACAGACTACAACCTTTAGTATAATGTTAAATCAAATTGCTAAGAACAGACACCACTGTTTACTACTTGATCTTATAGGGAAAAGCCTGTTAGTCTTTTATATTGAAGCATGGTGATAGATGTAGACCTCTTGTAGACACCCACTATCAGGTTGAGAAAGTTCTCCACTGTTCCTGGGTTGCTGAGGGTTGTTTTTCATCAGGAATGGATGTGGGGGTTTTAAATGTCTTTTCTGCATCTATGATGTGGTTTTTTTTGCTTAGTAACATAGTGAACTATGTTGATCTTCAAATGTTAGACCAACCTTCCATTTCTGTGATAAACCCTACTATGATATATTGCCTTTTTATAGGTTGTTGGATTTCTCTGTGCTAAAATTTTGTTTAGAATTTTTGCATCTATGTTTATGAGGGCTATTGGTTTGTTGTTTTCTTGCAATGAATTTTTCTGGTGTGGAATTAGAAAAATGCTAACCCCATCAAATGAATTGGTGTCCCATTGGGTATGGTCTGTTCTTGGGAGGGTACCCTGAGGAAAAGGCTCACATAGACCCCGGAAGACCCTCAGGGCCATTCTGGCAGGTGACCTGAGTGTTCCAGTTACCCAGAGTATGATCTAGAAGAGCTCTGCATATGGTTCCTCTGCCATTTCCTTACTGCACTGTGCAGGGCACTTTAAAGCATCAGACAGAGGGTGGGGCCTGATGCCCAGGACTACGGCCATATGGACTACTACCACCACCATAAAGCCTTCTGGAATCCTGACTAGCCAGCATCTGGAGTCTTCGCTCAGTATGAAGCTAACCTCTCTTGCTGAATGAACCATCCTGGTGAAAACTCTCTCTGGTGAGTTTTCAACTTCCCCTTGGCTACTACCACCTTCCCAATGGCATTTGGACAGGCTCAGGGCTCTCATCTTAAAACCAATAAAATCCAAAGCTGGTGAAGCAGGGTCTTCAGGACCCTCACCACCCTTGCCCCCTCTCTTCCACAGCCCAACTTCCAGGAAGAGCTGAACACCCTCACCCTGTGCCCACATCCCATGTCACAAACAGCAATCTGCCTCTCGCCCTCGCCACTCCCGCCAAGGTCACCAACAAGCTCCTTGTTGCCAGTCACGTGGGAGCCCTTCTCTGCTTCACGAGTCACACCCTCAGGCGCCGCTGGTTGCGTCTCTGCCTTGGTTATCTTGTGTTGACTTTTCTAACAGCCGGTCCTCCTCCTCTATCACTGGCTTTTGTATCTCTCACACACACCAAACACACTCGTGCTCCCCTGATCTCTTTCTCCTATTCTTACTCCTTAGACTGATGTCCCAATACCAGGGGACGTACCCCACCCTCACCAGCAGCCACACACACGTTTGCTCAGACTGTGCACAGACTGACTATAGACAGCCCTGTTCCCACTGTGCTCATTCCACAGGGCCAAGCCCAGATTTGAGGTAGGCACAACCTGACCATATGTGACTGCTCTGCTTCTACACACTCCAAACATACCACTTGACACCCTCCACAGCAACCGTCTCTAGGCTGTAAAGCTTTTAAATGCTAAATTCACCCCTTCATCATCTTTGACAGGCGTGGTACACAGTAGATGATCTTGAAGGGTGTGCTGCATGGCTAAGTCCAACCCCCAGTCATAGCCAGGGTAGATCTCTCCACTGAGAAAGGCCACCACACCCTGAGGGTGGGCTTGTCTTTCTTTTGGACTGTGCGTTCTTCTGAACCAGAGGAAGGGATGGAGCCCGATGCTATTGCTGTGCCTTTTACTCTGCCTCTTTGCCCCCGAGTTCGCTCATCTAGCAAATAATACGGTCTGCCTTACAGACTGTGGGGAGGATTGCTGAGGCAAAGGCGTGGAAATGTCCCCTGCCTTCTGTCCCCCTCCCTGTTCTCTAGGGCGTTCGGACAATACCTCTGAGCAAAGGATACCTCGGGAAAACAATTTATCCCAGCGAAGGAAAAGAAGCCAAGACCTCAGAAGGCTTGTCCTGCCTGACCCCTGCTAGCTCTCAAGGTCTGTTCTACTTCTGTCTGTAACAGTACCATCGATGTATTCCTCCATCCATCCAGGTAACAGATGCTCAGGGCTCGCTGCTGCCATGGGCTGTGGCAGGCGCCAGGAAGCCAGGACCCCAGGTGAGACAGGTGCAGTCCCTGCCCTCAGGACACTGCACTCTGCCACACTTGGGAAATGTCTGAGTGGATCTAGGTATACACTTACTAATGGAGGAAAAACACTGGCTTCTGGGACAAAGCAGCAGCAGGGTGGAAAGTAGAGAGTATTCAAGGAAGGGCTCTCTAAAGAGATAAGTGTTACAGAATGAGATGGGAGCTTGGGGAGGTTTCTGAGAAATGGTGGAGCAGCTAGAAGGGGCATGCTAGAGGAATCAGGGAAGGCAACGTGGTAGCCATCAAGCAAGGGAGGAAGAGAGGGGCCCCGGGTACCATCGGAAAGGTAGGGAAGCACCAGATCATCCAGAGCACAGAACCCAAGCTGGATGCTGAGAACAGGAGGCCTTCTCTCAGCGTTCTGAGCAGGAATGGATAGGATTTGCTTTAGGGTTTACAGGTCGGGGATTTCCTTACTGTCAAGGGCCATCTGCCCACCAGGGGGAGCACCTGGTACGAACCGGCTGAGTCCTACCCTTTCTGCGGGCCAGTTCTTATTCCTACGCACAGACCCCACACCCCAGGCCCCAGAGCACGGGCTTCCTCAGACCAGGAGCTGGGAACGGATGGATAGGAGAGAAAAGACTGCTGGCAGTAAACCGAGGTCACTGCTTACGGAGTCCTACGCACCTGGCCTGAACGAGGCACATTCTTACATCACCCCCGGGCTCTAGCACACACAATACTATTAATAGCCCCATTTTGGGATGGCGATTTGGCAGTTACAATTTTAAATGTGTATATTACTGCTGAGCAATTCCGCTGCTGGGAATTCATCCTCAAGAAATACTTGTCTCTTTCCATGAAGAGTCTCGTGCAAAGATATTCATTGGAGCGCTATTTGTAAACTGGTTTAAAAAAAAAAAAACAAAAACCAGAACAACCCAGAAACAACTTCCATGTCCAGTCCTACCAGTGGAATGGCAAAATAAATCATGGTTCATGTACTCTTGGGGAGCTATTATAAATAATGAGAGATCTCCAGACAGTGTTGTGGGGTCATTTCCCAGGCACAATGAGGTTTCCCACAAAGCTAGGGCACTGCAGTCTCATCTTAGCAAACAAAACACAGACATAAGCAAAATAAAGCTTTTTATTTACCTTCGTATGTAAATTTATAGAAAGACGACTAGGAAGGAGGCACAGCAACTTTGTTAAAAATAGCTGTTTTCCCTGGGGAAGGGTTGGGATGAGTAGCTCAAATTAGGTCAAGGGGTGGCTTTCATTACTTGTACTGGCTTTAATTGCTCATGTGTTTTTTGTTTCATACAAAATTTAAAAATCCAGTTAAACATTTGAGCTTGAAGTTACAGAGCTACAAAGTGGGGGAGCTGGGATTCAAGCCAGGTTGGAGGGGCAGCACAGTTTCCGGTACAGAGCGGTCCTACTCCTCCCAGGCACTCACTCCTGTTCACTGAGCATCTGCTGGGGAGCAGGTACCGTGCTAGGCACGGGGACGCCGCAAAGAACAAAACTGAAGATCTCTGTCTAGTGGACCTTACTACTGGTTTGAAACATTTTTTAAAGGTATTTTTTTATTTATTTGTCAGAGAGAGAGCGAGCGAGCACAAGCAGGGGGAGCGGCAGGCAAAGGGAGAAGCAGGTTCCCCTCTGAGCAAGGAGCCCAAAGCAGGGCTGGATCCCAGGACCCCGGGATCATGACCTGAACCAAAGGCAGATGCTTAACGGACTGAGCCACCCAGGCGCCCCTGTTTGAAATATTTTAAAGCAAGACAGTCACGCAGACCCTACAGGTAACTCTTCCCCCTTTCCCAAGAGTTCAAACTTTGGTTGGGCCACTGAATAATTGGGCCACTTTTTAAATTCTTACCGTTTCAGTTACTTAAACTCTGAGTCTCTGTATATTCATCTACAAAATGGGGCAACATTACCAATAAGGTTATACATGAGACAGAAGCTTAACCCAGGGCTTGGCACAGTGGTGTGTGCTCAGTCAGCGGGGACATTATTATCCTTGAGGTTCCAGTCCCTTTGTTAACAATTGTATAGGTCAGGTCTCTACCCAGCTCTTGAATCATCCAAGAGGGAAGAATTGTAAAGAAGGGGTGGGGTGGGGTGGGGAAAGGGAAGGATAATTCATCCTACTTTATCCTTGAGAGTGATTTTCTTAGGAGCTATGAGGCTTTAAAGTTTTCAGCTTCCAAGCTCAATCCTGGGCTTTATCTTGAGGCCCAGTAGCGGGAGAACCCATCATTAATTCACCCATGCCCCATCCAAAAAGCATGCGCACATCACAAACTCTGTCGCCAGGGCCAGCTCTTGGGGCGGCACAGAGATGAACCAAGCTGGTCTCAGCCCTAGGTAAGATCACAGGCTGTAGTGGGAGATTTTACGGAGACTTGGGCTGCCCGGGTCTGCTCAGGGACACCTTGAAAACTTTCTAGGCAAGGACTTCTGGAAACCTGGCTGCTCCTTCCGGCCCGCGATAGGCTCACCCACCCCCCTCCTTCCCTCCTGCCAGGGAGTGTCTTCTTTTCCTCGGCTGGGCTCTGCGGGGAGGGGAGGGCGGGGAGACCGTGGACAAGCAAGATCCTGGAACACAGGGAGCAGGCAGGACCGAGCGAGGCAAGCAGCTCTGGGGGCGTGGAGAAAGCGAAGCCCGGCCCCTCTACGTCACTCCCCTACAGTTGAGAGGTTGAAATTGCACGCAAGGCGTCGGGTCGGCTTTAGCTCAAGCGGTTACTTCGTGCATTGTCTTCGGACTTACAATCCCTTCACGGGGGTTCGAGACCCGCGGGTGCATTCTGACCCTTTTGTCCCCTCAGTATATATAATTCCTTCTCTTTAAGAATTTTAAGTTTTGTCCTCTGTCACTCTTCATTTTGCCTCATTATTTATCTGATAATATATACTGGGGTAGCTTTATGGCATGGGGGAGAATATGAAGAGGGTTACTCCTAGGCCCACAGTCAGCCTTATCCTGTATGACAGACAGGCTGACCAACCTTAGCACCTGCTTTGTCGAATACCTGGGGAGGAGGGGGGGGATGAGGGGGAAGAGGGGAAACCCCCAACAGGAGAATTACTGTCAAGGTCAAGATTAGAACCCTGTGGCATGGATTATGGATTTCAAGTGCAAGAGAGTCTCCCGAACTTTAACAATCCATGACATTTATTGTTATTTTACCATTACGGATTATTTTGTTTGCATATACCAAGTTCCACAAGGACCTGCTGGATCAACCACAGCTAGTGAGACCTTCCCCTCCTTGCTCGCCTCAGATTTTTTCTTTCGGCTTCTGGAACACCCCTCAAAGGTCTCCCTGACAGCCCTTGTGGCTTTACTATCTTACTCACGTGGACGGCTCCTACCCAAGCCTCCCTCCCAACCAAAAGGCAATCTCTCCTTTTATCTCCCCCTGCCCCCCCCCCCCCACACCGCCCCTTACTGCTTTCCCTTATAGCACTGGCACAATTCCTAGACATTTTATGGGATTTTGTTTAATGTTGGGGCTCTCTTTGGAATGCACGAGGCCATGGACTTCGACCCCCGCTGTACCCAGGGCATCTAGCCCTTTCTAGGTGAGATCGAGTTACTGCACACTTGAGGGCTTTATAGATGAGCAGCCCGAGTTCCGTCGGGAAAGGTCTCTTTGGGGTGAGGAGCGGGCCTTGGTCTTCAGGGGGACAAAATCCCTGCAAGCTCTGGGAGGCTGCGAGCGGAGGCGCGGGGATCCTGACGGTGCTCCGGGGTCCTGCTCAGAGCCCCGCAGCCCTTCGGGGACGGCCGACCGGCGGTCCCTGCTTGCCCCCCCCCCCCGCCCCGGCTGTGACCCGCACGCACGCCCCAGATCACACCATGGGGACGCAGGCTTCCGAGTCTGCTTCGCAGGGGCGCTCTTCCACCTCCTGGCCGCACAGCCTCAGCCCTGTGGCCTCTGCACCCGCGTCCCCCGGGCACGATGCCCCTTTGGCCCTCACCCCGGGCGGGGGCCCCGGGACCGGCCACCGCGCAGCCCCTCCGCTCCCCGCCGGACCCGCGTGGGATCCTGAAAGGGTCCTGGGTGCTGCGAATAGCCCGCGAGCCAGCACCTCCGTGGGGGTGGGAAGAGCCCTGGACAGAAAGAAGAGCAGGGTAGACCCGGGATCCCAGCCCCTCACCCCCTCCGGCATCACCAACCCTTCCCCCGCTACCGAGTTCCTCCTGGGGGCCTCCATACCCGCCTTAGCATGGTCCACCCCCTCCAAAAACAAAAGTAAAATATACACCAACAAAAAAGCTCCCTTAACCCAGGTCCTCTCCTGACAACATTCCATTTTGTTTTTGCCCCTTCTTGGCAAAGCAACTTTGTCTCCATTTTCTTAGCCTTCCATTCTTCTTCAATGCACTCCCTAAGGGCTTTTCTCTCCTCCAGTCACTGACTTTTATCGAGGTGTCCTCTGGCCAAATTCAACCACCAATTCTCTTTCCCCACCGTCTCCCACCCCAGCAACTTGAGTGGCTCTCCTCCAAGCCGTCTGACACGAGGCTCCTCTGTGCCCCCTGCCTCACTGGCCTGTCTTTCCCAGGCTCCTTTGCGGGCTCCTGCTCTGTGGACCCCCAAGGGTTAGAGGCCCCATGGCTATACCATCTTTTCTGGGACTACCCTCCTCTTCTCTCCCTGTCACCACTGGATTCAGTCCCCAGGCATCCAATTGCCAGTCTGTGGAGGACTTCCAAACACAGAGCTCTCATCAAGCCCAGGTCTTTTTCGACCTTCATATTTTAATATCCAATTGCTTCCCTGAGGTATCTCTGACATTTAGAACTTGATTAACCCAAACTCTCTCGAGCCTGTCTCCGCTACCCACCCAAACAGGTTCCTTCCTCCTTCCTATCAGGAAATGGCAGCACTATCCAATTGGTTGCTTCAATCAGAAATTTCGATGCTATCTTTGATTTTTCCTCATTCCCCCCAATTCAATCCATTAACAAGTTCTTGTGATTTTACTTCTAAAATAAATCCTTAATTCTATCACTTCTCATCATTGTTACGGCAAAAGTCCCGACTCCATCACTTTCCACCTAGACTCCTTGACAGCAGAGAGCCGGGCTCCCTGCTTTGTGTTAGCACCCTCCGCTTCATCCTCCACGTAGCACCCACTAATTTATTATGAAAAAAGGAAAGTGGTGCTCAAAGCTACTGGGATGCTATTAGAAGGATACAGAAGCGAGCTGCTCCAGAGGGGCAGAGAGGTGACTTGAGCGCATTGGGATTCCTGAACCTCCATCTGGGAGGATGGCTGGAGATACTCTCCCATCCTTAATGCAACAGCTGGGGTGGGGTGCGGGGCGTACGGGGGTGGGGGTGAAAATCCATGTATTTGGAAAAGGGTCAAGAGCAGACGAGGTGCTCCTCTGTTCTGCCCTCCGTAGCTCGGTGGCTCTCAATGCTCGCTTTATTTCAGACCTGAAAGAGCATCACAGCAACACGGCTTGTCTTCTCTGTGAAGAGCTCTCACCCGTCAGCTCTCCAGAGACCTACAAATGGGGCCGCACTCTGCTCTACTGTTTGGCCCATCTTGTCAGTGTTCTGGTTTTTAAAAACTTCCATGCAGGGTCAGGCAGAGTAGGTGCACTCTGAAAGGGGAGCCTCCCGTGACTGTCCCAGCTCAGGGAGCAGGGAGCTGGAGGGCTGGGCTTGTTCTCCGGGACAGCGGGGCCACTTGGCCCCCAGTGGCCTGATACCCTTGTTCTCTCCTGCTCCTTCTGCCTCCATCTGTACCTGAGCCCTCCTCTCTTCAGGGCCTAGGGCTCCAGCTCAGAGAGGCATACCTATACTAGACTCTCCCTTTGGAAAAAGGGGACCAGTGAGAATGCCCCAAAGACCCCTGTCTGGAAGCCAGAAGCTCCTGGGATGCAGGACTGTGTCCTTGTAAGGTTACCTTGTGTCCTGTAGGGAAGCGGACCCTGGCACCTGCCTCTGGGGCAGGCATGGGGCTGGTGGGACCGGGTCTACTCCACACAATAAATCGCCAGTTCTCCCCCACTTCCTAGCCAAGTGCTTGGTATACAACAGACATTCTATACATACCTACTGAAAGCAAGAATGCATGAATGTTCAGAATGGTAAGCGCACCCCCTCCTTTCAGGGCAGTGCTAACTTTCCCCATATCCTCAGGCTCGGGAAATCCCCTTGCTTTCCAGATAAGGGTGTTCCGACTCCAGAAACTGATGCATGGAGAAAAAAATTCAACTCAACAACCTGCATGGCATCCCCCGGCAGCTGTTGGTGAACCAATAAACATCTGGAGAGAGGGCTGAGCCAGATCTCACTAAAATCATCAAGGCAATGGCTTTCCTTCAAGAATGTATATTTTTGCCTATCTGCACAATGATACCTCCCTGGCTGCCCCAGATCTTTTCAGGAACTAGGGAATTCTTGCTGGGTTCCAGGGTGGCCTCCAGGAGCCTAGATGGCTTCCTGCCGCACCTGACCCGGCCTCCTGGGGAAACAAAGCTTTGCCTTTGGAGCCCCAAGCAGAGACAAAAGCTGACACCCCTTCCCTGCCAGCCCGGAGCTGCTATCCCAGATACGGCCAATTTCTCAAACAGGGGTGCTCCAACTGCACCCTGCATCAGAATCAGCTGGAAGGCTTATTCAGAATGCTGGCTCCAGCCCCCTAATTTCTCACCCAGTAAGGTTGAGGTGGGGCTCCCTAATTTTCATTTCTGCTAAGTTCCCACATGATGCTACTGGTCCCCACATCACACTTTGGGCAACATTGGTCCAGGGCAGGTGCTCTGAGTCTGCTGGAACATTTCCCACTTCAGACGCAGCCCCTGCACCAGGACCATTCGGGCCAGCTGGAAGCTTGTTTGAAATGCAGAATCTGAGGTTCCTTCTCAGGCTTATTGAATTGGAATCTTCATTTTACCAAGTTTAAATAGCATGGACCTGGGCTGTGTGTTAAATATGCTAATTCCTGGTCCTTACCCTGTCCCAACTGAAACTATCTCAAAGAGTAGATTCTGGAATCTGCATATATTACAAGGCGGAGGGGGGATTCTTTTGCATGACGGTGGTGAAGAACCTCTGTTCTGCACATTAAAATCCCCAGGAGAGGTTTCAAACTATTGAGGCGCATATTCCCTTAAAACCAATTAATGTCCAAATAGCTGTTGAGGTCCAGGCCTACAGATTTTAGAAAGTTGCTCAAGTTCTTAATTTGCAGGAGGATTAAGAACCACTGCTCTTGGGGTGCTGGGGTGTTTCAGTCTGTTGAGCCTCTGACTCTTGGTTTCAGCTCAGGTCGTGATCTGAGAGTCCTGGGATCAAGCCTTGTGTCAGGATCAGCCAAGAGTCTGTTGGGAGATTCTCTCCCTCTGCCCCTCCCCCCACTCACACACACTCTCTAAATAAATATATACATAAAATCTTAAAAAAAAAAAGAACACTGCTCTGTGGGTTGCTGCTAAATGCATACCTCCCCCTTGCCTACCCAAGGTAGTAGTTACAAGAGTCTAGAGTCAGAGTGAGTCAGAACCCTGACTTAATTTTTTTTTTTTTAGAGAGAGAGGGAGAGCGAGAGAGAGCACAAGCAGGGGGGAGGGGTAGAGGGAGAGGAAGAAGCAGGCTCCCCGCTGAGCAGGGAGCCTGATGCAGGACTTGATCCCAGGTCCCTGGGATCATGACCTGAGCCAAAGGCAGATGCTTAACCTTCTGAATCACCCAGGCGCCCCCCTGACTTAATCATTAATGATGCCTCCTTGAGTAAATTATACAACCTCTGAGCCTCAGTTTCTTCCTCTGTAAACTAAGACACTAAGATAATAAAAAGGAATGTGAGTATAACATACATAGAGTAAGGCTTTGTACAACTAGGCCTTCAGTAAGAGAGGTCTCTGATTATTATGATTGGCACCAGAGGGGTGGGATTGGTCGAGCTCCAGGGTCTTTGTGCCTCAATTTCTCTCCCACACGCCAGCCCTATGGCCACCCTTGGATGCTATAGGACAGAAACTTGCAGGCTTTTAAGTGCGTGAGAAGGCAAAGGTAGGCATTTGTTTCCAGAAGGCCCTGTGAATGATCAGGGGCTAAGTTGATACGCATCATAATTTGTCAAATACAGTGGCACTGTGGATGTGGATGCCCTTGGGGCAAGCTAGCCCACCAGCGTTGTGCCTAGGAACACCTCCAGCTCAAGGCAGGTCTTTTGTGAGTCTGGGAGAGTTTTAAGGGCAGGGGAATCACCCTGCTTCCTGGAGTGGGTGCACAGAGGGGCCTCACAGCCTGGCCCTGAATCCCAGCCCTGGAGACCCCATCTTGACACAGGCTTTCCTTGGAACCAGGGCAATTGAGAGGTCACTGCAGATGCTGAGTGGAAAAAAGAAAACTAAATTCACAAGATCATTCCCCAAAGTGATTTTGGTAATCTTGAAAATCTAATTAGAAAGATGAAAAATGTGTTTTTCTTTTTAGTCATTTACTAGTTTAAAGGCCTATATTAATATCTATGGCCGTGTAAGAAGTTACCACAAACTTAGTGGCTTAAAACAACGATCGAGGGCGCCTGGGTGGCTCAGTTGGTTAAGCGACTGCCTTCGGCTCAGGTCATGATCCCAGGGTCCTGGGATCGAGTCCCACATCGGGCTCCCTGCTCAGCAGGAAGCCTGCTTCTCCCTCTCCCACTCCCCCTGCTTGTGTTCCTGCTCTCGCTGTCTCTGTCTCTGTCAAGTAAATAAATAAAATCTTTAAAAAAAAAAAAAAAAAAACAACATCGATTGCTTCCCAGTTCCATGAATATCCTGGGGGGGGCTTGACTGGGTTCCCTGCTCAGGGTCTCCTAGGCTGACATTATGCTGTCGGTGGGCTCTTACCTGCAAACTCCTGAGAATAATCCATTTCCAACTCCTTTAGGTGGGTGGTAGAGTCTAGTTCTTTGGGGTTGTAGGTTCAAGGTCCCCTTTTCCTTGCTGACTCTCAGCGGGGGATGCGCTCACTCCTAAAGGCTGCCCGCACTGCTTCCCACTTGACCGGCTCCAACTTCAAAGAACAACCCTGTGTCCAGCCCTTCTCAAACACCACGGTCTGCCTGACTTCCGCTTCTGCCACCAGCTGGAGAAAATTCTGCTTTTAAAAAGCTGTGTGATTAGATCGGTCCCACCTGGATCATCTCCTTTTTGCCAAAGAGGGAGTAACACTAGAGAGCCAAGGTCACGGAGGCCCCCTCCAAAATTCCATCTACCACAACACCTGTTTTGTTTTTGTTTTGAAACTTATTAATCATTTATTTTAGCAGAATAAAGGAAGTTTATGATACGTCATGTATGCTCACCTTTGCCTCAAAAACAAAATCTGAAAGAATGTGCTCCAATCATTTGACAAATGTTGTCCCTGGTTGGTAGAGTTATAGGCGATCTTTACTTTTTCTTTCTGCTTCTATTTTCTAAAACTTTTACAAGGAGAAAGTGTTAATTTTGCAAAAAGAAAAAAGTTACCTTCAAAAGCAAAGAAATCTGAGATGTTAAAAGACATTAACACCAATTTAAGGGTGTGGTACAGGCGTGAGCACAGATATGCAGATCAAAGGAACAGAAAATGAGAAAATATGGCCCTGAGACACAAGCTGATAGGAATAAAAATCAAATGTATCTCGGAGAAGGCGAAACAATATAACGGGGGAGGAAGGAACAGTTGAATTCCTGGTGCTGGGATAAAAATTGGGAGGCAATGTTTTTCATGAAGACCCTGAATTCTTGTCTTAGAGTAACTCAAATTCAAATTGAATTTAAACATTAACAAGAAAATGATGGGTGCATTAGGAAATAAAACTAAATTCACAAGTAAGAGTTTTCTAAAGCTAAAAATGGGGCTAGAAAGATGACAAAAGGGCTTTTATCTTTAATCATTTACTGGTGTAAATTCTGTGATCTCCAAAAAAGGCATAGGCTATTGAGAAATACCTTCAAAGATTTACTTTCCCTATGGGGTGTTCCTCCTGGTTGAACTGTCACAACTGTGTATAAACCACAGTTAAAGGTGTTTCCGTGTCACTCGAGGGCCCGGGGGTTCCCATCAGTGCGGATTCTCTCATGCTGAAAACGTTCTGAGTTTGGAGCGGAGGTCTTCCCACGCTCCGGGCGGCCGCGGGGCTGCTCACCAGACCGTCCGCACCTGTGTGGGCCGCCCCAGGAGCCCCTTGGAAGGCCCCTCCACCTCGGGCCCGGGGGCAGTGTTCGCCCTCCTCTCCTGCTATCACGTGCAGGCTGTCACTGTGCCCTTGAGGGACCGCCTCTGTGCACTGTTACAGGCTCAGAAACCGGGTTCCTGTGGACGGCCCACTCATTTCACATCTACCAACGTGTGTTTATCGACTGTGTCTAAGTGGGATGCTTTGGAGGCAGAGGACTTGCTGCGCCCCAGGAAGCTCGCAGCGCTATAGAACTCGGGTCTGTATGAAATGTATGTAGAGTGGGGCTCAAGGGGGAGTGCTCCTCAAAACCGTGTGCTGTAGGGACCCGTTCCCGAGGACAGGGTCCCAGCCCAAATCCAGGCCGGAAGTTCATAGGATGTGACTGGTGGTGTTTCCTATCAGAGGAGGGCTGGGATTGGAGGCTGCATCTTGGCAGTTCGGAGACTGTTCTTGCTTTGCTCTTGGACATGTCCTGAGGAGCTGTGCCTGTATGTTGGAAGGACTGAGGATACGGTGTGTGTGAGTGTGTGTGTGGGGTGTGTGTCTGTGTGTGGTGTGTGTGTGTCTCTGTACACCCTAGCCCCATGTCGTTCCCCTCCCCGACCATGGTGTGACCAGGCCACCCCCAGGGCTGTCTCCCTCACCCTCCACTTCTTGGAGCCAGACTGAGAGCTGTCACCAGGGAAAGGTCCCCACATGCAGATGGCTTCCTTGAGCTCGAATTACTGATGGGCTGTTGCCAGGAAGCCATAGGGACTTACAGGCCTCACTGACAGGGGAGAGAGTGGTTTTTCCATCTGTTCACTCAAAAACTCATTTCCGCCCAAATGAGGATATTTAATCAAAAGTCTTTCCCCTCTGTCTCTGCTGCTCCCAAACCTCAGACCTTTTCCCTTCAATACAACTGGAGGACGGTGATCGTAGGAGTGGGGAAAACTACGTAAGCACGAAATTTCCTCCCCAGGGGAGTTAGAGGGCCAGACCACCTGCTCCGGATGAAGTCACCTGCTCTGTGGTGTGATTAACCAGCCTTTTGTCTGTTCTCCGGACCAGATGCTCTCCTTCTCCTGGGGCCTGCTGGCCCACAGGTGCCCCCTCTCAGTTAGGGGGGCGTCTTAGCCAAAGTGACTGAAGCAGAGCAGAGCTGGCTACCTTTTGCTTTCCTGGGACAGAGCTGAGGAGAGCACTGGAACCAGGGTTCCTCTAATCCTCATGCCTAACAGCCTTCCGGAAGGATGCCCCCAGTGTCTGGGAATTCTCCTCTTCCTTTTCAGAGAGCAACGGGGGCCCGAGGCCACCTTGTTGAATAAAGGGGCTATTGCCTGTCTGGAAACCAGGCTCTGGGGAAACTCCTTTTGAACACTTACTGTGGGCCAAGCCCTGTGCTAGATGCTCACACCTTCACAAGAGAAGCAAGAAAGGAAGTGGAAAATGACTCTAAATAAGTTATTAAGACTATGATAAAGGATGCACAAGGGATGGTGGAAGGGGCTTCTGAACCGGGTGTGAAGGATGAAACTGAACAAGTGGACAGTTTCCAGGTTTTCTTTTACCTACAGGGTTCTCATTCTCTGAAAATGGCATCCATTCGCACACTCAAGCCACAAAATGTCTCCATCTCCTCCTTGTTTCCTCTTACTCCAGATGCAGCCCTCTTGTCTCCACTGACCATGCGCTTGCCGAGGCTACTGATGACTTTCAGGTGGCCAAATCCAGGGGGCATACCAATAACCTAACACGGCTGGCACTCCATCCCTCTTGGAAGGCTCTCCTCCTTTGACAACCAGGGCTCCACACACAAGTTCTTGGGTCTTTCTGCAGCTTTCTTTTCCTCTACCAGGCCTCTGGATGCTGGAGAAACCCAAGGCACTCTTCTTTATCTGTGCACTCTTGCTAGGTGATCTCACCCAGGCACTGTGTGTGAATAATCCTTGTATGCAATGACTCCCAAACACCTCAACTCAGTCCTGACCTCTTCCCTGAGCTCTAGACTTGGATGTCGAAAAGCCTCTCTGACATCCCACTCGGATGTTTTTTGTTTTTGTTTTTTAATATTTTATTTATTTATTTGATAGAGAGTGCACAAGCGGGCAGAACAGCAGATGGAGAGGGAGAGAGAGAAGCTGACTCCCCGCTGAGCAGGGAGCCCGATGCAGGGCTCGATCCCAGGACCCTGGGATCATGACCTGAGCTGAAGGCAGACGCTTCACCAACTGAGCCACCCAGGTGCCCCATCCCACTCGGATGTTTAACTGGCTTCCCCAACTTCAAATATTTTTAGTAGAGCCATTAATTTTCTCCTCCTGACATCTTTTCCCTCACTCTTCTGCATTTTAGAAAAATGGGCACCATCTTTTAGCCCGCTGTTTGAGGTAGAAACATTAGCATCTTTGAATTCTCCTTTTCTTCCACACCACTCCTCTAACCCAATTCCAAATCCCGTCTGTCCCACCTCCAGGTTAGACCTCATCCCTCCACGTCCTTCTGTCTCTAGTGACCACCCTGGTCCTCCATCATCTCTTGCCTACATGGCTATACCAGCCTCCTGACTAGTTTCCCAGCTTCCACTCCTTCCCTCCACCCTGAAGCCAAAGCAATCTTCTAAACACAAACTGGGAAATTAAGAAAGCAATGCTATTTACAATAGCATCAAAAAATTAAACACTCAGGAATTAATTTAACCAAGGTTCTATGAAGGACTTATACGTGGAAAAGAGCAAACACTGTTGAAAGAAATTAAAGAAGACAAAAATAAACCGAAGGCATCCTGTGTTTGTGGGTTGGAAGAATTAATATTTCAAAGATGTCTTTACTATGCCACAAAGTGATCTACAGATTCCCTGAAATCTCTACCAAAATCTCAATGATGTCTTTTTGCAGAAATAGAAAAATCCATCCTAAAATTCATATGGAATCTCAAGGGACTCTGCATAGCCAAAAAAAAAAAAAAAAAAAAAAATCCTGAAAAAGAACAAAGTCAGACAACTCATAATTCTTGATTTCAAAACTCACTACAAAGCTACAGTAATCAAAACAGTGTGGTTTTGACATAAAAACTGACATATAGACCAATAGAAACAGAGTGCAGGCATAAAACCTTGCACATATGGCCAAATGATTTGCAACAATAATGGCAAGACCATTCAACGGGAAGGGGACAGTCTTTCCAACAAATGTTACTGAGAAAACCGGATGCCTGCATGAAATGAATGCAGATCCTTATACCACACACAAAAAACTAACTCAAAATGGGCCAAAGATCTAAATGTAAAAGTTAAAACTATAAAACTTTTAGAAGAAAACATAGGGGAAAATCTTTACGACACTGGATTTGGCAGTGATCTCTTGCATATGACACCAAAAGTATAGGGAACAAAAGAAAAACAGATAAATTGGACTTAATAAAAATTAAAAATTTGTATTCATCAAAGGGAACTATCAACAAAGTAAAAAGGGAACCCACAGAAAGGCAGAAAATATTTGCCAGTCATATATTTCATGAGAGATTAATATCCAGAATATATAAAGAACTTCTCTAACATTTAAGAAGCCAACAACCTGATTCAAAAATGGGCAAAGACTTGAATAGATATGTCTCCAAAGATGTACAAATGGCTGATAAGCACATGAAAAGAGGCACAACATTGCTCATCATGAGGGAATGAAATGAAATCAAAACCACATCCATTAGAATGGTTGTTATAAAAACAGAAAACAGCAAGGGAGGAGGACATGGAAAAACTGGACCCTTGTGCACTGTTGTTGGGAACTAAAATAGCACAACCACTGTGGAAGTGGTGTAGAAGTCCCTCAAAACCTTAAGGATTTTATTTATTTGAGAGAGAGAGTGCACGGGAGGAGGGGAGGCAGAGGGAGAGGGACAAGCAGACTCCCTGCTGAGCACAGAGACCAACGTGGGGGCTCCATCCCAGGACCCTGAGATCACGACCTGAGCCCAAATCAAGAGTCAGGTGCTCAACTGACTGAGCCACCCAGGCACCCCATTTCCTCAAAAAATTAAAGATAGGATTACCTTATGATCAAGCAATTCCGTTTTTTGTGTATACCCAAAATGGACTCAAGTATTTGTACACCCACGTTCATAGCAGCATTATTCACAATAGCCTGAAAGTGGGAGCAACCCATCCTCCATCGATGGAGAAATCCATAAACGAAATGTGGCATATGTGCAATGGAATATTCCTCAGCCTGGAAAAAGAAGGACATTCTGACGCATGCTGTACGATTTCATTTATATGAGGTACCTGGAGTGTTCAAGTTCATAGGGACAGAAGGTCGAACAATGGTGACCAAGGCCCACTAGAGCAGGAGGAATGAGAATGCGGAGCTCATGTTTAGTGGATTTCGGTTTTGCCCAACGAGATGAAAAGAATCCTGGAGACGATTGCACAACAATGTGAATGTACTTAATGTCACTGAACTCTACACTTTTAAAAATGGTTGAAAAGGGGCACCTGGGTGGTTCAGTCACTCGAGGGCCTGGCTCTTGATTTAGGCTCAGGTAGTGATCTCATGGGTCATGGGATCGAGCCCTGCATGGGGCTCCCCACTCAGCGCAGAGTCTGCTTGAGATTCTCCCCTCTGCCCCTCCCCCACTCATGTGCGCTTGCTCTCTCTCTCTCTCTCTCAAATAAATAATCTTTAAAAAATTATTACAAAGGTAAATTCCATGCTATGTGTGTTTTACTGCAATGAAAATCTGATCAGGGTACACCCCTCCTCACCCCTATCCCTCAGGTAAACCCTCCAGTGGCTTCTCGTCCTAAGGATAGCACCTCAACTTCTCACCACGGCCTCCAAGGCCAGGTGGGCTGGCTCCCAGACATCTCCCTCGCCAGAGGAATTTTCTCTGCTCTCCCACCGCAGGTACAGGACTCTAGCACGTGCCTCAGAGACTTCATGCACACCATTCTTTCAGCCCAGAACCCCCTCCCCAGCCCCCCGCATTCTTCGGGTCTCGGGGTGCTCCCTCCACCGCCTCTCTCACCGATGATGAGCTCCAGGATGGCAGGGACAGCATAGTCACAGCCTCCCGCTCTGGATGGCCCGTGTGGCGTGCCTCCAAGAAGCCTGAGGCCACAGCCAGAAGGTTCCTAGGGAGCAACCGTGGCCCTACCTTCCTCCTCCAGGACCCAGAGTCCTCTCCCCACCAGAAGTTACCTATGCCTGAGGCTCTGTCTGGGGCCCTTTAGGCCTACACAGGGGTGTGTGTGGGAGCAGGGGGTGTGAGTGTGAATGTGTGACTGTGTGAGAGTGTGTGCCTGTGAGTGTGTGAGCCCTTGTGAGTGTACTTCCCTGAACCACCTCGGTCCAGGATTTGGCCATGGGATCCCACAGATGTGTTTCTTTCCTCGCCTAGCAGGCATGGCCAGAAGTGGCCTCATTTGACTTCTTGGGAGAGGGCACTGGGCCCATCCCTCATTCCATGGCCTTCTCTCCTGGCTTTGGAAAGATTTCTGAGCACAGTATTCTGGGCAGCTCTTCTCAGACCGTGACACTGAATTACGGCTTCAAGCACAGAGGCATTTTCCGCTGCTTGAGAAATCCCCTTCCTCTCTCTGCTATCCTGACGTCCATGCGGCCGGGACATCCCAGGCTGTCACTGATCCCCTCCTGGCCACCAGCAGCACGTAAACAAGTTACGGTCTAGGCAGTGCACACAGAGACCAGGCCTGCCGGGACTTCTCAGAAGCGGTGGGCGTCTCATGCCCTTTCTGGCCACCCTGGCGCCCAAGTAGCTTAGCCGGGACTGGCACGCAAGCCTCCTGGCACCCTGCTAGGGTTGGGGCAGAAGGAGTAGAACGCTTAAGAATGTGGAGTCTGGAGTCCCATGGGCCAGGCTTCTGTGCCAACGTCTGCCTGTTTATTCTGTGGCCTGGCAAACTACCTCTTGAACCTTCCACAGCAGTAAAATGAAAACTATTCACACCTACCTATTAAATAGGACTGTAAGGAAAAGAAAAGATGGTGCATTTCGGTGCATAGTCCAAGGCAACAGCCCCTCCTCTGGCCCCAGAACTGGGCTGGCCTGTGGGCTGGCCAATAAGGCCAGGTCCAGAAAGCCTCTGTTCCTGCTGGGAGAGGCCCAGCCCAGCCCCACAGGTACCGGGGCCCCTGTGCTCAGGGTCTTCGCGGTGCTCTCTTCCTCGAAGGCCTGGCAGCCTAGTGGCAGCTGAGACGGAAGGGAACCAGCAGAACGCCTGGCCCTTCTCCCTCTCCTTCTTTGCCTCGCTGGAGCTCAGCGGGCGGGGGTGAGCCCAGGCCCGGACAACCTCCTGCCTTGGGCTGCCCTCTGGCCTTCTGTCGGAGGGGGACACAGGACAGGCACACACCTCCTTCCGGGAGCCACCCACCCCCCAAACATCCAGGCCCTGGACATCCATTCCCAGATAGGAGCCCCTAATGCTTAGCCCGGGTTCTCCAAGAAAAATACAGGCGGGGGTGAGGGGTAATCAGGACCCAAAGACAGAGCTCGATCCTTTTTGGCTGGGAAGGGAAGGCAGGGCCAGCCAGGCTGTCTGTGGTGCTCAGTCTACAAGAAGGACGGTCCAGCTGAAAGAGCAGAGCCGCCTTGTTGGGAAGGCTGGGATGGAGGCAGGTCAGGGATCGCAGGCACAGAGGGAGGGGCGTTGGCATTTTTAAGGAACTTGTGTTGGTTTTTATTTTAAATGAAGGGATCTCTAAAAGTGATACTAACCACTTCTTAGGGTTCCCACGTTTTCTTGGAAAGTCTGGGCTGTGCATTTCGGGTGCTTAAATGAAGTATTGCTGCAGCGTATCCAGCAAGAACTAGCCGGCCGGGCAGCCAAAGGCTAAGTGTCACCTCTCAGGACACCCTCCCACGAGCCCTTCACCTCCAGGTGAGCTCCTGCACCTGCTCTCGTCTCCCTCCTCCCACTTCCGAGAGCTCCCTGCAGCCCTTCCTCCGCCCCTTCCTCAGATTGTTCCTCATCTGTCGCCGAGCTCAGGCGGTAGTACCATGAACAGACTCGCAGTTCCCTTCCCCATGGGCGCGGAAGCTTCCCGAGATCACGGCCTCACCCAGGTATCTGTGGAGCGACCGATGAGTGCTGTGGAGCTGTGGATGAGTGACTGTAGGTATGACAGGTAGTGTCTGTCTTCCCCAGACTGGGCGGGAGGGGCTCCCTCTGTGCCTCCAGGGCTCTATTCCCAGCAGTGGCGCTGAGTTCCGAGGGTCTCTGGGTCCTGTAGGTGGAATGAGCGCCACCTGCTGGAGGCGGCAGGTAAGGGGGCGCTGTCTCCAGGTAAGGGGGTGGCCTCTGGCCGAGGCACCGAAGAGGGCTCTCAGCTGCACTGATCCTGAGCAATCCCAGATAGCAGGAAAGGAATCAGGCTACCTAATGCCGGGCTAGGCATCTTATGAGGATCATCTCGTTTCTTCCGCAGGACGGACCTAGGACAGAGATGCTCTGGGCAGCCCCCTGGTACAGTTGAGGGAACAGGGCCTGAGAGCTCAAGGCCACACTGCCTGTGCCTGGGAGGAGTGATGCCCCAGCTGCACTAGCCTGTCAGTGCTGAGGACATTTCAAAATGGAGAAGACAGAAGGAGCCGGGGAAAGGATTTGTGTGGGGGTCAGCACAGGGGCTATGGGCCTGGAAAACCCGGACTGGCTCCCATGCTGAATGGGGGTCCCTGGGAAGCAGGAGGCTTGCGTGCCAGTCCCGGCTAAGCTATCTGCTGTGCTGCCAGGGGGCTCTCCCTCTCCTGAGCCTCAGTCTCCTCATCTGTATAATGGGACCGTGCAGGAACCTCTTCCCAGGGTAGTGCAGAGCATTCTAAAGTCCAAAAAAAGGCAGGGGGTCACGAGGCTGGAAGGGAGATGGGCACTTCTGGCCAATAAGAGGAGTCGAGGGAACACAGAAGACTCGAGCCCCCAGGGCCCATGGAGGCTGAAAGGAAAACGAGTTCAATAAAGATGGAGCATGTCCCACAGATGGTCCCCTCGGGGCTCCTTGCATGCTGCTCCTGGCTGCAGTCTCCGTAGGAAGGACCAGCACAGCCCCAAGAAACAGACAGACCCCCCACCCCGCTCCCCACGAATACCCAGGCCAGACCGTCACGCAGTTCCCATCCACACAGGCATACATTTCTTTGGTTTTATTATTGCAAACACACAATGGCTCTGCCACACCTGGGAAATCCTGGGCTCGGCATGCTCTACCTACCCTCCCTTTTCTACCTGGACAGGGCCACCAAGAAGCGTCCAAGCCACGTGCAGGCACAGAGCAGTTCAACCCATAGCTTATAATGATGCCATTTCTCCAGTTGAAGAAGAGCTTTACAAGAACTGTGTCAGAACCCGCCCCCCCCCCAATCATGCTACACTGCCTGATTCGTGTTTGGTGAGTGCCACAAAACTTCAGCCCCCTTTTCCAGAGCACTTGGCACAGGTGGGAAATTCCACATTCGGGACAGGTCCTTTTTAGAAACGACTATCAGGCAATGACATCCAGGTCTCCGCATGCAGTGGGTTAACAGCCATGTTGGGGGGGAAACCAAATAAAAGGACATCTCTTTCCCTCCTCCCTCCACCCACCCAGGGCTCAGATCTCATTCCGGTGCAGCCCAGGTACACTGAAGTGTGATATTTGGTTTCAAAAACATTCAGTCTCTTTGGTAAACTCAGAGAAAGTGGCGGTGAGCTGCCGAAGTGCGTTCTTCCTGCGTCCTCTGCGCTAATGCTTCATCCTCTCTAATAACCGCTGATACACAGGGGCTGGAAGAGAGAGGTTTCAAGATGAAAAGGATCCAGGCCACCCTGTATCTGTCTAGGACACCATCAGAGTCACGAGGGCAGGGCCAGCGGCCCCCTCCCACCACTCTCGCCTGCCCCCTACAGGTGCTTTTTGGTTTGGGAGACTTCCTGTCTCACTCTATGATGTAACAAAGATCATGACGTCTCACTCCATGATGTAACAGAAACTGGGATTTCCTCCATCCACCAGCTTCGAACCAAGCCACTATGGGCTTCTGCCAAGTCACCGTGCAATACTCCCAGGTTCCCAAAGCCCCAAACTCACAGCAACCTTAAACGGTTGGTACTCTTAGTATCTCCATCTTATAGAGAAGGGAATTGGGTATTCTGTGTCTGACCCCAAAGGCCACGCTTGTTTTATTGCACCATGATGTTGTGATCTATATACAGCAGATGGCAGGTTTGGGCCTGCTTGGGGGAAAGGCCCAAGCACTCATACAAAGGACTTTAAACCCAGACCAGACTTACCTAGTTTCACAGAGGTCTGGGCGGCCTGAAAGAAAACAGCAAGTGTCAAGTTTCTAGTGAAAGTTGTACCTGCCCCTGCTCATGGCAGTGGCTTTGCCCACGGCCACCCCTATTCAGAAAAAATGCTGGGGGTGAGGAAGAAGAAGGGGGACGTGTAGCTGCTGGGTCCTAGGGAGCCCCTCAGTTGGTCACGGCAGCCCCAAGCAAAGTGTAAGCCCCAACCAAGTGGAGTCTGGGGTAGATATTCCTGGGAGACCCCAGAGTCAGGCTTCCACTGAGACCACAGCCTAGAGCTTGGGGAGCTGGGACGGCACAGCAGGTGGCCCTCAAGAGTAGGAGCTCAAGGCCAAGAACCCTTCTCAAGGGGCACAAAGGAAATTCCTCTATCCAAAAGTAAAGGACATATTCCAACTCCAAGACCCTGGGTAAGAACTACCTCCAGCAGCCTCTTCTCTTGAAACGCAAACTTTTTATAAGGTGCCCAGGTTCCCGAGGGGCTCCACTTCACGCGAAGCAGCAAAGGAGCCTGAGTGGGGCTTCTAGGCCCCGGGGCAAGGCGGGGAGCAGGAAGAGAAGTGCAGGAAGAATCAGAGAGGTTCTAAGGGGAAAGCAGAGCAGAGGCGAGGAAGGGAGAGACGCCCCCCCACACCTGCCCTGTATCCAGAACCCACACCACTGCCTTGAAGAGCCCCAGCATTCCCTAAGACGGGCCAGGTCATGAAAAACAGAGGGTGACTTCGAGGCCCAGGCTCAGGCCAGGCAAGGCCACAGTAAGGCAAATTCAGGATGGGCTGCCTTCCTTGGACAGATGGATTCCAGAGCTTTATCTGTCCTCACCAGCAGTGGCTTCCTCATGGAATGAGGCTCAGAGGCCTTAGTTTAAAGGCCTGGGTTTTTGCTCACAAAGGAAGTGGGGGCTGCCTGGGTTCTTTCCCCGGAACTCCACTCAGGCTGGCACTGAGGATGCCTGCATGGGAGTGGGGAAAGTTTCACGGGAGCCCCGGGAGAGCCGCCAAGGAAGACAGGGACCCGGGGAGTTCCCTGCAAGGGCCCAAGCAGAGGACCCAAGGCTGCTCAGGCCACGGGCAGACCTAGCAGCATCTTACCCTGGAATATGCTGACGCCTGTTTGAAGATTTCAAGTGCAGAGTCTGCAAGTTCATCCCCTCGCTCCTGAGGTCTGATGGCTGGAGACGAAAGAAAATGCAACATTGGTGAGAGCGAAATTCTTAGCATGGCATTCACAGCGAGCACGACCGAGGGGCACTGTTGTGCCTGCTGGCTCACATTCTCCCATGAATTTTTCCTTTGTAACTTTTCCTAACTCACGGTGGAATTTGGCCAATGGGGAAAGAACACAAAGGAAGGTGAATGCACAGTACAGACGGCAGCTGGACTCAAGTTCAACCCTGCTGGAGGTAAAGAGAACTCCCATGAGGCACGGTGCTGTAAGACGTGTGCTTGGAGCCACGTTCACCGCATCCACGTGTGACAAGTAAGTGGGCTGTGTCTGAGTGGGGCTAAGACAGGCAATTCAGCAAAAAGAAATGTGTCCTCGAGTTCCTGGTGTAGCGCATTTGAAACCAACAGTTCCTAATTCACTTTTCAGTCAGTCACAGCGACGCTGTCCATAGAGGCTCAGATGGCATGTTGCTCACTATTCTTATCTTTGCATAGAACAGTTCTCCTGTCGAGTACCGACTGCCATGCGTGGAGCAGGGTCAGCTGCAGGCTGAGTGGGGCTGGGATACTTTCGGGCCTTACCTGGAGGCTGCAGGACACTGGAGATGGCATAGACCACACCATTGGTGGCCATGATGTCAGCTTCCGCAACCAGCTCCTTATTGACATTCACTACATTGTTTTTCTGGGAGAAAGAGACAACATAGACCATATGGATCTTAGTAAGTGTTTACTGAGCACTTCCAGAGGCCAGATCCTGGGTTAGGCATGAGGGATATGCTGGGGAACGGAACGGCCCCTGCCAGCCACACGCCTTTAGCCCAGTGGACGCCTTCTAACGCCGGCGTGTGGCTCAGCACAGTGTCATCTACGGAAGAGCCTCATGCGCCTGTCACTTTGTCCTTACAGCAGTGTGTGCTGAAGAGTGACGTATCATTGCCCCACTTAGCAGAAGAGGAAACCGAGACCCAGGACAGGCCCCGTGCCTCCTTTAGTAGGTGGGATGGTGGGGAACAGAAGCCAGGCCTCCAGCCCCGGGGGTAGGGCTTCTTCCACTTGTCCTCAGTGGCCTGCCTTTCTCACAGAAGTGCACCCAGGCGTCTACCTCAGTCCTTCCTGAACGGCTCATGGATCAGACCCAAGGGGGAAGGGGGGGACGGACGGCTGTGATGGGACCCCAACACCCAAAACTAGAAGTCAACAAGTCATCACATTCTGGCTCCCTCCATGCATCCTCAGGCTCCGGAGGGAAAGTGATAAGCAAAGGGATGGCTGAAGGTCAGGAGAGAGGAGCCCTGAGCAGAGGCTGAGCCAGCCACATTCTGGAAGAATGGTGGCTCCACAGGGGAGCTCAGGGAGCCTGGCCGGTGCAGCCAGGAGGCCACAGCGGCTTCACTGAGCTCAGCTGCCTATCTGTTCTCTCTCTTCAGTGATGGAATCCCCAGAGGCAGCTTCAAAGCGGAATGTGTGTCCTCAAGGTGTAGAACAAGGGAAGGCTCGCAGACCACGCCTCTGCAGAAAAAGCCTCTTGGGATGCTCTGGCTCATGGTGGAGCTCGGTGAGCCCCAGATTTGAAGGGATGGGGTGGGAAGGGGACTGGGAGCGATCCCTCAAGCTGCATGAGTAATTGCCTATCATCTCCTTAAGGGAAGGAAGATCTAACGGCTTCTCCCCCATGCCAGTCGGGTGCTTGATTCCCCAGCAAAACTGGAAGTTCTTATTTGGGTCTAATCACAATCTTGCCTCATTTCCCTGAAGACCCTTTCCTCTTTTCTGTCTTTGGACAGAATGCACTCAGAGATCCAAGGTGCATCTTCAAGACTGTGTGTGTGTGTCTAAGACGGGCCCGGGGCTGAGAGGTGCCCTGGAACCCCAGTGGCAGTACACGGCTGGCCTTTTAGTTCTTAGGCACACTCACTGAGCTGACTTCCAGCTTGTCCCCCTGGAGAGACTTCAGCCGCACCAGGGCCCCGATGCCCCCGCTGACCAGGATCTCATCACCAATGTGGTATTTCAGGATGTTGGCCAGCTCTTTGGCATTGCCTGTGGGTTTGTGGGAAAGAAAGGAGAGCAGAGTTCATTGCAAGGCTGGTAACCGTCATGGTCGAGAAGGGCCGAGACGGGGATGCAAGTGGTGACGCCCGAGATGGAGAACCCCCCGACCAGGTGAGGAACACACAGCGGGGGCACTCAGCCCTCTGACCCGCAGCCTGCAGGAGGCTCAGGGGATGGAGGCACGTGTCTGCCTCTATAGTCGGGCAGCTGCTATGTTAAGCAAGAGCTCTCTGTGCTGCCGAGAAGGAGTTAATCCATACTCCTCTGTGAGCATGACTCATTTTTCCATGAGCTAAATATGTGCTTGGAAAGCCAGGAACCTTTCCAGCACCGGCATCTGGGACATTTCATCAGCAGCGTGGCTCCTGATGGTTATAACACAGTAGTGAAATATTTACACGTTCTGCCCTCAAATGCATATTCTCGGGCAGCCATTTCCTGCAGGGAGAACTTAAAAGAGTCAACAGCTGCCGTCTGGGGGGGCTGGGCAGCCGATGAGGTCAGGGCTGAGGGGGGCATTCCCTCGGCAGCATCCCTCTCGTCACGTCTCGGCATTCCTTCCAGCCCACACCAGCTTCTCCACCGACTGGGGAGAGCATCCGATTGCTCATAAAGGTGCCCAGGCATTTTCCAAATGAAGCGTGGGAGGCAATTCTTAAAGCCACCAGCTGTGCTCTCATCTCCATCATGCCCCCCCCCTCCCCCACTCACATTTCCCAGTCAAGCGGCTAGATTTCCCCAGGGCTTCTGGATGCCTATTTCCAGCATCTCGAAACGGAGAATGGAGGAAGTTTTAAAGCATTCTGGAGAGTTCACTTGGATACTGACAAACCCACATTAGTACCACGGGATGGAACCACCAGGTACCAAGTGGTTTCCAAACATCCACAACTTGGTGGATGGGAATTCCCATTCCACAGAAATCCTGCCTGGAAGTGCCGAACCACGCCAGCCCCCAGGGTGCTAGAGGGCTCCTTCTGCCAAGACATCTAATACCTGGATTGACCTCTTACACCTGGCCAGCCCCCCCATCTCCCAGGAGCACTGGGGGCTACTCCTGCCTGCAGACCTGGCTGACGGCGCATTTGGGAAGCTTTGCCCAAGCCTCCTCCTGCCCCTGCACAACTGAAAATGAGAGGGAAACTGAGCAGGCTCAAGGCCATCTGGGGAATATTCCACTCCTGCTGGACAGGGTGGGGGATGGAAAGTTTATGTTCAGAATGAACATACGTCAGCATCAAAGACACAGGCATTCGTTTGGCCATAAAGAATATTCAACAGGACACAAATTCAGCCCACAGCTGCCTGCAGCCTGAACTTTCTGAATAGAAAGTTCCTTCCTGCTCTGGAGCTGGAAGGAAGGTATAGATGATGCGGGTCCCAAGGCGTGGCCAAGGTCCTTCCTCCACCTCCTCTCCTCTCTATTCCTTCCTCCTCCTCAGGCTCACCTTTTTGTGAGCGTGGAAGTGTGTGTCACGGGCGAGCACCAGAGCTCAACGCTGCATCCCCGCCCCCACTCCCCATTATGGCAGCCAAAACTGGCGGAGGACGTGTGCCCAGCACTGTAGGCAACACCTCACTTACTCCACACAACACACAGCAAGGCACTCTCATTCTTCTAAGGGGAAAACTGAAGCTCAGAGAGGTTAAACAACTTGCTAGAGGTCACTTGGCCGGTGAATGCCAGAGCCAGGAACTGAAACTGCTTTTAGGTCATCCAGGAGTCCAAGCCCTTAACCACTGGGATTCTCTCTCAAACATCCTCAGCTAAATTTTTCAGGGCCAGGAATAGCTTCTCGGTAAAGCTTTTGCCCTGAGGGACATTTCACGCAGGTAAAATGGCTTCATTATCGCTGTCCTCACAGGTCCTCACGGGGAAGACAAAGCTCAGGGACGGGGCTGGTTGTTCCGCACTCCATGCCTCTCCACTCTTCTCTGCCTTGTGTAGTACCCAGGGAGGCTGACCGCTGTGAAGTGCATCATCCGGTCTCCCTTGCCCCCGTCTCATAGCTGACAGGGGGCCCACGCAGTGGGCCTGTGGGAGGACAGTGAGGCTAAGGGAGGCCTGGCCCCCTTGCCTTGGTTCTGCCTGCAGGTGCCTGAGGCTCTGGCCCCTCCTCCGAGCTCCGGTTCTCCCTGTCCCCTCCTTGGCCCGGCCTCCCCATCCCCTGGCCTGTGGTGGGAAACACTTTTCCCCGGGTGCCATCATTCTTTGCTGGTCCCTTACTCCTGCCCACACTTCTACAAACAGTCTCTTCGTTAAGTTCCTTTCAGTCAAACCCTGGGTAACGTGCCCCCCTTTTCCTGCTGGTCCCCTGACCGCTCCAGTCACGTTAGAAACCATGCAAAATATACTTCACTTGGTCTTTACCCAAGAGTTTGTTCAGCTCTTCCGGTGGCATGGCTTGGAAGGCCTCATTCGTAGGAGCAAAGACTGTGTAGACCCCTTCCCTGTTGAGCATCTCCGTCAGCCCGGCAGACTGGATGGCGGCCACCAGCATGCTGGGGAGAGGCACAGAGAAAATGTCACCTGCCTGTGGCGGGGAGAGGGCGCCCACCTTCCCAAATACCTCCCCACTGCGGGTAGGTGGAGCCCAGAGCTAGAATTCACACCCCTTGCTGGTTTTCACCCCCTGATCATGCACAAAGAAGGAAGATTCCAGTCTGCATCTTCTCTCCATAAATGCTCAGCTCTGTCAAATAGCCAGAGGTCAGAGGCCAGAGGGGGAAGGAGGAAGGAAGGGGCCAAGCCACCAGACCCTGGGGATGTGATTCAGGGGAGTGCAGAATGTGGGGGGGGTCTCCCGGGGATAAGCGAGAAGTCAGAAATGGAGAGAGAGGGGCAAGAGAACAAAGTGACACAGGGAGCCTGAGAAGGAGCAGCAAGGAGTCTTCAGGTGCCCTAAGGAGATATTGTGCAGACTGAGACTCATCCCACACTCAAAACCAGGTGCTCTCGGCTTACTTGGGACTTTAAGATGACAGCGTGGGATCTTTCTTGCACATATGAAAATGCAGCCCCCTCCCTGTTCCCAAGGATGTGGGGATTACAGTCCCAGAAATAATCCTTCTTCTCAACATAAGCTTCCAGCGTGACGTCCACCCCAGATCCCCAGCATGGAAGGTCACCAGGGCACCGCCAGTGTTAACTGGACCCCTGAGGAAGTGGGGAGCTTGACAGATAGCTGAGACCCAGCATCCTGACCCGGCGGGACCACTTGGCAGAAATCTTCCCTGGAATGAGGCTGGTTACCTGAAGCGATTGTCCCCCTTCAGGATGTCCATGACAGTCCCCATTGGGGGGGTGAGCATTCGGTCCATGGTAAAGAGCGTCCCATACCTCCCCCTCTTGTCATGGGCAGCAATGCAGCTATTCTCGATGCATAGGCTCTGTGCCAAAGAGGGGCAGACACAGGACAGGTCATCTACCCGTAGGCTGGCCTCCTGATGTGCTCAGGGCACATGCTGGTGTATTCATCCACAAACATCAGTGAATATACACTGGAGTAGGTCATTACGACTAGAATAAAATGTTGTGTTTTCTCCAGGAAAGGAAAAATAAAAACAGTGTTCCCTAAGGAGAAAGGGCCATTGGGCCCCACTAGAGTTACAGAGAGGCCCCATGATGAGACGTATCCCATTACACGTGAGGTTCATCAATAATGATCAAATCAACAGATCATCTCTACTGACTTATTTAACAGATGACAACCATCTTTAGTTAATAGTACTGGCTGGTCCCAAGGAATGGCTGTGTTCTATTGTGCTTTCTGGTTGATATTCCAGGGTAACTGTTGGGTTTGAAGACAGAAAAGAGACAGGAGAAGAGAGAAGAGAACCTTTTGGATGAGGGAGAGCTGTGCTTCAGTTCAGGGGACTTGTCTTTGCATAAGCTAAGGATTCAAAACCTCCATCCCTGCTCCGCTGTTCATCACACTGAGCTTGAAGTGGACCGCTGCCTACACAGCTCAAAAAGCTGTGTGGTTTATTCCCAAAGGCCTCCAGCAAAGGAGATTCTAATCCTTCTGCAGGATCCCATTTCAAATCAGATTTCCAGAAATGCCTTCCTTTCTTATTAGAAACCAGTTCTCAGGCAAGCTTCTGCTTATTAAAGATTTATATATAAGATATAAAGATATAAACATATACATAATAGCTATCTATCTATCTATCTATCTATCTATCTATCTATCTATCTATAGATTTCACTAATACAGTTTCCAATTCTTAGAGCTGAGACAAAGAAAGAGCATGATTTAGGAGCCAGAACTTACATTGCGATAAACAAAAACTCTCAGTTTTTTGCCACCCAGAGTGTCCAGGGTCTGTCCATGATACAGATACTTGGAGGCTAGCTGGTCTTTAATCATGTGATTCAGAAGCAAATTCTTTGTATATGCATCAATGTTAGGGGTTCCATCTGCAAGAGAAGGTGTGGTCAGGTCCAGAGGCCCGCTCCAGAAAGGAAGAGAATGAGAGACAAATGCGTTTGGAAACGGGAGATTGAGAAATCCAGTGAGGCTGCCAATATTCCTTAACATCTGGCATCTTCTGCAAATCAGCCAAACAAAAGAAGGTCTAGATAATCGAGGGCGTCTGGAGTTTTGCCCGTAGAGGGAGGGAAAGGCACGGACGCCACTCGGCCCCCTCCTCCGCCTTCCCTGAGGCCAAGGCTCAGCTGTATCCTCACTCTGACCTCCTGTCCACCACATGAGCAGTTGATTCTGCAAATAAAAAGGCCAAGAGAGCACTCTGCTCTCCGACCAGAGGCAAACTCTTGAATTCTGAGGACCAGACCCCCAAATGCATTCTCTGCTCTGCCAAAGGATACAGCAGAGCCCCTGGGGTTTTGGTTGAGCCGGGTGGAAGCGCTAATGTTCCACGGGGTGCTGTCCATCAGGGAGGGTGCCGTGGAGGTGACCGGCTCCCAGGGGGCTGCCTTCACCACGTTACCTTTGAATACAGAATTCAGGGGGGCCAGGAGGGTCAACCGCTCCTTTCCAGAGAGATGAGTGCCGAGGCCAGCCTGTCTGAAAAGGTCAACGGCTGTGGAAACATCAGACTCTGCAGCCAACTCAAACAGTGTCTTGGCTGCAAGGAAAGAGAATGCAGGTTCAAAAGTTACAAGTGCTGTTTCCATTTATCCTCCGGAGTCCACCCCACAGCATGACGCACAGCAGCAGGAATGTCATCTCGTGAGTCAACGGCCCTCTCAGCCCTGCTGGGGCACGGCAGGCTCATGTCATCAGGCCACCGGGCCCCCAGGCCTCCTGAGCAGGGGAGTGAAGTGAGGCTCCAGAGGTAGAGGCTGGCCTCTGTCCCCGCCCCCAGTCAGGGCGCCTTCTAAGGCCTGTGGCAAGGCAGCGCCGTCTGCGTGGCGGCTTGAGGAGCAGGTAATGCCAGCGACCACACCCACAGAAACTTGTCTTCCGGTTTGGTTTCCTCCTGTGAAAGTGGTTCACTCCTGGGCAACCGACCCCCCAGAATGGGGCCAGCCTGCTGAACGAAGCCCAAGCCAAAGCCTACTCAGTCACTTTTCCCAGGGTCCCTGCGATGCTTGGGGACCAGCGAGAAGGCAGATGCTCAGAGGTCAGCAAATGGCCCTCTGCGCCCAACCAGGGCAGGCAGATCTCCTGACCAGCTTCTGCAATCAAGTCGCTCCCTCCCCAGGCCCCCTCAACAGCTCTCACTGCCTCCAAAGTGATGCCTGGAATCCCAGGCCTGCAGCTCAAGACTCTTCACAGTCTGGCCGCAACCTGCCAGGGGCCCAGGCCCCCTCTCCTGAGAGGCTGTGAGCTGAGTGCAGGTAAGGAAATGGCCCCCAAGATCCCTGAATTCCCCAAGGGCCCCCACCATGGATGGCAGAGGGGCCAGCGGGCCTGGCAGGATCATGGCCCCAGAGGCCTGGCTCACCTGAGTCTGGGATGAGCAGCTCATCAATGAAGTGGATCACACCATTGGTGGCCAGGATGTCTTTATTGGAGATGATGGCCTTCCCGTTGATGGTGAGCATGTCCCCGCTGCAGCCCACCTCCAGCGTAGTGCCCTCCAGGGTCTCCATGGACATCCCTGCCACGATGGCTTCCGCACACATGGCCGACTTCAAGATGTGGTTGTTGAGCAGGTCTGGGGCCCAAGAGGACACAGGTCAAGGCTGATCTCAGAGGCCAGCTTGCAGCCTCTGGGGCCGTGAGGATTCTATTCTCTCTGACGCTGACCTTCAGATGAGGCTGGGGCACCGTGCAGCCCGGGGCCTCCTTTCCTCCTGCTGCTGCCCCCTGACACGGGCCACGCTCAGCAGGCAGACTGCCTGAGTCTGAATCCCAGCTCGGCCTCCTACGTGCTGTGGGACCCTGGGCAAGGCAGGGAGCCTCTGGGAGCCTCAGCTTCCTCCTCAGGCAGAGATAAGCCCAGCATTCATCTCCTGGGGATGGTGCAAGGAGGACATGAAGCCCAGAATGTTAAGCATCAAGCACAGTGCCCGACAACAGGGTAAACGCCCAACAAATATTAGTGACTAGCTTACTAGCACCTCAACTTGAGATTGAATTCTCTTACTAGTACCTGGACCTCAAAATGAGTTTACCCTGGGACTTTTTATCTACTGACCTTTAGAAAAGTGTAAAATATGGGAGGGAAAGACGGAAACTGTAGCACATGAGAGTTCTAGATTATTTGCACATTTTATATGTTTTTGTTCATTTTACCCAAGGGTCCACTAGCTGCCAGGATCTTTCTTCGGGCTGGGGGATGGTAATCAATAAGACATGGTCTTTGCCACTCCCTTCACCCCACCCATAAATCATAAATAAAATCATTTATTTCCTTGTCCAAGTGGCCTTCAGGGACAGGGCAGAGGTTGGGGGTCCTGAAGAAGCTGCAAGGAGCTGGGGGGGGGACGTGACCCCAGCCAGGCAGGGCAGGTTCCCGGACGGCCGCTCCCCAAGGTCACCAGGGCCCTTTGTCTTATAGTCTCACCGCAGGGGCGAGTTTCAATCTGTGCAGAGTATGGGAACCCAAACCGCACTGTCACGGACAGGAGGAAGCTTGGAGGGTCTGCAGAGGCATGGGGCTCCCGCAGGGGTGTCAGGGGCCTTGAAAGCCATTCAGCTGGCAGGAAGGGAAAGGACAGCCAGGCTGCCATGGGAATGAGGTCTCGGGGATTTAGCTTCTAAGGGAAGGAAAGTGAAGGCTGGGTGGGGAAAGGGTGACCTGCTAGGGCCATGGGGAGGGAGAGCAGGGCCAGGGCTGGAAAGGCACGCCAGCCCAAGGCTGCTGCTTGCCTGTCTGCCAACCCACTAGAAACGGCCGAGCCTCTCAGGCTGGCCTCCTGTCTCTCTGCCTTTGAGCCAGCCAGCTACAGCCCAGCACCGAGGGCCTGTGCTTCCAGCACACGGGCTACCAGGCAGGAAAAGGCCGATGTGCACAAGGAATAAATTAGGGCTGTCTTTTTCTTACACGAAGAGTTCTGATATCTTCAAAGATGAAAATGTGCTCTGTACAAAACTGGTTTTAGGGCGCCTGGGTGGCTCGGTTGGTTAAGCGACTGCCTTCGGCTCAGGTCATGATCCTGGAGTCCCAGGATCGAGTCCCACATCGGGCTCCCTGCTCGGTGGGAAGCCTGCTTCTCCCTCTGACCTTCCCCCCTCATGTGCTCTCTCTCTCTCACTCTCTCTCTCTCTCTAAAATAAATAAAGTCTTAAAAAAAAAAAAACTGGTTTTAGGGAGAATACAGCTCTAAACAGAAAGTTCAGTATGCTGACATGCGCCCAAGTCTCAGCTCCTTCAGGAAGTCTCGGGACCCCTCTGGCTGCGCGTGCCCCAGCCCCACCCCCATGCCCACCACCATGGGGGCATCTGTGTCATCGTGCTCACCACTTCAGATCCCATGACCTGTTTTTAATCCCAACCAGGCTTAAGCTTCCTTGAAGACAAGTCTGTACCATGTTCCCTTTTGGAGCCTCGGTTCCTGCCACAGGCTAGGCACAGTGGCGCCGTGACATCTGGACACAAGAGATCCCCATCTGTGCTTTCAGAAATGTGCCCTTGGCCAGCCATGCATGGCTGCAGGGAGAACATTTTACATTTATCGGGCATCTGAAATGCAGTAGGTATTCCAGATCGTACATTATGAAGGTGGGTTTAATAGCCTCCAAAAAAACGAAGTCATCCCTGGATTATATTTAGGAGGAATAAGTGTGTTTGGGGTCCACAGGGGACAGGGGGCTACTCCTCTCTGCAGGAGACTCAGGGGTCAGTGGCCAAGCCCGGCCTTCGCTCCCCTCCCTTCTCACATATGCTGGGTCCTTCCCTCTCCTCCAGCAATAATCAATGCACTCCTAACCGAGCAGCTCACTGAGGAGGCATGGAAGAGGAGCTATGAAGAGTCAAGAGTCGACTGTAACTGGTTATTCACTGTAATTTTGGATTACCCATGAGGTCCCTGGCCAGAAGGGAAGAGTTCAAGGGTCAGCATGCTGGCCCCATTCCAGGGACGCCAGGCCCTGCCATCTCCTCCCCACTCCTCCAAGCTGCTGCCTCCTTGGCAGCCTTGCTCTGGGGCTTGGGGAGCATCTTTAGTTCCTCCTGCGTCTGGCCGGTGCCTGCTCTGGACCTCCAGCCCTGCCTTGCTCCTCAGCACAGCTGCTGCTAGACAAAGGCTGCTGGGTTCTCTCCTTGCCCCTCTGACCAGGGCTCTGCTCTGGCCTCTGCAGGGACAGGGCCAGGTGGGAACAATGGGACAGGACAGCAGGTGGCGTGTATGTCTCGTACAAGAGCAGGCCTCGGGCTCAGTCTGGCCGCTCCAGTGAGGCGGCAACAGGAGCTGAGGGGTGCTCACCTCTCAGGGCTTCTGGGTCACCCAGGATCCTGTTCAAGGTTTCAGCGGGGATCTTCTCGAAGGCCTCATTGGTAGGGGCCAAGAGCGTGAACTGGCCATCACCTTCAAGCACGGTGTTGAGCCCGGATGCGGCCACGGCAGCCTGCAGGGCGGGGAGAGGATGAAGGGTTCCCTGGAGGCTCTGGAATGCTCTGCAGACGGCCTCGCCGGGCCTCCCCCAAAGGCTCCAGACTCTTGTAGAACCCAGGATGAAAGGGCAAGAAACCAAAGCTCACCTCCCACCTTGGTCTCCAGGGACCTTGCCAGGCCTGAGCCCCCACCACTCTGGTTATCTCTCAATTACTTCCCGTGCCTTTGGCCTTCCCGCCCCCAGGCTGCGCCATTCCCTCTGCCCTTCCTCCTTCCTTTGCTTCTCTGACTCCTGTCCCTTCACTGGGACTTGACTACAGTGTCGCTTCTCTAGGTAGCCAACGTGGCGTTTCCCCCATCACCACCCCTTCCCCCTGCCACTGCCCACTGGACGAAAATGAGTCTGTTGCACGTATTTTCACAGCTTGCGTCCTCCTCGCATTATACTTAAATAGCTCCTGCCAACGCTACTTGTGTGAGCTCCAGGAGTGGAAGGATCGCATCACCCGTTTCTATAGAGCAGCCCCCGAGGGTCTTCTAAAAGAAGAAAGGGACTCCTGCTGCCCCAGGGATGGGGATACACCCCTCTGCCCAGGCTGCAGCCCCGCAGGGTCTGGCCCCTGCCGCACGGCCGCTCCCACCTCACGCTCTAGTGTGCAGGTGTCTTCATTCTGGTCCTGCCCACCTCCTTCTTACTGTTCTTGCCCCTGAGCCTTTGCTCTTGCTCTCCCCTCAGCCTGCCGTGCTCTGACGCCTGCATTTCATGTAACTGGTCATTTTCATCCTCAGTCCTCAGATCCAAAGTCACCTCTTCCAGAGAGACCTTCCCCGACCACCCAGTGCCAACTGGCCCCCTCGGCTCGCCACTCCCTGACTTCACGATGCACAGCCCTGTCCACGGCTACCTCGTGTGCATCTGGTCTGTCTTCCCAGGAAGAACAAAAGTGCCACCGAGGACAGAAATTTGTCTGTCTCACTCACCTATATACTCCCGGCACGTAGAACAATACCTCGTAAGGAGCAGGTGTTAGTATGTGTTAGCAGAAGGAAAGATGGGTGTTAGGGAGGCCCAAAGGGGAGGAAGAGAAGAGGGAACACTTGTCAAGCCTAAACAGTAAGAGCAGGTTGCTCAGTGGGGATCAACTACCGTTAATCAAGAGGTGCCACCAACTTTGTGGGGACATCATTCCTTCGCAGACCCCGGACCTCGAAGTGACCCAGAAGGAAAGCAGGGGAAGAACTTAGAGAGCAGGGTCCTCTGCAGAGCCACTTCCTGAGGCCAACTCCGTGCCAGTCCAGCCTGAGGGTATTTGTCTCTCTGTGTTGGAGATCTCCAGGGGAGGAACCACCCCACTCCCCTTTGGTATCCTTTGTGGTCAGGAAGTTCTCCTTGAATCAGGGCAAAAACCCTGACGGCGCAGCCTATGTCCACTTCCTCTGAGCAGCCCCTGCCAAGAGCAATGCCTGCTTGCTGCTCCAGTTCAAAGACAAACGCCTGCTGGGCAGGGCCGAAGGAATGGTATTCTGTGGCCATGCAGCAGGCAGAAGCCTGGGCAGAAGTCAAACCCGGACTCCCATGGCCTCTCTGCCGGTCTTGGCTCCAAGGAAACGTGCAGATGGCTGGAGCAGGGGGCCCCTGGCGGAGACATGCAGTCCAGAAGATCGTGAAGCCTGACATTATTCTAGTCCCGAAAATGGGAAGTGGCCCCTGGGGGGGAAGGGCCCTCTCACCTTTGGGACCTGCAATGTAGGCCCAGGCAGCCTAGGGCTCCAAGGAACCCCCCATGCTGCAGCTGCAGACTACTGAACTTTCGAGGGGAGTCACAAAAGGACAGCTTTACAAAGGAGAGGACAGGCAGAGGGAATTTCCCAGCAGAGAATTAGGATGTTTCAGTGTGGTCAAGCTCAGTGTCTGATGAGTGGACCCTCCATGTTTATGGGCTCTTAGAAGAACTTGCTCTACATCTGCTAAATGCCCATGAAGAGATATCCTCTGCTTCTGCCACAGAAGGCCCTTTTGAGAAGGGGTGTGTCCCCAGGCCAGCCCCCCCTCCCACAGCAGTCCCTCACCCGAAGGGTCTCGAAGGTGTCTTCGATCTCGATGATCTGCTGGATGTTGTTGGTGACGGTGGAGATGACCTTGTCAATGAGGTGCACCACACCGTTGGTGGCATGGTGGTCGGCTTTCAGCAGCCGAGCACAGTTCACGGTCACGATCTGTCCAGAGAAGAAAGGAGGATGAGCAGTTCACCGACCAGAGGCGCAGGCTCGAAGCCCCAGCAAAGGAAAACACGGTGCAGCACGTGGGTTCCACAGCTGTGGAACCAGAGGGTCTAGGGAGAAGCAGTGCCAGAGGCGGGGATGACCTCCAGCATACCTGACCTGCAGAATGAAACCCCATAGACCAGCCCCGTGTGCAGCCTGGGCGTGGGCTCAGGGTGGACACAGAGCAGTGCTGTGTCACTGGGGACTCCCTACCCCGTTGGGATAGTGGTGGATTTGGATGTCCGAATTCTGGTACATGGAGGTGAGGGCCGTGCCGTGTTTCAGCTCATCCGTCAGGACCCGTCTGTTGACCATGTGGTAGCGAAGGGCATTGAGCAGCTCGATGTTGACATTGCTCACCAGGGAGTCCAGCACTTCCTAGAAAGAAGGCCAGAGCAGCAGTTAGGGGGCTGCAGACCACAAGGGCAAGAGGTGGCTTCTTGCTACCCTGGGGAAGGTGCTTTGGAAACCAAGGACCCCTCCTCCATGACCACCAACGTCTGTCTGCTCAGTTGGACAGGGTGGGGCCCGCCATAGAAGCCGTCTAGTGAGGTATATTTTAATTCAAGCTCCCTGACTTCATCTGAGGGCTCAAGGAAAAAGTTTCCTGTGACAGTGGGAAGTCACCACAGGTTGCCCACCAGCCACCCCTCAGGGAAGTAAGGTCATCTCACGGCTGGCAAGGAGGCCCAGGCCTCGTTGCTTGGAGCGAAGATGGTGAAGCTGCCGGGCCCTTCCATCTCAGGTCTCAGCTTCTCCGTGCGGTCCGTGTACAGCTGAGTCGTGGTGGACCCAACGACACCCAGCGTCTCGTAAAGGTTTGAGAGAGGTAGGGCTGCAGGGGCAGAGGACAGAGGAGGGACGGACCTGTGGGGCCCACCGCAACCAGACCACACCTTCCCTGGTCTGCAGAGAGCATGTGGTACCTCCGTAGGACGGGGTGTGGGAAAGCACAGGGACGGCCACCACGGGCCAGCCTCAAGCCTACTCCTTTTTTTTTTTTTTTTTAATATTTTATTTATTTATTTGACAGGGAGAGACCAAGCACAAGCAGGGGGAGCAGCAGAGAGGGAGAAGCAGGCTCCCCACCGAGCAGGGAGCCCAATGCGGGACTGGATCCCAGGACCACGAGACGGTGACCTGAGCCGAAGGCAGATGCCCAACCAAATGAGCCACCCAGGCGCCCTTGTCACATACTCCTTAAAGCAGCTCTGGAGGTCCAACACCTCCTTGCTCAGATTCTACTAATTGATCATTTTTCATCATTTTAGCCACAGGAAAATGAAGCTTCTGTTCACAGACACTTAAAGATTTATTTATCTGAGGAAGAGAGAAAGAGAGAGTGCAAGCAGGGGGAGGGGCAGAGAGGATCCCAAGCTGACTCCCTTGCGCACTCAACGCTCGCTCTCATGGTCCTGAGATCATGACCTGAGCTGAAAACAAGAGTCAGATGCTTAACCGACTGAGCCACCCAGGCGCCCCTGTTCAGAGACATTTACATAATAGCAGCAGGAATATACACCCAAAATAGATATCCTAGTTACAAACTGGGCTTTCAGATTTATCTAGTTGTTGAAACTGGTTTCCTAATGGCCTCTACTGGAATGAAAGAACATTACAAATCTTCCAGGTTCTTTGTCTATTTATAAGCAATAAAATGTTATTTCCTAAAAGCCCAAAGCGGCCTGAAGCTTAGGAGGCCTTCCCCTCCCAAAGGGCTTGAGCTGCCCTGCTAAGGCCATTCTCCTCTCCCCACTGCCTAATTCCCACTTGCCCTTCCACCTAAGCCCCCGACCCCCATGCCAACCACACCCCCCTTGTGACCTTGGCACCAAACTGCCCCTTCCTTTTAAGTCCATCCCACATTCTCAAGGAATAAATGGCAAATATTTCAAAGTTAAAACCCCCCCCTCTGCATGGTCCCTGGGGGGAATGCTTGAAGGAAGGTCTCTGATAAAATTCTCAGGTGCCACAGTCTTTGGCCCCTGTGGCCAGGTGTGGTTCCCTGTGCTGGTTCTAGGTGAGCCTGCCTGGTCTGCCACCCTCCTCCCAATGGACTCCAAGGGACCAAGTTCCAGCAGAGGGAGGAGGAGGTGGCTTGGTGCTCCAGCCTGGCTCTCCAGCTGAGCGGATCAGAAATGCTGGGTGTGGTTAGAATCCCTCCCAGCCAGAGATAACAAGGCCAGCGGCCCAGGCCTGGGAGGCAAGCACAAGCGGGTTGGAGTTGGAGTCTGTTGCACCAGCCTGGTAAGGAGATCAGCTTGCAAAGGAAGGAGCAGGTCAGGAAGCTCCCTGCTCCCAGCTTCCACGCTCTGGCCCCCGCCTGGAGCCAGAGAGCATGCAGGGAGGATGTCCACGCAGCCCTGTCACTCAGGAACCACCCCCCCACCCCCACCCCGCCGTGTGCTTGGACTCTGCTGCCTGTTACGTGGGGGCTCCTCCCTCCTGGCCTCCCTCTCCATCCCAGCACCGACGCGCCAGGTTACCCACCTGCAGGACACCCCTTCTCGCCCGGCACCTTTTCGTATCCAGGACAGCACTCATAGCTGATGACCCTGCGGTGAGACAGACACATACATGAGGCAATGCGGGGCTTCCCTCCTCCTGGCTGTTGTGGGCAAGAGGGGCCTCCACAGACAGAGGAAAGGAAGGGACGGTAAAACATCCCGCTCTCGGAGGAGACCGTTCGCTCAAACGTAATAGTGTATCAGTGCGTTTTGGAGCAAGGAGCTTGTCACTCCTCCTCAGCTTTGGAGAATGTTCCCAATGGTTGCCATCCCTACAGCAATCCCGCTGGGACCGCGGCAGCACGTTCCATAGGGGGATTAGAAAACACACCCACCAGGAATTTGTCTCTAGCGTCACTCACGGCGAACCCCATGGTTAGCATTCTCGAGAGGCAGCGGGGTAGGAAGGGGGGTGCCCTGGACCTGTTCCGGCTGACTCTGCCGCTAACCGCCTGGGACCTCCGCTGCCAGTCCTGTCTCCTCCCTGGGTCTCCGTTCCCCCCTCTACAAAACCTATGTGTGTATCCTGCAATGGTCATTGGACTAAATCTCTCATGCTCATCTAGCTCTGATTTAATAACTAAGAAGCATAGCGTAGAGATGATCATCAAGTTTTTCTGTCTTTACAATCAAACTTTAAAACTTTTAAAATTAAAACAAAGCTCCTTTGGTTTTTTTTATTATTATTATTTGTTTAAATTGAAACCCAAATCTTAGTAACAACATGGATATGGTTTCAAATCGAAAATGTACAAAGGATTATATAGCAAAGTGTGCCCCATCTAACCTCGTCCCTCAACCATCCCATCGTCCTTCCAGGAGACAACAGCACCTCCCTCTTTGCCCTGCTCCCTCCCTGCTCCCACCCCTCTCATCCTCCTTCTCCCCAGCCTTCCCCCTATCCTGCTCCTTTCTAACGTTTCAGCCCCATGCCCTTAAGGGCTCTACTTATATGAGCTAAACAGACTCAGGACTTGCCTTGACTGACCCACAATTTTATTTTCGGAAACTAAAGTCATCTTCCACAATGAAATAAGATTTGACTGATATGCAACCTTTCAAAGGCAGCGTGGTGTTATAGAAACAGTACAAGAATTAAGGGACCTGGCTTGTGACCCATCGGTAACTAGCAGGGTGACCTTGAAGGTCCACTTTTCTCTCAGGGTCTCAGTTGCCTCATCTATGAAATGAGGTGAGTTTAAACTAGATGGTCTCCAAGGTTTGTTCCAATTTCACACTCATGGTTCTAGTCACTGGGATTACTTCTAGTGGGCAGAGAAGCTGTCTTTCAAAAGGAGAGTGTCTGCCAGCTTCTCCCAGCTAAATCTAGGGAGAGCTCCAGGCCGTAGGCCCATAGATCCAGGGGACACCCGTGCACCAGATCCCAGGGCTTCTCTGATATACGCCAGGGCTCTGTGGGTAGGGTTGGAGAGGTGGAATTAAGGTCAAGCCCGCCAAAGCTTAGCTTCTTTCTAAAAGTGCTTGGGTGACACTCCGTGGAACTGGAGAAGCACAGCTGGAGGATGGGTCTTCTCCTCAAAGCTCTCCTCACCCCAGGGGTCTCCCGTGCATATGGGTGCTGCACACTCCATGCCTTGGGACCTCCAGCTGTGCTGGCCAACAGTTCTTCTTCCAGGGTGTCGGCTGGACAAGAGAGAGCTGCACAGCTCATGCGGCCTCACCAGAATTTCACTGAGGACAGAGAAAGCCAACTCGCCAAGTGTGAACTTCGTAGTTCTGTAGCTGCATGTATGTGTGTGTGTAGCGGGGGTGGGAGGGTGGTGGGGTTGGTGGGTTGTGCGGGGAGAAAAGAGGCTGAGGGGTTGGGAGGAGGAACAGACCTAAGCAGACAAGTCTCACTGTAGAGAAGGCTATCTGGGATGAAATTAGAAAGCTGCAAGGGCTCTCAGGGGCAGAAGGGTTTCTTAAGATCACAGCTGGGTAGGGGCAGATCTAGGACCCCCCTGGGATTTCATCAAGTCTCATCCCTTTTCCATCGCTCCTGGCAACGTACAGACTGGCGGCAAGCAGACTGATCTGACACTGAGAGGACGCAGGTGCTCTCTTCAATGTGGACAGAGCCCCCACCTCGTCAGCCCCCTTTCCATGTGGGCTCTGCGTCCCACAGTGGCTGCATGTGGGGGGCACAGTGCCGCCAGCAGAGGTCAGTCCGCCAGCCGAGGGCTTTTCCTGGTCAACCAAGTGTGGCTCTGCCAGGAGGCTTTCTCCTTGTCCTCCCGTCCTGCTGGCCTCTCCCTCTTCTGCCTTCCTGCTGCCACAGTCTGGCATCCTTGGCACTCCCTAGGTATGCAGGTGTGAGCCATGCCTCTCACTCCCAGCCTGGCTGAGATGCTTCCTCAGCTGGCAGTTTCCCTATTCCCAACTCTCCCCAGAATACCAGCTCTGCTCAGAACTGGTCTGCGTGGCCCCAGAGAAGCAGATGCAGCTGGAAATGGCAGACTGAGAAGACAGCCCAATGAGACAATCTTGACCAAACTTTCTAGACTAGCGGTGCCTGTTCTCAGACCAGCATGCCACTGCCCTCGGGCTTTGGCCCTGAGGAGATGGGGCTGGGGGCCATCAGAGGGTTGTGGGTCTGATACCTTCTCTCTAGGATGAAGGCAGGAAGGATAGAAACCACAGGAGCTTCCATCTGTGTCTCCCCAGTTCCTTGGCCTCCCTGTGCAGAGAGGATCAATCTACTGGTCTCCGAATCACATCTCATCAGGGAAGGCTGCTCTAATAAGAGGCTCTCGGCTTCTCCTTGACCTAACACAGTCCGATAAGTAAAAACCTCAGTCAGAAAAAGAGTATCTCTAGGACGATGAGACACGAATATTCCTGTTCCAGTTTCCCTGGTCAGAAGAACCATTTGAGGAAGAAGGTGAGGGAAGGTGCCCAATCAAGAAGGGCATTTAAAGAAGGTGAGCAGAGACAGCGTCTATCCAAGGTCTAAGGATAGAGGTGGTTGGGAGGCTCTCCACCATTCCCCTCCAGGGTGTTACTCATGATCAGATACAGACAGAAGCATTGCTAGTTCCTCCCCCAAAATGATTTTCCAAGAAGTTAATATAATAAGTTAAAACAATCACTCTCTCCAAGTGCACTTCACAGTTCTGGCTGGTTGTCATGGCTGTAAATGGCTAGGGACTAACCAGCAACTGGAAGTAGGTGGGGTGAGGAATGCAGTGCGAGCGCCAATTTCCCGCGACACTCGGCGTGTCATGATTTCCAAGCAGAATCACAGAGCAAACACAGCCCGATATCATCTAGACATGAAGCCATCCCCCAGGAACTGCCGGCCTGGAGCGGTTCCTTTTCTGCTCTCCTGGCCTGGGAAACCCAGCTGAGCTTTCCTGAGCCTCCAGCAGAAAGTCAAAATCTTGAGCTCCCTGATGAAAAAGGGCTTGCTTTGACCTAATGGCCACGGCCAAAGGCCCCATCACTAACCAGGGTCCGGCTTGGTTCGTGAGGAGAACAGAGCCTTTAAAAAAATGTACGTATGTGTTTGGTGACAATCTGTGTGTGTGCAGTGGGTGAGGAGTGTGGGGGCTCCTGGACACTGACTGTGTCTCTTCAGTTCCCACGCCCTTCATCTGACCAGGGAGTCCCCTTACAGCAGGGGAGCAAAATGATCACCAGCCCGGGGGTGAGCAACCAGAAGACAGCTGGTGACTCTGGGCCAAAGAGCCTCTGCTGCCCCTCAGGCCTGGTCTCTGGGACCTTCAGGCAGAGATTTAGGGCTGTAGAGAGCAATGTGGGGCAGGTCACTCAGGCCCTACAGGGCTGCCCACTTGTGGATCTCCCCACATGACTAACATTAGCTGCTGGGTTTAACTCTCCCTAGAGGCAGCACAGCAGAGTAGCTAGACCTGCCCCCCCTTTCCCATCGGCCGACTTTGAGCACACTGATTAGGCTTTCTGAGCCTCAGTCTCCCCATCTGTAAATGGGCTAATAATCATACTGCTCTCATAGGGTGACTATGGGAATTCTATGGGCTCACATATGAAAAGAACTTCACAAATGCTTGATATTTACTAAGTGCTCAGTTGTTTTGTTTTGTTTTTTTAAACTTCAGGTATAAAGTTGAAAATTGTAGTTAGGTTAACAACTTCATTGAACGCAACATCCTGCATGAGGCTACTGATCAGGTCAGTGTGATAAACGAATCCCCCATAAAATGCAACCTACCGAACGCAACAGACAGGGCCTGCATCGGTTTCCCATTGCTGCAGTAACAAATAATCCCAGAGTTAGTGGCTTAGAACAACACAAAGTTATCACCTTAAAACTCTGGATGTCAGAGCCAGAAAGCAGCCTTATAAGGCTAAAATGAAAGGCTGCGTTCCTTTTAGAGACTCTAGGGGAGAAGCTATCCCTTGTCTCTTCCAGCTTCTGGAGGCCTGTGTGCACTTCTTGGCCTGTGGTCACATCACTCCAACTTCATCTCCTTCTCTGACTCTGACCTTCCTGCCTCCCTCTTATAAGGACCCTTAGGATGACACAGAGCTCACCAGATAACCCAGGATAATCTTCCCCTCCCAAGATCCTTAACCTAATCATATCAGCAAAGGCTCATTTTCCTTTAGTTACAGGTTCAGGGATTAGGATGTGGACATCTTTAGGGAGCTGTTATTCTGCTCACCACAGGGCAGGACCCTAGATGCTACAGGGATCCATGGAAATACTCACCAGAACAAAATCCCCTGTCAGCTAAGCTACCTCCTTGAAGTTACAGAGTGGGACAGAACCTTCAGGAAATCCTGTACCACAAAGGTGTTGGGCGAACCCCTGGTGATCAGTGTATGTCAAATCTCAGTTATTTTGAAACACATTATCCATGGGGTCCCAGGTGGCTGCACAAGGAATATGAAACAGGGAAGGAAGTGCTGCTCTGGGTGTGGGGAGAGCCTGGCATCCCTGGCTGGCTTCTCACCCTCCTTGTGGGACCAAGGTTGTGGGAGAGGGGACAGCTTCACAGCAGATGTCCCTGGGTGCCCTGCCGGCATGAGACGCTGGAAAGGGCTGTGCCGGCTGAGGGACAGGCTCAGCCATACCCCAGCTGCCTTTGCTAGAATTGAATCTCCAAGCTCTAACGCAGGGCTGAAGAAGTATTAATATCTCAGCCCTTGGGCAGACCAAGGCTGGCTCCTAGAGAAAGGGCTGTGTGCTACCAGCTCATCTTGGCTTTGCAGAATGGCTACGGAGCTCATGTTTGTGTTGCTGCTCATGAAATAACCCCAAGACTTCCGGAATGGACAGCTACCACCCCTACCTGCTCGCTCCCCTGCCACGTTATGATGTCTGAGCTCCAGCTATGACTACTACCTCCCCGTGATGTCAACTCCGACCCGACTTGGCTGTGAAGCAGGCCTCCCTCTTGTGGGGCTCACACAAAGGAGGCCTGTCGGGAGGCAGCAAGGCTTCCTGACCACAATTTCCTGCCCCGTCGCGCAAGCTGCTGCACATAAAGTTTTTATGGTGACGGATCAGACTGGGGCCTGGAATCACAGAGTGGGATGCTGTCTCCCGCCAGGCCCTCTTTGCTTGATTAGCTCTTGTATCACTCTGGTGCTCTTTAGGATCTGGAATAAAAGCCAGTGTGTATTTCCAAGTAATAAAATTCACTCAAGTCGCTAAAGAGGGGCCCACTGGTAACCACTTCCTGTAATAAAATCTATATGGCAGGCTTGACAAGTAGCACCAAAGACTCTGGTTCTTCTCTTTGGAACTGCAGAAAAGCCACTGTCTACGGACAACGTAGTGTCCTCTGACCAAAGTGCAGAGTGTGGCCAGTCCCCTCCCTTCCTCCATGGAGTTGGGAATCCAGGGCCTCACAGAAGCAGACAAATGGGTCCAGGCCCCTGGATCTCTGTGGGACTGGACACTGCAAAGTCTTCCCCCTGTGGCCCTGGTCTTGGTGCCACTTGTCTGCTTTCAAATTTAAATTCTTCTTCCAGACCTGGGCCCTTAGGGGACCTGTGCTGTCTCCTGCCCTGTGACACTTCACTTCCTTGCACCCCAACACACACCTCTGCTCCAGCCTCTTCCCTAGAGTCTTGTTGAGAAAGTTCTCACTGCCCAGTTGACCCCATGCGGAGACGGTCCTGTTTGCTTCAACCGCAACTATGCTCCCCATTTCCCAGTCTGGTCTTCACCCCAATAAATGCACCTCAGGACCCATTTTCATGAGGGTGATGTCAACTCCAGCCAACACAGCCCCCCCCCCCACACTCCCTTCCTGACAACCTGTGGCACTGAATTTCTGGGGGACAGATCGCAGCTCTCTCATGGGCCTTGGGCCCTGTCCAGGAGTGAAGAGCAAGGCTACTCCATCTCAGTTCAACAATGAGGATGGGTTCCCCTTTCCCTCCCTGAGTCCTCTGGACCCCTTCCAAGTCAGCTCCACCTTCCCAATATTGCATGTGATGTTCCAGGAAGGGACCCTCTTGTCCTGGATCATGAAGTTTTCTATCAACTCATGCTTTCCTAGCCTCATTTCCTCTTTTTTTGAAGTTGCCCAAAGCAATGGCCACATGGAAGAGTTGAATGTGCACACCATGCCCTTGTGGCTTTCTCAGATCAGCTCAGAGGCTGCGACTATCTGACCCCACACTACCCCTCTTCCCCACCCACTGCCCACCCACCTCACTTCTCTCCCGGGCTCCCCCTTTGCTCACTGGTGTGAGGCTGCCCCCCCCACCCCCACATCAGCACTGTCTCAAAGCCAAGCCTGCCTAGAGGGAAGAATGGGTCATCAAGAACATTTGCCAACACACAGCTGTGCGGCCTGCACCCCGTCCTGGCACACAGATGGAGAAGTGTGTAGGTACCGAGAGCCGGGAAGCCAAGATGACTCATTACTGACAGCGCTCTCAGCCGGGGAACTGCCGAGGAATGTTAGCAAGCTACTGTTAACCGGTGAGGCAAATGCTTCCACACAAGGCCACCCAAAATGCCATAGCCAATGCCACCCCAACGTCACAAGCAGGTCTCATTTTTAGGGAAACCAGGACTAACAAAAATGTGCAACTCTTGAAACCCAGCACTCTGAGATGGAGAAGAGCTGTTTGCTTGGCACAGGTCTTTGGTCACCTTCCGAGAAGCAATTAGGTGTGGCCTATGTTTAATTAAGTAATTAATTAACTGTTTGACTGAGTAGATAATATACACACAGGGGAAAAATCCAACAGTACTAGAAACTGTTTTTTTGTTTGTTTAACTGGGGGCACCAAGGAAGAACGTATGGTATAGAACTCGCATAATCTCTTTTTGTCCACAGCAGCAAGAATTACTGCTGGGTGTTGATGCACTGAACCCAGAAGGTGTGTCCTCTTAGTTCACTCAGCCCTCACCTTTGAGGTTGGGCATGGTCAAGCAGGAGCCAGCAGTCACGGATCTGCCCTACACAAGCTCCCAGGGGGCCGCTTGATCCCATGATCCCCAATTTCTCTTGATTCGTGCCAGGATCCCTAATTGCCTAAGACAATCAGGGTCACAGGTTGGGCTATTTATTTTCTATATCCATTTTCAGGAAAGAGCATTTTCCCTTCCTTCGGCAGGTCATGGAGTGGGAAGAGAGGTCTACTCAAAAGCCATGTCCCAGGCAATACATTTAAAAATCCCTAACATGGGAAAGAGTTGGAGACAGTGGCTTAGAGATTATTAATCCCCCTATTCTGCACCCAAGGGGAAGGTCAGGCCCTCCCAAGTGGCTTGGGAGGTTTCTCATAGCACTTCTTCCTGTCTACAGCAGAGGGCCATTGGTTGACTCTTGGTGCCAAAACAGAACTAGGTTGCCCAGGAATTCTGTGAGAACACGCATGCCACCCTGTTTCCACCGGGCAGCAGGGCCGCTGGGGCGAATGCCACCTCCCCGGATGTAGCCAGAGGCACCAGCGAAGCCTGCAGGAGGCACCCGGGGCCCCACGCCGTTGGCGCTCTCACTTCTGTCTGCATGGCCCAGATCTGCAAGAACAGCACGTAGCACCTACTAAGCACTTACTACGTGCAGGGCACCTCATCCGGCCTCGTGTCTGCGTCACTGCGTTCAGTCCTCGTGATGATCCCGGATCCAGAAAGGAAGTCCTTTATCATCCCCATCTGGCAGATGAGGCAGGGAGGGCTGCAGCTGTGAAGCAACCTGCCCAGCTAAGGGCAGAGCCAGCCTTGGAATCAGGAGGCTGAGCCGATGCTTTGCTGCCTCCTAACGTGCTCATTTCTAGGCACTCCGTCTTTTGGGGGTGTTTGCCCTCTGATGGCAGAGCAGAGTGGTGTGTAAGGTCACCAACGGGCTTTCTTTCTTAGAGATACAGGCCGGGGGCACCTCCACTTACTTGGTACCACTTAGTGAGGATGGAGAAGCGCGTGCGCGTGCATACACCCACACCCACACATTTCATGCTTCTTATAATCCCACATCAGCCCTGAAAAATGCATCCAAGTCTTGTCAGGAGCCTTGAAAATACAAACCCACACTGGCCGGCTTACTCAAAACGCCACTCCCGAGCACACAGCTCCCCGACACGTCTGCACAAGCACCTCCATGACTCCTGCCGAGGCCTAACCTTTCAGAAGGCCGGCCCAGGCCCAGGGGCCCCACAGCTCCCCTATGCGCAGGGCGGCCTCTCAGTCTCGAGCGGCCACAGACACTCACGTGGATTTGCCACAGATTTTCCTCTGGTACCACTGCTTGCAGTTGGTGAAGTACTTCTTGTTGGTGCCGATGAGCTTCTGCACAGCACACACGTTGGGCCTGAGATGAAAGCAGCCGTATTAGAAAGATGGGCAGCATGGCTACCCCACCACCATGCCCTTCCCCCCACGTGGGCCCTCCTCCCAGGTCATGAGAATGTTCTAGACGTGGAGAAGTTATACAGTCACTTCAGTGATGGTTTCAGGGGGGTACTTCAGGGGTGGAAACTGTCTCTAGCAATTTCTATTCCCCTGCAAGTTTCCTACCACATTAAATACTGTCAAAGTGTATCTCTTTTTTTTTTTTTTTTTAAGATTTTATTTATTTATTTGACAGAGAGAGAGACACAGCGAGAGAGGGAACACAAGCAGGGGGAGTGTGAGAGAGAGAAGCAGGCTTCCCGCGGAGCAGGGAGCCCGATGCGGGGCTCAATCCCAGGATCTGGAATCATGACCTGAGCCGAAGGCAGACACTTAACGACTGAGCCACCCAGGTGCCCCATCAAAGTGTATCTCACATGCTGACATCGTTTCACGTAAGGATCCTTCTTTGACACAGGTATTTGGTATGCGTAGATAAAAAGTGTCTCAAAATGTTTAGATCACATGCTACAGATTGAGACAATGAGCCAAGGAGTATGTTTGCTAAGCAAGGCAGATTTGAGGGAAGCTCCCAGCCTTTCTCTGTACCCCCAGCCCCCACTGAGCCAAAATGTCCACAGGTCCACAGGCTCTAACCCAGCCTCCTGGGGCACAGAGCCAGCCCCACTGTCATGAGGGGAGGCCAAGGTCTGGACCTGGCACCTCCCAGGCAGGTCCACACAGACATACTCTGCGTCCCCAGGCCAGGAACTTGGCTCTGAACACAGCCATGCTGACTGTGGTCAGGACCTCGTTAGGAGATGCTCTCCCACTGGACTCTCCATCATTCACTATTTAGACCCCAGCCTGAGTCCGCTGTCCCCAGAAAGCCTTCCTCCAGGGCCCCAGGTGACACTCTTCCGTGCATCTCTGACCTGGAATATGGCCCTTGTTTGATGCTTGGTACCAAACAGAATCTAACACTGATCAGAGGACGTATCTCTCTTCTCTCCGATGACCCTCCAAGGAACAAGGTTCCCCACCTTGTTCTTTCTTTTACGTCCCAGATGGGGCCTAGCACTGGGTCGGGGTGAAGAAAGAGTTTGGAATGGCCTTGCTGAAAATACTGCTCCCAGGACCACCCACTCAGAGGAGTCCTCGGGAACTCTGGAAAAGCCGACTGCAATGCCCACGATTCTGCTGAGAAGCCTTCCTTCCCACAGCTACGGGGGTTGGTTTCTGTGTTTTTTAATCAATGTACCAAGTCATGATCCAGACCATGCTCAGGCCATGCGGTGGCAGGATCGCCCTTAGGAGCCCGTGGGGAAAGGACCTAGCTGTGGCTGCGTGGTGACATCTGGAAGGGGGTCTTCCTGACCTGAGGCAGGAAGTTCATTGGCCGAAACACAAGTCAGAGGAAAGCAGAGCAAAAAGCCTGAGGCTTCCACAAAACCTCTCTGTCCTGAGAAATGTCACTCTTACATCTCAGCTCCTCTACTACTTTAAAAATGCACTCTGTAGCCATCACTTGCTGCCAGGAAGACAGGGCTACTTCAGCAAGAGCTGTGCCCACCATCCCCCCGGCCTGCTAGCTGTGGGAACGTGGGCAGTTCTCAAATACTGAGTCAGGTTATTGTGTAGGAGGGCGCACTGACACTTCACTTCTCTGCCCTCTCTTCTCCCACATGGATGTCACCTCTTGCCCAGTTTGTGGCTCAGGAGGCACAGATGAGTGGCCCAAGGAGGCACACTACGTATCAGTGAGTCGGTGTAGGAAGCGGAGGGCAAGGGAAGTTAGGGGTAAGCCCTGTGTCCCCTTAGCCCTAACTGGGTCTGACCAGATGCCCACAGCCTCCAGAGGATTCTAACAGAAGCTCCTTTGCTCCTCTGTTGGCTGCCTGGGATTCAGAGATTACAGCCGTCCCCAAATAACCCCGGTGAGTCCCCACTGGCCATGCTCCAGCCTTAGGTACTGTTTGTTGCTGTACAATCTCAGAAGCTCTTCTATGAGACCGAGCAGGAAACAATTACTGTCAATGAATTCCCTGCAACTTTCCGTAGGCGGTTGGCGAATCTTCAGTGAGTCTCTTGTGGATGTGGCTCCAACATTCCTCTGTGGAGTGTTTCCACTGCTTCAGCCCTTTGAGACAGGAGCGGAGGTTGGGGGCAGGGGTGGGGGGGGGTCCCCCCCCCAGCAGGGGGGGGGGGGGGGGGGGGCTGTAGGCACAGGAAATCTAGGCTGAAGTTTAATCGAGATGACCTAGCCATTTCTGGGCCTTCTGCCTCCAGCACAACAGCTCTGCTGTTCAACTTGGATTTGAGAATCAAGTGCTTCAGGAAATCCAGTCCAGTTTGGGAGGCGGATAGATAGTCAGAAGTGCAAATGCATTTTTATTTCTCTGTCAGTATTTTTTTCCCTCTCTATAGCAACATGGGTGCAGCCGGGAGTCAGGAGAGCACGTCACAGTCTCTACTCTCCCAACAGCTCTCTGCACTGGAACTAAGTCACGCCATCCCACTAAGCTGCGACTTCTCCATCTGTAAAATGGGAACATGAACAGCAGATCTCCCGGGTGGTGGTGAAGACGCAAGCAACGGGGTGTGGGGTGATGGAGCGCCGTGCGCACGTGCATGGTCAAGGCACGCTTGCTGGCTCTGCCTCAGGTCTTGGAGCACACTGCATGGCCTTAAAACAGCAGAGATTTTTCTTCCCTTTTCACCACTTCTCACTGTGAATGGAGGGTTGGAGCTTGAACAAGGTCATGCCTTTTGCACAGGGCACCACACCCATGTGCAAGGCCGGGCAGACCCGTGGTACCTTCGGGGACACTGAGGTCACAGTAAAACGCAACCGTGCCTACAACCATTTTGTCACAGTTCATCTGCCCGCGCACCCACACTTTACTGGGGAGGGGGTGCAGGCGTGACTTCTCAGACCATTCTGCCCATCACAGATCTCTACAGGCCTTTCCTATGGCACCCTAAGAAGGGCCACAACAGGATCAGCCTGCAGAGGATGGGGAGTAGGGGTACAGAGGAAGTTGATCTAATATCTGAAATTCATAATAAAGAACACTTGCTTTGCAAAAAAAAATTAATTAAATTAAAAAACCAGTATTTTTGGGCGCCTGGGTGGCTCAGATGGTTAAGCGTCTGCCTTCGGCTCAGGTCATGATCCCAGGGTCCTGGGATCCAGTCCCGCAACAGGCTCCCTGCTCCTTGGGAGCCTGCTTCTCCCTTTGCCTCTCTCTCTCTCTCTGTCTCTCATGAATAAATAAATAAAATCTTAAAAAAAAAAAAAAAAACAGTATTTTCCAGGTGGTCAGTGTCTCTTCTGGGCTCCCAAGGGAAGGAGGTTTTCTGTAGAGATGATTCTTGGTGGAAGCCCAGCAACCCCTTTGGGGAAGCTTCACTGTGGTGTGCACAGAGACACCATTCTGGGTGACAGTGCTGCAGGGCACGCTATCCGGATCTTCTCCTGACTTAGTGGCTAAGATACGGAGGGAACAGAAACCTCCCAGGCAGACTGTGGCACCTGAGCAGAACACACTTCTTTGGCAAGAAAGGCAGGAGGACAAAGGTGAGCTGGGCACAGACAATGAGAAAACCAGTGGCACACATTTGGACTTTTATGCCTCATAGGCCCCTCACCTTCCTGAGCTGGCCCCTCACCCTTCTGCACACACAGCCTAAGTCCAAGGTGATTCTGCCCCTGCCCTAAAGACCCCTGGGCATGCCCTAGTGCTCTACTCTTTCCAGGAGGGCACTGAGGCTGCGGCTCACCCTGCCTTCATTCCACTCAGGAGGGGTGCACCTGATGGGCCAAGTAAGCCCATATATAAGGCCACAGGCAGAGGGCACAAGGACGACTACTCCCGATGCGGGGCAGCCTGCACCCACACCCAGGGTCCTCCTCAGGGTGGGGAGCCAAGGCTTTTTAAGGCCTCTGAAGTCAACTCTAGTCACCCCCAACAGTGAGTTTGACTTGAGTACACATTGGTCCAGTCGTGTGGCAGTCCAGGCACTACTGGGTTCCAATGCCAGACCCAATGGCATCTGAGCTCCTGCTAAGGCCCAGGGGCATGTGGGCTACCATGTGACGTTATCCACATACAGTTTTACCTCCTTGTGAAAGAAGAGTTGATGCAACCAGGTCGGCTGGAAGCTATGGCCAAGCCTGGTTAAGTGTGAGGCACGATGGCTTAGTTCGGGATGTAGAAGTGCTAGCCATCCCTGTCTGGATCTGGGCCGGGGTCTTTACCAGGTCAGACCCTCTGCCTGGGTTTACCACCGAAAGCCAACACATGGTCAGTGTCTCAGAGGAATATCCACAATGATAATGTTCCACATTTATCATCCCAGCTACTGTTTTAAGGCAGATTCCAATCTTGGCTGTAGGACTGTAGGAAAGTGATGTGTCCTCTCCAGACTCGGTTTCCCAGTCTGTACCGTGGGGGGGTGGGGGGGTGGGGCATGGAATTCTGCTCTTCATCTGACAGGGGAGATGAGGTGCCTGGTGGTGGGCGCAGAGCCTGGCCAGGTGAACAGGAGCCTATGGGCTTTGGTCGCTGCCAGCTTGTGTGGCCCAGTGCCACCTGTGAAGACGCTCTCCGGACAAGCCCTGGCCCCACTGGAATATGTGTCCTGCTGGTGGGCTTCCTCTCTGCCCTGGCCACCTTTCCACGGTTATTCTGGGCAGAGCCGCCAACTCCCCCTTCCTCCTCCTGGGAGAGGAAGCTGAAAGCCCTGGCCGTCCAGCGCTCTTGGCCCGATGGGGAGTGTTGCTGGTCAGCTCTCCCATCCCTTCCTCTACAAAGCCTCCCCGGCGGACGTGCCCTCCGGGTCCCCCCACCGCCTCCGGTCCACCCCGTGCGGGGCCGGTCCCTCCCGGCGCCCGTGCCGCCTGCTTTGCGTTTGCGCTTTGTCCCGCGCGCGCCCCCGGCCCGGCCCGCGGCCACCCCCCAGCGCGGCGGCCGGCTTACCCGTGCTGGCGGCCCCGGAGCCTGCTGTGCTGCAGCACCAGCTGGTAGGGCGACTTGGCGGGGCCCGCCAGGGTGGCGGCGGGGCCCAGGGCCAGCGCCAGGGCGAGGGGCAGCAGCCGCACGAGGAGCGCCATGGAGCAAGAGGCCGCGGACCTCGGGAAGTGAGAGCGCCGCCGCGGGCCAGGTTAAGTAGGCGGCGAGCGGGAGGGAGCGGCCGCGAGGGGCGGGGAAGCTGGGCGCCCGCCGCCCCCGCCTCCGGCCGCGCCAGGCCCCCCCCCCCCCCCCCGCTGCGCGGCCCCCCCAGCCCCCGGCCCGCGCTCCCCCCCGCGGCGCCCTCCCCAGGGGCCACCGGCCCTCCGGTGGGAAGGGGGGGTGCTGGCAGCGGGGGGTGAGGGGCGGCGGGGCCGGGCTCCTCACACCTCTCTCTCCTCCGGGCCTGCAGCGCCCCAGCCCAGAGATCCCTCCCTGGCCTCCTCTGGCTACAAAACTCTGGGAGAGTAGGGCACTGGGGATGCTCACCGCACTCCCTTGACACTTGCCTCTGCGTTTGGGAAACAGCCCTCACCCCTGGCTTGCTAACTGAAAGTTAGGTAAGGAGTAAACCTTAGGATTGACGGAAGCCAAAAATATCTGCGGCAGGTTTTGTTGGACGCTAAGCTACCCTCGGAACCCCCGGAGCCGGGGCGGGGGGGGGGGGTCCCTCACCTTGGTGCACACTCATTCTCTTTCCGTAAACCTCTCTGCAATACTCTGTGCCTTACAGATGCTGCAAAGAGATGGAAGGGGCAAGATTTCTGCCCTGGAGGAGCTCTGAGCACCTCTGCAAATCCTCACATGGGAGGGGCCATCAGTATTCGCCCAAGCACCTATTAATCATCAAATTAATCAGGCAAATGACATGATCAGTGTCAGGAACAGGCTAAGAGACGCTCAGATAAAGCAGGGCCAGACTGGAGGCAAGGTCAGGTGACTAGGAGGGCGGCCACATGAGAGCTGGACCATCAGTGGTGGAGGTGGGCATGCAGAGAGGTGGGCAAACCCGGGGGGTGTGTAGGAGGTAACAGACTCAGCAGAACTTGGGAGGCTGTAAGAAGGAGGGGAGAAGGAGGAGGCACAATGACTAAGGTGCTCTTGGCACGGGCATCTTGGTGGGTAGCCATAGCATTTTTACAATAAGGGACACGGACGGGGTTGCAGGTTTGCCAGGAGAGGGTAAGTAGTTTTGGACACACTGAGTTTGAGGTGCTTGTGATTCATCCAGGTGGAGTGTCCCACAGACAGCTGGACGTAGGATGTGGCTCTCCAGGAGAGAGGGGGTGGAGATTCACATGTGGGAGTCACCCTGGGCACAAGTGAAGCCAAAGCTGTGGGAGTGCATGAACTCTTGGGGAGGGCAGACAGAGCAGGAGATGGGTGATGGCCATGATGGTGAGGACACAGGGCACGGAGCAGCCACAAAGCAGGTGATGGAGCTGACGGGAGCAGATGGAGAGGGGGAGTGTGCTGCTGTCACTGGGGAGGGGGGCCCACAAGGAGGGGCTGTTCGCAGTTATGTTGCCCACATGACAGACCCGAAGAGCCTGCTGTGTTGCAAACAGAGAGCCCCTGGGGACTTGGCTGTGGGCAGCAGGATGGCTGAAGCCAGACTGTGGTGGTTTGACAGAGGGCAGGTGGGGTGGAGACGCAAGTACTGAGTATAGACGATTCTTTCAAGAATCTTGTCTGGAAAGGGAAGGGGAAGGGGAAAGTCAGGGGAAGACAAAATCAAAAGAGGCTTGGACATGTTAGAACGCTGATGGAAAGGAAGAAAAAGAGGGATAATCAGAGTAGGGGGTACAGGGAGAGTCATGGAGCAGAGCAGTTGAGGGGATGGGGGCAGGGGCACCTCCTATTTATAGGGCAGTAAAAGCTATTGGGGGCCTGACTTGGGGGAACAGAGGGAGTAGGGAGGAGAGGACAGGTTTCAGGGAGATTGCAGGGTAGCATTGACTAGATTTGGAAATCCCGTGGGCATTGGAGAGTAAGGGAGTGAGGCAGGTGGTAAGAGACAACCAAGGCTTGTAGATGGGATGACTGGGTGCGTGATGAGCACACTGGGAAGGCGCACATTGGGGTGCCAGTGGGGAGTGAGGCGTGACTCCGGGTGTGTTCACATCATGCCTGCTGAGCCACCTATATTTCCAGGTGGAGAGATCCTGGAAGGAGGTGCCTTCGCAGGGCTGGAGTCCAGGGGAGGCGTGAGGACCGGAGATACAGATCTGAGTCACCACACTAGCATGTGTGGTGGACTAGACGAGGTCTCTGGGGCACCTCTGTTGGAAAAGAGAAGGAGGAAAAGCAAGGAGAAGGGAGAAGAGGAAGCAGGTCCAAGCCCTGGGGAGGATCCATCTGAGAGGCCGAGGGACAGGCAGAGAAGGAACCTTGCAGAGAGGCCAGTGGAGAGGAGGATTTCAGTGAGCCACCACCACTGCCAGGTGGGGCAGACAGTTCCAGCTGGATCCTATCACTGAGTGGGTTCTAGCCTCTGGTTGGCACTCGGGAAACCAAAGACCAGAAGGCTATAGAGAGTTTCCTGGAACCCCAACTTGTATCTTCTGCATTGAAGACTAGGGGATGATGTGGGATGGCCTTGACCTTGGGGAGAGCCAGGTCCTTCCCTGATGGCCTCCCTATCTCCCCACCCCCCATCTCCCCAGAAGGAAGGGGTGGGACATTCACTCTCCTGGATAGCTGTGGGGGCCTCTGCCACTTTGGGGAAACTATTCCCTTTGCCTATCTCTATCCAGATAGGGCTCATTCTGCCCGCTGGTGAGCACTATCAAGCACATACCTCAGCCTGGAATAAATGAACTTTCTCAAAAACAACTTTCCGAGAGAGGAGAATGTCTCTCCTGCTGCCTTGGGTTCTGGGTTCGAGCTCTGGGATTTAGCTCTTCTTGATCTGTGAATTCTTTTCCTCATTGTGGGGTTTATTATCATTTCCTTTTTTTCTGGAGCCTCTGGGAGAAAATCCAGAGAACAGGATAGGAAGAATGATTTTGATGATTTCCACACCAAAAAATCCTATCTGTTGACTTTCTGCTCAGCCATGGTCACACAAAGAGAGAGGTTTCTTTGGCAATGACCCCACTCAGTGAGTCAGTCTGGATGGCTGCTCAGATCACCAGCTGGGAAGGCTGCATTGGCTGGACTGAGGTCTGAGCACATAGCAGCCTCCATGGACAGGCATCTGAGCCTGAGCTGCTGTAAAATAACTCCTTTATAAGTGTGGGGTGGTTTTGACAACAACGGTAGGGTAAGAAACAATAGGAAGTTTCTGGGAAGGAAAGGTGGGAAGTGGCCCTTGGCGATTTTGCTTGATGGTTCACCTTTGTCGCGGGAGTCCCTACACCAGGGACCCAGGTAGATAGCCAGCCTTGCCTAAGTAACGGCATTGGTAGAGCAGAGCTGTGGAGTCCAGGTGCTGGAGGCAGGTGGCCTGAGTTCAAATCCCAGTCCCCCTACTTATAAACTGTGTGGCCTTGGGTAAGTTGTTCAACTCCTCTGAGCTTCAGTTGCTACTTATCTCATAGACATGCTAATAAAACCTACCTCACAGGACTTTAGGGTAGATTACATTATATAACTCGAGTAAAGCGGCCAATAAATATGAATTGCTTGCTTCTCCCCAGTGATGGTTCTATATAATAGAAGTCACTGATGAGCAAGAATAGAAACAATCATGTGAAAATGATCATTTAATTAATTTCAAGCAGAACATTTCTCTGTTTCAACATGACTGCTTGGCCGAGGACATGAGGAAGCCCTCAGAGAGATCCAAGCTCAGGCTTGAAATTTTCCCCTGGGGCCAGAGTACTGGCTGCATCCCAACTGTAGGGAAGATACCTCTTGTGTGTCAGAGCCCCCGGGAGCCCCGCCTTCCCGGCCCATCTCTCCCTGCAGCAAGATTTACGGGCTTTGGAGCAAGTCAGGTAATCTCTCTGTAAAACTTCCCTCGTCTGTAAAGCTAACATTCGATGACTTGAGTTTTTCCATGACCTCAGTAAGAGATTACAGCGATATTTCATTTACTGTTTAGATGTAAGAAAAAAAAAATTCACCTTCATGCCCACCACAGTCCCCTCTCGAAAACCATAAAACACAGAGCCCAGCGAATGTAAACATGTTCTCCCACCAGAGATAGCTGCTCTGAGGGGCGTTTTTGTTCTACGGGACAAGATGCAGCTGGTGGAAAAAGCAGGGGTCCTCCATCCCCGCTGACCTGGAGCCAGCCAGGGCTGGCACAGCTCACTAAGAGACCGCTCACTTGGAAAGGATTTTCTTTTTCTTTCCATGTCAGACAAACTGAAGAGAAAGAGCGGCTTGTTTGGAACAATAATTACTAGACTTTTTCAGGCACTTTATAAAAATGACTACTTTCACATTCTGTGGCTCATGTAAAATCCCCCAAAACGGTTTGGTTTTTGAAAATCACCCCGTTGTGCTTGACAACAGGCCTTAAACATCAGGATGAAACCGACAGAAACTGGTTTGGGGTCTGCTGGTAGGAGAGCTGGCGTTTGCGGCCCGGCCAACTCCATGCCTCCCTCTTGCCATCCTCCCCAGAGTCCCTGCAGATGTCCGTGCATCGGTGAGGATAGACGAGATGGTCAACATAATTTGCAGAGGGCACTTGGCCTTTCTAACCTGCCACCATGCAGTGAATTAGCTCTTAAAATTCAGTACCCTCAGACTTGCTGGGGAGAAAGAAGGATGGGTTTTGGCATGAGATATCTCACTTAAAAGAGTACATGAATCAGTCTGAGGAAAGTTTCCACTCTTTGTACAACACACAGCCTTTACAACAGTACTTCACACACGGCAATTATCCATCCCCCTAACAAACAAATGCACAAAACAGCCCTGTTTATGAACGTGAAGGGGTGACTGTAGTGCTGTTTAGGGAATTCGGATTTGGGTTGCCAAGGGTCTTCCATAACCTTGCCTCTGAAAATGTGTGCAGCTTGTTGGCATAGCAGGATCTTAGACACCCTCTCCCCCCCCCCACCCCCCCATCAGAGTCTGCATTTTAACAAGATCACCAGGTCATTTGCGTGCACAGCCAAGTCTGAGAAGCACAGGCCTACAGGGTTTTAGGTGAAATAGGTAAAGCTCAGATGAGTTTCAACTACAATTTAATGTATGGAAAGCTTTTCAAGAAGTACAGACATAGACAAAAAGAAAGACACCTGAAAACGTTTACCAGTGACATGAGCCCATTGGAAATGTGGTCAGCTGCCGCACTGAGGCCCAGCTGACTTTGTGAATGAGAGTCAAGATGCCGTAGTGACTGGCAGGTGTGCCCCCCCACCTCCGTCCAGTGGTTAGACATTCAGTGTCTTCCACACATTGAACAGGGAAAGGAAATTGGGTTCAGTCGGGGTCCCTTTCAATCCCTCTCACCTTTCAGAGCCTGCACAGGGGGCCTGGGTGGTCCACGGGTTTGCAACAGCCAACACTGAAAACAAACCTACAGTGTCAGGCTCTGCATTTGATGGGGACAGAAGAGCTGTCACAGCCCTAAACTGGCATGAGGCCCCCCCCGGTGTTTACTTTCCTAAATGACTTGCTGTTTTCACAACTTCTCCAAACACTGGCTTTCTTCATCAGGGCTTGCCAAACGCTACTTGTTGGTTAGAACCCAACTTCATTTTCCAGGGAAATGGATTTTTCACAAGAGAGTTGCACTGATTTGGCTCAGATAAAATGTCCTGGAAGAATAATCCACAGGCACTTTTGAGGTTGCTCCCATCACCTGACCTCAAATACTTTCAAGCAGTGATGCCCACAGTAGGGAACTTGAGACACAAAGCGGACCCATGCCTTTCCTCGGCTTCCCTCAAGCTTTCCTGCTTGGAGGGCAAAGGCCTCAAAGAAACAGACACCACCCAGTGGCGATGCATTCCAAACTCCAGCGAGCCCAGAGGACTCTGGCTTCTCTTCACTACTACACCTTTGCCAAGGGCACCGCCCCGGGCTGGAAGCCCCGCAGCCGGCTTTGCCTCTCTCCCCATCCTGCCGTCCCACGTGCAAACGGTCCCCAAGACCCTCCGAGCCTTCCTTCCACACCTCTCCCAGATGTTTCTATTCTGCCCCCCCGCTCCGTTTAGCACTCAAATACCCCACTGCCTCACCTCCCACCAGCGGCAGCCCCCAGCCAGCCACCCCAGCCATAGTCTTTCCCAACACTGCCTGTCTTATCTTCCCCAAATGTCCCTTCTCCCAAAACACTGCTCTCCTAGGACACTCCCAGTGGCTTCTAGTGTTTATGAGAGAAAATCCAGACTTCTCTGCCTGTTTTCTTTCATTTTAATGGGCATTTTTCCCCTTCATTTTAATGGACCTTTTTTTTTTTCTGGTTAAAAAAAGAATGCATGCAGATGATACAAAGCTTGGAAAATACCGAAAAGGCTAGATCATAGAATAAAACGGATCCATCCATAATCTCCACACCGGAAGAGACTTTCGATGCATTGCCCTTCTTCTGCTGTGCCTGGCCTCTACAGGCCTCTATAGAAGTCCTCCTTTTGCTGGGCCTTACCTGCTTTCCCACCCGTCTTGGCGTGAGCCCTGGCTCCCGCGGGGCACACAGCCCACACAGCCCCACGTCTGCTTTCCCGAGGCAGAGCACTGGACTCTTCCCAGCCCCCACTTTCCAGTATCTGTACCAATACCTATACTCCTCTCCCTTTAAGAACGGCATTGCGATCGCCAAACTGTGGAAAGAGCTGAGATGCCCTTCAACAGCCAATGGATAAAGAAGATGTGGTCCATGAGGAATTCGTAATCTCAGGAAACAAACTGAGGGTTGCTGGAGTGGTGGGGGGTGGGAGGGCTGGGGTGGCTGGGTGATGGACACTGGGGAGGGTATGTGCTATGGTGAGCGCTGTGAAGTGTGCGAGACTGTTGAATCACAGACCTGTACCTCTGAAACAAATAATACATTATATGTTAAAAAAAAAAAAAAAGAAGAAGATAGTAGGAAGGGAAAATATGAAGCAGGGGAAATCGGAGTGGGAGACGAACCATGAGAGACTGTGGACTCTGAAAAACAAACTGAGGGTTCTAGAGGGGAGGGGGTGGGAGGATGGGTTAGCCTGGTGATGGGTATTGGGAAGGGCACGTTCTGCATGGAGCACTGGGTGTTGTGCGCAAACAATGAATCATGGAACACTACATCAAAAACTAACGATGTAATGTATGGTGATTAACATAACATAATAATAAAAAAAAAGAAAAAAAAAGGAAGATGTGGTCCATATATACAATGGAATATTACTCAGCCATCAGAAGGGATGAATACCCAACTTTTGCATCAACATGGATGCGACTAGAGGAGATTATGCTAAGTGAAATAAGTCAAGCAGAGAAAGTCAATCATATGGTTTCACTTATTTGTAGAACATAAGGAATAGCATGGAGGACATTAGGAGAAGGAAGGGAAAAATGAAAGGGGGGGAAATCAGAGGGAGAGACAAACCATGAGAGACTATGGACTCTGAGAAACAAACTGAGGGTTTTAGAGGGGAGGGGGTGGGGGGATGGGTTAGCCCAGTGATGGGTATTAAGGAGGGCACGTATTGCATGGAACACTGGGTGTTACAGGAAAACAATGAATCATGGAACACTACATCAAAAACTAATGATGTAATATATGGTGATTAACATAACATAATAAAATTAAATTAAAGAAAAAGGAAAGAACAGCATTGCGACTAAGAAGCTGTGTGCCCTCAGGCAAATTCCTTAACCTTTCTGAGCTGCTGTGTGATCATCTTGTCTTCCCTCCTTGGCCTTCCCACTTGAGGAAGGCTCTCCTTTCCCATGTCCACTGGCCATTAGCCCTTGGGTCTGCTGTGACAGTTGTTAGCCCAAGTGTTGACACATGTGCTTCTTTTAGAACTTCAGAAGAACTGAGCACAGTTAACATTTACAGATTCATTAATTGACTGCTGTCTGTGTTTGGAAAGTCCAGCCTGAATCCCTTCCGGTGCACCTCCCACCCACTGCAGGGGGCTGGTCTGGGGGAGGCAGAGACTGACACAGCTTCAGGTGGCCGCTCCACCCCACACCTAGGACTCCCTGCCTTCTGTGGCCCTCTAGGTTAGGCAGAGACCAAAGGGGCTTACAGAACAGTGGTCCTGGCTCCCCTCCCCGTCTTCCCTCGTGGGGGTGTTCAGTCCCCACAGGAAGGAGCCAGCTTCTCTAGGGCTGGGTGCCCCCAACATCACATCCTGATTCTCTGACTATCTGTCAGCAGTGCCCGCCTCCCCCCCCAAAAGCGCAAAGAAAGCCTCCACTTCCTCAGCCCCCATGCTGTGCGAGCATCAGAAAGGGGAAGAGGCTAGAGCCACGGAGGGACAAGGGACATGTCTCCACAGCAGCCATTCTGAGAGCATGTTAAAAGTGCCTAAGAAATGCTCTGATCCTGACACCACCCTGCCTCACCGAAAATGACTCTGGACCTTTGAATTCATGGTATACAGGGTGATGTGTGCAGGCCAGACAGCTTGAGAGATAAGAGACACAACATTCAGCCTGCTGGTCTGCACACTTTGGAACATGCCCATTCTCTAGATCAGCACCTTTACCCTGGCAGGAAAGGGCAAAATTTCCCCCCACGATACACACCCCGACTTCCCTGGACCCTGCACTCCCCTCATGCAGCAGTCACACCTGTCAGCCCCGGCCACCCCTCTCTGCGGCTGACTGCCCCCTCACCCCCCCGCCTTCACCCAGCATGTCCTCCTCAGCCTTCCACCCTGGGGCCCCCTGACCTTTCCCTGGGATGGGCTGGCCTAAATACTGTGATAAGAGGAGCCACGGAAAGGGGCTTGGATTGCTGCTTCTAAAGACAGCAAAAGCAGGGATGAGCCTGGGGTTCCTCCAGATGAGGCCTTGTCTGGGAAAGGCCGTGAGCTTCAGAGTGACAGGGAGGCAGTCCGAGGAGGAAAGCCGATCTGTGCACTCATGCGCACACACAGAACACTAGCCCACTGAAGAACACTTACAGCTTACCGAGGGCAGGTACTGCCGTAATTACTTTCCACGCATGAAGTCATTTTGTCCTTAAAATAATCCTACGGGTTGGGTATTTTTCCTGTTTTACTGAGGAGGAAGGCAAGGCTGGGAGAGGTGAAGGAACTTGCAGGAGAAGTGATGGGCTCAGTGAGCTGAAGAGTCAGCATTTGAACAGAGGCAGCCCAGTTCCTAGCACCGGCCCTGCCTACATCACTGTATGCTGCCCCTCGGCAGGCAGGGTGGGTGCACACTTTCTGAGAGCCCTAGAACCTTCTCTCCCTTACACAGACGTTCATTGAGCAAACCCCTGCGTGCGAGTCCCCTGCAGACTTTCTGGTGAATGAGACTGTTTTGGTGAGGAAAGTGGTGACCCCTGGCCATTTCCCCTCCTGCCACAGAGACGCAGGGGCCTGAGCTGCTGGTGCCACCATTTACTTTCACCATGACATCAGTGTTCCTTTGAGTGGATCGGCTAGAATTCTTTAGCCATCCTCAACAACCTTCTCGTTAGGCCACTCCCAGCCTACAAAAAGAACCATCTGTATTTACTGCAGGTAAATCTAAATGAGCACATCCCCATCTTCTCCCCAGGGTCTAAACCTGTCTGCAGCAGTGACATTGGGCTCCCCGTGGCCTGGAGCCTCCCAGATGGAACATTCTCCAACCGTACCCCAGTCTACCCTTGGGTATCCTCTAGGCTCCCCATGCTAACTTAGGGCCTCAGCTCATGTGGATTCTTAAACATACTGCAGCAAGCACTGGCAAGGCCTCACCATTCTGCTTTAATTATCCAGACCCCTCTTTGCAGCCTTCCATACTTCGGCAATGACCTCTGCCTGACTCTTTGGTTGGCAAGACGGATCATTTTCTTTCCTAATGTATTTTACACTGGGGATGGACTGTGTATACATTGTTTCTCTTAAAGCACTGTTAAAGTGTGTAAAATAAGAAGTGAAAGGTAGTTTTGGGGGGTTCTCGGCACAACTCTTCAGCCAGGCTCATTGGAAAAAAAAAAACAACCTAAGCTTTCCTTTGATACCTTTTTAAATTAGTGCTCAAACACCAATTATCGGTGTCTGAGAATTCTTCAGACTAATGGCACAGTCCCTTGAATTAACATTTAATACAACAAAATCCCAGGACAACAAAAGAATTAAAATGACCCCAGAGTCTGTAGAAAAGATTTGTCTAGATTAATGAGCACTTTTCTGAAGTCACAGTTGAATCACAGTTTGAGTAAGTCCCGTCATTCTACCTCATTTACAAAAAATGCTACCGTCAGTGTACGGACAACCATCTTGCTCCAACAAATGGTTTGGGATTGATTCTCCAAACACTCACAGAACTCAGGCTACAAGTTCAGCAACAGGCTGTGTGTGGCAGTTCCAGAAATGACTCAGTCATTCTCTGTCCATGAGGCATTCAGTCTGGTGGGGGAGCCAGGCGCATATACAATGAAATAAGTGCTTAATACATGGCTCCATGGAAAGGAGCTCCAAAGGAAAGTACCCAGCCACACGGGGTGTGGAGGGGGGCGCGGCTAGTCGAGGGTGAGGGGAGTACAGGGTGGGGGGTTGGGACTTTTCCTACTAGAGGTGATTCATCATTTTGTTGGGAGGGAAGCCAAGTCAGCAAGGTAGACTGCAACTCATCAAACAAAAACCAGAGACAGGGTTAGTACCAGAGACGTACATATTGCTAGTCTGGGTTTCTGGTTCTCATTAGGGCTCTACAGTTCCCGGGACATACAGGAGCCTGGAAGAGTTGCTTTTCCGTACATCCCTTCTTAATGGCCAAGGAAAAGGCTTTCTTGATTATTCTATTTAAAACCATCCTCCCCCCTCATCCACTATATAGAAATCTACTAAATATCCTAAGGCTTGATTTTTTGGTCCTTTTCAAAAAAACCCATCTTCTATATGGGCACTTTCCAAACTTCACAACCAATCAGCACTCTGGAATGGGCCCCTAGGCCTTGGGGACTATTTGGTCTTCAGGGCCCCACCCACAACTAATGGCACAATGCGCTGGGTTCATGCAAACACAGGTCAGCTGCCTTTTCAACATTTTACTTACAGTTTAAAGGAGGCACGCAGGGGAGACAACAAGCATGCCCCTGCGTGTGAGTGTGTGTGTCTGTGTGATGTGCAAACAGCAGATTCTATCTGCGTGTCCAAATCCAATGAGCACAAATCCTAGTGAGCCCCGGAGACAGATGTGGCCGGGTCCGGCCAAGTTGGGGAGGAACATGAAGCTCGAGGCAGAGCTTAGAAAGGCTTGGCTTGCTGATTAAAGTCCAACACACTATGCAACTTCAAAACATGTTTATTTAGACGTAAAGTTCCTCTAAGACCCCATAAATAAGATCTTGGCCTGTTTTCAGAGCATATTGTGACTGTCGTGGCCTCCTTTTAACTTTGGTGCCTACAATTTACGCTGGGGACCTGAGTGGATCACTCCACTCCAGTAAATTAATAAATAAAGCAGCAGAAAGGAAGACGGCAGGGTCATGAGGCCCGGGCTTTCATGCCTCTTCTTTCTTCATAACTGTTTCCAGATGTGGGGATTGGCGCCGTGCCAGCTCAGTGACAAGAACGAATGAAAGTCCTTCCTCCCTAGCTAACAGCAGGCGGCTACCGGTCCCCACAGGATGGCCTGTTTGTGTTTGCATTTCAGAGGGACTCCCTTGACTGGAAGCATGGCCCCTGTTGAGTGTGTCGCTGGCAGGGGCCATGGGCTTACCTGCGGCCAAACACAAGCACCGCGGTGCAAGGTGTCTCCTGAAAAAGGTGGCTGGGGAAAACCCCATACTTAGAAGAGCAGTCCTGGACCATGGAGAGAGATAGGGCCTGGATTTGGGGTCCCACATCCCAGCAGTAAAGAAATGGCACATGCATGCTTGGTAGCACGGGACCCCGTCTTTACCATCGATGAAATGCTTCCTCTGGAGCCGCTGAGAGGACAGTCAGGAGATGCTGCACTCCCGACTTCTGAGGGCTTACCGCCTGAGATGGGGCACACACCCACCCATGAAACCAAACCAAAGGAGTGACCCTGGCCAGAAGAGATTTGTCAGGAGAGATGTCCTGGAAAACATGCACGTTCGAGATCTCATAAAGGACAGTCAGGGCTACTTTTCGGGAGCAAGAAGAAGTGCTCCTAGAAGATGGCAGGCTCTACCGCGGTTCAAGTGGCCAGTCTCCGTGCGTGGGGGAACTTCGCCCTCAACCTCAGACCTCGGTCAATGGAGCAGTCAGGCTGCCAGGGGCCCAAGGCCCGGAGGCCAGGCCAGCAGAGCCAAGGGCTCTCGCATTCTGCTTCAGTCCTCTTCTGACTTTTGGGGAAGTCTCCTTCTAATGATTTTTATTTGCCAGCCAACCTGCTCATCACAATCACAGGGAAAATAAACTCTGTATTTTTCAAACTGGAAACATATAAATTAGTTGCACATCAAGGTGGCCTTCTCTAGCAGACAGATAGGGAGTCTGTTTGCCTGCGTGGTCGTATCATTGACCACCCCAGAGCCAACCGTAAGAATGAATTTCATTGTTTCTAGAATACAGGTAGCACTTTACTTGTGGATTTCCAAGAAAATCTCGCAACTGGGAATGCTCTGAAAAATCACAGAAAATCTTTGCTTTCATGCCTCAAAGGACGTCTGATCTCAGTTGGTTTGCCTTGCAGGGAGCAGAGCTTGCTTCTTGTTTCATTTGCAGGAGTTCATATTTTGCAAACTGGAACAGAAAGCCGCAGAAAGTGTGAGGGTGAGGGGGTGGCCAGGGCCAGTTTGGGGAAGCAACAAGGCTGTGTCTGTCTGCTGGTGACAGGATCTGACCTTTGGTCACAGAGCGAGAGTGTAAATGGACAATCCTGCTCTCCCGTCCCTGCGGCTGACTCTGTGCCCTTCTCTGGTCTTGGAATGGAAAGGCAGGCTGAGACAAGCCACACATTTCCTCCATCCTACAGGCCCAAAGCCCCAGCCCCAGGGCTACTAGGTGTGTATGCCACTTGCAGGTGAAAAGCTCCTTACATAATCCAGATTTGGGAACAATGCATAAGATATTTTAGACCATGGCTTCCTGGGGACTCGTGTCTTAGGGGCCAGCAGATGGAGTTCTGTTAGCCCCTTTCCTGGCCCTGGCTCGACTGGGTTCCATGCAGTGCTGCCCAGACCCAGGGATGCATGAGATGAGCTCCGAGAGGCAAAAAATGAGCAAATATGGGGGTAAACACAAAAGATGCAGAAAATTGTGTTTTCTAGAAGCATACCATGATCTGGGAGGGCCAAAAAAGGCAAGAAATCAAGCTTAGGACTAGGAAATCCTCATCTCTGTGGTCAAGTTTACTAAGTCTTTCCTGTTCTCAAAGCTCAGCACACTCTTCCTTACCTCCAGGACAATGGACACACTGCTCCTGCCATCTGGCTTCTACTTGTCCATTTGCTTTTAGCTTAGATGACACTTCCTCCAGGAAGCCTTCCCTTCCTTGATGCCCCTTCTCTGGGCTTGCACTGGTCCCTATTTCTTCTCCTACTATGGCATCTTTCAGTGTTGCAATTGTCTGGTGATATCTAGACTGCACGTTTGGTGAAGGCAAGGAAGTGCCTGCCTCACTCACTACCCCATTCCCAGAATTCGTTCACCGATTCATGGATCTCTTCATGGAGATCTGGTGTGAGCCAGTCAAATGATCAAAGAAAAGAGACGTCATTGTGTGGCTTTATTACTCAGAGGAGGTATGGTGGAGGACGTGCACTGTGATGTCTTCTTTGAGGAAGCTGGGACAGGGAAGACAATAGAAGGCACGGAACCTCGCTGCATGAGGCTACCACCCCCACGGGGTGTTCTGTTCCATGGGAATAAAATCTGGGAATCATTAATAAGGCGGAAGGGCGCTTACATTCAGGGAGCTCCCACCACATGCCAAGATGGTTTTCCAGATGCCAACCATGTTAATAATATCTGCCATTCATCCAGAACTGGCTGCAGGCCAGGCCACTTCTTGGGCTCTCTCATTTGCTCTTTCAACAACCCTGCTGAGCAGAGACGGCTGTTCTGTTTTTGTAGATGAGGGACTGAACCTCACAAAGGTGGGATGGGGCCAATGCTGCATGGCCACTGAGCCAAATTTTAAAGGTGATATTTAAAGATTTTAATTGTACGTTTAAACAACAGCCAAAGATGCCAGAGTACTGTATTTTGAATATGGACATCCCCTTATATTTTTATCAAAAGACTGGAACTGTAGATTTAGTTCATGCAATTTATAGAAAATGTCTGCTTCCTATCAACTCTACCCCTTACCAGCCATGTGACCTTGGGCTAGTTACTTAACCTCTTCTAAGTCAGGACTCTCTATAAATTGGGAATAAAAATAGTACCTAATTATAGGGCTGTTGGGAGAATGAAAATAAGCTAACTCATGTAAGGTGTTTGGAATAAGGACTGGTCCATACTGCTAAATAAGTGTTCGCTATCATTATTATTATTTAAAAATTTTATATGATCTAATTGCAAAGTCAGCCCTCATTGTCAATATTAATCAAAGCTGACTTACTTTTGGACGGAAAAGTGTCATTTCATTTTTTTTTTTTTAAAGAGAGAGCATGCGCCTGAGGTGGGGGAGGGGCAGAGGGAGAGGGAGAAGCAGACTCCCTATTGAGCAGGGAGTCCGATGTGAGGCTCGATCCCAGGACCCTGAGACCATGACCTGAGCTGAAGTCAGACGCTTAATGGACTGAGCCACCCAGGCTCCCCTGACTTCACTTTTTTAATTCAAATAAACACATTGCTACAGGCCCTCCTGAGAACCATCTCCCTTACGGGTTCTGAGTCTAGCAGAGACAGAGAAGGCTCTGTGTCCATGAAGCCATGCACAGTATCTTCACTACTTCTTGCTTTGATCTCAAGAGCCGGCATTTTCTAGTTGCCCTTCGGTAGGTATCGTGGGGACTTTGCATCCGGCCTCAATGCCCCATCCATGGCAAGCCCGATGAGAGGGAAATCTTGTCTTTGCAAAGTGTGAGGGAAGAGACTGGGAAGGAGAGGGAGGAGGGCTAGGCAGGTCTGCATGGAGGAGGGTGATCTCAGGCAGATCTGTTGTGGGAGAGCACACTTGGGAAGCTGAGCAAACAGAATCTGGTAAAACCTGTGCATGCCCACACAACCCCTGGGAGGTCTTCCTCTAGCCCTGGGGGTATGTGTGCTTCATTTTTTTATTATTATTATTATTTTATTTATTTATTTATTTATTTATTTTTTAATTTTTTTTATTTTTTATTTATATATTTATTTATTTAGACCATGAGCAGGGAGGGGCAAGGGAGAAGGAGAGAATCCCAAGCAGGCTCCACACTCAGTGCCGTGCTAGACACGGGGCTCGATCTCATGACCCCGAGATCGTGCCCAGGGCCCAATCAAGGGCTCGAAAATTCAGGCAGGGCCTGAGAACCCTTCAGTCCTGCAGACCGTCTCCATGCCCACTGGGGACTATTTGGCATGGCAATTTGTTTCATTAAATTAAAGCTCTTTTAAAATTATTCCTCTAAGGGGAGTGGGCAAAACCCACATCAGGCAAGTTGCTTTGATCTCTGCAACATAAAAGCTGTCTGGAAATACAAAGTTTTCTATCATTTGTAGTAATGTTAATACAGAACTTCAAATGTGGGCCCCCTCCCTTCTAAATAATAGCCTTACTCTTTGGTGGGATAAGATAGGTTCACTACCACAGCCAGCAGAAACCTGACCACCAACTTCAAAGGATGCGTTCTCCAATCTCTCCTTCCAGCTCCCTCTAGCAGCCTGAGCCTGGCCTCAGTACAAACCCATAATAAATGTTGTTTTTTAATGTAGAGACATGCACTAGCATTTAGGCTTGGACTCCTCCTCTGTTTTCCCTTCATGCTATGAAAATCATTCAGTGATTTGCTCGGGCAATGAACCAGATACTTAATGTCTAGAAACAGGATGGAGGGAGGAGGGCTCCCCCCACCATCATGTGCCTTTAAGCAGGGCTGACCTGTGTCTTCCTCCCCAGGGACCTGAGGCCCAAGCTCCTTTAGTGTTGGGAGGCCTTCTTCACTTTCACCTTTTGCCCTTGCCAGGCACCCACCCACCTTTTTTTTTTTTTAATTGAAGTATAATTGACATATAACCTTGCATTAGTTTTATTTGTACAACATAATGATTTGATACATCTCCCAAAATGATTACCCTAGTAAGTCTAGTCAATATCCATCACCATATATAATTAACAATTATTTTTCTCTTCTGATGAGAACTCTTAGCAACCTTCCAATTTGCAATTCAGTATTATTAACTGTAGTCACAATGTTGTACGTTACACCCTCAGGACTTTATAAGGGGAGGTTTGTAACTTTCTACCCCCTTCACCCATTTTGCCCACTACACCTATCCTCCACTCCCTCACCCCCAGTCTGGCAACCACCAATCTGTTCTTTTTAGAATTCCACATATAGATGAAATCATACAGTATTTGTCTTCCTCTGTCAACTTATTTCACTTTGCATAACACCTTCAAGGTCCATCCATGTTCTGGCAAATAGCAGGATTTCCTTCTTTTTTTCTAATATTCCATCGTGTGTGTGTGTGTGGTTGTGAGTGAGTGTGTGTGTGTGTGTGTGTACACCTCCCCTTTTCTTTTATACACTCATCCATCAATGGCACATTAGGCTGCTTCCATATCTTGGCTATTATAAATAATGCTGTAATGAACACAGGTGTGTAGGTATATTTTCAAATTCGTGATTTGGTACCTACTTTCTCTAGGGCTCTGCCAGCCTATTTTTTAGACAGGGTTCTGATAAGCATCAGTGTGGATCACATTCGATGTTCATGTCTCCTCTGAGATCAGCATTTGTACTGACAAGGTTGCAGGGGTATGGCAGGATTTACCGAAGAGCCAGAAATGTCTGCCTTCTTTTCTTCTTAGCACCAAACCATAGGTCTCAAGAGAAATTTGAGAAGGTATTCCTTCCTTAGTACACATTACTTAAGAGGGAGAAGATTTAACAGAGATAGAAATGAGTCCATCTCTCCATGTCTCACCTAGCCTTGCTATGTTAAGGCAGCACCCCCACAAGGCCCCCGATTAGAGCAGGGCAAATTTACATCATGCATTTAAAGGATTCGCTCTAGTGTTAGGCTTGGAACGGGCTGCAGAAGCTGCTGGGAGGTGTCCCGAGATCTTTAGGGACACTTAGCCTTGGATCACATTTGGCTGAGGACAAGCCCTGCGGAAAGGGAAGGGGTAGGGGAAGGGGCCTCTGAAAGCTGCTCCTTCCCTGGGACTTTGTGAGGAGGGCCGCCTGCCTCATCCTGAGTCGGAAGAAGCTGCCCATCCTTCTCCAACTTTTGTCTAAGTGTCCGTATCTCCACGGATGTTTCCAGCACGCCCCACTGCAAGGCCTCACTCTCACACAGAAACTGCAGCCCAGGGTGGGAAACACTTGAGCTCTCTGCACCAAACACCGACAGGCTTTCGTTTGCACCTGCCTATACATTCGTCTCGTCACAGATAACAGCACCACCGTCGAAGCTCTAAATTCTAAATGGCCCCTCACTTCCAAAAACTCTTTGAGAATAATGCCACCTCAAAGTCAACCAGGCCCTCAGAGATTTCTATTTCGACCTCAGAATTTCTGATGAGAACTGCAATTTTGCTACTTACTGGGAAAAGCATGAATTAGACACTTGTAGTAAGAAGAGGAAACGGCTTACCAAATATCAGCATTAATTCTCCAGATTCCGTTTAATTACGCAACATGTTCTTCCTCTTCCTCAGTGAACATGAACAAGCAATTGTCTGAAATAGTAAATAGACAAAACCACAGTGAATACTAACTAATAAATCCTAAAATTATGTGTGTGTGCTCTTCACGGGCAAAGACAAGCATACGGCGGGATTCCTGCCCCCAGGTTCTTGGAGACTCCAGGAAACCATTTTCCAAGCTCGTCTCTGAGTTACAAAACCACAGGCCAATAACAATAAATAGTTAGCTTTTAAATTGTTGGCTGTAACCACAGACAGTAAATGATGCCCTTATTCACCTAGGGAGAATAATCATCAGGTGAAAGATCCTCTCTTGTTCTTCAGCCATGATTTGTTTCAAACGCATGTATTCAGCCCACATTCAATGTTCTCACATATGTGAACACTTAGACATTAGGAGACATTTCCCGTTAGCTGTCATCGTGCACTGCTCTTCACTTAAAAAAAAAAAAAGATTTAAAAGATTATCAAATAAAAAATATTTCAAAGCTTAGAACCAATCCTCTTATTGTGTTCATAACTCCTTTCTACCTCTTATTATAAGGTTAGATCAAGCAACACTTTTGGCTCTTTCCCCAAACACTCAGACCTATTTTATGTGAGGTGTGAGTCACAGTGGCATGACTTTTCATGGTTCGGAACAGACTCCTGCAGTGAACATTAAAATGGTTCTGAAGTTATTGGTGATGATGCACTGGGAACGAGACATTTATCCAAGTGAAGAAAAACAAAATAGGAAAGTGTTGCCTGCCAATTTTAAATAAAAAGAGCTAATTGTCTTATATGAGTATGTCACTAAGAAGTAGGGAATCGTGGCAGGGCCTGGGAAGAACAGACATTAGCGAGGAGTTCCGTTGCAAATGAAATAATTTAAGCTCTAGGGTAAAATGTGGACTCGTGTTTCGTGTCTTCTCCATTCAATGTTGTTTTCTGTGTGGTAAACTTTATGATGGCAATTTCAATAGACAGTGAAGTCAGTGATTTCCTAAAATGTCTATTTGAATGCAAACATGATTTAACATATGTGGAAGGAGACAGAAATGATTGACGTATTTATATCTAGGGCCTTTGCCCTTTGACACCCCCATCTAAGGAGAGCTTCGTTTCTGCTGGACCACTTACTGGAAATTTTTTGTTTTCAAATCAGGATATCAGGGCAAGGAAGAAAGAACCAGGAAGGAATGAGGAAGAAGCAGGAGGAGAAGGAGAAAATTGCGAAGTCTTCATTGATCTGACTCAGCACTGTGCACCAGAAATATAACATGAGCTACATACGTCCTTTTAAATTTTCTAGTAGCCATACTAAAAGAGCAAAAATAAACAAGTAACATTGATTTTAAGTACATGTTTTATTTAACCCAATATATTTAAAACATTATCATTTCAACATATAATGAATATAAAAAATTAGTCAGATATTTTAAATTTCCTTTTTTCTCCCTTTTTTAAGTAGGCTCCATGCCCAATGTGGAGCCCAGTGCAGGGCTTGAACTCACAACCTCGAGATCAAGACCTGAGCTGAGATCAAGAACCAGATGCTTAACCAACTGAGCCACCCAGGTGCCCCTAAATTTCCTTTTTTAATTTCATACTATGTTTTCGAAATCCAGTGTGTATTTTACACCTAGTGCCCATCTCCATTCAGCCCAGCCATACTCTAGGTGCGTAATGGCCACACGTGGACAGCGGCCACCGTGCTGGACAGCACAGATCTGGTAATGAAATACGAAGAGGTGGAATAAAAGTAAAGAAGAAAGGCCATATGGGCTGTGGGGCGTTAGGAGCTTTGGCAAGGGTGAGGATTTTGAAGAAATCTGTGCTGGAGCCGCTGTGAACTGTCAGGTGTAAATGAACAGAACTGCCATGAAGCATGTACTTAGATCCCCTTCAGAATTTTCAAAAAGTAAAAATTTAAAAACTTGAGCAACTTTGAGATTCATTTGGATAGACAGTCTGTTTCTTGAAACCGGACTATTGGTCCTGGCTTTATCAAGGTTTCATATCCAATCATAAATGGAAGAGAGGTAAAGGAAAATGTAGGGTGGAAAGATGCGGGAGGTTGAGGGCAGAAGCCAGAGCTGTATTTTTATCCTGATGGGCACAAAGAAGGCCTGTCCCTGGTCTGGCCTAGGTCGCAACCAACGCAGGAGGCCACAAAGTCAGCACGTCGGTCAGCCCCGAGAGAGAGCTTCGGCTGTGACAGCACACTGGGGTTGTGGAGCAGTGGTCTCAAAACCCTTGGGGGAGACGGGCATGGCCATGCGGCAGAGACTCTGACATGCAGGTGTGGTGTGGGTGGTGCAGTAGCAGGGGACAGGGTAAAGGATGCCTGTCACCAGCCTGCTGCCCTTGGGCGTTACACACTGTAGGTGCACCGCAGCTAGGAGATGAACAGGACAGACTGATGCTCAGGCCTTCCCATGCGGGCGCAGCCCAAGAGTCAGGGGGGCCCGGAGATCTGAACCCATCCCATGTCACAGGAGAGTCAAAGTCATCCCAAATCAGCAGCTCAGCGCCATTCTGGTGGCCATTTTGTGGGATCCTGTGAAAGAAACACCAGGCTGCTCTGGGAGAGTGGGCTCCTACTCATCAGACCATCATCCTGGAACTGGACCCTATCCGTAGGGCCCCAGGATAACCCCATGGATGTGAGTCCTCGAGTTCCTCAGAGCATCTGGTGGACTCCATGTAGGTGAAAGAGGCTCAGAGGCCCTAAAGGGAAGAAAAGAGGACCAGCTCATACAGATGGGACTGATCCCTCCTGCTTCAGTAATTTCAAGGAAGTTACTCCAAAGCATGGGGCCCCCTGAGGCTTGGGGCCCAGGACAGAGACTCCACTTTGCAGGACTAAGGGCATTTGGGAGGAAGCTCTGCTAGAGTAAGAGAAAATAAAGTCAATACAAAGAAACAGAGTGAGGGAAGCCAAGCGACAGAGACAGTCCTGCTGACACTGAGCCCTTCAGGTGAGTTCAACCACTGTGATTCTCGGTCTTGGCAGTCAACAAATTCCCTTTCTGACTTTAGCTACTTTGCATGGTGTCTCTGTCATTTACAACTAAAAGAGGGCTTTAGCGCTTTCAAGCCCGAAGTTGTGGTTTCCATCCTCAGGGGAGCCAGTCCCTCTCCTCTACAGGTCCCAACATGCACCGGAGGGGTAAAGCAAGCAAGGTTAGAGCAAAAGTGCAGGGGAAGTCATCTCCCTCCCTTAAAAGAAGCACGAGAGCGTGAAGGGTCATCCCCATGGAAGGCCGAGACCCTGGTTTTATCACGAGGTGTTCTCAAAATGCCTCCATGAACAGATTTGTGCCACCCTCCTTCCCCCAGCTCCAAGCACCTAGTGGCTTCACAATGCATGCAGACTGATCCGTGCCATCTGGCCCCAGCCCACTCGTTTCTTCAATCCCACGCCACCCACTCCCCACTTCCACACTGCACTCCTCAGCCATCTGGACTTCTTCCTGTTTCTTTAACATGCCCAGTTTAGTTCTGCCTCGGGGCCTTTGCACTAGCTGTCTCCTCCATCTGGAATGCTCTTTCCTCTGCCTTACTTCTCTTTGTCTTCAGATCTCACTTTAAAGGACATAAATCTTCCCTGACCCCTAGCACTCTCTGTCATCCTATTTTCATTCCTTTAACTACTGCTGCTATTTGATTTGTTTTGTTGGTTGTTTATTATCTGTCTCCTCATTGTAGTTAAACCCCTTGTGGGCAGGAATCTTATTTGTCTTGTTCACTGCTATATCCTTGGGATCTACCTGGCACACAGTAGATGCTCAGTAAATATGAATCAGTTACAGAAACTGAACGCACACAGGCTGGTTGGGTGGACAGACACAGCTTGTCTTCCTAGGAACGCTGTCCTCTCAGCTCCTTAGCGAAGTCTGGAGCTGACTTACTTATTCGGCTTAGCCAGTCACTGCTGAGCACGCACTCTGCATAGGCTCCGTCTGAGGTGGGAAGTGCACACGGTTCTCAACCTGCAGGAGCACAGACTGATGGACAGAAAGACCCATGGACAAACACGAGACAGTATGAAAAATGCTGTGATTGAGCTGTGGAAACAAAGAGAAGGCCACGATCTTTCTGATGGGCGCAAGCCCTTCAGGCAGCCAAGTCAGGGAAAGCCGCAGAGAAGGAGCCAGCCTTTGGGATGTGTGCATTTCCCTCTCTTGCAACATCTCGCAGCTACGAATTATAAAAACAATTCTCCCCACTCTTGTCTCTCCCTCAAGTATGGGTATAGGTGAGAGGTACCAGTGTGACTTAGTCCTCAAAGAAGTACACCAAATACTAGGACAGCTTATTATCTATTCTGTTTGCATGTCAACAACCAATTTTATTATTTATGCCCCACAAGTGAATTTCACGTTAACCTGAATATCTGGTTTTGGTGGTGTTTTCTAATCTGCTAAATTAGCTAACGGCCCCTCCTATCCTGGCTGGGGCTAGGGAGATCTCACAGGAGACATGGTGGAGAGAACCTGGACCTCCTGCTCAGGGGGACAGCCAGCCAGCAGTGTCCCCATGGTGGGACAGTCCCTGAGGCCCCAGGTCTTCATCCCACTGTCCCAACGTGGTGGTGGTGGGTCACCCCTAAGACCAGCCTCCTCAGACAGCAGGGCCGCCCCGCTCTTTACCATGGGTGCTGACTCACCTCAGCCTGTCAGACGCTCATAGAGAATATGGAATTTTGACTACAGGAAGGAAATCTACCTGGAGCAGAGCAGGCTCCAGGACAGGTCCTGAGGTCTTTGCACACCCTGATGTATCAGAGGTTACTCACTCGAGCCTGAGATCCCTTGTCTAAACACGGCCTGACAAAAGGGTCATGGCTCACTGTCAGAATGAAGGAACGCCCAAGTCTTGATGGCTAAATTATGAATTGGTTATAAAAGGGAGAATGGACTCCTCACTTTTCAAAAGTGGCCTGACATCCATTTTACTGCTACACTGAACACACACATGCACACAGGCAGGATGATTCAAATAGACAAGATCTTTGTAAACTGCACACTCATATCATTTACAGGCCATTTTTATGTAAGGAAATCCAGCAGACAAGGAGACAAACAGGAGAGGCTAGAGCTGAGCACTCCTGGTGGGCTGCAGGGCACTCCCAGCATGGAGGCTGGACTCCAGAGGGTGTCTGTAGTTTCTGCTTCTTTGGCCCTTAGAGGTGGTCCATCAGCCCAAGGACAGCCCATCCCTCCTTTCTACAGAATGCCCACTGAATCACAGCAGCTGAAAAAGAGGATGAACGTTGGAGCTGGAGGCATATTGGAAACTCTCTAGACCAATCCCCTCATCTGTAAACAAGACAAGAGAGTTCCAGAAGGGTACCCTGCCTTGTCTGAGGTCACACAGCAAGTCCGTGCTAGAGGCGGGACCCAGAAGCCAGAGTGCCTGAGCCCTGGACCACTGCACTCCCAGTACACCCGTCAAAACACACCGTCTGGGATTGTCGCTTATTTTCCATGTGTATCTGTTCTAGCTCCGTAATGAGACTCTAATCTCCATCGGCTACTTACAGTGCTTTATTCTTTGTGAGCCCCGATAGCCCCTTAATTAGAAGGTTCCTTAGAACTTGAGTTTTTAAATGATTCTTGGTTAACAGCTCCCTACTGATCCCTTCCCAGCTTCTCATGAAAATACCTAAGATGACACCGGAAACAGTAAAAACATCATTGTGTGAATTAGGATCAATATTCAACCAAATGCCAGGCAAGAAACTGGATTAAAAATGCCATTTCTGGGGTGCCTGGGTGGCTCAGTTGGTTAAGCATCTGCCTTCGGCTCAAGTCACGATCCCAGAATCCTGGGATCGAGAGCCCCACGTCCGGCTCCCTGCTCAGCGAGAAGCCTGCTTCACCCGCTGCTGCTCCCCCTGCTTGTGCTCTCTGTCAAATAAATAAATAAAATCTTTTTTTAAAAAATGCCATTTCAGGACCTCCCATTCTGTGAGCCAGGGAGTCAGTCCCTAAAAACCAGAACCACAGGGCTGACCTATCCAAAACATCAGGACACTGTCCAGAGTACTCTGCATCCACGGGCACCCCTCTCCTCATGTCCTGGGAAATGTGGATGGAGAGGAAGCCAGGAGGGGAGTCTTCACAGACATGACACGAAAGTCACAGCCTACAGATGGCACAGCCTGGAGGCAGGCCCGCCAGTGTACTCTTTTTTCCACGATCCCCATTTCTTCCCGGTGTCAGATAGCTCTCCAGTGGGGTAGGAGAAGAAGGACCTGTTCTCAAACCTGCTGGTCACGAGGAATCACAGTCTATGACTCAACTACTGGACAGGGCTTTTGACAGACACCCCACGATGACAGAGGCAGCAATAAGCATAAGCCGCCATGAACTTCTCTCATGGAAATAACTGACCTGTCACTGTGGAGGATGAGCAGAGGGGGAGAAACAATGGTAAGAAAATTAACATTTGAAAAAAAGCATCCAAGTTTGCAGCTTAAGCATCTCTAATGTAATACCAGAAAAAAAAAAACAACCAATCAACCCTCATTCAGTGCATAAGAAGCAGGGCTGATGCCATACTAAAGTGAATGAATAACATGGAGGACAAGCATGAAACTCAGAGAGAAGACAGAGGAGAAGGGCAAATTGGTGGAAATGACAAGGAAGAAGAGGAAAGCTGTGTCGCCTTCACTATCTTACGGAATCCAAGGATTATGGAACAACCAATGGGGCACCTGGGTGGCTCAATTGGTGAAGTGTCTGACTCCTGATTTTGGCTGGAGTCATGATCTCAGAGTCTTGGGACTGAGCCCCATGTCGGGATCCAAGCTCAGCACAGTTGCTTGAGGACTCTCCCTCTCCTTCTACCCCTCCTCCAGCTTGCACACACACTCTCTCCCCCTCTCTAAAATAAATAAATAAATCTTAAAGAAAAAAAAAAAAGAATTCTAGGGTATCCTAAGGAAGAAACTTACACAACCGGAATGAAAGCAATAATGAAAGATATAATTAAAGAAAACTTTACTTAATATGCAACTTGAAGGGGCTCATCACATTAGAAGGAAAAATAAAGAGGGCTGTGCAGAACAGAGTTCATAAAGCATGCCTGAAAGTGCTACCCTTAGGGAGCCTTGCTGGCTGGTGTCTAGGAATTTGGCTGGTCAATCCTTCCCTACACCTGACAGAAAACTTGCCTAACTGGTAGGAGTGGCTCACGGTGCCTAAAATGTTTTTTTTTACAAATACTATGGTTTATGCTGAACACCTGCTCTCCTTCTGGGAGTCTAGAATTTTGGTCCACACTAAGTAGAATGCCTATATGATCAGACACCAATAAAAACTTGAGAATGGAGTCTCTAACAGGCTTCCCTGGGCAGACACATCACACATATGTTGTTCTGTTTTCCTTCCCAGGGGAAGCGTGAGCTCTGTGTGACCCCTCACAGGAGGGAGAGAGTAAAAAGAAGCCTGCACCTATATTCTGCCAGACTCGTTTGTGCTTTTCCCTTATAAGCTAGTGGCATATTCCCATGACTTTGCTGTAATGAATCTTAGCCATAAGGACACTTCATGTAGAGTTTTGTGAGTCATTTTGGTGAATTTCCAAACCTAGTGACAGATGGCCTTCAGGACCCCTCACAGAGGGGCTTCACTTAAAATGCATTCTAACAAAATATTTGAATTTTAAGAATAATTTACTGGGGCGCCTGGGTGGCTCAGTTGTTAAGCGTCTGCCTTCGGCTCAGGTCATGATCCCGGGGTCCTGGGATCAAGCCCCGCATCGGGCTCCCTGCTCCACGGGAAGCCTGCTTCTCCCTCTCCCACTCCCCCTGCTTGTGTTCCCTCTCTCGCTGTGTCTCTCTCTGTCAAATAAATAAATAAAATCTTTAAAAAAGAAGAAGAAGAAGAATTTACTTTTACATTATAAGCATCAAGGAAGAAAACCACAACTTCTTACAAAGAATATAAAAATTGGCTGGCTTCAGACTTCCTTCACCATTCTCTGTGGAGCAGCCTTCAGAGGATTTTGAAGGGAAAGAGTTGGGACCCAATAATTTTGCAGCCTTCAGAGTAAGGGCAATAGACAGACATTCTTAGGTATGCAAGCATGCAAAATAGACTTCCACTATTGACTGAGATCATAAACTCCAAGAATGTAAGAATAGGGAATTCTGGATATGCACTTTTTCTTTTATGGAGATCCCAACCTCATAATCCAGTTGGGTTGCTCTACCAGAGAATTCTGCCAACTTTCACCTCACCTCTTCATATTTTCCCCTAGTGTTTTTCTGCCTCTGCAGTTCTGCTGAGACCAAGAAATGAATTTTTGGTGCCATGTCCCTCACTTTAATTTTAGGAGGAAACTTCTGCTCTGATGGATGGCCACAGAAACTCTCAGGCAGTATACTTCTAGTCTTAATGATTGCTAAACTTAAAGGACATCAATAGGTCCCAGTTTATGAGACTTACTATACTAAGGATTGCTGTGTTGGGTAGCATCCTGAGCTGTACAGGCACTCCATGGGAAAGAAGGAGGGATCAATGAGGGATGCTGATCTTGGGGAAACAAAATGGAACACAGGGATAAATGTGTCACTCTTTGCCATCCCTAATCACATACTCAGGTTACTGTGATTTAAAAATTAATGAACAAAAAAAATCTTAATTTTGCCCACAAAAGAATAGTTGCATAGTATAAGAAAAAAGAGCATTTGAATTTCAATAAGCCTGAGTAATAGTTTTCTGCATTTGAAAAACAAACTGGGAAAAAAAATTCTCCCATTTAATGACTTGGGTCATTTTGTATATGTATGTATGTCTGTGTGTGTGTATGTACTAGTAGAGTTAAAAAAACCACTCAAATGCAATGATTATCTGTCATCAAAACTTTCCCTAAATAGTTTTTGATTTGGACTTCTAACTGTTCCCTGGTTAACTATGCTTTAAAAAACAACTATGTAGTAGATCTCAACTGTATAAAAGTCACGCATATTACAAAGTCATTGCAAACTTACCAAAGTGTTAATCAAGGTTACCTCTGGATGGTGGATTTTAAAAAAATATTTTATTTATTTATCTGCAAGAAGAAAGAGAGAGAGAGGGAGAGAGAGAATGGGCAGGGGGAGAGGCAGAGGGAGAGGGAGAAGCAGGCTCCCGGCTGAGCAGGGAGCCCAACACAGGGCTCAATCCCAGGACCCTGAGATCACGACCTGAGCCACAGGCACAGTTAACTGACTGAGCCGCTGAAGTGCCCCCCGGGTTGGTGGACTTTTGAAGGATTTTTAATTTTCTTCTATTATTTAACCTAGCTATTCTCTGAGCCCCTGCTCGCCATGGGATCCATCCTCTACTTTTCTCTACTTTGCGCTGTGATCCCGGATCTAGAACCTCTATAAGCCACATTGCCCAGGCTCTCTTGCCCTCTAGCTTCTGGTTGGATTTGGCCAATGGGGGTGTCTGGAATAGATCAAAGGAAGGAAACAAAGAGAGGCCAGGGAAATGTAACATTGGAATAACACAGGCATTCAGTTGTATTTCTCAACAGTATGGTGGATCGCTCATGTATGTATTTTACTGCTCCTTCCTGCCTTTTGGAAACTCTTCCCCATGTATATAAATAAATGAGGTCATCTATAAAAGTTTCACAAATTGGAATCTACCCCAAACTTGTTGACCTATAAGATTTCTATTCCTTTCCACAGAGAAGAAATTGAGAAGGCATGTCAGGATGGCACCTCCCGCTTCGGAGCTCCGTGGCAGAATAAAGATGACATCTTAACTCTGAACATGTAGAGACTGGGTGCAGTTCTATACTAAAAAATGTTTAAATTCATGAAATGTTAGCTTTATAATAATTATGAAGAAAATTAAGCAACACTTTCTGATATTTAAAGAAAACACGAATTCCATCACTTAGGTAAGAAATGGTGAGATCTCGGGCGCCTGAGTGGCTCAGTCGTTAAGCGTCTGCCTTCGGCTCAGGTCATGATCCCAGGGTCCTGGGATCGAGCCCCGCATCGGGCTCCCTGCTCTGCGGGAAGCCTGCTTCTCCCTCTCCCACTCCCCCTGCTTGTGTTCCCTCTCTCGCTGTGTCTCTGTCAAAAAAAATAAATAAAATCTTAAAAAAAAAAGAAATGGTGAGATCTCCCTGATGAGTTTGAAATACCAGACCAAAAAATAAATATATAAACATTTCTTCCTCTCATGTTTGTGTTATAAAATAAAACCACATAACTGGGTCAGACTACATGTCAGTTTCAGGATCGATGGGTTACTTGATTTCATTTTCCTGAGCAATCACCTGATAGGGTTTCCTTTCACTTTCTTCCATCACTGAGCCACCCACTCTGACATCTCGGTTCCTGAGTTCATGTTGTGGCGAGTTCAATTTCAAACAGCAGGATAAAATCTATATTCAACATGAATGTTTATGTCATATTGCCGAGGAGACAGAAGGAAGTTTAAAAAAAAAAACAGTAAAGGAAGGAGGTGCAAAGAAAAAGATGGAGAGATCAGCTGAATCACATTTTGAAGCCTCTGACAAAAAGGCAAAAACATCCTAAGATAAATTGAATTGAATTTTATCTTACGATGCAACTGAATAAAAGCAAGACAAACTGAGACACGTATTTGCAATCTGGGCAGCAGAGGATTAATATCCTTAATGTAATAAGCTTCTGCAAGTCAATCTGAAAATGAATCATACAGGAGAAAACTAGGTAAAGAGCAAAAGCGGTAAACTCAGAAAAGAATAAATTAAAATTGACAAGGAAGGAATAAGAAAGTTCACTGCCTGATCACTAAAAAAATGAGTTAAAAGTTTAGAAAGTGAGGTATAAATTTTTAAAAACCCTTGCCAATTTGATAGATGGAAGATTATGATACCCCATGTTGCACGTGTAATTTTTTTCTTAAAGGCGATTTACCACATCTTTCAAAACAGTTTCAGGCATGTATGTCCATGCACACAGAATTCCACTACTACCAAATCATGGGAGACGGGCTTAAAGATATATGGGCTGAGTGATCATCTCAGGGTCATAATGGCAAAATCTGGAACAACCCCAAATCAGGGAAATGGCTACAAAGGTTAAGATAAGCCTATGCAATGGGATGGAGGCAGCTGTAAGAATCACTTGCAGACGACTATTAACTGAATGAGAAATTAGTCCCAATCTATTGTTTATTTTTTTTTTAAGATTTTATTTATTTATTTGAAAGAGAGAGAGGGATCAGGAGGGAGAGGGAGAGAGAATCTGAAGCAGACTCTGCAAAGAGCGTGGGGCCCGACTCAGGGCTGGTCCCACGACTGTGAGATCATGACCTGGGCCAAAACCAAGAGTCAGATGCTTAACTGACTGAGCCACCCAGGTGCCCCCCTCCCATATCTGTTGTTTAGTGAAAAATCAGGACACACACTAGTCTGTATCACACACAGATGTGTGTTGTGTGGTGGTTTTGGGCTGTGGAATCTGGAGTGCCCAGCCTGCTACTGAATCCTGGCCCCACCAACCTCCCTGGGAGTCCTGGGCAGATTCTCTGCCCCTTTTAAACTGCAGAGTCTTCCTTTGTAACGATGGTGGTAATGAAAGTGCTTACCTAACTATATGCAGCCTGAAATCATCCAGGCAGAGTACTTATACACCGCCTAACTCAGAAGTGTATATTAGGTCATTGCTGTTTTTAAAAACAAGGCTGAAAATATTCACGGAAAATAGCCTGGCAGAACACATACTAACCCTCAGTCGAGGGACTGTCACTAGTTTTTGCTTCTTTCTCCTCTTCTGGGTTTTCTGCACCGAAGACAGACTGCAGTTACCATGTTAAAACACACATAAAATAAATACTGCTTTTGAAGGCGGTTACCAGGAGTCTTAAGGAAACAGCTGAAACCCATCTTTCTAGGAAGAAAAGAAAGAAGAAATGGCCAGATGAGGGGGAACCACCCCCACATTCTAGGAAACGAGCGCTGAGCCTCTGGGGCCACGGGGTGGAGGAGGGCCACTCCCCAGCCTGCCAGGCAGCAGGCCCGGGGTCACCGCAGCGATGGAGCCGGGTGCACGCTGCACACTGGCCCATTGTCTCACCAGGGCTGCACCGCGGGCAATGAGAAGCAGATGGGCCAGACGCCGCACGCACGCTGTGCTTTCCCTCACACACACCTCCGACGCAGGGCCTGCGTGGAGCCCCCGGCAAGGCAATCTGCTTTTCATTTTATAGGCAGAGACAAGCTGCCGAGGAAGGAGGGCGGGAGGCCATAGTTTTCAAAGTGTCAGGGGAGTTGATGTAACAATAATTCAATTGTCTCCTATTCTGAAAGGCAAGGCCGTCCAACCTCACTAGGCGTCTGCACCGCCCAGCTGCAAACTCAAGGCCATCTCGCCCTACCTCGGGCGGAAGCAAGTCAACCCCTCAACCTGTGGCCTGGACCCCAAGGCTCTGAGCTCTTAGGACCAGCAGGGGGAAGAATCCATACTGGGGCTTCTTCAGTTTGCATTGTGTAGAGGAGCCAGGAAGGAAAGTTGAGGGGCCGGGGAGCAGTAGGCCTCACCCCCTGCAGCCAAGGGAATCATTATCGACACTGGCAACCAGCGGGTAGCCATCCTGCCCGTGGGGCTCCTACTTCCCCCGGCCTCCAGGCACTCTGCTTTCCTGGATAGGGGCCTGGGCTCTGGAACCAGTGGTCCTGTCCAGGATGTCATCTCAGCTCTCCGCTTACTTGCTGTGTTACCTTAGACCGGCTACATAAACTCTCTGAGCCTTTGTTTCCTCACCAGACAGATGGGCATGGGACTTCTGTTATTTCAGAGAAGATAAGATGACTGCAGGAGATAATGCACAGGTGGGGGCCACGAAGTACTCGGCCCATAATAAGGGCCTGTGAGTGTCTGCTATTATCATTGTTATAACGGTCAGATTCTCTCTGTGTCTTATTTCCCTCTTCTTTACACCATGGCGTAATTTACACCCTGGCAGGCTTTGGGGCCTTATTTCTTCTCACAGCAACAACTGTATTCAGTCTTTGCTGGAGGGGGGGTCCCTGCCTCTGTACCCCACGTGGGTCTCCACCTGCAGTCACCTGTGATTTACATTGTCTTTGAGATGAATCCAGATCATCATATGTGATCCCTGTGTAACCGCCCAACACAGCCCCGGGTTTTTCCCCATCAGGCAGTTGTGTAGCAGGGACAACAGTCTTGAGAGCCAGACAGTGGCTTGTAGGTAGTCCCAGTAGAGGGGTGTCCCCTGAAGCCCTAAAATATGGGAGAATGGGAGAAGAAAGCCAGGATCAGAGGGTTGCAGAGGCAGGTCTAGGAAGAAAATGGTCCCCAGAGGAAGGGGAGCACACAGGAAGCATTTGGGAAGACAAATGCAATCTGAGAAGACATCAGAGAATGCACAGAGTTCCGAAGGAGAGACAGTTCAGTGGCCTTTTGGAGGTGGTGGCAGAAAAGAGAGACCTAAGACAGCGACATCATCAATATGAAAGTCTGTAAAAAAAAAAAAAAAAAAAAAGAATCATAAAGATGCCAACATGACGGACAAACAAATCATAGGCACAGGCAAAGAAAAGAGCGAGGGTCTGTGTGGATTGCATGGCAACTGAGACTTCCAGAAAGAGATGGCAAATAAACTGCATTGAGCATGTCCAAATCAGGTGAGGGTGCATATGACTGGCAGCTTTACCTGGGTATGCTAATTACACTTATTTGTTCTCAAACAAAAATAGCTTATTTGTCATGAGGGCTGAGGTCCCAGACTGTGAGAGAGCATCTTCTCTCAGTGAGCAGGTGGGTAGTTCTGTTTGAATGATGGGAAAAAAACCACGACTATATAGTAATATAGTCACTTTCCATGCAGATTTTTGGGTTGGGTCCTACAGCTATATCTCACAGAAATAAATGGATCCGGAGCCTGGCTAAGATGAGAAGTCCCAGAGAAAATAACTTAAATGTCCACTGACAAATGAATGAATAAGGAAAATGTGGCATATCCAGATACAATGGACTATTACTCAGCCATAAAAAGGAATGACATTTGGAATAACATCGATGAACCCTGAGGGCACTACACGAAATGAAATGAGTCAGGCAGAGAAAGACAAATACCATATGATTGCTCTTACCTGTGGAATCTTAAGAGAAACAAAAAAACAAAAACAAGTTCATAGATACACAAAACAAACTGGTGGTTGCCAGAGGCGAGGGGTGGGGGGGGGCAGTGGGCAAAATGGGTAAAAGTGCATCAAAAGGTACAAACTCCCACTTATAAAATAAATAAATCACGGGGATGTAATACACAGCATGGCAACTAGAGTTAATAATATCGCATTGCGTATTTGTAAGTGGCTAAGAGAGTAGATCTTAAAAGTTCTTATCACAAGAAAAAACTTACTGTGACTTACTGTGGTCATAATTCTACAATATATGCAAATATTGAATCATTATGTTGTAATGAAACTAATATAATATTGTATGTTAATTATGCTTCAATTAAAAAAGAGAGAAGGCGGCAGCAAGATTAAAAGTCAAACTGTCCTTTCTATCAGCCAGGGATAGGCTAGGTTATGCTGCAGTAACAAACAACCCCAACTCTCAGGGTGTGGGGTTTTTTTTTAAGATTTATTTATTTATTTGTTTGTTTGTTTGTTTGTTTGTTTGACAGAGAGAGAGAGAGAGAGCACAAGCAGGGGGAGCAGCAGAGAGAGAGGGAGAAGCAGGCTCCCTGGGAGCCCAATGAGGGGCTTGATCCCAGGACCCTGAGATCATGACCTGAGCTGAAAGCAGACGCTTAACCGACTGAGCCACCTAGGTGCCCCTCAGGGTCTTTAAACAACAAAGATTTATTTTTCATTCATGCCACAGTCCAGTGTGGGGTGGCTGGGACTTTGCTCTGCATACTCTCGCTTAGGGACCAAGGCTGATGGGGGCAGCCACTATCGCAAATCATGTTAGTCCCCGTGGCAGAGGAAAAAAAGAGTGAGACAAAATGCACACACTGGCTCTTAAGAGCTTCTGCTCAGAATGATATACATCACAACTGCTCACATTCCATTGGCCAAAGTCAGTCACATGGCCACAGGGACTCCCGAAGGGGCTGGGAGGTACAGTCCTTCCATCTGCCGCTCAGAAGGAGAGGAAAGGGAGTATGTGTGGACAGCCCTAACAACTCCACCAACCACCCAGTCCACGGCATACCCACAGTCAACTGGCTATCCCTTCCCTCAGCACACACCCCTCTCGATGACTATCAGTCATCTCTGCCCAGCAGGTCACCAATCTTTAAGTCACATTTTGGAGGCCATGATTGGTAACAATGCTTCCACCTTGACCCCATTATCATGAAATAAGGAAAAACACAGAGCAGAACCTCTGAGAGGACCTGGCCCAGAATTCCTCTCTTTAGAGGTGGGGAAACAGGCAGTCAAAGAGAACCAAACCATGTGTGGTAGGCAGAATTCTAAGATGGCTCCAAGCTATACACTCCCTGGTGTACATGCTGTCTGATCTCCTCCCTTTGAGCATGAGTGGGACCTATAAATATGAGGTGATATCACTCCAATGATTATGTTACTTTATATGGCAAAAGGGATTCTGCAGATATAATTAAGGTCCTTGGAGTCAACTGAAAGGGAGGTTATCCTGGGTGGGCCTGACTTAATCTGGAGTGCCCTTAAAAGAGATGAAGCAGCAGCAGGCTCTCTCCTGCTGCTCTGGAAGAAAGCAAACAGCCATGTTGTCATGACCTATGGAGGGAGCCCCATGGCTAGAACTGGAGCGCAGTCTCTAGGTCAGCAAAGAAATGGGGACCTCAGCCCTACAAGTGCAGGATTTGAATGGTGCCAACACCCTGAAGGAGCTTGGAAGAGGATCTTGAGCTCCAAATGAGGACACAGCCTCAGCCAACACTTTGATTTCACGGGTGAGCCCGTGAGCTGAGAACCCAACTAACATATGTCCCAACTCCGGACTCAAAAGAAACTGTGAGATTTTTTTAAAAATGTGTTGTCTTAGCCACTGAATCTGAAGTCATTGTCATGCAGCAACAGAAAACGAATCCACCATGACCGTGGTATGTTCTGCGACTTCTAGCCCCCATGCATCTCTGCTCCACTCTATCACCAGGCATTCTGCAGCTGAGGAGGCCACCCTTGAAGCTGGCAAGAAAACAAGCTCAAATAAACACCTACTGTTTATTATCTCTTTTCTTGCTTTCTTTGCTCTATTCAAGCCAACTTGCACACCAATGATGGGAATCTTGCACAACACAGCGTTTGCCCATGCTCTTTCCTGCTCAAATACTTGCAGCAACTCCATTTTTGTTTGTTCGTTTGTTTGTTTGTTTGGGACATCAATTCTGAGCTTCTAATCCCAGTATTTAAGGCCTTCCCGCTGTTTCTCCCCTTCTCACTGAACACAAGTTCTCCAGGTCCAATGGTATTAGCATGGCCCTTCCCATCTGCCAGGATCGCTCCCATCTGTATGCTGCTCCAGTCTGCTCCCAGAGGCACGTTCCCCTGCCCCTTGCCCCTGGGTCCCCTTTCATCAGACGGGCTTTAACATGCCACCCCCAAATCAAAGAACCCCCTCATAGCAACTCCCGCCCACTGTACTCTGGCACCCTCTAACTGTTCCATCACCCCGGGCGCAACTGTTAAGCATTTCTGCAGTTGATTACAACCAATAATAAACCACTACAAGCATCACATCATTGAAACCTCTTCCCCACAGATTCCAAGCTCTCTCAGGGCAATAACCCTGGCCACTCCAGAATCAGAAGAGGCATTTGAAGTCATAATAGCCCCAAACTGGAAATACAGATGTCTTCCATCAGGTGAAGAGAACACACTGGGGGACTTCCATACAATGGAATACTGCTCAGCTAAAACAAGGATAAGTTACTAATAACACGCAACCACACGGATGGACCTCAAAGACATTATGCTGAGCCTAAGACAGGAAAGTGTAGATACTGTAAGATTTTTATATATAAAAATCTACAAAAAGCAAAAACTAATCTATGACAGAAAGTCGATAAGCGGTTGCTGGGGGCTGGGGGCCAGGGGCATCACTGGCAAGGGGCACAAGGAATGATTTGGGGTGATGGAAATGTTCTGTATCTTGACTGTGGTGCTGGCTACATGGAAGTATACATTTGTCAAAACTCATCAAATTGAATATTTAAAATGGATGCATTTTATGATATGTAAATCATGCCTCAAGGTTGACTTAAAACGAAAAATATCTTTGTATATTCTGAGTCAACTAAGACTTTGTTGGAAATGTCATAGGCCCTTCCTTTCTGAAAGTGAGATGTGCACAGGATTTGTAAAGGGTGAGCCCAGGGAAATGCCTGCGGACTCATGTTCAGGTGGCCAGCCCCTAGAACACCAGGACAGCATCTCTCCCAGACAGATGAGCTCCCGGGCTGAGACCAGAGACGTGGCTTACAAAGTGAATCAACAGAAGCCCAGAAAAAGGAGCGAGAGGAATGCAAAGAGGGGCCATGTGTTCTGGAAGAGAGGTTCAAAGATGGTCTGGCCACCCACAAGCTCTTCCCGTGCTGTGCAGTGGGGTGGGGCTCCTGCAGAGGCCTCAGCATGGCCCAGAGGAAGAGCATTCGGGCCACAGCATGTTGCTCTGAATCCACATGTCCCAGCCACCGGCCTGGTTATCATCTGAACAGGGGGCACGGGGCTTCCCACCAATGAAAGTCATCCTCATGTGGATCCAGCGTCAGAGGGCCACGGCCCAGGTCATGCTGCCTTGTGTGGCCTGCGGCTAGCCAGCCACTACCCCACTTCTCACCGGCACGCAGGACACTGCCCCTCCACGAGAGCAGGCTCAGCGAGGGCAGTGACTAGAAAGCAAGGAGAAAGCAGCAGGGCTCCAGGCGTGGAAAAAGCAAGATCAGAAGAAAACATTCCTGCCTTTGAAAGAAAAGAGCTCATACCTGAGCAACCAGCACCCCTGACTGTGAAGAGGCAGCAACCAAGTCCTGAGGCTGGAAAAGAAAGAGTATGCACGTGGGCTGGTGCCTTGTGAGAAACAGGGAGCCTTGGAGCTCGTGAGCCCCGGGGCCGGAAGAGGAAGGAGGCCGGGCACTCAGCTGGGGTTAGGAGCAGCAGAGACTAAGAGGGGAAGAGCGGGTGCTGATGAGGAAAGGCAAGTGCAGAGCAGCTCTGTGGTCCAGTGGGGACACAGGGCCTGTTTATACAAATGGCTGCCAGATGGCTCCTCCACCTGACCAAACCCAGAATGCTCCATGCTCCTCTTCTCCCCCTGAACCCCTGAACACGATCAATAGCACCACCTTGCATCAGGGTCCCCAGCCCCACACTCATCAGTGTGGCCCTCACCCACCCGCCACAAAACCCAGCAGTCTGGACTCTGCCCACCGCACCCTGGGGAAACTGCTGGGGCCACCCCACTTGCTGATCTGCACCAACAGGTGCTCAGTCACAGAGGGGAACCAACACATATGAAGAATGTAATATCATAGACATTTTCATTACAATTCTCCTAACAACCCTGTGAGGAAGGCAGTCCTAGCTTCACTTTGCTGACAAAGAACCTGGGGCTTGAAGGGTTCGGTTAATTTGCCCAAATCTAAAAGCTGGTGAGGGCCCCCTGCCACGATTCAAACCTCTTCCCTCTCTTCTCGCTCACTCTGAGGTAGACATAAATACAAATCCATTCAGTTCATTTTCCTGATTGAAATCCTTTGGTGATTCCCCATTGCCTATTGCAGTTTTTCAGTATTTTCTGTGGTTAGAGACTATTTTCTCCAAAAACTGCTTACACAGAACACTAACCTATCACATGGACAGGAGCAGGTGCAAGGCGGGGTGGGGCCCAAGCCCAGCCTGCTTTCCCAGTGGCCTCTATGCCTGAAGCCACAACCTCACGTCAGTATGTTAAAGACTGAACTCTTGATAGGACCCCCAGCCTCTTCCTGAACTTCCAATCTTAATAAATGGTCAGACCACCCACTCAGGAACCCGAGCACCACCCTTCTCACCACCTTCTTGTTCCCTCACCTTCCGTACGTAATCAAAGTCCACTTGATTGGCCTTCCACGTTGCTCTAGAACTAGCCTCCTGCTCTTGGTTCATAGGGCGAACACCCAAGCCCCCGAGGCCAGGTCATCATGGTCCCTCACCTGGAGTAGTGTTACAGCCTCTTCATTTCCCCCCTTGCACCCCGCAAGCACAGTCCACTCCCCACCCAGCAGCAAGAGGAAGTAACACGAAATTCCAAAGAAGGGGGGAACTTTGACATAGGAACTTGCTGACATTTGAGGGGTATGGTCATTCCCCTTCATCAAATGTGCCCATCTATTTCATCTTACTTTTATAACCATGAGAGAAGACTATCAACCAAAAAGTAAGCTGAGAGTCAAAAGAATGGGGTGCTGGTTACTTGATGTGTTGTGTGACCATCAAGTTTCACCAGCCATAGAGCAGAGTTGATAGAATCTGTTCCTTCTCTCGGCTGCCATTGTCATGGAAATAACTTATGTAAAATATTCAGAATTAATTACGAGGAACATACACATCTACAGCCCTCTTATGTTTCCCTGACATGAAATGATAAATGTGGTTGACAATATGATGTTATAAGATATAAAACAAATTTGATGATGTAATTAAGTACCTATCTTTCCACTTTTACTCATGTTTAGAACAAGATCCCTCTCAGATCCTATCTATATTTATACGTGGTTTTGGCCACATGGTCATATAAATCACGTGAAGATGAGGAGCAGATGTTATTGGGTAGCTGGAATTCTGTTAGGACTGCATTTTAATGGAAAAACGACACAAAGCAGACATTCTACATGCTTCACAGATAGAGTAATATAGCTACTTGAAAGGAATATTTATATTCTAGATAGGCCTAATTGTAATCAACGAACGTGATTGCTTGTTGTCTGCTCTTGGATGAATCAGACAGCGGAGTGTGAAGGCATTTCCAGGCAGCGGGGGAGAGGGCCACTGGGGAGAAGTCTTCCAGTATCTTCTCGGTCGGTGTGGTCTCATGCCCTTTCTCCTCTTGCTGGCTGACGGAGTGCTCTCCCAGGGCATGTTCACAGCAGCCCTCCATGAGCTTGCAGCTTGAGAGGGAAGTGGTAAATGTGAGCTAAAGCCGAAACCCCACCAACAACAGAAAAGAGCTCTTTGGCTATGTGCATTTCAAAGATTTTTGAAATCAGCTGTTTTGTTGGTGTTGACTCCTTAGAGCCTGTCTCATCTGAAGTCTTTGTTTGGAATGGTTCTCTAGAAATGATTTTCTAGGGAGGCAGAATGTCCTTCTGGCGACCTCTGTGCTTCTAAGACAAAGTAGGAGATGTCCTGCTTCATGTGGACTCTGGCTTTCCGTGTTTTTATTCCTCCCTTTCAAGTTACTGAGTGGAGCATCACAGAGCCATAATCCATATCATCATCATCTTCTTCTTCTCCTTCTTCTTCTTCTTTTTTCTCTCTCATAACATGGAAGATGAAGAAGTAAAGCTACATCATTCAACGTGGGAGGTCTGGTGGATAAATGGATTGGACAATGACTTAATCCAATGATTCAGTTAGATTTTCTGAGACAGAATAATGTCACTTAACTCTGCTGATCTCACCTTAGGTTAGGTGTTCTGAATAACTTAGCACACCATTGTCAGTTGGGTGGTTATCTGTGACTTCAGGGGAGAGTTGGGGTGGGTGGGCAAAAGAAGCAGGACTATACCAAGGGCTCCCTGAGTGCATGCTGGACTTGGAGGATGGGGGGATGCTGACATGCTTCCCTCCCCGCACTGAGCACCTGGGTGCAGAGGCCCCACGGTCAGTGTTCTTCCACAGGAAGACTCTGGGGTTGGAAAGGCAGCCCCAGCACCTGGCTTGTATCATCCCAGAGTAGCCTGGGACTGAATGACAAGACAAAAAAGAATGACAAGAATGCCATAAATCCGAAAATCACTTTTCCGGCTGAGGTAATTACAAGGATCACTGAAAACAGAGTAGATGATATCAACCTGTTTTATAGAGAGACCTGTGCATGCCTATTAAAACTCGGTGCCAAAGCTAGACCACATTGCCCTTGTCATTTTATTGTTTCAAAAATGTACTGAATGCTTACTATGTATTAAGCCTTGTGCAAAGCTCAGTGATCACGTGGCATCCCAATGAAACAGATTTCCAGGTTTTCATCAGCAGAGGGTATTATTCATAATATATTGCTAGTTTAAAAAAAAGTAGTTGAATCACAAAAAGACACAGGCTGTAAGAACATATGACAAAATATTAGCTATGGCTCTTAGGGTAATTGGATAATGGTAATTTTTTTGGTTTATACAACATTTAAATATATATATATACATACCACTACCTAGGATACGTCTAACTCAGGCTACCAGGAAAAAGTCCTCTCAACAGTGACTCATCTACAATTAGCAAGGGCAGCATGATATTTGTTGCTATAACTACACAAATTGTTCCTGACTGGTCACATACTGCATTTGCCAATGGAAGCTGGTTGATCTAAGTTTCTACTTCTTAGAAAGCCCCCAAACTTAGATCCTCTTAGGCTTTTGCATACCTTTGCAGTACATAGTTCCTTGGTGGATGAGTTTGATTCAAGTCCCAGAGAACCCCTAGACCAATGCCTGATTTGTTTTGGTGTATTTTATGTGCAAGAAAATAGAATTTATGTCCATTTCAAAGCCAACACAAAAACCAGACCTTCCGTGTTCCTCCAGAAAACCGCATCACGCCACTGCCTTTCATCTTTTCTCTTGGGCCAAGTTTAGACAAGACATAAACTCTAGGCAATTTGGAATGCACCAAGGTACGCAGAGACACCTGCTGCCGGAACACGGAGGACTTCAATGAGTAGCCGTGGGGACACATGCACTGGTGAGTGATGGCCAAGGATTTAACTCCTTATAAATACTGACTGCACTGAGTAAGCCTTTTTGGATTTCATGTAAATGTTTCTACCTCAACATAATCGCAGAATCTGTAAGAAAACAAGAACAAAAATGAAATCTCTGGTGAAACAGGGATGACCAAAGATCATCTTGCTGCAGGGAAAAGGTGTGTGGACTTGTCCTAAATGAAATTTGATGCTGTTGTGAGTCCTGGCTACACCCCAAAGTCACATGACACTTTGATAATTATCCATAGTCAGAGAAAACCTGCCTCACTATTGCTATAAATTTCAAGGCACAAACTGTATGAAAATTATTTTTGCTCTGTAGTCAACCAGTGGAAAATACCAGTTTTGAATCTGGACCTGCCAAAGTGTACCTCTAAGTTATGCTTTGATTCTCTCAGCACAAATTCTCTTCATATGTTTGCTAAACAGGGTAATATTGCCATGGATACTTTCTGCTGCCCTACAACTTCCCTTACATACTCTGGCACCTTCTCTCAAAGCTACCACATATGATACCAACTCAACACATTTGCATGTCATTTGTTCTCCCCGTGGAGGGGAAATCCAGAGAAAAAGCTGCGTAGAAATATGATGAAGAGAGAGGAAACATAAACTGGAAGAGAACGAGCGGGACAGAGATGGGCAACTTGGCTCAGAACGTGTATTGGGCTGACTTAACCCTTTCCGGGCTCATGCAGCTGCCGTGTTTAGGCCAATGAAAACCCACTCCTGGGTGAAGGAACAGAACAGATGGAGCCAGCTGACAACAGGGGATGGGGGATACGGGGTGCTATAGTCCACAGAGAAGATGGGAGAAAGCTTTCTCTCTCTATTGGCTGCAGTGGGAGCTAAGAACCAGCAACCCTTAGTTCCCCAGGGTGCCCCATGCAGAGGTCCTGTGCCCATCTTTCAGATTCACACATCTGAGCCATGTCCGATGGAAATGTCCTTGCTGCAGTCGCTCTGGATGGCGTGTGGGGGAACTGACCCTTCTGAATGATGCGTTGGCCGAATCCAGGAGGCTGACGGCACTTCAGATAGTCAGCCGGGTGCTTTCTGCTGGGCAGTGACAGACACTGCGGTGAGCACAGCACAGCACATGAGGGTTTCTGTTATTTTGCCGCCTCTGTTCCCTCCTGCATGTCTCCAAGCTCTGTCTGCTTCTCTCCACCTCCACTGCCAGTGAAGGCCCAGCCTCTAATACCACAATGTCCTCCCCAATGCCCTTTCTCCGGCTCTCTCTTTTCTCCGATCCATTTCCCTCACTGCAGCCAGAGTCCTCTTCTCAAACACAAATTTAATCGTGGCTTTTACTCTGCTTAAACACCTTCAGGGGTTTCCCGTTTTATTTTGAGACAGAATCCAAGGTGTCTCATGTGGTCTATGAAGTCTGTAGGGTGGGCGTCTGCACTCCTGCCCCCACCCCCCCCCCGCGGGCTCCTCATTGTGAACCACAATGTGAACCACATCCCCCTCTGGCCCCCCTTCAGGACACAGGTCGTCTTCATGCAGGGCACTGGCATGAGCTATGCCTTGTGCCTGGGTGCCCTCCTCTTCCCTGCCCGTTGGCACTGCCCCAGCCCCAGCCCCCTCTCATCCCCCACCCTTCTTGCAGATCTTGGCTCAGGCCATTACTTCCTCAGAGAAGCCTTCCCTGAGCCTCAGGCTAGGCCAGGCTCCCTTGTTATTCAGTCTACAAGAACCATGTTCTTGTCCTTCATGGTACTTACTAAAGTTTGGAATGAGACATTAAGTAAGATGTTGCAAGAGAGGGAAGCGCACACACATCCCAAAGGCTCCTTCTCTGTGGCTTTCCCTGACTTGGCTGCCTGAAGGGCTTGCGCCCATCAGAAAGATCGTGGCCTTCTCTTTGTTTCCACAGCTCAATCACAGCATTTTTCATACTGTCTCGTGTTTGTCCATGGGTCTTTCTGTCCATCAGTCTGTGCTCCTGCAGGTTGAGAACCGTGTGCACTTCCCACCTCAGACAGAGCCTATGCAGAGTGCGTGCTCAGCAGTGACTGGCTAAGCCGAATAAGTAAGTCAGCTCCAGACTTCGCTAAGGAGCTGAGAGGACAGCGTTCCTAGGAAGACAAGCTGTGTCTGTCCACCCAACCAGCCTGTGTGCATTCAGTTTCTGTAACTGATTCATATTTACTGAGCATCTACTGTGTGCCAGGTAGATCCCAAGGATATAGCAGTGAACAAGACAAATAAGATTCCTGCCCACAAGGGGTTTAACTACAATGAGGAGACAGATAATAAACAACCAACAAAACAAATCAAATAGCAGCAGTAGTTAAAGGAATGAAAATAGGATGACAGAGAGTGCTAGGGGTCAGGGAAGATTTATGTCCTTTAAAGTGAGATCTGAAGACAAAGAGAAGTAAGGCAGAGGAAAGAGCATTCCAGATGGAGGACACAGCCAGTGCAAAGGCCCCGAGGCAGAACTAAACTGGGCATGTTAAAGAAACAGGAAGAAGTCCAGATGGCTGAGGAGTGCAGTGTGGAAGTGGGGAGTGGGTGGCGTGGGATTGAAGAAACGAGTGGGCTGGGGCCAGATGGCACGGATCAGTCTGCATGCATTGTGAAGCCACTAGGTGCTTGGAGCTGGGGGGAGGAGGGTGGCACAAATCTGTTCATGGAGGCATTTTGAAAACACCTCATGATAACACCTGCATAAAAACCATCCAGAGTTTGTGGGAAATGCTGTGACTCAAAAACCTCTGGGGATGGGCCCCAGACATAAGCATGTTTGACAACCTCACCAAGGATTCTCGTGTGCACTGACATTTGAGAACCACATAGCTGGACTTAAATTTTCTGCCTTGAAAGTTCACATCTTTTCCAATTTTATTCTTCAACCTGAATTTGGCCCTTTTTTAGGATAGGGAGAAAGATGGATGTAGAATAAAGCCCATGGTTTTCTTGAATCTCCCATCTGAAGTCACTGGTACTTGGGCCGAGTGAGGGACTTCCACATTACGAAGACTTGAGAGAGAAGGAGTATATTGCTAACATCACAGGAAATTATTTTGAATGACAGAAAGGCGTTCTTCTCAATGGCCTCTGGTTGAAGTGATGCAACTCTACTCAGCCGTAGAGTCTAAACAAACTTTATGTAGCCTAGGGGATCAAGCAGTGGAATTCAGGGCCTGTCAGCCAGAGGAAGACAGAAGTCACCCCCCTTGCTTTGGGCCGAGACACTCATGAGGAGGGAAAGGAGGAAGGAGGCCTTGGCAGGGACAATATAGTTCATCTCAATCTTGAAGTTATTTTGAGCTGATCCTGGCTTCTTGGGATGCTTTGGAATCTGGCAAAAGCAAACATAATTCTTCTCTAGAATTATAACATCATCTCAGTTCTCTATTTCTGCAAAAAAAATTTTTGTAAATACAATGTTTAACACAAGATAAAAAATAACCAGAGCCACTCCAAGACATGACAGCATGAGAGAAAAATAAGAAAAACAATGGTGAGAAGAAAACAAACCCACATGGGCCTCAGATGTTAGAGTTACAATACAGACTTTAAAGCAACTATGCTATTTACGTTTGAAGAGGTAAGAGTTAAGCTTGAGAATTTTTGTCAGAGAACTAAAAGTTACAAAAAGAATCAAAGTACGTTTTGGAAATTAAAAATACAATAGCTGAAATTAAGAACTCAAAAGATGTGTTGTTTTTTTTTTTAAAGATTTTATTTATTTATTTGACAGAGACATAGAGAGCACAGATAGGCAGAGCGGCAGGCAGAGCGAGAGGGAGAAGCAGGCTTTCCGCGGACCAGGGAGCCTGACGCGGGGCTCGATCCCAAGACTCTGGGATCATGACCTGAGCTGAAGGCAGCCGCTTAACCGACTGAGCCACCCAGGCACCCCAAGATGTGTTTAACAGTAGATTAGATACAACCGAAGAGAAAATTGGTAAGATAGACTAGAATATTATACTTAAAATCTGATTTGTGGACCAGCACTGACACAACCTGGGAGTGTTTTTTTAAAGTAGATTTTTAAATTTTAAAACAGTTTCAGATTTCAGAAAAGTTGCAAATATAGTACTGGAAGTTCTCATATAACTCACACCCAATTCCTACAGTCAGTAATACCTTACATCGATATGGTATATTTGTCACAATTAGTGAACCAATACTCATATGTTGTTATTAATGAAACCCCAGACTTTCTTCATACCTCCTGAGTTTTTATTTAATGTTCTCTTTATGTCTGGGAGCGTTTTAGAAATGCAGCATCTTGGGCCCCAGTATAAGCCTAGTATGAATCAGAATCTATATTTTAATGAGATCCCTAGGTGATTTTAAAGACATTAACATTTGTGAAATGTTGGTCAGAAAAAGGAAATTTCTCAGAGTGAAACATGGGGGAAAAACAATGAAAAACACAGAAGGGAGTGTAAGGGGCAGAGTGAAGACAATGAGACCCCTGTCTACAGAAGTCTGACTGCAACCTTCAAACAAGATTACAGAGAGACTGGACCCGAGGCAGTATTTTAAGAGACAGTGGCTGAGAGCTTTCCAATACTGACACAAGATATCAAGCCACAGATTCTAGATACTCTAGGAACCCTACAGAGGAAAAAAAGGAGATCCATACTAGGACCATCACAGCAATCTGTTGAAAACCACAGACAAAATAAGCAAACAAAAACAATTGTAAAAGCAGCCCAAATAAACACACAAAAACAGGTTACCTGGAAAGGAGTAACTATTGGACATAGAGCAGCCTTCTAAACAGAAATAATGGGAGCCAAGAGGCACTGGAATATCTCCAGAGCACTGAAAAAAAGTAAAAGTTAATTAGAATTCTATATCCACAAAAAAATTTTTTTCAGAGATGGTGACATGTTAAAATGCAGACAAATAAAAAGTGAGAGAATTTTTCTCCAGCAGGCCTGCACTGAAGTAAATACTAAAAAGTATCTTTTGGGGCACCTGGGTGGTTCAGTCAGTTAAGTGTTTGCCTTCAGCTTAGGTCATGGTCCCAGGGTCCTGGGATCAAGCCCCGCATCGGGCTCGCTGCTTAGCAGGGAGTCTCCTTCTCCCTCTCCCTTGCCCCTCTCCCCTGCTCATGCTCTCTCTTTCTCTCTCTCTCTCTCTCACTTGCTCTAAGTCAATAAATAAAATCTTTAAAAATAGAAAAAAAAAAAAAGTATCTTTTGTGTAGAAGAAAAAATGATCCCAGACAGAAGTTTGGAGATGCAGAACAAAACAAAGAACAACGGAAGTGGAAAATATGTGCGTAAATCTAAATGACGTTCAACTGTGTAAAATAATAATAATGCATTATGGGCTTAAAAGATATAAAAATTAAAATATAACCAATAGCAGAGAGTTAAAGCATTAAATAAAATCACTGCATTGTCCAGAAATAGAAACATCAATTAATATTGGATTTTGATAAGTCATAATGCATACTATAATCTCTTGCATAAATATTAAAGGAATGACTAATAATCTACAAATTCAGTGCAATCTCTATCAAAATACCAATAATATTTTTCACAGAACTAGGACAAACAATCCTAAAATTTGTACCACAAAAGACCCTGACCAACCAAAGCAATCTTGAGATAGAAGAAAAAACTGGAGGTATGACAATCCCAGGCTTGAAGATATACCACAAAGCTGCCGTAATCAAAACAGTATGGAACTGGCACAAAAACAGACACAAAGATCAACAGAACAGAAGAGAGAGCCCAGAAATAAACCCACGATTATATGGCCAATTAATCTTCAACAAAGGAGGCAAGAATATGCAATGGCGAAAAGACAGTCCCCTCAACAAAGGTGTTGGGAAAATTGGACAGCTACCTACAAAAGAATGAAACTGGACCATTTTCTATCATACACAAAAATAAATTCAAAATGGATTAAAGACCTAAGCTTTAAGACCTGACACCATAAAACTCCTAAAAGAAAACACAGGCAGTAATTCCTTGAGCATTGGCCTTAGCAACATTTTCTGGATATGTCTCCTGAGGCAAGGGAAACAAAAGCAAAAATAAACTATTGGGACTTCATCAAAATAAAAAGCTTCTGCACAGCGAAGGAAACCATCAGCAAAATGAAAAGATAACATACTGAATGGGAGAAGATATCTGCAAATGATATATCCAATAAGGAGTTAATATCCAAAATATACAAAGAACTCATGCAATTCAACAGCAAGAAACCTCAAATAATAAAAATGGGCGGGGGGGGGCGCACCTGGGTGGTGCAGTCAGTTAAGCATTCGACTCTTGGTTTTGGCTCAGGTTGTGATCTCAGGGTCATGAGACTGAGCCCCACGCCAGGCTCTGCGCTTAAGGTTCTCTCTCCCTCTCCCTGTGCTCCTCCCCACCCCCAAGGAACTAAATAAATCTTTAAAAAAAAAATGGGAAGAGGATCGAATAGATGTTTTTCCAAAGAAGACATATAGATAGTCAACAGACACATGAAAAGATGGTCGAGAACACTAACCATTAGGGAAACGCAAATCAAAACCACAATGAGGTATCACCGTACTCCTGTCAAAATGGCTGAAATCAAAAACACAAGAAACAAGTGTTGGCGAGGATATGGAGAAAAAGGGAACCCTTGTGCACTGTTGGTGGGAATGCAAGCAGGTGCGGCCACTGTGGAAAACAGGATGGAGGTTCCTCAAAAAATTCAAAGTAGGAATACCATACGATCCAATAATTCCACTACTGGGTATTCACCCAAAGAAAACAGAAATACCAATTTAAAAAGATACATGCAACCATATGTTTATTGTAGCATTATTTACAATAGCCAAGCTATGGAAGCAATCTGAGCGTCCATCAGTGGATGAATGAATAAAGAAGATGTGGTGTACATATGCAATGGAATACTATTCAGCCATTTTTAAAAAGGCTGAAATGTTGCAATTAGTGAAATGGATGGACCTAGGGTGCACTATGCTTAGTGAAATAAGTCAAAGAAAAACAAATACCATGTGATTTCACTTACATGTGGAGTCTAAAACACAAAACAAATGAACAAACAGATGCCGACTCATGAATACAGAGAACAGATGGTTGCCAGAGGGGAGACAGGTGGGGGGATGGGCAAAATATGGGAAGGGAATTAAGAGGTACAAACTTCCAGTTATAAAATTAAAAAGTCATGGAGATGAAAAGTATCACATAGGGAATACAGTCAATAATATCATAATAATGTACGGTGGCAGAGGGTAACCACACTTACTGTGGTAAGCCCTGCATTATGTATAGAATTGTCAAATCACTGTATTGTACATCTGAAACTAATACAAAATTGTATGTCACCTATACTTCAATAAAAAAGAAAAAAAAAGAATGACTAAAAATCATATAAATTGCTTGAGTTAACAGAGGGATTAATGTAAATATAAAAATAGAAGGCAAGAGTGGTGAGAAAAGGTAATATAGAACAGGCAAGAAAAACAGAAAGTAACTGAGTAAGATGATGGATTTAAATGAAAGTATCAGTTTTTACATTCAATGCATTGGTCTAGGTAATAAAGAATGTCTGCCTCCATTTTTGGACACTTTACTGCTGAGGTTCTTAAGCCTTACCCTTCTGACTTCACCCTCCGCCTCACATCCAGGAAAAGTGAGAAGCTGGTGCTCCCTCCTTTGGCACCAGGAGGAGAATCAAATCACACAAGCCCCCAACCCAATCCCCTAACCATAGTCTCCCTTCCTTGTTCTCCCTAAGCCATTTCAGGCCTGCTTGGGGACCCTGACCTGTTTTCCCGGACAGCTTCAATTATGTAAGTAATAAACCTTTCCCTATCCTCTGGCATGTATGCATGGTGTCATCAACCTCAACATCCAACTCATTTTGGGTAGGGTCCTACTGTGTTTCTTCCGTGTGCCTAAGGTGGTTTATGTGTTCTAATTAAAGGACCAAGATGATAAGATCGGATTTAAAAATACAAACCCCAATCATATACCATTTACAAGAGATGTGTCTAAAACACAGGGATCCAGAAAAGTTGAAAGTGAAGGACTGAAAGACAATTAACATGGAAGTCACTAAATACATTTGGTTTTGCTAGATTAATATCCAAAGACAAAAGGAGACTTTAAGGTAAAGTGCATTACCAGAGATAAACACTTTTTAAAAAATAAAGAGCTCTATTCAGAGGATGATGTAACTATTCTAACACTGTATGCATCTAATAAAATAGCATCAAAATATTAATGCCTGAATAAAGTGTCAAACACAATCATGGTGGGAGACTGTTGCGTGCATGTTTAGATAGCTGAGAGCACGCAAACAGCCAGCAGAAACATAGTAAATGTAAACAACATGATTAGCAAACTGACGGGATGGACACATCATCTTCACGCCAAACCACAAGAGATACTTTGTTTTCTCAAGTCTATGTGGAGTATTTATAAAAATTGACCAAGTGGTAGTTATACCACGGAGCTTTCTTTTTTGATGAATCATTGAACTGTATATTTTTATTTTATTCACATTACTATTTTTATACTATTTTTCCATAGTAATCCGGAAATTCTCTGTCTAGGATTATTAAGATCCTCCATGGTGTCAGAGACTGAGGCTCTTTCTACTTTGCTTTCACTACCTATACCTCCCATCTTCAAGGCCAACCCTGGTTCAAAATGGCTGTGGAAATTCCAGCAGTTGGACTCACATTCCAAACACAGGATGAAGAAGATAAGAAAAGGGATTTCACAAGCTCATTTTAAAAAACACTTTCTAGAATTCGCAAACACTCTTTCTGCTTATATCTCATTGGCCAGAACTTGTTACTTTCACATCTAGCTTCACAGAAGGCTGGGAGTGGAGGCTTTATTTTGGTTGGCCATGTAGCCAAAAAAAAGAGGGAGTCATTGCTACACAGGAAAAACTAAAATGATATCCAGATACTGAAATGGAAAGAGAGAAACAAAAGATTTCCATTTTGATCTTATCTTATTGAATGGACATTTTTTTTTCCATTCTATCACCACCACCACTACCCCCAAAAAAGGGCAAACTTTGCTCCCTAGGGTCCTCTTTGCCTTTATTCCTTTGGTGTGGTAAAAGGTGGGAATGGATGCACCAGGGAGGGACAGGCAAGCCAACAATTATAAAGTCCAATGAGCTTTGCATACATACCCTAAACATAGTCGGTTTGATAAATAGCTATGAAGGTCTTACTTTTCAATTTAAAATGAGTGAACTGCACGGAAACTGAAGTCATTAATAAATACAGCCTCTATTTTATGTAGGATGTCCAAGGCTAAATCAAATGCAACTGTGAAAAGGCCAGATGTTATTCCCATTGCTACATTTCAGTGTTTTCCTGGAAGTGATCTCACCCTGATGGCAATGCTGTTGTCCAACTGTGCATACTATTTATATCTAGAACCCTGGCTTTCAGGTTTATAATGCAACAAACTAAACACAGCTATTGCTTTGAATGCTGAGCCTGTCAGGAGAATTCAAGCAGAATCCCCAGTCTGGGATGCATTAACTCTGATGGCTGTCCAGAAGGCAGGAGCTTATGTAACTTGTAAACACGTGGAATACCGGTATGGAGCTCTAATGTACACTTTCAGACGCCACCACCACAGGAACCAGTGTGAGGAATCAGTCTCCACTGTCCTTCACTGTCCCCTTCTGTGAAGAAAAAAGTGAACCACAATTATCTCCTACCGATTATAAAACCCCAAAGCCGAAAGGGACTTTCAGTCTGAGTCATAAACAGAGTGCCAATCCTTAAAAGAAATGAAGAGAGAGAGAGACTGTCAGGAAGAAATGTGAGGGTGAGGGTGCCTTTGATACGAGTGTTTTCTTGTTTTTGTTTTGATCTCTTTAAATGTGAGGGCAAACTGGTTTTGAAGACTAGCACAAAGTTTTAAAATTTTTATTTATTTATTTATTTATTTATTTGGAGCATGCGAGCAGGGAGAGGAACGGAAGGACAGAAAGAGAGAGCAGAGCCTGAGCTGAGCACAGAGCCAGGCATGGGGCTCGATCTCACAATCCTGAGATCATGACCTGAGCCAAAACAAGAGTCAGACGCTTAACCGACTGAGCCCCACAGGCGCCCCATCATAGATTTTTTTTTTCTTTTAGGATAATTATACCACTTTGGTTTTATTTATCCATTCATTTCACAGTAACATTATTTGTAGGATGAAGGAGAAACAATACAGTTAACACACTGATAGCTACATACACTTTGAATACTTAATTTACATGATAAATGCAAAAGAGAACATAGATAGTTCCTGTGTTGCATATCAATATGAAGGACACTAAGGACTAAGAATGATAGAAACAATAGCTAACATTTCTGGGTGCCTCCCATGGGCCAGGTCCTCTGCTAAGTGGCTTCTATTCTTTATCTCACTGAATAGAAGGAGGTTTTGTATTCATCCCCATACTCAGCAGAGGAAATGAGGCGCAGGGAGGGCATTTCATTTGCCCCAACCCACATGGCCCTTGAGAAGTGGAGCTGGGACTTGAGCCCAGGTCGCAGGCTCCAGAGACCGTCCTTGTGAGCCCGGATTGCAAGGCCTGGGATTAAATGAGCCATAACGCATTTGGGGAGTTTAGCCTAGCACTTGGCATATAATGAGCTGCCAATAAAGGCAACATGAAGGACGTTTATACAAAAGCAGACTGATGCAAACTGCAGCTCACACACACCCCACATCACCGAAGGTGTCGGAAAGAGGAACCATGTAGTCGAAGGTCCCTTTTTGGTTCTACCTTTGCTTCACAATTATCCCCGGGTCCCAGCCCGGCTTCACTCCCTGAGGGGCTAGGTGGCTTCGGACCAATCACTTCTCCTCCCTGGAACTGACTTTCTTCTGTAAAGCAAGAGGATTTGACGAGAAGGACTCCTAAGCTTTCCCTCTGCTCTGAACCTCCACAGGGTAAGTCATCTTTAAGATTTTGCCTGTGAAATGTGGTCCAGGAGCCCAGGGATGTTGATGCCTGTCTTCAATATGTAGAAAGAGATTAACTGCCTATTAAGAGAAAGAGTCAGCATTTTCCACAGAGGATGAACTGTTTCGATGGCAACAGGCTGTGGTGGCAAAACTGCAAGCTTCCAGTGTGGGCATGACTCAAAACCAGAGGGCCAGGGAAGACCTTCAGAATAGCTGATGGAATCGAATTATGCCAACGACTTTCATAATCCTGCGCCATTTCAGATCCAAATGCGTCAGTGAGGATGGGAAATGCTGCAGGCTGCTCTGGAGGGCAGAGGCAGAGCCTCTGAAGACTGCTCAATGGCGCCCACTAGTGGAAGACCACAATGTGGCCATGATGACTAGCGGGTGGCAGGGGTTCCAAGAGCTCTGTACTGCTTGAGCCAAAAGTCCACTCATGCATCTCATGGGTGGGGAAACTGAAGGAGAAAAAGGAAGTGTCTTGCGCAAGGTCACCAGTTAATTAGAAGTAGGGCTGACTGTTGGCAGTCATTCTGGACCATGCAGAAAAGTCATCTATACAATACACTAATTGTTCTCCTTCATCATACCCTATCATTTAATATTTATTTGTTACTAGATACTAGTCACCATGTTAAAAGAAAATGCAAAGCTGCTCTCTACTTAATCCAAGGAAATATAAAACACTTAATCCAAGGAAATATAAAATATCTGGAGAGTCTTCTTTCGATTCTATCATAATTTAATAACTGTGAAAATAAAGTGCTTGGGATCCTCTCTCCCAGGCACATTTTACTGGAATCAAATGGGTCACAGAGATAAACAATATTGGAAATAAGTTATTTGACAGATATTCTGAATGTCTCATAAGTGACCAGGACAGCATATTTCAAATTCTCATATAGAAAAAATCTGACAAAATCCACTGGTCTCCAAGTAAGTATATACTAGTAATGCAATTTACTGGATAATCAACCCACACTTTTTTTAACTAAGCATAGTTGTATTCAAACAGCATTTTATCATGTTAGAAAAATAAAAGCAGCATATGGCTCAGTTCTTACACTAGGACAGTTGCAAATCTTTGCAGAGAAATAAGATATATATGATGGATAAAATATATCACTATAGTTCTGAAGTAATTTAAGTGTCCCACAAAAAAGTCCTGAGGGAGTTTTGAGAAAGGGTGCTGACAAATCTAGAAATAGCTAGGAGAACTTCATGGAGCAGGTAGGACTTGACCTGAACCCTAAGGAAGAGAAAGACATTCAAGTAGAAGGGAAGCAAGAAAAAGTGTTCAGAGAAGGCAAACTCACAAGGATTCATGGTGGTGCTTGATGCAGGAAGGAGCTCCATGGACAGAGAGTATTCTGACCAGTCCTGCCAGGGCTCATCTCATGACTTTAGCTCCTCAAACCTCTTCCATATTCCCAGCTGGACTCTTTCTTGTCTCTTGAGCTAAGAACTCATGGTCAGCACTTCCACTCAAGTTTGTCAACCCTGGGCGTTAGCTACCTTTCGACTTCCCTCTGCTCATCGCATCCTCTGCCCCCACTCCTGAGTAGTCACTACTGGAGAGTCCCAGTGCCTGGCTTTCCAGGCCCCAGCTGCTTGGCAATCCTTTTCTTTATGTCTCATTTCTCAGCAACAGTGGCCAGTTCCAACCATGCATCATCTCAAGCTCATGGTCATTTCTTCACCATCTTCATATTGTCTATTTACCCCATCTCAGAAGACCGTGAAGCTATTCTACAGGAACTCTCTAACATACCCTGTCACCACTGTAAAATGTTTCTTTATTGCCATGTATTCTCCATCTGTGTTCCAGACCACCCCCTCACTTTCCCACATCACCACCTCAGGTAGCATTCAATAATTAGGTCCCCCAACTCTTACATTTTCAGCCTCCCACAGAAGACAGCACTGTCTTTGCTTTTGGGCATTTTGTGCTTTAGGTGAATGTGAGATATACAAGGGAAAATCTCTATCCTGCATATTCAGACCTGGAGCTCTCATGGTTCCAAGAAACCAGAAATTAACAGTCATCCCAGAGAGACCATCTTTAGAGGACAATGGATACAGAAGAGAGCTTCCCAGGAGTCAAGGTCAGACAGTCATCATGTAACTCATCTGAGTCTCAGTTTTGGCACAAACCAGGAGCAGGAACAAAAGAGGTAGTAAATGCAAAAAAAAAAAAAAAAAAAGTGCTTTGTTCTTTTTAGAAGAAACACACCAAGGAATGAAGTCCTCTAAATTGTTAAATGGAGGATTTCTGCGTAACCCTTCCAATTTTGGCAAAGCAACTTTTTCTCTTTTCTTTTCTTACAACAAGGTGTGGGGAAGAAAGGGACAAACTGTAATTTCTGATGATGAAAAGATGTTTCAAAATGTTTAATAATGATCAACAAATGCACTAAGTCATGCAGTAGGTGATTTTTTTTCAAAAACCCTGGCCAGAAATCCCCCTTCCAACTAACATTGCTCTTCAACGATGAGTTGGAACAGCCTGTGCTGTTTGCTCTTGAAAATGTGGGGGCCCCAGGCTAACCTGAATGCATGCTCCCTTGTGGGATCCTCTGTTTGCTCCAGCACACCACCCACTCTCTGCTCTTCCCCGATAGCCCTTCTGTTTCTGTATGGTTTGGCACTGGTAAAACACAAAGGGATGTGCACAGTGCTCACAAAATGCAAAACATGCTAATGAAATGTGGGAATTAGGGAGGTTTCCCTGGCTCAATCATTTTCATTATGCCTTACTTCTCCTCTAACTCCTCATCAAAAGTCTTAAATTGGACAGACCATAAGGAAAGTTTCCAGTGACAACTTAATTAGAGACATAAAGCTTCCATAAATGAAAGCAACAAAATGAAATTTCCTCAAGTCCCATGAAGGCTCCCACAGCCACAGGCTCCCACAGCATGCCAAGTTTGGTCTCTGTTCTAGGTCAACTCTTGAAGTCGAAGTACATAGTTAAATTCTTATTTCTGAAGTAAAGGTGCTGGGATGGTTAATTTTAGGAAATCAACTTAGCAAGGCCATGGTACAGACATTGGTCACACACCAGTTTAAATGTGTCTGTGAAGGCATTTTTTTTTAAAGATTTTATTTATTTATTTGAGAGAGAGAATGAGATAGAGTGAGCATGAGAGGGGGGAGGGTCAGAGGGAGAAGCAGGCTCCCCGCTGAGCAGGGAGCCCGATGCGGGACTCGATCCTGGGGCTCCAGGATCATGACCTGAGCCGAAGGCAGTCGCTTAACCAACTGAGCCACCCAGGTGCCCTGTGAAGGCATTTTTTTAGATTAACATTTAAATCAGTAGACTTTGAGTAAAGCAAATTACTCTCCACCATGTGGGTAAGCCTTATTCAATCAGTTGAAATCTTAAGAGAAAAAAGATGGAGGTCACCCAAGGAAGAGGGTCTGCCTCCAGTCTGCCTTCGCACTCCAAGCTCCAACATCAACTCTTCCCTGGGTCTTCCTCCTGCCTGCCTGCAGATTTTGGACTTGCCAGCATTTAAAATTACATGAGCCAATTTCTTAAAATAACTCTTCTTGCATTTTTTCTCTCTCTCTTTAGTATATAGAGGGTGATTTTTGAATACACAGTATATATTAATATAGAATATACATACAAAAATAATAGTGTTATTTTGTACACACACACACACACACTATTGGTTCTGTTTCTGGGGAGAACCCTGATTAATACAAATGGATACTCTTTTGTTAAGTGCAAAAAGAAAACATCTCTAGCAGAAAGAAATTACAGTTGACCCTGGAACAACATGAGGGTTAGGGGTGCTGATGCCCTAGGCAGTCATGTATAATTTTTGATTCCCTCAAGACTTAACTATGAACAGCCTATTGATCAAAAGCCTTACTTATAAACGGTCAAATGACACATATTTTGTATCCTTCATGTATATTGCATTCTTTAATAAAGTAAGCTAGAGAAAAGAAAATGTTATTAAGAAAGTTAAGGAAGAGAAAACACATTTATAGTACTGTACCATATTAATAAAAAAAAAAAAAAACCCAAATCTGCATATAAGTGGACCTGCAGAGTTCAAATCCCTATTGTTCAAGGGACAACCCTATCTGAATTTGGAATTATGAAAGATCTTCCAGCTAAGAACTATTATATTTTCCCCGAAAACTTCTGTTTACCCTGCTGGCTGGCTAAGGTTCAGTTTAGGTGGGGTGATATACTCTGAAGGTCATATTCTATCTTTTATGTCCAAAATGTCCAACCGCGTTTCTTTTCTTGATAGTTTCTATTGAGCCACCACAAAAAATTGTTTCATATCTCTGACATAACTTCTCATAAAACAATTTAAAAACAAACTTTGCAGACAGAAAGAAACACAAATGTACCTCGTCCTTGTACAAATGTATTCACGTATCCAAAAATTACTTCCCCATCCTCTTTCATAGCATCCAACACAAATATTCCTGGAGCAGTTCCAGATCTCCCTGGAGTCAAATGAAATTCAAAAATTCCATCTCTACTATTGGAAATAAGCAAACAGTGGGATTAGGCTTGATTTATAAGGCCCTCTGCAATCCTTCATGGGCTCAGGCAGCTACGGGACAATCAACACTCCCTTTACCTGTTTCACTCATCCTGGCCCATTCTCACCCTCATTTCCATGTCCAGGGTTGGCCCCTCCCAGGTTCTCAATCTTTCCAGACTTGCTTGCCTCCAGCCTCATCTTCCATTCTCACAGTGCTGTATTCGGTGCCCTGCACACACTGCCCACCGAATGTGGGATGGCGTGTGTCGTGGAACAGTGAAGTAGTATTGTGACTCTGAAAGTCATTCATATAGACAGTTTCTTTTTTAGGGGGTATCAGTAGCTAGAGAGACATTTTAATCCCTGAACAAAAGAGCATTATTTCTTCCATTGTTATAATTAATCATTCAGCTTAAGATGTTCAGCTGTTCTGAGTCAATCAGAACAATGGTGCCAAGAATGTGTGTGTTGTAACCTCTGGCAATGCTCGGACCATGTCTGTGTGTGGTGCAATTTCAGGGTTCAAAGCGCACTGGGCCAATTACATCTGTTTACCATGATTTGAGGTAATCTAAGTCTGTGTTTCCATAGGTGGCCCTGGGCTGTTTGCTCTCTGTTGGTCAAAGTACTAGCAGATGGTGAAAGTAGGTGAGGAAATATGCCCACTGTAGGTCTGCAAGTATTTGATAGAGTGAGGGTTGTCTATTGACTGGGGCTTAGTACATTCTGGAATCTTATAATCAAACTGTCAGTTGTAAGACAAAATTCTCAGGCAGGATTTTAAAACCAAGAGGCTCTCATTTGAAGAAAAAAAAAAAAGGTGGATTTAAATAAAGAGTGTAGAGTCTCTCTTGATTGTAAATTTGTACCCAGTGGTACAAAAAGTAAACTTTATTGGGAAAAGTTCAGGTATAATTTAAATATCACAGGCTAGAGTGATTTTATTTTATTTTATGTAGATGACCACCAGTGTCTTCTAGCTATAAAGGTTTCTCAGAGATGGAGAGTCAATCAGTTCACAAGAGTTCCTGAGAGCAACCTCAGGTAAAATATTAGTGGCTATAAGCTGTGAAAGCAGACAATGTAATTTGATGAGTTGTAAGGAGTAACCTCCTCATTTTTGATCCTCTGTCCTTAGCACACAGTTGAAAGAAAGAGAGAGGACATTTACATTCTCTATAGGTACAAGCACTTCCCATGGGGTCACAGCTCTGACAGCTAGATAAAGCCACACAACTTTATATGAGGACTCAGCACAGAAAGCAGCCAATAGATGCTGTCATTAGGAAAAACAGATGTCGCACAGGTTAGACAAAGATTATAAATCAACTACTTTAAATATGTCCAAAGAACTAAAAGAAATCATGTGTAAAGGACTGAAGGAAAGTATGAAAAAGAAGTCTCACCAAATAGAGAATTTCAATAACGAGATAGAAAAAATATATATACCAAGTAAGAATTCTAGGGTTGGAAAACACATTAACTGAAATTAAAAAAAATTCTCTACAAAGGTTCAACATCAGACTTAAGCAGAGAGAAGAAAGAATCAGCAAACTTGAAGATATGTTGATTATCTAGTCTCATGAACAGAAAAAAAACAATGACGAAAAATTAAGAGAGGCTCAGAGACCAGTGGGGCACCCTCAAGAACACCAATATATACATGACAGAGTCCCAGAGGGACAGAAGAGAGAGAAAAAGGCAGAAAGAATATTTAAAGAGGGGTGCCTGGGTGGCTCAGACAGTTAAGCATCCAATTCTTGATTTCAGCTCAGGTCCTGAGATCAAGCCCCATGTTGGGCTGCAGACTGGGTGTGGAGCTTGCTTTAGATTTTCTCTCTCCCTCTCACTTTGCCCCTCTCTGCCCCCACTCGTGCTCTCTCTCAAAAAAAAAAAATTTTTTTTTAAATATTTAAAGAACACTTCTCAAATTTGATGAAAAACATTAATCTACATAACTGAGAAGCTCAACAAAATCCAGGTAAACTCAAAAACTCAAAGACTAGACACATCATAACCAAACTACCAAAAGACAAAGGCAAAAAAAGAATCCTGAAAGCAACCAGAGAGAAAATACTCATACATACAAGGAATTCTCAATGAGGTTAACGGTTGATTTATCATCACAAATTGTGGAGGCCAAAAGGCAGTGGGATGACACAGCAGAGAAAAACAAAACAAAACAAAACTGAAAGTACTGAAAGAAAAACACCTGCCAAATAAGAATTCTACATCTGGCAAAATTATCCTTCAAAAATGAAGAAGTTAAGCTATTCCCAGATAATCAAAGCTGAGAGAATGTGTTGCTAACACATATGCTCTACAGGAAATGCTAAGAAAGCCTGGCAGGCTAAAATGAAAGGACACTAGATAATAACTTGAACCCATACAAAAAAATAAAAAGCATCAGTAAAGGTAAATACATAGGTAAATAAAGCAATAATTATAAATCTGGGTGTTGATGAGCACACAATATATACCTGTATAATTTGTATGACAAAGTAGAGAAGAGGAGTGACAGAATGGAGCTATATAGGGGGAAACTTTTTGTATATTATTGCAATTAAGTTGGCATTAAATTGAACTAGACTGTTATAACTTCAGTTATAATCAGCCTAACCATTAAGAAAGTAACTGAAAAATAAGGGCGCCTGGGTGGCTCAGTCGTTAAGCGTCTGCCTTCGGCTCAGGTCATGATCCCAGGGTCCTGGGATCGAGCCCCGCATCGGGCTCCCTGCTCAGCGGGAAGCCTGCTTCTCCCTCTCCCAGTCCCCCTGCTTGTGTTCCCTCTCTCGCTGTCTCTCTCTGTCAAATAAATAAATAAAACGTCTTAAAAAAAATTAAAAAAAAATAAAATAACTGAAAAATATACAGTAAAAGAAATGACTAGGAAATAAAAGGTACACTAGAAAATATCTATTGAGGGCGCCTGGGTGGCTCAGTCGTTAAGCGTCTGCCTTTGGCTCAGGTCATGATCCCAGGGTCCTGGGATCGAGCCCCACATCGGGCTCCCTGCTCGGCGGGAAGCCTGCTTCTCGCTCTCCCACTCCCCCTGCTTGTGTTCCTGCTCTCGCTATCCCTCTCTCTGTCAAATAAATAAATAAAATCTTTAAAAAAAAAAAGAAAATATCTATTGAACCCAAAAGAAGGCAGTAATAGAGGAACAGAGGAATAAAAAAGCCTATTTGCAGATGATATGAGCATGTATATAAAAATTATAAGGAATCCATCAAAAACTGAAAACTCTTAAAGCAAGTAAGTGGATTTGGCAAGACTGTAGGATATAAGATATATATACAAAAAGCAGTTGTATTTCTATACACCAGGAAAGAACAATATGAAAATGCAATTAAGAAAGCAATTCCATTTATAACCGCATCAAAAACAAAATACTTAGTGACACATTTAACAAATGAAGTGCAAGATGTGTACCTTGAAAACTACCAAACTTACTGAAATAAATTAAAAAGGACCTAAATAAATGGAAAGGCATTCCACGTTCAACATCATTAAATGGAGTTAACATCACTAAAATAGCAATACTTCCCAGATGGATCTAAAGATTCAATTCAATCTCTATCAGAATTGCAGCGGCCTTTCAGTTTTTCCAGCAACTGACAAACTGATTCTAAAATTCATATGAAAGTGCAAAGAATCCAGAATAACCAAAACAATTTTGAAAAAGAAGAAGCAGTTGGAAGACTCACCTTCCTGATTTTGAAATTTACTAGAAAGCTATAGGAATCAAGTCTGTGTGGTAGTGACATAGGACAGACATATAAATCAATGAAACAGCATCAACAGTACAGAATTCCAACAAGGGCACCAAAAAAATTAAATGAGGGAAATGGTAAGTCTTTTTAACAAATGGTCCTGGGAAAACTGGGTATCTACATACAAAAAAGATAAATTTGGACCCCCTGCTTCACACCATATACAACAATTAACTCAAAATGTATCAAAGTCCTAAATGCAAAATTCTAAGAATCTTAAAATAAAACAAAGGCATAAACCTTCATGACCTTGGATCAAAGGTTTTTCGGATATGACACCTAAAACACAAGAGCCAAAGGGAGAAAATACAGTAAACTTCATTAAAATTAAAAGCTTCTGTGCTTCAAAGAACACCACCAAGAAACTGAAAAGACAATACATGTGGTGGGACAAAATATTTGCAAATCATGTATCTGACAAAGACTAGCATCTAGAATATGAAAAGAACACTTAAACTCAACAATAAAAGGATAAATAACTCAATTAAAAATTGGGCAAAACATTTAAATAGACATTCTCCAAGGAAGATACACAAATGGGCAATAAGCACATGCAAAGATGTTCAGCCTCACTGCTTATGAGAGAAATTCAAATCAAAACCACAATGAGATACCACTTCACGTCCCCTCAGATACTTATAATTAAAAAGAAAAATAATAACAAGTGTTGGTAAGGATGTGGAGAAAATGGAATTTTCATGCATTGCTGGTGCAAATGTAAACTGATGTAGCTGCTTTGAAAAACAGTTTAACAGTTCCTCAAAAAAGTTAAACACACAGCAATTCCATTCCTAGAGACGGAGCCAAGGGAACTGAACATACATGTCCACACAAAAACTTGTACCTGAATGTGCATAACAGCCATATTCATAATAGCCAAAAGTAAAGAGCATCCAAAAGTCTACCAACTACAAAATGTAGCATACTCATGCAAAGGACTATTTATTATCCAATCGTAAAAAGGAATAAAGTAGTGATACATGTTACAACATGGATGAACCTTGAAAACATTACGCTAAGTGAAAGAAACCAGACAGAAAAGGCCACATATTGTATGATTTCATTTATATGAAATGTTCAGAATAGGCAAATCCATAAAGAGGAAAAGTAGATTAATAGGTGCTAGGAGCTGGAGATGATAGGAATGGGGAGTGATTACTAACGTGTAAGGTTTTTCATTTTGCAGTGATAAAAGTATTCTGGAATTAGGGGTAATGACTGCATGATTTTGTAAATATAATGAAACCACTGAACTACTTTAAAAGGGTAAATTTTATAATATGTAAATTAAATATTAACTTTAAGAAGATTTAATATGTTCTCAGATATAAAAAAATATATACACATTTACTACATAGTTATTCCTCTTCCTCTTGGCCCACTCCCAAATCCTGAAAAAACACTGATATCAGGCGTCACTTCTGTGTCACCTGGCCTACCGCCAGGTACTCCCAATTGAAAAGCATGGGCCTTGGGTGCCAGAAAGGGAATGGATAAGACAGGGGTTCATGGGCCCATTTGGTGTCACCCAAGAGGGAAACATTTTCTAATCCACTTTATCAAGAGGAAAAAAAAAAAAAGATTTCACATGGTTGGAAAAGCCCTTAAAATTCTTTATCTTATTGCTCTCATTCTATATTCATCAAACCACTTTCCCAAAGGTTCTAACATCAAGAAGGGAGCATATCCCATCAGTAGAGAGGAATCACCTCCACTGAAAATCACACCTACTTATCTATCTACCTACCTACCTACCTTTGTGCTCATTTATTTAACCTCCAGTAACCTGATGAACCTGAATCACTTGTCCTGCATCAGACTCTGGGATACTGAATAAAAACTAAGAGCCAGACTCTGGATGAAGGTAAATTCACCTCAATCAAGAATGACAAGTAGATTTTAGTCCAGATGCTAATTTCAACATATTTACAGTTGGGAAAGACTCCGCAATGAGCAAGATCATGAGGACATGTCTGAGTAGCTTGACAGATGATCATGCTTGATATGGAGTGACTGCCTTGAACACAGGCAGGAAAGTCACGCTAACTGTACCGCATAGCTCACACTCTGAGATAGTGTTCCCTCAGGGGCCTCTAGCCAGAAAACCTCCTGGCCACATCCCTCTAACCTTGAAGTACTGTGTCTACATTTCATAAAGAGAGCTTTCTGCTTTCAGTACTATAGAACTTAATTTAAAACACAGAAAATCGGGATGCCTGGGTGGCTCAGTCTGTTAAGCGTCTGCCTTCAGCTCAGCTCATGGGATCAAGCCCCACATCGGGCTCCTTGCTCAGCGGGCAGGCTGCTTCTCCTTCTGCCTGCCACTCCCCCTGCTTGTGTGCTCTCTCTCTCTCTGATTTCTAAATAAATAAATAAATAAATAAATAAGATACTTAAAACAAAAAATTGAATGCTCCATTATAAGGACAGCAACCTATCCCTTCCATTATTCCACCAATGAAAAAGTAAATGGCTTATTAGAAAATGCTTCTTTAAGTTCCTGTTTTCCAGGATAAGTCAAGCACCCCATACATTAGAAATCTTAGCAACAATTCTCCATGTTAAAATTATTTTTGTAATCAAGTCCCACCCCCTTGCTAATTTCACCTCCCAAAGCTGTGGTGACTAATGTCTCATACTTGAAATTGTTACTGTTCTCTGTCTACACAGAGGATTTGTGACGGATGGCAGGAAAGGGGGGACAGGGGTTGAAGAAGGTAGAATGGATTTAAATGTTCACTCAGCATTCTTGAATCAGAGATGGAAGATGCCAGATGGGGCCTCATCATGTGGCTAAGGCTTCTACTAGCCAAAACATGTATTTAATGCCTTCTTTATTCTAATCATGATTTTAGGGCTGACTTTAGTAGAGCAGTTCTGGACTTATTTCAGGTTTCTGAATGCATTTGTTTAATAAATCAGTAGCTTAACACAGCATGCTGTTTCTAGGTAGGTTTGTTCCAGTGAAACACAGGAGGAGCGAGTCTATGTGTTTAGTCAGGTCACCCAGGCCAACAACCCTTTGCAAAGCACACTGGCCTCCTCCCTTTCACAAAGGCCTCCAAACTGCAGATCGAATCAAAGATCAAAGCTACTGAGAAACTGTATCCTTGCCCTCTCACCCACTACTCCCACAGCTAAGGAAAACCAAAAAGGTTTCATGTAAATTTTCAAAAGTGGAAGCATTTAGACATACCCAAAACGTCAACTCTTCTGTTATTTAGTGTTCTATTAAAATCCGTAGTCTTCTCTTGCATTTAGCTTTTAGTGTTACCTCAGTTGAAGAGAGTATTTAATAAGACAGGGATATTTTCCTAAACAAGAGAGACTAGGTCAAAATTAAAAGAGAAACACATATACCCAAAAATGTTACTGGGGAAGGTTCATACTCTTTTGAAATGTGGGAGGTAATTTATGCCATAAGAATGTATTACTGGGGTGCCTGGGTGGCTCAGCTGTTTAAGTGCCCAATTCTTGATTTTGGCTCAGGTCTTGATCTCAGGGTCATGAGATCAAGTCCCACACTGGGCTGTATGTTGCGTGTGGGTTGTGGGATCAGGTCCCGCGTGGGGCTCTGGGCTCAGCATGGAGTCTGCTTGGGGTTCCCTCCCTCCCCCTCTGCTCTTCCTCCAACTCCCTCTCCCTTTCTCCCTTTCTCTCTAAAATAAATACATAAAATCTTTTAAAAAAGAATGCATTACTTACATAATCAGAACAATAAATATAGCTACTTAGTAAAAATAAATAAATTATAACAAAAGGATAGAATTAGCCCTAAAATAAGAAAATCAAGTGTTTCTTTGGCTAATCAGAGCAAAGTATAGGATTCAGTGGTTTTTATCAGAACCAATTTGTTCATCAACTCCTGGAATCCAACCAGTCCCTTCCCTCTGGCATTTCCGTGCGAGCTTACTACCTCAGAGGAAGCAGGAGACAGAGTTACAGAGAAGCAGGGACAAGACAGGAGGAAACAATCGAGCCTTGCAAGTGCACGAGCTCTCACGTTATTTTTTTAATTCAAACCTTTCTAACAGGAGAGGAGAATGATGTGGTGAAAGAGGTTAAGTCACTTCTAGTTTAGTCTTAATACAGGAAGTCGTTTTTAATGCCCCTGACCTCAAACTGGAATTATAGCCAGTTTCAGTTTCTTCTCTTCCTCCTGACCCATCTACCTTTGGTGAAAGTGCTAATAAAAATAAAATGGTCCAGGCATGAGGCATGGGGGAGACATGAGAGGTCAACTTCATGCTGATAGCTGACCTTATCTTGCAAACGTTAAACATCCTTCGGTAACTGTAACCCAACAAGTAACCAGACATCCACACACATATCCTTGTGAGGAAGTACAGCTCAGAGAAGATAAAGGCCTCATTCAAAGTTGTCTATTAACAGGTCAGCATTTCTAATCAAAAGATCTCCACCATGTGGCCATCACCTCAACATTCCTCACAATCCCTGATAATACACAAGAAAACAGCGAGTGCCTTCAGGTCCTGGGATTCCAGTTCAAAACAGACATTAGTCAGCCTCTTCCAGAACACGGGTTCAGTTAGCTAGCTTACATTTGCTTTAACTCTCGTAATATTTCCTTAATGCTCCATAATTCTGAGAGCTGATGGTTTTCTAATGTAAATGAGGGGGTGTGCCAGGCTGGCTGCAGTTGGGGTGGCCTGGCTAGGGTGGATTTGTTCCGTGTGACTTTCACTCTCTTCCAGGGGCCGGCAGGTTAGTCTGGGAAGGCTGTCTGCACAGTGAAGGCAGAACACAAGGTGAGAGACACAATTCCCTGTAGGGCTCAGGCTCCACTCGTGAACTATCACTTGTGTCTCATTTGGTTGGTCAAAGCAGGTCACAGAGCTGAGACACACAGCAAAGGCTGGGAAAGCACCTCTGCCTCCAAAGAGACATGGGAAGAGTGTGGATGCAGGGAAGGGCCACAGTCTCAGTCTCCCACAGCCCCTGACAAATTATTTACATGGGGATGTTTCCACAGGAAATCCCAGGGCCTCATATAATATTAAGCATAACAAGGAGGTGTTAACACGTTTGAAATATACAGAAAATCGCATATATTAGTATAACCAATAGCCTTGTATCTACCTCTGATAATTAACAAATTAATACTTTTACCTATTTGCTTCTCATATTTTTTTACAAAATATTTTAGAGTTTAAGCACTCTGTATACCACTCCATAATTCTATTTCCCTCCCTCTTCAGGGGTACCTATTATACTAAAGTTAATCTGTGCATATTTGTATACTTTTCCTATGTACACAGCCATTCATGAAGCCAGCCATAGCCTAGAAGGCAGTCACCTAGCCTTATCACTTTCTGTTAATATTTAGTCAGCATTTCCAATAAAATTACCTTCTTCTTCAGATCAAACACTTTTACATAGGTCCCACATGTGAACCAAATAGCTACCCAGGGAATATTCAACTTTGACTTGCTTCATTCTTGTATTTTTTGTGTGTATCTTACACTAAATTAAAGAAAGGAGAGATGCAACATTCTGAGGCTAAATAATTCAACCGGCTATTCTTCAAAGAGCGTGGGGGCAATTCACATTACCAGAGGAAGAAACATCATAAGGAAAGCAAAAGCCAAATGTTTTCCACAGGAGTCCTCCTTTTTGCTGTCTTGATGTCAACTGGTAAGTCAAAAAACAATTTTAAAATCTTGGCTAATTTAAAAAAATTTTTAATAAAAGATTTAAAAGTCATTAATATCACAATCACAACAGAAACTTATGTGGTTGATTACTAAAAATGGACTAGGAAGAATACATGGTCGGGGATAAGGGGTCCTCCATGATTTCCACCTGAATATTGTGATTCTTTAACAAGGGAAACAGAAAAGTGGAATGGAGGACTTAAAAGAAAAGTCTGTCAATCTTGGTCTAGGATTTAACTGGAACATCATTAGAAAATAAAGAGTCTGTGTAAGAATTCAATTTGGAGGATTCCTGGTAACAGCAACTGGTGTGGATTAGGACAAGGGGAATGCTCCCTTAAGAGTCAGGAGAGAAAAATGAGTCAGTTAATAAATTGTCCAATATCTGCCTCAACTCCCAGGGATAAATATTTGTTGCCAAAGTGATGGTATTATATCTCGATCAAGATGTTGACTTGAAGCTTGGCTCAAAGGTATAAGACATTTGAAACCCACCTTCTAAAAAGTATATTAAAGAATATACTTTAATGGCCATATTCTGTAGCTCCTCTCGTAGCACATATATTAATGAGTAATAAAGTATCTTTAAATAAAATCAACAATCAAATTAGCTGGTTCTTGCTTTTGCTTCTATTTTGTTAGTTTATTTCAAAATAAAAGAGTGAGTTTGTTAACCGCATCTCTCTGTGAATGTTAACATTGGAAATCCAGGAAATTTAATTCAATTGAGTATTTACTGCTTACTAAAGAGAAGCTCTACCTAAAACAAGTGTATACAAAATACACTGAGAGAGCCACCCCTCCTCCATGCTTTACTGCTATACAATTTTTCATATAATTATTTCTACTCCCTTCTTTCCCTTGTCTTTTCCCTCCACTCTAGGCTAAATTGGTCTGACAGGTTCTTATTTCTAAGAATCTCCCTCTTCCATGTTTGCAGATATGAAAGAGATTTATTTAGTGCTAAATAAACTTTGCTAGTTCAGAGTTTGTTTCTTCTCTAATTCAAACATTTTCTTGGATTTGATTATTAGGACTGGCAATAAAGGAACACTTCAAAGTCACTTTAGAATTTCTAGAATTATTTCTTTGAGCCATGCTGTTCATTTTTGCTTCACCTAAACATAATGGTCCCAAGTAATAAGCATAGAAAATTTGAAAAGCACAATCTATGCCACTCATTAGTCAATAATCTGAAACAAGCTGTAATGATGGAGATTAATGCTTATAAATAGTTATAAATACTCTGTACGTAATAAAACAGAATTTTATGGCCAGGGAGAAAGCTAATTTTCCATCTGAATCCAGAGTTAAAAGGCAGACCTGCCCATAACCTACAGAAAGAGAAAAACTAGTGAAAACAGAACTTTTGAATCCACTGGGAGACATGTAAGATAAACAGAGACTGGAAATATGTGAAGTCAGAAAATCTGCTTCTCATGTTTCTCTTTCTTAGCACTGGCTGGACCATGGGCTAGTATCTGCGCCAGCAAGTCTTCCAATGAGATCAGGACGTGTGACAGTCACGGCTGTGGCCAGTACATTGCTCAAAGGTATTCTTATGGTTCTTAACCCCTCTGCTTAATGTCCTTGCCTCAAGCGCTCACAGTCATCTCTCTCTGACAGCAGGATTCAGAGATTAAAGCAGCTGTACTAGTGTTTTTAGAGCAGCTTCCAAGACCTCTGCTTCAAGTATGGGCTCTGAATTGGGAACACAGCATGTAATAAAGAATGAGGGAGGGGAACAAACATAACAATCGTCATCAATCTGATTTTTCAGGTTCTAGCCTGTTAGGCAGGAGAAGAGGTTGGTAAGAGTGAGCATAAAGACAACAGTGAGGCTTGTCAGAGACAACTTAACGCTCACAAGCTGGGATCATTTCGTGTTTGTGCTCCATTCACTCTAATAAATTTAGGAGTTATCACTCACTGTATTAAAATATCATATACAGTAAATGATTTTTTTTTAAGATTTTATTTGTTTGACAGGGAGCACAAGCAGAGGGAGAGAGAGGGAGAAGCAGATTCCCTGCTGAGCAAGGAACCCAATGTGGGACTCGATCCCAGGACCCTGGGATCATGACCTGGGCCAAAGGCAGATGCTTAACCGACTGAGCCACCCAGGCGTCCCAGTAAATGATTTTTTAAAAAGATTTATTTATTTGAGAGAGAGGGAGAGAGCATGCACACAGGGGGAGGGGGCAGAGGGAGAGGGAGAGAGAGAATCCCAAGCAGACTCCACGCTGAGAGGCAAGCCCAGCTCGGGGCTCCATCCCAGAACCCCGAGATCATGACCTGAGCCGAAACAAAGAGTTGGACACTTCACCTCTGGAGCCACCCAGATGCCCCCACAGTAAATGATGTTTATAATGACTTCTGGATTACTGAGACAAAAATCAGATGAGGGTAATGTGATTCTTTTATGATAAGTCCCCATAAAAAGACAACTCTTTTTTTTTTTTAAAGATTTTATTTATTTATTTGACAGAGAGATAGACAGAAGAGCACAAGCAGAGGGAGTGGCAGAGGGAGAGGGAGAAGCAGGCTCTGCACTGAGCAGGGAACCCGATGCGGGACTCGATCCCAGGACCCTGAGATCATGACCTGAGCCGAAGGCAGATGCTTAACCATCTGAGCCACCCAGGCGCCCAAAAGACAACTCTTTTATAAGTGGTCTTGAAGGGGTCAAGATTCTATAAAATTGATTACATCTAGATCTATAAAATTTACTTCCATAGATAGATGTCTCATTTCCCCAAAATGCCATATAATAATCATAGTTCATAAATTCTTAAAGGCTCTCTATATACCAAATACTATCTTAAATGCTTTAATCTTTACAATATGATTATTACTACCTGCAGGTAGGGAGGTTAAAATTCAGATAAAGAAGAGTAAGGAAACCTGGGACATCCCAACATGTTCTCCAGTTTCAGTGTTTGATATCCTAGTCTGGGAACAGCGAGCGAACACCACATTTCTGGGCAATAAAGTTCCCAGGGCATTTTCTCAGTCTGTTCATTCTTATTTACATTCTAGAAATCACAGGCCTCACCCAGGTGTGGATGTCTTGTGCTCTGATGGATCTACCGTGTATGCACCTTTCACCGGAATGATTGTGGGCCAGGAGAAGCCTTATAAAAACAAAAATGCCATTAATAATGGTGTTCGGATATCTGGAAGAGGTAAGAAGTGTTGTATACACCTGGGACACATCCTGGAAATGTTTGATGGTTATTTATTTAATGCATTTGCCATACACCGAAGTTTCATACTTCCTTCAAAACGATGACATCTACAATAGAAAGGACATAGGGTACCAAATTAAAACAGCTCTTCCCCTGATATCATCTTCTTTATGCACACACTCTACCTAACCCCACAGCTCACTGAAGGACTTTCTTCTTGTGGCCCATGTGGTTTTGTCCAACAGTCTACAAACAAAATCACTTTCAAGAGTATTTACTATAATAGATACTTCCATTTACCAAAATCCCACACTTCAAAGATGTTGGCATTCCTGCAAAAGTTGACTGGGAAATATTTTCCAAGGCCTCTATGTTCTAGGTAAAGTTGGGTCACCTAGTACTCCAGGTATGGGCCTATTCTTTATCTGTTTGGTTTTTTTTTTTTTAATCCACTGAGGTATAACATTCACACAGAAAAGTGCACAAAGCATAAGCACACAGCTCCTAAATTTTCACAAAGTGAATGACACTGTATAACCATGACCCAAACAAGAAAAAAAAATTCAGCAGCATTCCAGAGACCCCCCTGTGCTATCTATACTCATTCTTCCCAGCAAGGATAATCACTATGCCACCATACACTAGTTTTGCCTGTCTTGGGAAAGGATATAAACAGAATTAAACAGTATGCAGTCTTCTTTGTGGGACTTCTTTCATTCCACATCATGTCCGCAAGATTTGCTTTGCATGTGATTTCATTCTCAATGATGTAGGCTGTTCCATTACATGCATACAGCTTCATCTATGTAATTATCCTTCTCTAAATGGACATTTCGGTAGCATCCAGTTTTAGGTGACTACAAAAATGCTATGAACTTTCCTGCATGTGTCTTGTAATGAACATAAATATGCATTCCTGTTGGGAGTGAGCCCTGAAGACACTGCCCTCACCCCAGCCCTGAGAAAGAAACACTCTGTGAGGGACCTCAGGTTCTTGAGAAGCTCTATGGTGGCTGTCCTCTATATGCCCAAAATGACAAGAGAAACTGCTGCCACTAGAAAGGGTCCACTTAGTAGGCAAGGCCAAGGTTGGCATGGTTACCCAACAGGCAACAAAGCTGAAGCGTAATCAGATTCATCTGAAGCACAGAGATCTGTGGCATTGTCTAGCTAATCACGGTGACCCAAGAGCTGAACAGACGGGCAGCCTACTAAAGCCTTATTTGATTTGTATAAATGGGAACACTCTGATGAACAAAACTGTGACTTTAATCATCACAAGAGTGGGTCACAAAACCTCCCCCCACCCCCCACGAACTCCCAGACTTGACCCAATTCACAATCCCAGAGCCCCTTGAAAGAAACCAGGGCTGAGTCCCTTTGAGGAAGGGCTCTGTCACATGGCCGAAAATTTATACCAATAAACCTTACTTCACTTTTTTTTAAAGATTGTATTTATTTGACAGAGAGAAAAAGAGAGAGAGAGGGATCACGAGTAGGCAGAGGGAGAGGGAGAAGCAGGCTCCTTGCTGAGCAAGGAAGCCGATGTGGGGCTCCATCTAAGGACCCTGAGATCATGACCTTTATTGTTTCATCTTTCATATTTAAATGTACAATCCATTTGGGATTGGGTATTATGTAAGGAATAAGGTAGGGATCAAGATCTTTTTTCTCATATTGGTATCTGACTCAGTACCATTAACTTGACAAGACTGTTTTCTCCCCTCCTGTTATTGCAGTATAGTATCTTTTGTCATAAATGATGGTCTGAATATACACAGGTCTGTTTCTGGTCTTTCTATTGTGTTTCATTGGTCACTGTGTCAATCTTGCACAAATACCACACTGTCTTCATTACTGTAAGCTTTAAAATACATCTTGATATCTGATAGTATAAATCTTTCAACTTTTGTCCTTCTTTCAGATTGCCTTGACAATTCTTGGTCACTGGCATTCCCAGATACACTATAGAATCAGTTTATCAATTTCCACCAAAAATTCTGCTGGGACTTTGATTGGGTTTGCACTGATTATATAGATCAAGAAAAATTGATACCTTAAAAGTAATGAATCTTCCAATGAATAGACATGTTATACCCTCCATTTATTTAGGTCTTCCTGCACCGTAATATTAGTAGTTGTCACATTGGTTTCCAGTGTTGAGGCTGTGTACATATTCTGTTTCACATGTACCTAAGACATACTGTATTGATTTTGTTTAGATTTTCTATAGCAGTACTTCCAATAGAAATAAAAGTCATGTATATAATTCAAAATTTTCTAGTAGTTACATTAAGAAAGTTAAAAAACAGGGAAAATAATTTTATTTTTTTATTATTTTTTTATATATTTTTTTTATTCTTATGTTAATCCCCATACATTACATCATTAGTTTTAGATGTAGTGTTCCATGATTCATTGTTTGTACATAACACCCAGTGCTCCATGCAGAATGTGCCCTCCTCAATACCCATCACCAGGCTAACCCATCCTCCCACCCCCCTCCCCTCTAGAACCCTCAGTTCGTTTTTCAGAGTCCATCGTCTCTCATGGTTCGTCTACCCCTCCGATTTCCCCTGCTTCATTCTTCCCCTCCTGCTACCTTCTTCTTTTTTTTTCTTAACATATATTGCATTATTTGTTTCAGAGGTACAGATCTGAGATTCAACAGTCTTGCACAATTCACAACGCTTACCAGAGCACATACCCTCTCCAGTGTCTATCACCCAGTCACCCCATCCCTCCCTCCCCAGGGAAAATAATTTTAATAATATATTTTAACTCCATATCTTTAAAATATTATTTCAAAATGCAACCAAAAAATTACTAATATTTTAATTTTTTTGTACTGTCTCCAAAATCCATCAGGCATCTTATACTTAAAAGTACATCTGTGATTAGCTACACTTCAAGTGCAGACTAGCCACGTGTAGCTAGTGGCTATCATGGTGGACAGCACGATTCTAAGGCGTTTCTTATGTTTTCTGTTCACTTGCCCTGTTTTCACTGATATGTGTGTTAAAATCTTCTATTACTGGTGGGTTTCTATTTCTCCCTGTACCTCAGATAGTCTCTGCTTTCTATACATGGTTTCTGTGTTACCTGACACATGGACAGTTGCAACTGCTGTATCTTCATTGTATTTCGCAGTATAAATTGTCCTCCTTTGTCTTGTTTCTGTGATTTTCGGCTTGAGTTATACTCTCTGATAATAGAATCATAACCCTTGCTTGTCTTATTATTTCCATCTGCGTGACAAATCTTGATCCAGCCCTTAATTCTTTGCCTTTTTCTTTTATTTAAAGATTCTATTCATTTATTTGAGGAGTAACAAAGAGACAGAGGGAGCACAAGCAGGGGGAGGGGCAGAGGGAGAGGGAGAAGCAGACTCCACGCTGAGCAGGGACCCCCCCCCCCAATGTGGGGCTCAATCCCAGGACTCCGAGATCATGACCTGAGCTGAAATCAGATGCTTAACCCACTGAGCCACCCAGGTGCCCCTTGCATTGTGTTTTATTGGATACAGCATAGAATTGGGTTTTGAAAAAAAAAAAGAAGATAGCAGGAGGGGAAGAACGAAGGGGGGAAATCAGAGGGGGAGATGAACCATGAGAGACGATGGACTCTGAAAAACAAACTGAGGGTTCTAGAGGGGAGGGGGGTGGGAAGATGGGTTAGCCTGGTGATGGGTATTAAAGAGGGCACGTTCTGCATGGAGCACTGGGTGTTATGCACAAACAATGAATCATGGAACACTACATCAAAAACTAATGATGTAGGGCACGTTCTGCATGGAGCACTGGGTGTTATGCACAAACAATGAATCATGGAACACTTCATCTAAAACTAATGATGTAATGTATGGGGATTAACATAAGAATTAAAAAAAAAAAAAAAAAACTAATGATGTAATGTACGGTGATTGACATAATAAAAAAAAGAATTGATCATGGAACACTACATCAAAAACTAATGATGTAATGTACGGTGATTAACATAATAAAAAAAAGAATTGGGTTTTGGTTTTCAAACGAGTAAGAATTTTCTTTTTTAACAGATGAGTTAACATTTATAGATATACCCATGTATGTGGTCCCAAAAGTCATATTACATTATAATTACAGTATTAAATTAACTCTACTTCTCCATTTGGTGGGTCTTTGTTTTTAAATTTTTTTTCTTTTAATGTTTAGAAAGATTTGCATTCTTGTGCCAATTATGTCCATTTTTCTTTGTCTTTAAAGGCTAATCATTTTATTAGAATAGGTCTTGGAGTTGAAATTATCCTGGGTGAGAACAAGAAAATATGTTAAAAGTCTCAATTTTCTCAGCATCCTAGTGTTTTTTTGCTATTCCTCAATGCCTTCATTAAATCCTCATTTGAATCTACTCTCCCTTGGGCATCTAGTCTTCATTTCTGATACAATTTTGTCACCTTCCTCTGTTCCCTCACTGAGTTCAATCAAGTCTCACTTCTTTTTGTCTTCTCTTTCATTTTTGTTCTTATTTTTTGAATTTCTGATTCAAGGCTACTGAAACCCAGATAATAACTAATTTAACTTCTTTTCTTTAGGTTTCTGTATTAAAATGTTCTACATTAAGCCAGTTAAATATAAAGGTTCTATCAAGAAGGGAGAAAAGCTGGGAACTCTACTGCCCTTGCAGAAAGTCTATCCTGGCATACAATCCCACATACATATTGAAAACTGTGACTTGAGTGATCCTACCGTGTACCTCTAAGTAGAAGACACATGACCAGATCTACTAAATACAAAACCATCTCCTTAAAAACCTGGATGCATCCCCTACTCTTCAAGAAATTTGTGTCCAAATAAAAACATGATGCATGCAAAAAAGACAACAGCCTGTTTCAACTCACTGTCACTTGAATGTTTGATTGTCAACTAATTTCTGAGAGTTCTCTGATTTTTCTGTCACCTGTGGGATGTGAGGGGTTTTTACCTGTTTGTTTTTTAAAGTTTCTCAGTCCTGAACACACAGGATAAATAAACATATGAATTCCAGCCTCTCCAGACTGCATTTCTGACACTTCTAAGACTAGCTACCTTTTCTGCCTAAAAATAAGAAAAAGCCTGAAGCTGTTTCCCTGGCACAAGAATAGAGCTGCAAAATGCCAGACACACACACACACACTTCATAAATATTAAGTGAACAAACTGGAGTTAAACTCTGAGTAAAGGTAGGGAAGCGTTTCAGCAATATCCTCAGGTTTGTCAAACTGGTCAAAGGGTAAGTTGTTTGCATGGATAAGAGAGAATTGGCTGGTCTTCATATCCACACTTCCCCACACTGTATGAGCAGAACATTTTCTAAATCATAAATGATGGCCGTCCAATAAAATACATCATTATTCTCGATTTCAGTAAGATGGCATTACAGGAGGTACTAAGATGAGAAAGAGGTCTATTTTAACCTGAAGTTAGCTCATGAAACCAAGTACCTCATGGAAACTCAGCCTCATCTAGCCAAATGCCTACCCCAGCCCCTTATGTCCACACATCATTTTTAACCTAGATTATTCTTTCTTAGTTATGTTGACAACAGGTAGGAAGGGGAAATAAGACCATACAAATGCTCCAAGGACCAGAAATAACTGGCTCCCTAGATTTTAGTTAGTGAGAAATGAGTAAGTTGAATTTATCCTTCTGGAAACTTTTCATGGATTTTTTGCTTAAATCCTTTTGGAATGTAGAAAACTCCAGCAGAAAGATTCCATTCTTAGTACAGATGTGCTAGAGGAAAATATAATTAATTATACTATTGGAGATTTATTATCGGAGAAGTAGCTGCATTTGTATGCTAGGACATACGTATAAGAATGTCCATGATATCACTATTTGTCATGGCAAACCCTGGAACAACTCAAATGCTTATCTACAGTTGATATGAACAAATGAACTGTGATTTAGTCACAGAATGAAACAGTGTACAGTGGTCACAAAAAATGAGCCTCAGCTAAACATAACAAAATGGATGAGTCATAGCAATATAATTCTGAGTTTTAAAAAAAGGCCTAAGATTATATATAGTAGGATACTCTTTTTATAAAGTCAAAACAATTAAAACCAAAATGTAATTTTTAGGAACACATATATATGTGATAAAAGTATATGAAAAGGAAGTCAAGCAAATGATGAACACTAGTTACCTCAGGACTAAGTAAGGGAAGCCACGCAGAAAAATTAAAGTTATTGTCATGTCAATGTTGTCATTTTATAGCAGGGAGGTGATTTCATGAGTGTTTATTATGATAACATGTTATAGTAAGTAACAAGACTTGCCGGTGGATGGTCAGAAAGAAGAAAGAGTTAATGATGACTCTCACTTCAGTCTCTACAACACAACTGGTAAATTCTCATATCCAATTACATATTATTCTCTACCATATCTTAACATCGCATGTAAATGATTTACATGCGATGTTAATTAAGAATTTAATTTTTAGGTTTTTTAAAAAAAACTATAACCAACACTGTCTGGTTTGACCATCTACCTTATTAATCTCCTTAGTGCCAAATCACTTTTGGTTGTTTCCAGAAACTAAATTTGCTTTCAAAGGACAAAGGCTGGGTTCCCATTCAGAACACAAAATAGGAATTAGCACAGAGACTTTGAAAACAATTTTTAAAGGAGCTCTAAAATGTTTGCACAATAAATAATTAACCTTCTTAAGTGATTGTTTTAAAAAACAGACTCGTTACCTGGAACGGAGAGCTTCCGCAAGGCAGAGCAAGAACGGTGCCTTCTGCCTAGCACTCCATAAGCACTCTCATATCTGTTCAATGGAAATGCAAACTTCAGTCTAAAGGACCGCTCTCTCAGGAAGAACCAGAATACGGCGCCCTCTGGTGTGCTTCAACAGAGGGTTTTTGTTTTTTTTTTTAATTTCCTTTTCTTTTTAGATTTGGGTGTCAAAATGTTCAGTTTAAAGTATTGTTAAGGTTCAGGGGCGCCTGGGTGGCTCAGTTGGTTAAGCGACTGCCTTCGGCTCAGGTCATGATCCTGGAGTCCCTGGATCAAGTCCCGCATCGGGCTCCCTGCTCGGCAGGGAGTCTGCTTCTCCCTCTGACCCTAACCCCTCTCATATGCTCTCTCTCATTCTCTCTCTCTCAAATAAATAAATAAAATCTTTAAAAAATAAAAATAAAAAAATGAAGTATTGTTAAGGTTCAAATGACAGAGAAGTGATGGTACTGAATAACATATTTTTCCTTAGTGAAAATGACTGTAAAATATACTTTGAAAACTGTGACCCAGATACTAGGTTTGATGACTGTAAATTAATAATGCAAACACAATTAATTTTTACTTATAAAATGTTTTGAGTTTTCTGCAGAAAAGTAATTTAATGGAAGAACAAGATAAGTGGCCATTTTAATCTAGAATCCTCTAATCCTAAGTAAACAGTACTTTTCATGGACTTCCAAAGTAAATGGAGACATTTTCATTATATAAAGCATAAAAATACTCTCTGTTTTCTTGTCTTGATTTGGCTACCCTAAAAATGTTTGCTATTGAATTTATAAACCCAGTATGTTAGGCCAACCAGGGTCATCAAAATGAGCTGATCAATTCTACTGAGTTTTCCTTTAAGAGTTCTTATAGTGCTTAGTGCACTAGGTCGGACTACTAAAAACCACTACTGAAGACCACTGCTAAAGACCACCGTTTAGAGTGGCAACTTCTCATCAATGTACAAGAGGCCACGGGTACTCATTATCGTTCTGTGCTAGCAGGCAACAGGGAGAAACTCCACCTTGATCTCCCTTAGTCAGTCCCTCTCTGTTTCACTCTTTAGTGAAACCAACACTGGCATCCTATACAGGTATATACACTCCCACCCTACTCCTCCACTGCACATCACGTTAGCCAGTGAGACCAGAGGTCACCTCTTCAGTATTTCCACCATTGCTCTGACCTCCAACCAGCCTGACCCTCCAACTCAGGTTTGCCACTTCCTTTATGTCTGTCCCGTTATCCTAACCAGACCTTGAGTGCCCTGTGATATGTTGCTTCTGTACTCTCCCGAAATCTTAAGGTATAAATCACATGATCTGCAAGAGTAACAACTGTCTTTAAGAATCTGATTCTTTATTTTTTTATTTTTTTTTTAATTTTATTTATTTATTTGACAGAGAGAGACACAGCGAGAGAGGGAACACAAGCAGGGGGAGTGGAAGAGGGAGAAGCAGGCTTCCTGCAGAGTAGGAAGCCCGATGCGGGGCTCGATACCAGGACCCTGGGATCATGACCTGAGCCGAAGGCAGATGCTTAACGACTGAGCCACCCAGGTGCCCCAAGAATCTGATTCTTTAAACAGTATTTCAGCTCCACTCACATTTATTGAGGGTATACGAATGTGCCACACAGCAGTCTGAGTCTCAAACACAAAGGTGAAGGAGGGAAGATGCCCGTTCTTACAGAGCTCACCGTGAGAAAGGATGTGGTACAGTGTGGAGAATGCTTGCACAAGTAACTCTCTAAAAAAAAGAGACATAAAATATGCTCTTTAAAAAAATTACCACTTACAAACCACAAGGTATCCTAATTCTAATTTAACAGGTAAGAATATTTAAATTTTTTTCCTAATTAAAAAATGTTTAAAGCTGGAAAATAATAAACATTTTTTTTAAGTTTAATTGCTTTCTTAGAAAGAAAATGAAGATGTTGGAGAAAGACATAAGGGAACAACTCTGGAAATGAACGTACCTAAGTAAAATTTACTGAGTGTCTACTATTTGCCTAATATTATGCTAGATGCTGGGGATACAACAGTGAACAAAACCTGACAATGATCTTGCACTGATAAAGCTCACAGTGCAGTGGAATTAGCAGAGAATAATCATACAAGTAAATGGCAAATTACAATGGTGGTAAGTGCACAAATGGAAGTCACAGAGTGCTGAGAGCCAGAGGCTTTCCTGAGGAAATGACATCTAAAGGAAAGATCTGAGGGAGCAAAGAGCGTGATTAAGTAGAAAGAGACTATATCCTCATGCACTCTGACTACAGGGCCCATGGCAGTCTTAAGGACCTGCAAGAGAATGCAGCAGAAGGACAAGGGGAAGCTCCGTGAGCAATGAGGGCAAAGAAGCAGGCAGATGCCAGACCATGTAGGGTCTTGTAGATCATTTTAAGGATATATCTTTACTCTAAAGGTAATCTGTAACTAAAGAGTTTTAGCTGGGTTACTAATTAAATTATAAGATCACTTTTGCAAAGGATCTCTAGCACGGTTCCAGACAGAGTAGTAGGTCAGTACATGCAGATTCCCTCCCCAAAGACACTCCGCAAAATGTACTTTTTTCACTTGATCTTATTAGCCAAAAGGCCGAGAAGCGATCTCAGTAGCATATTTAATCAATTAACAATCAGTCTCTTTACAAAATGATCAGTATTAATTTTAATCTCATGCCCATCTTCTCCCGAGTTAACGTACTAAAGTAGAATTCAAAGTGTGTTAGAAATTAGAAATTGTTTGAGTTATAATATGATCTTATATAGTGCTAAAAATTAAGTACAATTAAGTCAGCCTCTGTGTCTACACCTTTATTTTACTCTTAGATTTTAATACTACATATCTTGTAAAATATATTCATACCAAGATGAAGGAGAAGCAATTAAAGCAGTATAAAGTTATAAATGTCATAATTTAGGAATCCAAAGCTCAATATTATAAATTTATTTAGCAAGCTAAAATGTGCCTTCAACGAAGGCTGAGGGACTCATCTACAAACCATGTGTAGTTTTTAGCCTACCACCTACCACCTAATCCACAATACAGGGTCTATGTCCTATTTATGGAAATTTCTGGCTAAACATTTCTCATAATTTTTCAAATGTTTCTGCTGCAATCCATTAAGACAGTTTGCAAATGATAAGATATTTTACCTAAAATAGTTCAGCAATGTATCTTAAAATTTATATTTGCATAAAGAAAGAAGCTAATCTTAATGGTTTAATAAAAAATTAACAATCTTTGGTAGCCAATTACCAGACAGGCAGGACATCAGGGAACCATATTCTTCCCAGGTGTTTGGCGACTTCAGTGTGAACTTTATCTAGGCTATACTCATCATCAGGGATCAAAACGTCTTCCATTACAGAGAGCTGGGTTAGTCTTTTCCCACACAGTCTTACAAATTCAATGAATGCACTGCAGCTAACTTCACATTCACTGAGGCCCAAGACTGTTAAGTTTTTACAGTGTTCAGCAATACAAATAAGTTCAGTATCAAAGTCTGAAGACCATTAGCACATACCACTAACTCAATTAGTCGTGGACAGTTAAGACCTATCCATCCTAGAATTGCTTTGCTTACTGAGTGACCAAAATAAAGGTGAGTAACAGGGGTTTCTTCTTTGAAGAATGCCTCAAATTCTTCATATAAAAAGAAATACATAACAACATCCACTCCAGGGAAGTGTTTAATAAGTGCATCCCAACTTTGTTTTTTAATAGAATGAAATTCAATTTGTCCAGGATTTTCACTCACAGCATCAATTCGAAGATGCTCTAGGTTAACATGAGTTTCACTTGAAAGTGCTAGGAGAAGTTCATCACTTAGAATGTAATAATTCAATGCCAGTTCTCTAAGGCCCTGGCAGTGATCAGCTACACAAAGGATTCCTGTGGGAAATAGGGAAAAATTCTTAAGAACCAAGAATCACACCAATACTAATATAACATCTTATAAACTTAAATTTGACATCAGTTATTCATTATTTGCTAAAATAGACATCAAATGGGGTGCCTGGGTGACTTGGTCAGTTAAGTGGCCGAGTCTTGATTTCGGCTCAGGTAATGAATGATCTCAGGGTCCTGGGATGGAGCCCCGCACTGGGCTCTGTGCTCAGCAGGGAGTCTGCTTGAGGATTCTCTCTCCCTCTCCTTCTACCCTCCCCCCGCCCCACTAAATCTCTCTTTGGCTATCTCTCTCCTCTCTCGCTCTCTCTCTCTCTCTCTCTCTCATATCAAGATAGATATAGATATATACATATATATATATGTATACATATATATATTACACATACATCTATATATGTAATAATAAAAACACATGTATAGTAAAATATACATATGACTAAAATACTTTTAGAAGCAATCTAAACTATGTCTACCTTATGGATTAAGACTTCTTTTCGAAAAAAGATTACTTTTTTCTATATTTTTTATTTTTTATTCTTATGTTAATCCCCATACATTACATCATTAGTTTTAGATGAAGTGTTCCATGATTCATTGTTTGTGCATAACACCCAGTGCTCCATGCAGAATGTGCCCTCCTCAATACCCACCACCAGGCTAACCCATCCTCCCACCCCCCTCCCCTCTAGAACCCTCAGTTTGTTTTTCAGAGTCCATCGTCTCTCATGGTTCGTCTACCCCTCCGATTTCCCCCGCTTCATTCTTCCCCTCCCGCTACCTTCTTCTTTTTTTTTTCTTAACATATATTGCATTATTTGTTTCAGAGGTACAGATCTGAGATTCAACAGTCTTGCACAATTCACAGCACTTACCAGAGCACATACCCTCCCCAGTGTCTATCACCCAGTCACCCCATCCCTCCCACCCCACCCCCCACTCCAGCAACCCTCAGTTTGTTTCCTGCAGTTAAGAATTCCTCATATCAGTGAGATCATATGATACATGTCTTTCTCTGTTTGACTTATTTCACTCAACATAATACCCTCCAGTTCCATCCACGTCGTTGCAAATGGCAAGATCTCATTCCTTTTGATGGCTGAAAGATTACTTTTTTCAATTATGTTTCATAAGCATGTAGTTTTCAATATGTACATAAAGTATAATATATATAGTACAGTACACATACATATAGTATACATACATATATACTACATACTATTATACCATATGTTATACACTATACAAACAGTATGATAGTATATATTATATACATTATATATAATATATATTATACATAGTATATAAAAGACATCATCCAAGCTTAAAAAGATATAACCTACCATCAGAGGAAACATGAGGACAGCTACTCATTTTTAGGAGTCTTAGAGTATCACTATTGTTGGCCACTAGAATTTTCAATGAAAGATCATCCACTGGTGTGTCTTCAATTTTGATCGATGATAATGATTTTGAGTTGACAAAGACAACTGTAAGTGCTGACACAAAATGGGACTTGCACAGCAATAAGAAAAGAATTATGAAAATATTATTTAAAAATCTACAGCTTCAATCAAATAGTTCATTGAAACTGTATCAACAGATACTAACAATAACATAGTAAAAGCATCAACATATTAGCATTTTTCATGACACCATTAGCCAGTCAAAAACATTTCTCAAAGATTTCATAACACACCTTGCAATTATTTCAATCCTAAGGACTTGATTTTCAATATTAAAAGGATATAACTATTTATTTCCTAGAATAGGGGCTGGCAAATTATGACCTGCGGGCCAAATCCAGCCTAGTCTGTTAGTGTCCGGCTCTTGAGTCCAAAATGGTTTTTATACTTGTAAACGGTTGAAAAAAATTTTGTCCAGAATAATATTTTGTGACATGTGAAAATTACAAGAAACTTCCAGCGTCCACAAAGTTTGACTGGCACGCGCCATGCTCCTTCATTTACGCACTATGTCTGCTTTCACACTACGAGACTAGAGTGGAGGAGCCCCAGTACTACAGTCTGTGAAGCCCATAATACTTACTGTCAGACCCTTTTCAACCCCTGCCATAGAATAAACAAAATTTTCATGTTTTATTCACTCCTATATTTCCACCTAAAATAATATCTGGCACACTGTAGGAGATCAATAAATATTTGTTGATGAATAAATAAATGATCTTATTCTTCAGTGATATGCTTCTTGCTAGAAAGTTATCTAAATAAAGAAATGTTTTAAGATTTTTTTAAGATTTTTTTTTTTTTTTAAGATTTTAGAGAGAGAGAGAGAGAGCACAAGCAGAGGGAGCAGCAGAGGGAGAAGGAGAAGCAGGGCTCCCCGCTGAGCAGGGAGCCTGACGTGGGGCTCGATCCCAGGACCCTGGGATCATGACCTGAGCGGAAGGTGGATGCTTAACCGACTGAGCCACCCAGGCGCCCCTAATTTTTAAGACTTTTTTTAAAGATTTTTATTTATTTGAGAGAGAGAAAGGGAGAGAAAGCACGAGCAGGGGGAAGGAGCAGAGAGAAAAGGAGAAGCAGAATCCCCGCTGAGCAGGGAGCCGGATGTGGGGCTCGATGCCAGGACCCTGAAAACACGACCTAAGCATATGCTTAACCGACTGAGTCACCCAGGTGTCCCAATAAAGATACATTTTTAAAACTTTCTATGTTTGGGGCGCCTGGGTGGCTCAGTCATTAAGCGTCTGCCTTTGGCTCGGGTCATGATCCCAGGGTCCTGGGGTCGAGCCCCGCATCAGGCTCCCTGCACCACGGGAAGCCTGCTTCTCCCTCTTCCACTCCCCCTGCTTGTGTTCCCTCTCTCGCTGTCAAATAAATAAATAAAATCTTAAAAAAAACAACAACTTTCTATGTTTTGAAGATTGACAAACAAAAGCTTATTTATAGTTTGACTCCAAAATCGGTACAATGTCACAAGCTTTCAGATCAGTATTTTTTGACACAGATAGAAAATCTGAAAACCAAATCCAGGCATGATCATTTTTCCTTTTTCAAAGTCAATTTGGATTCTACCAAAGGTTCTTTTACTCCTATGACAATGACCAAATTGGTTATAACTCTCAATTCATTTATTAAAAAACATACTGGTTTAATTGTAATTTGATTAATATAAATTTTTAAATGGTGGATGGCTAGATCTCTTTACTAAATTTTACTGTGCCAAAAATTATTAGAGAAATACATCACTTTTTCCTTAAGAAATATAAGGTTTATTTTTTCCCTTTAATCAACTCTCAGTGGACTCTTAGTCCTGAAGGCTGTATTTCAGCATTAGAGGACATGCCTCATGATGGTATCCACATACTCCTTTAGCACTCTTTACGCCTAGCAAAATACTGCACTTTTATCCTATCTTTCCTCAGTTGACAAGTGAAAAAACTGACACCCAGAGAGATGCGCGACTTTGCCAGAAGCCCCTCGACTCATTTTACTGTAAAGGCAGAGCTTGCAAGGAAGGAAGTCTGCTAATCACCATTGCCTCACGCTGGTGACTACACCAGCTAGCCCAGAACCGAAGCAGATGTGCAGCATGTGAGACAGCAGAGACTCTAAAGAATTTCAGGCTAAGCTGACTCCATCATTCATACACAAGGAATAACTACTGAGACATAGTAAGTTTTCATCTGATTGCTCACATTACTCTAATCCCCAAATGACCCATTTTCCCCCGACTATCTCCCGACAAGTTAAACAGGCTAGTGAAATGTTTGAGAGCCATGACCCAGTTTATGAGAGAGAAGATGCTACTATTCCTCTATCCTCTTCCCCAGGAAGGTTTCCATCAGCCAGTTTTACTGACAACCATAACTTAGTGTTTATTATATATCAGGTACTACACTCTAACTCCAGGTTTCTAATGGTAAATAAGCAAAACAGAATCCCTTGCCTTCAAAGAGTGTATGTTTTGTTCTAGGGGATGAGGACAGACATGTTAAATAATGACGGTAATTTCAAGTACTCATGAATGATGTAAAGAAAATACGTATTCACACAGCAGAGTGTTAACTGGGAGAAGGGCCGCTGCTTTAGCCAAAGTGGTCTAGGAAGGCTGCCCCAGGAGATGGAATCCAAGCTGAAGCCTGAATGAAGACAGTTTATGCGGCAGGGACAGCTGGTGGCTTCCTAACACCCATTCATCCTTTCTTTCTTTGGTAATTGGGTCTCAATTTTGAGCTGGGCACATTACCAGTCCGCTAAAAAACATTCTTCATCTCCCAGAAACCTGGTTCTGGCCACACAGTTAAGTGCTGGCCAATGAGACAGCAACAGAAACATTATGTGGTACTCACGGCTAGCGTTCCTTGAAAAGCATTTTCGTTCCCCATTTCCTCCACCCTCCTGCCTAGAACAGGACGTGATGGCTGGAGCTCAGAAAGCCATCTGAAATGCCTACAAGAACACGGGATACCTGGAAGGAGCTCGGGGTCCTAACAACTTCATACCAGCTATGTTCATGCATGGATTTCTTTACTGTAAGAGAAAGAAACTCCAGCCGTGTTGTTTAAGCTACTATTGTTTCGGAGTTTCTATTTTACAGAATCCAACATCATCCTAACTGGTATAGTTCATTTAGTACTATATTGTTCTAACCTCCAATGGAGAGGATACAGAATGACAAGAAAAACATCCACTACTGGCCATACACACTCTATATTCAAAGAAACTAACTGGCACTTAAAAATCCTAAGTATAACATCTAAATTTTATATTAATGACAGCTACCGTAGAAACAACGATTAAAATTACAAAATATATCCAAAGGATGAAACCATGCATAAGCTATTTCAGCAAAAGTAAGCGTTAGTCAAAAGAAAACTGCTTTAAGTAATTCTTTGAACATAAGGAGGACGTGGTATGTTTTTAGGAAAAGAATCCTTTTGGCCTAGATTGAAATATTTGAGAATTTTTGTGTCTCTCACAAAAAAGCCTGGTATCTTTACCTTTGACACATTCATAAAACTTGGCTTGGCCATTGAAATCAAGCCCAAGGCCTGGATAGAACAATTTACCAGCTAAGAAAGTATATCACAGGCAGCTTCCGCTGATTCAGTACTACTATCCACCTATAAAAACAATTCTAAATCTTTATTTCCTGAATGTGAGTTATAAGAAACTTACTGGAAATATAACTGTGTAACAGAATTCAATTGCAAAATTGTAGTGTATCCTTTCAAGCTATAAACAAATTAGTATTTCTTCTTTATACAAAAGGTCTCAGACAAAAAGTGAGAAATAGAGCTGATGACAAAGTAACTTTCTAAGTGCTCCAGACTTTCAAATCCTTTACAATGACCTGAATTTTAGTAATACCATCCAGATGAAGGAAACTGAGGTTTAAGTTACAGCTCAAGTTCTACACCTCAATCTATGCAAATCATTACAGAAAAGCAGGACATAGCTTGGAGTAAAAATTCTGCAAAATTCACTGACTGCTTCCACATAAGGATCTAGATACACAAAAATGACATTAACGCAACATAACTCGTTGTTATTTAATGCTTATTTTTCTTACCTTAAAGCTGACATACTGGAGATGGGTAGCATGCCTTTTAATGATCTGCTGAATGAGATCGGGATGGGTGGACTTAAAATATGAAGTCGCTGATTGGTTCAGTTCAAATTCAAACTTTCTCCAAAGGTCAGGAATATGAAAAACTTCATTCCATTTCCTACATACTGACGACGCCCAGGCCCGAACTATTAAAGGAAGATACTGAAAAATGCGTAATACTACATGGTGAGGCAAACTCCACCAGTCTAGAAAGACAGTGTGCGTATGGGTGTGGTTGAGAGAAGAGTAGAACCCAACTTTTGGTTGTTTCACAGCTGGTGAAGACCAGACAATTTTATTCACAACAGATAAATTGTTCCTCTTCATTCTGTAAACATTAAGATTTTGTGATCATATTTTCCATATATCCATCAGACATCTGTACTCTAATTGCACAGAGTAACATTAGAAAATGAAAAACAGTTACACAAATTTTAATAGTAATCTTCCACTGCATTGCACTGATAGGAAGTGCCATGTGCTAGGAATACAGAGGTACGTAAGAGGGAGCTTGCTCTCCAAGGGCTACGGTCAAATGGTGAAATACCACGATAAATGCCTCATCCCTGACATGGGGACAAGTTGCACTGGAAGAATAAAGCAATGACATGTGATTGAGTTCAAGTATGGGAGGGAATGGTTGGGGAGGCTTCCAAACGGGAATGTCCATGGAAGCAGTGTGTCTCACAGGTTTATTCCTGGTCAATTACTGTATTCTTACTATCTCCTACAGAGAAGAAAGCATCACAATGCAATTGTGCTAACAACTCCTGGGGTCCTGAAAGACAGTAAAACGTTATCAAAAGCAGAGGCCTGGAAAAGCCCCAGCTCAGCCATTTACTAACCATGTGATCCCTTTTTGAATAAATTTAAACCTCAGCCTCCTCATCTGAAAAGCAGGGAAAACAGCAGTACCTAATCTCATAAGGCAGTTGTGAGGATTAAAGTACTTAAGTGCCAGAACATATAGTAAAGGCTTAATAAATGTTGCAGTTGTTCTTGTTGTCTTAAATTATCTAATGCATTTCTCTGAACTAATTTCATAACTTAATTTGAAGCACAATTTTCAGGTGACACCCAGGACACAGCAACACACCTGACCCTCAGGAGCAAATGTAAAATAGCAAAGGGATGAGCATTCTTCCCCAACAAAAAGGCATGATGAATCTCCACGTAGGAGCCAGCTTGAGACACAACTATGTTACAACAAATTTCAGGTCCAGATATACCCAAGTATATAGGGCTATCTTGTACATATATTCTACATAAGAATCCAAAGTGTTTAAGTATTCAATTATTTGAGAGACAAAATAATGGAAAGAGTGGTTCTCCACTTTATTTAACTTTGGTTGACTACTTAACCCACTTTTCATCCCTGAATGTTAGAAATGTATATATCTCTGCCTGATGTGAAACACTTCTTAGCCATAATAGAGAGTTGGATCCCAAAGCAGGGCTGACCTATAAAGTTGCTGAACAAAATGAAGGGTCATCTTTGGGGTTTGGAAAACTAAAATGGAAAACAAAAACAGGTGCAAAGCTGTATCTCAAGCATTAGGCAAAAGAGCTATCACACGCATTTAGTATGACTTAACCAGTTATACAGAATATATCAAACTGGTGACACCAATAATTCAAAGTTTATTCAAAATATTCTTATTTTGGCTCTTTTTTCAAAATATGCTTATTTTGAAAGGGCTGCCCTACTCCTTAATTTTAATTCCCTAAATTGAAATACGTTGGCCCAGGTAAGGTAAAAGAATGAACAATGGATCCTAAATTCTGATATGGAGCACATTTATGGACATTTTGCTTGTACATGTTTCATTTGGTAAACTTACAGCAATCCATTCTGTAACAATCAATGGATTGTTAAAATTTCACAAAATGACCACAAAAAGAGTTATCCCTAATATAATCCTTCAATGGAAAGGCAGGACAGCCAAAAGTAAAATAAGATTTCAACCAAGTGTCAGGTTAGCAAACTACCTTGCAGTTGTAAACAAAAGGACTGTGCTGTACATTAAAGTGACTTTATGTAACATGGACGGATTGTTTTGTTTATTCAGTAAAATATTAAATTGCCAGTTCGCTGATAGAATCACCATAAACAACAGACATTAAATGAATACCAGTCATCCTATTAAAAATAACATTTTAATTTTCTTTTTCTTTGTGTACATTCATTTTCAGAGTCTAAGACTCATCCACAAATCATAAATTTTATATAAGTCAGTAGCAATGAGCATGAGTTAAATATATATTTTTTTTAAATGTTTTTTTTTTTTTAAGTTAAATATATTTTAGAATGCAAGGCAAACTGATCTTTACTAGCTTGAAAACCTTTATATAAGAACTCCAACCTAAACATACATGATCATTTAAAAAAACTGACGATTGCTTTTTCAAACTGCCAACTTTCTTACCTAAAGAAGGTTTCCAAGTTATAGTTCACTCTGAACGAATGACCTGCTGCCATGGGGTACTCACCAACATCCATTTGATTTCACTTCCTACCTTGGTAAAATACCACAAAAACACATTCATCAGAGGGTGTATAAGTAAAAATCCAGTAACTTTTATGCTTAGGACATTTACCTATCATCGCATTATGTTGAAGGATTTTGTTAGGAAATTACTGATTCCCAAACAATTATTTTCTACTTGGGGGGAAAAAACCAGTCCATAAAAACAACTAGCCTGGTTAGTGGGAATATGGTAACCCTTGCCAGGAATCAGGGTAGAAGATCTACTAAGAAAGCTGTGGATCAGTCAAAGGGCTCTGAAAATTTCTATTTTAATGAACATGTATGGAGAGATATTACAAAAAGTTTAAGTAGTCCAAGATTATACTTATTTGTAGGCTGTGTAAATCTTTCAGTTCCAGTTCTTAGGAGCACATAATGCCACTACAGTTATAATAATTAAATAAAAATACATATAAATTTTATTGAATACTGTTTGACTAATCTGTTAACTGTAGTTTTTTTTAAGTTTTTCACTTATGTTGACAGATATAACTGATTCACTCATACTCAATTGATTCATTCACACTCTCTTTGAGGTCTGACCAATTTTAGGCAAAGTAACTTGCCAGAGTTGTGAGCAGTCTATGGACATGGAAGAAAATAGTAATGGGTCTACGCCAGGATAAAACTCACTGCCTTGGCATCATGAATAAATGTTGTAAAGTCAAAGTAAATAAATAAATGCATTCTACTACCTTCATAAGCCAAATTCAACAGTACAGAGGAGGGGAAGGAGACAACCCATAATCCACTAAAAACTTCTCTTAACTGCTGTCTACTACTTGCCAGGTCTCAATTTCTCTCTGAATCCTACTTCTAACGTAGAGCTTTGGAGAACAGACAGGGAGAATGTATTTGAGCTCAACATCCACAATTTAATTTCCCCCTCCACTACCTGATGTTCCACTACTATCCAACCCACTATTTACAAGGTAACGTCAAGGTTGGTTCTCCCACTTTATATTCCAGTCCAGACGTAGGCAGAAAGGAGCTACTGGCACAATTTCAAAGGAACATCACAAATAAGGGAAGGAACAAGTCAAGTGACTTGTAGTCCCCTCATCAGATGTCACACACAGTTTTATTTACTGCAGAAACTTTTCTACTGAGTTATCGAGACAGCTAACTCTGTGTCTGCAGGCCTTCCTATATGCTGGAGAATACAGCAGTAATCTAGTAAGGGTACATAAACTGTGAATTACTAGACCCCTAAGATGATGGCGAGCAAGTACCTATCTCAGATCAAGTCACTGGAGCCTTCAGGATCAGATGAACTATTTCCCTGGGTACTGAAGAAATCTGACTGCTGTTTCAGAATCACTATCCGGAATTCTGAGTGACAGGAGAACATAAAACCAGAATACGGGACCCCATCAAGTGATAAGCCAAACTTACAAAAAAGGAGAGTCTGGCACTGATCTTCAGTGCAAAACCAGTCCACCTTTGAGCATTTGGGAAAGAATGTAACAATGACTCAAAGTCCACTAAGTGGCGTCACTAACCACCCTAACCCAGTTTCCTTTTTTGTTATGTTTACTAATTTGGTGGAACAAGTGACCATGTGAATTGGATCCTCTGAGTATTTAAGAAACCTCCAACAGTATTCTTGAGAAGAACATTTTCAAAGACAGATGAAATGAAAGACTGAACATCTAAAGCCAACCTGGTGCCAGCAGTGGAAACAACTATCTTTTGCAGCATCACCAGATTCTTCCAGATTGGTTAAATTAAGACAAAGGAAGTACTCTGAAAAGTTTCAAGTTTTTAATCGTCACAATGCTAGAAATGTTGTGTAAATATTACAGATAACAGAATAAAGATTCAAAACTACCTAAAAGGCTAGACGAATTTGTTGGAAGCACCAAGATGAAAATGAACAGAAATAACTACCAAATGAAATCTTACTGCTGCTACCACAAATCAGAAGGTGTGGCCTGGAGAGGAGAGCTGGAGATCTGCTTCAAAATACAGCTTTCAAACACATAGCTTTCTCATAAAAGAGCCAATTATGCTAAGGGTCAACACTTCCTCCCAATAAATATCACCCAAGCACAGAACAAAAGATAATTTTTTTAAAGATGTTGGAAAAAAAACATTTCATTCTTTGCAGCCCACATGACCTTAGTTGCCTTCTAAATCTAAAAACCGCAATTTTTGAAAATACAGAAGTCAAATTACAGTATCACCAAGGGTTCAACAAGACAAACAGAGTAAGTATTATGTCAAATTAATCTTTCCTAAAGCACTGACTTCCCAGCATTTTGGTTTTCTCATATTTCACCACTGATGTAGCAATCTTCTATACGGTCTCCTAAGTCTTTCTGTGGTATTAAGATATACTCATTTAAAAAAATAAAAAGAAAACTTTAAATTTTAAAATAGGCATATTTCCTTTTAATGACATAGGGAAACTGAAGTTTTCAAAATATATGTAGATTCAAAACACCTTTTGATAGGCAAGGAGAGGGTTACAAGAGAATCTGAACCAGGCAATCTGTGAGAATCCCTGAATTGGTGATGGGAGGCTGTTAGGCAGCTTTTCCCTCTCCTGTCCCCCCTCCCCTCCTTCCCTCACCCTCATCTCGCCAGCCAGACTCTGAAAAAGAAAAGGCAGTGAGGACACCAAGCCAGGTCCTCTACAGGGAAGCCTTCGGAACTGGGGAGGGTCCCCTCCTAGGGTTGGCACATTAAGGGATCTAACAATCAATACAAGGGGTTCAAGAAAGTATTTTGCAACATTTTTCTGAGAATATAATCAATTCATTCAACTTCACATTCTGGGAAATTTCTGGGCACAGGTGCCAAGGCACAACCAGTCCACCTTTGAGTGCAGACTCTCCCAAGTCACGGGAAAGGTTGGAGTCTACCTCTCTCTTGGCCATTTCTTTGTGGCAGGCATAAACTCTTCGCCCGCTACCCTCCTGTTACCTAAAACCCTTCCAGCTGTCGTGCAAAAGCGACCACGTCTTTCAGTGGCCACTGCTCATTTTCCCCAACTCCCCTTATTCAAAATCTCCCCGAGGGCGCGTTTGAGGGCCGCGTTAGGACGAAGACAATCCTCTCAAAGCTTACCCTCCAAAGACGAAGAAAATGACTGAATTCGGGAACGCGGGTCCGGCGCAGGCCCCTGGGGAAAAACGCACACGGTGAGAAGCGAACCACGCGAGGCTGTAACACCGGGGAGACGACAACCCCCCTCACCACCCGCCCACACCCCCCCCCCCCCCCCGCCGCCTCACCCCCGAAATCAAATGCCGGCTTTGCCAGGCGGCCAGGCCAGGGGTCTGGGGTGGGGTCGCTCCTCAGGGCGGGGAGGCCACGTCCTCGTGCCCCGAGTAGGCGCAGGGCCCGCCGGCGCCTCTCCTCCCCACATGGCCACCCGCCTGAGCCAGAGCCCAGGCTCCGGCCCGGGGCTCCCTCAAAGTCTGCGGAGGTGCAGCCCTCGAAGACCACCGCATCCCCCACGAGGAAGTGCTACCTTCAAACCTGTAACCGCGGGGGGGGTCCGCGCGCGCGTTCCTGCGTCCGCGGGCCGGGCTGCTCGGCAGTGCCCGCCCACCCCCACGGGGGTCCAGGGGCTGCCCCGGAGCTGGAGGCGCGGGGACGCGGACCCAGACCCCTGCGGCAGCGGGCATCCCTCCACCAGGCCTCCCCTCAGCCCCGCCCTGGCCCGGCCCCACCCAGCATGCGGCCTTCCGCCCCTTCCGCGGGAGGTCCACGCGCACGCGTGCACACCTGCTCCAAGGTCCCCTGCCGGCGGGGAGGTGGGGGGGCGCCTCCTTACGTGCTGAGGGGGAGGTCTTCTGCCTGCTGGTCTTGAGCTACACCTCTGTGACCACCTGAGTCGTAAAACTGACGGCCCACCGAATGACAGTGAACTTAGAAGTTCCAGTTTCTACAGAGAAAGACATGTATCATATGATCTCACTGATATGAGGAATTCTTAACTGCAGGAAACAAACTGAGGGTTGCTGGAGTGGGGGGTGGGGTGGGAGGGATGGGGTGACTGGGTGATAGACACTGGGGAGGGTATGTGCTCTGGTAAGCGCTGTGAATTGTGCAAGACTGTTGAATCTCAGATCTGTACCTCTGAAACAAATAATGCAATATATGTTAAGAAAAAAAAAAAAAAGAAGAAGAAGGTAGCGGGAGGGGAAGAATGAAGCGGGGGAAATCGGAGGGGTAGACGAACCATGAGAGACGATGGACTCTGAAAAGAAAAGTGAGGGTTCTAGAGGGGAGGTGGGTGGGAGGATGGGTTAGCCTGGTGGTGGGTTTTGAGGAGGGCACATTCTGCATGGAGCACTGGGTGTTATGCACAAATAATGAATCATGGAACACTACATGTAAAACTAGTGATGTAATGTATGGGGATAGAAAGGAAAGGAAAGGAAAGAAAGAAAGAAAGGAAGAAAGAAAGAAGAAAGAAAGGAAGGAAAGAAAGAAAGAAAGAAAGAAAGAAAGAAAGAAAGAAAGAAAGAAAGAAAGAAAGAAAAGAAAGAAAAAAAAGAAAGAAAGAAAGAAAGAAAGAAAGAAAGAAAGAAGTTCCAGTTTCTAGAAATAAGCCTCTCCGGGGAAAGGGCACCCTTTATTAATATACAATTAGTTGAAATTTAAAATATGAAAAGTGGTAATAGGTCAGTGTTAAGTATGTATACATTACCTCTCTGTCCTGTGTCACATCTCTTTCCCTGGGGCTAACCACTGCAATAGTTGATTGTGTAAACTACCAGACCTTCAATACATACACGCAAAAAAGTACACAGAGGTAAGGATTTTATTACTTTTTCTTAATCATTAGTTCTTTTAAAATCTGAGGTCAAACTATACATAATGTTCTGGAACTTCTGTTTTTGCTTATCATGGACATCGTTCCATATCGACACAGATAATTCCCCCCAGACTTTTTTTTTTTTCCCAAATGGCTTTATTAAGGTATAACGAACAAACTGCACACACTTAAAGCATAGAATTTGGTAAGTTTTGACCCCCTTGAAACCGTCACTATAATCAAGATGAATATATGCACATTTTCCAAAAGTTTCTTTACACCCTTCTGTAATCCCTCCTTCAATTCCTCCTGCATCAGCTTTCTGACACTACATTAGTGTCAGAAATGTATGTAGCGTCAGCATTCTGATGCTACATACATTTCTCAAATTGTATGTAAAATGAATCACAGAGCAGTACTCTTTTTTATCTGCCTATTTGCACTCAGTGTAATTGTATTGAGATCCATCCAGGTTACTGGATGTATCATAGTTCATTTTTTATTGCTGAGTAGTATTCCATTGTATGGATATACCACAGTTTGTGTATCCATTCACCTGAAGATGGACACTAAGGTTATTTCTAGTTTGGGGCTATTGCAAAATAAAGGTGCTGTGAGCATTATTGTACACATCATTATATACAATTATGCTCTCATTTCTCTTGGTTAGATACCCAGGAGTGCAATAGCTACATTGAATATAAGGCATAGGTTTATCTTCTAAAGAAGACTGCCAATGTGTTTCCAAGGAGGCTATTTTTCATTGCTGCTAGCAGTTTACTGGAGATCCACTTCTTTCACATCCTCACCCACACTTTTTAATCTAATAGGTGCCTAGGGGTATCACAGTGCAGTTTTAATTTACATTTCCCTAATGAATAATGATGTTGAGCATTTTTTTCATTTACTATCTGTACATCTTCTTTGGTGAAGAGTCTATTTAAATCTTTTGCCTAATTTTAATTGGTTGGTTTTTCTCATTATTGCATTTGGAAAATTCTTTATATATTCTAGATACAATTCTTCTATCAGATATACGACTGTTAGAAGGTGGTAGAGGGACTAGAAAGTATCCGCCAAATCAAGAAGGCACTCTGAGACTGAAAAACGAAGCAGACCACTCCATACAGTTTTAACACAGAGTTACTTTCAGGGTAACTTGACAAGGAAGATCTGGTGGGTGACAATCCAGCTGTGCAATTATTCTCCATAAAGTCTGGACCTTAGTCTATAGATTTTATAGTGCAAGAGGACTGGCAGAAGGGCAGTGTAATGAGATAGAAGGGTTCACGTGCACCTACTTGACATCATTCCATTAGATCTTGTGGTACCACCTGTGCTAGGAAGGAGAGAGCTGATGTTAATCTTTAACAAATTTACAGAGGGCCAAATCAAGCCTCCCCACATCCTGGCCTTGGCTGGCATTTCTAAGGGATGTATATTAATCTCCAAGGGGTTCCAGAAGCCTGGCAGTGTTGGTGGTGGGGAGGAGGGGTGTTAGCCATCAGACTTGAAGGAAGAGAGGGCTAAAAGATGGAGAGATGGAGTCAGTGGTGTTGGGTCTCCTACATATGACTTGTAACTATTTTTCTTCCCAGTCTTTGGCTTGTGTTTCTACTCTTCTTTTGAAAAGCGTAAGTTTTCATTTTGATAAAGTTCAGTTTATCAGTTTGTTCTTTTATGCATCAGGATGTCAAATCTAAGAAATCCTTTCCTAAGCCAAGTTCACAAAGATTTTCTCCCAGTTTATAATTTCACATTTTACATTTAGGCATATGATTCATTTGAGTTAATATTTGTACGTGGTGCAAGGTGTGAACCAAAGTTCACTTTTTTTGTATATGCATATCCAATTATTCCATCTCCAGCTTTTGAAGAGACTTTTTTCTCCACATAATTGCCCTTGCACCTTTGTGGAAAATCCATTGTTCATGTATGTGTGGATCTATTTTTAGACTATTCTGTTTGATATATTTGCCTATCTTTATTCTATTATCACACTGCCTTGATTTCTATAACTTTATATTAATTATTGAAATCAGGTAGTTTTCGCCCTCCAAGTTGTTCTTTTTTCAAAGTCGTTTTGGCTACACTATATTCATTCTATATGGATGTAAGAATCATCTTGTCAATATCTACAAAAAATCTTGCTGGGATTTTGCTAGAGATGGCCTGGAATCTAGAAATCTATATGAGGAGAACTGACTTAAAAATATTGAGTCTTCAAACCCGGAACACAATGTATCTATTTATTTAAGTCTTTAATTTCTCTCAGCAGCGTCTATAGTTTTCATACAGGTCTTGCAAATTTTATCAGGGATCTCTCCAGGTATTGTGTAGTTTTTTTTTTTTAATGTAAATAGTATTACTTTTAAAATTTTAATTTCTAATTGTTTGTTGCCAGTATGCAGAAATACAGTTGATTTTTCTATATTGATCTTGTATATTGCAACCTTGCTAAAATCACTTATTAATTCTAGGAGTTTCCACTGGAATCTAGTACATTCCATTGGATTTTCTACACAATCATGCTGTCCGTGAATAAAAAGTTTAACTTCCTCCTTTCCAATATAAATGCTTTTTATTTCTTTTCCTTGCCTGATTGCACTGTACTTACAGTACTGTGCTGAATAATAGTGGTGAGAGCAGATCCTTGACTTGTTCCTGATCTTAGGGGGAAAGCATTCACTCTTTAACCAGTAAGAATGTGGTTACCTATAGGCTTTTCATAGATGCCCTTCATCAGGTTGAGGAGATTCCCTTCTATTCCTACTTTGCTGAGAGCTTTTTTTTGGTTAATGAATAGTGGATGTTAGATTTTTGTCAAAGCTTTTTCCGGTAACTATTGAGATGGTCTTATGATTTTATTTTTTCATTTGTTAAAATGGAGTTACGTGGATTGCTTTTCAATTTTTTTTTTTAAGATTTTATTTATTTATTTGACAGAGACAGAGATAAAAAGAGCAGGAACACAAGCAGGGGAGTGGGAGAGGGAGAAGCAGGCTTCTCGCCAAGCAGGGAGCCCAATGTGGGACTCGATCCCAGGACCCTGGGATCATGACCTGAGCCGAAGGCAGACGCTTAACCGACTGAGCCACCCAGGAGCCCTGCTTTTCAAATGTTAATCCAACCTTGCTTTCCTGGGATAAACCTCATTCAGTCATAATTCATTATCTTTTTACCAATTATTAAATTCAGTTTGCTAAAATTTTGTTTAGAATTTCTGCATCTATGTCCATGGTTGGGGGGAAGGAGGATACTGGTTAGTAATTTCCTTTTCTTATAATATCCTTGGCAGAGTTTGATATCAAGTAATACTGGTTCCAGAGAACAAGTTAGGAAGTATTTCTTTGTCTTCAGTATTCTGGAAGAGTGTGTAAAAATGGTGTTATTTATTCATTAAATGCTTGGTAGAACTAGCTAACGAAGCCATCTGGGACTGGAGTTTCTTTTGCAGGACAGTTTTGATCTACAAATTCAGTTATCTACTTTAGTAGATACACTCAGGTTATCTATTTTCTTTTTTATTTTTTTTTAATCTGTTCCTTCTTGGATGAGCTCTGAAGTTTGTGTCTTTGTAAGAAATTTCTCCACTTCACCTATGTGGTTAAATTGATTGGCATACCATTGTTCATAATTTTACCCTATTATCCTTTTGTGTCTGTAGTATCTGTGAGGATGTCAGCTCTCTCATTCCTGATATTGGTATACTCTACTCAGCAGTCTGCTTAAAGGATTATCAATTTTTATTGATCTTCTCTAGGAACCAGTTTTGGTTCACTGATTTCTGGGTTTTTTCTGTTTTATATTTCACTGATTTCAGTTCTGACCTTTATTTCTTCTCTTTTGTTCCCTTCGGATTTAATTTGATATTCTCTTTCTAGTTTCTTAAGGTAGAAACAAAGTACATTGATTTAAGGTATTTTCTTCTATTCTAAATGGGCTTTAGTGCTTTAAGTATTCCCCTAAACACTCCTTTAGTGCTTTAAGTATTCCCCTAAACACTCCCTTTAAGTATTCCCCTAAACATTCCCCTATCACTGATACCTAAATTCAGGGAGTCTACTAAACTGAGTCTGGGTTCCTTCTTTCTTCCTTCCTAGATAGCAGCCTAAAACTCTCTCAAGGCAGTAAAATGGGGGCACTCGTAAGGCTTCAGATCACTTGTGTCTTGAAAGTGCCTATTTCATATATTGTGTACTTCTGGGGGGGAGAGGTATTTTCACAGAGGGTAAATCTAGTCCCTGTTTCTCTATCTTGGTTGGAATGAGAGGTTGCCTCATACTTTGTAATGGTTGAATGAGAAGTTCCCTTTATATGGAAACATCACAAGTCCTGTAACTATTGCTGGACATTTACTTTTTGCTACTATGAAGTATGCTGTGAAGATGATATATCTTGTATTTATGTGAATATTAATGAAGAATATTTATAGAAATGGAATTGCTGGTTAAAATATTTTAGCTTTTGATAGATATGGCAATATCTAAAATAGTGCTGCTCTGATAATTGTGATATACTTCCTTTCAAACCAAGGAGCATAGAATTATGCCAATACTAATTTTTAAAAAAACAGCATATTTTTATAGTCATTTTGTCATGCTTTGAACAAATAGTGATTCTGGTTGTTTGAATCAGGATAGTCTAAATTATGCTGCAGGAACAAACAGCTGCAAATCACAGTGATTTAATACAACAAAGGTTTATTTCTCAGTCATAACTACATTTCTCTCCAAATTCAGCTAAAAGCTCTGGTCCCTGTTGTCTTCTTTCCAGGACCAAGGATGATAGAGCAGTTACTAGCTAGAAAGTTGTCAGTTTGTCACGGAGGGAAAGAGAAAGTGGGATGAATACACTGCAACTTCTGCTTCTAACCACATGTTAATTCCATTCTCCTTGGCCAAAAGCTAGTCAGAATGGCCACACCTCCCTTTAAGTGGGTGAGAAAATGTAATCCTACCACATGCCTGAAAGGAGAAACCTGGAATGTTTGAAAACACCCATCATGACCGTCACAATAGTAAAAGTGTGCAACAAAAATTTCACCAAAAATATTCTCAAGCATAAAATGGTATCTCATGGTTGGGGGAGTTATATATAGTTTGGGGAGGGGCAGTCCCTCAGACTGCAGTCACTCCTAACACCAACAGCAGATACCAGGGATCTCCAAGACCCCCCTCAAATTGATAATTCACTGAAAGGACTCACAGAACTCATTGAAAGCTGTTATACCCACGGTTATGATTTATTACAATGAAAGGATACAGATTAAAGTCAGCGAAGGGAAGAGAAGCATGGGGTAGACTCCAACAAGAGAGTTTCAGATGTGAGGTACCAGTTGTCATGTCCCAGTGGAGTCATGGACAGTACTAAATATCCCTGGCAACAATGTATGACCGTATGCATGGAGTATTGCCAAGCAGGGAGGCCCAGCTGAGCCTTGGTGTCCAGAGTTTTTACCGGGGCCTGGTCACATAGACATGGTTGACTGCCTGCCTATGTAGATAACTTTCAGTCTCCAGCCCCTCCAGAATTTGAGATGATACCTCCTGGCCCAAAGCCCTCACCATAAATCATACTGATAGACTATTTGGTGTGACCCAAAGCCCTAGATAAACAGATATTCTTATCGGGCAGAATATTCCAAGAACTTAGATCGTAACACAGGAGCTGAGGGTAAAGATCAGACCTCTCTTTGGGTAAGGATAATTTCTGACTACACAGAGTTAAATCATATTTGATTCAACATGATTTCAGAACTCTACAATGAAATTGCCTGTGTATCCTATTGGAAAGAAACATGCCTTTTAATTGTATCAGTAATATTTGCTACCTAATATAAAGTCTTTATTTTTGACAGTGTGACAGAAAAAAAAATGCCATATTTGCCTTAATATATTAACTGTCCACTTGGCAGAGAAAAATTCAGGTACATTTCCCACTTTTTTTCTCTTGCACATTGCCAAACACAATACCTCCATAAAAAGATACTCTAAGATTTGCTTTGTTATAGTTTGTCCCAGTTGACCTCTACAATACAATAATATAAATATGCTCTGAAGATCTATCCTGCCTTTCTTTTAAGAAATTGGTTTTTAAAAGATACAAAAGTAGGGATCCGAAAGGGTACGTGCACCCCGATGTTTATAGCAGCAATGTCCACAATAGCTAAACTGTGGAAAGAGCCAAGATGTCCATCGACAGATGAATGGATAAAGAAGATGTGGTATATATATACAATGGAATATTATGCAGCCATCAAAAGGAATGAGATCTTGCCATTTGCAACGACGTGGATGGAACTGGAGGGTATTATGTTGAGTGAAATAAGTCAAACAGAGAAAGACATGTATCATATGATCTCACTGATATGAGGAATTCTTAATTGCAGGAAACAAACTGAGGGTTGCTGGAGTGGGGGGTGGGGTGGGAGGGATGGGGTGACTGGGTGATAGACATTGGGGAGGGTATGTGCTCTGGTAAGCGCTGTGAATTGTGCAAGACTGTTGAATCTCAGATCTGTACCTCTGAAACAAATAATGCAATATATGTTAAGAAAAAAAAAAGAAGAAGAAGGTAGCGGGAGGGGAAGAATGAAGCGGGGGAAATCGGAGGGGTAGACGAACCATGAGAGACGATGGACTCTGAAAAACAAACTGAGGGTTCTAGAGGGGAGGGGGGTGGGAGGATGGGTTAGCCTGGTGGTGGGTATTGAGGAGGGCACGTTCTGCATGGAGCACTGGGTGTTGTGCACAAACAATGAATCATGGAACACTTCATCCAAAACTAATGATGTAATGTATGGGGATTAACATAAGAATAAAAAAAATTGGTTTTTAATATTTAAAAAGATATATAGCCTATTTTCTAAATATTCTCAGTATTTTCTGAAGATTCAGCTTTTACTTCATATTCTTTTACAGTAAGTTCCCCAAAGGAAAGAAGGGGGCATTTAACTTTACAGAAACCTTAAGGCAATTCATTTTAAATCACAAATGCCAGCTAGTATGTCTCTAAACGTGGATGAACTTGTCTCTGTTTGCACTGTATTCAAACACAGTAGGAAGCCCCTGTAAATAGGGGGAATTACGAAATAAGCATTTCTAAATGGGTCAGGATTAGTCATCACTGATAACATTGACCCTGTTTCAAAGAGTGAATAAAATCAAGAGGATTGCGTGGATCCCAAGATTTCATTAACATCATGTTCTATCCGGTGTGAAGTAGCTTTATCTTGTACTCTTTCATGGGTCTGAACTTTTCATTTCTTAAAGCAAAGAAGAAAAATTATTTTTAACCTGTTACTTTTCGCTAATGCTTTTCTAATCAAGCCTTTACAATGCAAAGTCTTTAAAATGAAATGTAACATTGTTTTCCAATTTTGTAGATTACTTAGTTTTAGAAGCTGTAACTCAAGTAAAAAATTCTGCAAACACATTTTGTTTTTTAAAAAAAAGCAAATGGGAGCACCTGGGTGGCTCAGTCAGTTAAGCATCCGACCCTTGATCTCAGCTCAGGTCTTGATCTTAGAATCGTGAGTTCAAAAAAAAAAAAAAAAAGAATCGTGAGTTCAAGCCCTGCATTGGAGTCCACACTGGGCATGGAGCCTACTTAAAAAAAAAAAAGCGAATGCACACTAATCAAATACCCAAACAGAAATAGGGCAGCTCTTTGTCACCGAGTTATTAAGGAGACACTGAAAAACAGGCTCACAAACATGAACACGGTTTGCCAATCAACCAAGATGGTAACCAACCCAGGACAGAGAACAGTGCAAGAGAACAAACTGTGAGTCACATGGTCATCTGTGCAACATAGCCAAGTGCTTACAACCATACAGGAAACTCACGTGGCCACTGAACACACACACAAACACACACACACACACCCCTACCTGAGGCTGCTTGACGGTGGTAATAACATTTATTACAATAGTAGAAATTAAAACAGAGCACAGCAAGTCTGATTTTTCCATTTCCCTGTATAGACTCCCTATACCGAATAAAAGTATAAAGCTCAACATTCACAGGGAGAATTACATCTTCAAATCTTTCATATGAGTATTCTTATTTGAGCCTTCCAAAAATAGGATGAAGTATGCAAAATATGTACAAATAAAAATCTAAGTAAAACCACTTTCTTGACCACATGTCTTTCTAGTACTTAGGGTGGTGTGGGATCTAAGATGGGCTTTGGGGGAAAGCCCAGTCTTTTGAGAATACACAAAGTTCTAGGTTTGGGAGAATGACTTTCCTCCCAAAGGAGGGAGATCTCATGTGTGAGAGTTGGAGCTATTTTCTTCCCACAATGATGATTCACAGCATATATATCCCTTTGTGTTGAATCATAGTAAGAGTGTATTTAGATCCCCAAATCCTTATTAAACATCTTTGCCCTTATGTTTCATAAAAGAGGTTTTCTCTTCAGAGAAAATTTTGTTACTTATTTTCCTTTATCAACATCAATCACACCTTCTTACCTTTAGGGAACTTGTCAAATCTTTGAGAGGAAATCACGACATCGTCCACTATTGAATGAAGTGTGTTTCATTAAGAGCAAATTGCTGTTGAATCATATCCTGAAAGTGAGTTGTTACTTTTAGAGGATAATTATAGAGGTGCTTCAGAAGAGAATCCAGTCAAACTCTTATTAGATTGATGTATTTCCCTTGGGAACAGAGTTTTCATTTTCAATCCAGAAAAATTCACAAATATTAAACTTGCAGAATGACATATATGGGTTGCTTTTTAACAAGGGGTGGTGCTGATATGCATCTACTTCATTGACTTCTAAATTTAATTTAGTTGCATTTCTTTGAATTAACTACAGAAATAACCTTGGAGAGAGTAGAGGTTCAGTTCTGGACCACAGTGATAAAACAAATACCACAATAAATGGAGTCAAATGAATTTTTTGCTTTCCCAGTGCAAATTATTGAGGAGGACACTGAAAAAATGGGGCTCACAAAACTGAACTTCAATAAAGGTTTGCCATCAATGATGATGGTCCCCAATCCAGGACAGAGAAGAGTATAAAAGAATAAACCGTGAGCCACGCAAGCATCTGTGCAAGGAGCTAGGCACTCACAACAATAATGTTCACTACCGTTCACAGTGTTTAGAAGTTATGTTTACACTATACTGTAGTCTATTTAGTTTGTAACAGCCTTAAGTCCAAAAAATGTACATGCCTTAATTTAAAAATACTTTATTGCAAAAAAATGCTAACCATCATCTGAGCTTTCCATGAGTTGTCATCTTTTTGCTAGTGGAGGGTCTTGTCTCAATGCTGGATGGCGGCTGACTCATCAGGGCTGTGGTTGCAGAAGGTCTGGGGGGGGCGGCTGTGGCAATTTCTTAAAATAACAGTGATGTTTGCCACACTGATGGACTCTTCTTTTCACGAACAATTTCTCTGTAGCATCCATGCTGTATTTTGATAGCATTTAACCTACAGCAGAACTTCTTTTAAAACTGGAGTCAATCCTCTCAAACCCTTCCACTGCTTTATCCACTGGGTTTATGTAGTATTCTAAATCCTTTGGGTCATTTCAACAATCTTCACAGCATCTTCACCAGGAATAGATTCTGTCTCAAGAAACCACTTTCTTTGCTCATCCATGAGAAGCAACTTTTCACTCATTTAAGTTTTATCATCACATTGCAACAATTCAGTCATATCTTCAGGCTCCACTCCTAATTCTGTTCTCTTGCTATTTCTACCACATCTGCAGTGGCTTCCTCCATTGAAGTCTGGAAACCCTCAAAGTCATCCATAAGGGCTGGAATCAACTTCTTCCAAACTCCTGTACGTGTCAATAGTTTAACCTCTTCCCATGAATCACCAATGTTCTTAATGGAATCTAGAATAGTGAATACTTTCCAGAGGTTTTAAATTTGCTTTGCCTAGATCCATCAGAGGAATCACTATCTATGGCAGCTATAGTCTTACGAAATGTATTTTTTTTTAAGATTTTATTTATTTATTTGAGGGAGAGAGAGAGAGAGGGCACACAAGTTGGGGGGAGGGGCAAAGGGAGAGAGAGAAGAAGACTCCCCACTGAGCAGGGAGCCTGATGTGGAGCTTGATCCCAGGACCCCAGGATCATGACCTGAGCCAAAGGCAGATGCTTAACCGACTGAGCCACCCACGTGCCCCACGAAATGTATTTCTTAAAGAATAAGACTTCAAAGCCAAAATGACTCCTTGATCCATGGGCTACAGAATGGATATTGTGTTAGCAGGTATGAAAACAACATTAATCTCACACATCTCCCTCAGAGCTCTTGCATGCCCAGGTGCATTGTCAATGATTGGTAATATTTTGAAAGGAATCTTTCTTTTCTGAGCAGTGTATCTCAAGAGGGGGTTTAAAATATTCAGTGAACCATGTGGTAGACAGACATGCTGTCATCCAGGTTTTGTTGTTCCATTTAGAGATCACAGGCAGAGTACATTTAGCATCTTTCTTGAGGGCCCTAGGATTTTTGGAGTGGTAAATGAGCATTAGCTTCAACTTAAAGTCACCTGCTGCATTAGCCCTTAACAGATAATCAGCCTGTCCTTTGAAGCCAGGCATTGACTTCTCTCTAGTTATGAAAGTCCCAGATGGCATCTTTTTCCAACAGAAGGCTATTTTGTCTACATTGAAAACCTGCTGTTTGGTGAATTATCTTAGCTGGATCTTCTGGATAACTTGCTGCAGCTTCTCCATCAGCACTTGCTGCTTCACGTTGCACTTTTATGTTCTGGAGATGGCTTCTTTAGCCTTGTGAACCAACCTTTGCCAGCTTCAAACTTGTCTTCTGCAGTTTCCTCACCTCTCTCAGCCTTCAAAGAATTGAAGAGAGTGAGGGCCTTGCTCTGGAGGAAGCTTTGACTTAAGGGAATGCTCTGGCTGGTTTGATTTTCCATCCAGGCCAATAAAGCTTTCTCCGTATCAGCAGTAAGACTGCTTTGCTTTCGTAACATTTGTTTATGCAGTGGAATAGCACTTTTAATTTCCTTCAGGAACTTTTCCTTTGCATTTATAATTTGGCTAACTGATGCAAGAGGCGTGGTTTTGGGCCTCTCTGAGCTTTCAATATGCCTTCCTCACTAAGCTTAATCATTTCTAGCATTTGATTTAAAGTAAGAGATAATAACGGGAAGGCATCTCCTGGTAGATTTCTCTGACCTGATGATATCATATTATCCTATTCTTAGAGCTTTAGTTTGTCTGACTGCCAGCCCAAATCTGACATTTTTCTAGAAAGAGGACAATAATGTAAGATGAACTTTTGAGTGCACTGTTTAATTATGTCCTGTCCGATGGTGAAAGACTGTGGATGCAATCTCTAGTCTTTCCCCAGTTGCTCTGGCCACTTCACTCCTTGGCTGGTGTCCCATCATCTCCTCAATCTCTCAATGTTAGAGTGCCTCCAGCTCAGTTCAGGAGCACTTCTCTCTGCCTGTGCTGATGCTCTGGCTGATGTCATCCTTCTTGTGGCTTTAAGCTCAATCTATATGTTACTGACTCCTAAATGTATATCTCCATTCCTGACCTCTCTCTTGAACTCCGGACTTTTATATCCAATTCTCTATTTGACTTTCCTTGGATTTCCAAAAGCCATCTCAAACATATCCAAAGCAACTTCCAGCTCTCCTCCTTCAAAACCTGCTTCTTTTGTGGTTTTCCTATCTCAGTAAATAGCAATGACATGTTTTCCGTTGCTAAGGCACACTTTGCAATCGTCTTTGACTCCCGTATTTCCTTTCATATTCTCTGTACAATCTGACAGCAAATCCTCTCAGTTCGACCTTCAAAACATGTCCAGAATCTGAACACTTCTCACCACCCCTACTACCACCATCCTTGTCCAAGCCACTATCATCTCTCACCTGGAGGGCACAGTTGCCTCCTAACTGGCCTGCTTGCCTCCTCTCTCACTCCTACAATATAATCTTAATGCACTAGCCAGAGCCATCCTGTTCAAATGTTAGCTCACATCACTCCTTTGCTCAAAATATCCAATGGCATCCTTGCCCTCAAAGTAAAAGGCAATCCTTACAGCACCTATGAAACCTCCCCTTAATCTGTTCTGCCCACTGCATCTCTTCGACTTCATCTTCTCCCACCTCCTTCCTCCCACCTTCCCTCTGCTCCTGTCACAAGGGCCTCCTCCTCTCTGTCCCCCAAGCCCTGCTGGGGTGCTCTCCTCTCTTGGGCCCTTTGTACTCACCTTCCCCTCTATCTGGAATGCTCTTTCCAAAGATATTGACAAGACTCACTCCCTCTTCTCTTTCAGGGCCTTACTCAAATGTTACCTGTTTTATTTTCTCACTAACCACCAATACTACATGCTTTGCTTATGTGTCACTCACATTAAAATGTAAGCTCCAGGCAGGCAGAGATCTTTGCCTGTTTTGTTTTCTGGTGCGCCTGCATTACCTAGAGTGGTGCCTGGCATGAAGCGGGTACTTACTGCGTAATTGAATGAGTAAATGTCTTGTTATCTTACATCATATTTTGTTCCAGTAGAGAGAAGATGGATGGGTGTGGATGGACAGAGAGGTAAAATGAGCCTGCAGATAAGCTGGTATGACCTGTCACTACCATGCTCCAGGCCCTTTCCAGAAAAGGCAGCATAAGCACCACGACAGAATTAGATAGAAATCTCCCATTTTAGCCTAAGGATAGCATATAATCATTACACATTTTATATTTCTCAGAAATTAAGTATTAAATAACACCTTCCACTGGGACACCTTAAAATGTGTTCCCCCAAAAAAGTAGCATAATTACATGTACTTATACATCTCTATTATACATCAGGTAGCAATAGAAGGCTTCATGGAGTCAAGATCTCTCAGCTTCTGACACCTTTGTATTGGAAAAGAAAATGTAGATGAGCCCAAGAACTAGTCTGACATTTACAATAAGCCATTTAGCTTTAGAAAGTCTATTATTGCCTGGCTTATTAGCATAAGAAAAAAGTGAAATGACTTGTAGACTGTCAACAGAGTACCATGGTGACCCTGGGCCAGTCGTTTACCTCAGCTAACCTCACGTGGTTCTTCCAGTCTACGTGGGCATGTCACGGTTGAACACATTAGTCAGGGAAGGCTCTAAGAAGGAAGTAGGGCTCACTCTTGGCAGTTAACCAAGAGTGTTTTCCTGAGGTCAAAGTCTGAGCGCCACAAGTACTTGGTGTTGACCACATGTACAATGAAAAGACAAGTGTTCTTGAGGAGACGGAGCCCCCACAAACTTGCTAGCCGTTTAGGGGGCGGCTTTGGAACCCTGGCCTCCTAACAGCATGCCCCTTGCACCTTCAGTCCTCTCTTCAGAAGCCCAGGACCTTCACTCTTCTTCCTTTCAAAACTGGCATACAAGAAAGCCGCTCATCACAGATGAAACAAGCTGCCTCTTGCTAGGTTGTGATGTGTCCTTTTGGAGAGAGGAAAACCAGAAGCAAAGTGAATGAAGTGCCAGCCCCAAAGTATCAGGAATCAACAAGCAAGGTCCAGTCTCTGCTTTAGCAGACAGGACTTTGCCAGTGCCCTAGAGATAAAGCCTAGTAGGACAGACACTCACAGCCCCTATACCCCAAGCATGTACCTGCTCTACTTACTACAATTACTAACATTAAAATTAAAATTAATTAAAATTATCATCTCTGCCCATGGGTCTAAAGTCTGAAGGAAATTCAACAGGTCTTCAAGCATGTACTCACAGACTTTGGCAGGACCTTAGAAGTCACTTTGTCCAACTTTCTCATTTTACAGATAAGGAAAAAAAATACAGATCACTGTTGGCCTGTGATCTCCTCAGTGCACATTCCATATCTTGATTTTGTGTGTGCTTAGAAATGACTGGACTGCATTTCTTGCAAAAGGCCCTATAATTCATCATAGTCATTTTGCACATCCTCTGAGTCTGAAACAGTAATATTTGACTGAGCCTGTCGATCAGGATGCTCTAAAAATGCCCAAGTTCTAGGAATATAGATTATATAATTAAAAAGTTTTCAAGTGGTGGGCGCCTGGGTGGCTCAGTTGGTTAAGCAACTGCCTTCAGCTCAGGTCGTGATCCTGGAGTCCCAGGATCGAGTCCCACATCGGGCTCCCCACTCAGTGGGGAGTCTGCTTCTCCCTCTGACCCTCTCCCCTCTCATGCTCTCTCTCACTCTCTCTCTCTCAAATAAATAAATAAAATCTTAAAAAAAAAAAAAGTTTCAAGTGGGACCCAGGAGGAACTAACTTGTCATCTGACTCTACACTAGATTAGCCCCATGGCCACAGGCATAGATGGTAAATTGGTATTATCTGATTGACCAAAGAAAAAGCCTGGTGGTATGAAGAGGACACTGGATGGGAGAAGGCAGATGTGGGTTTCAGCCCAGACTTCATCATAAGCTAGCCATTTCACTTTGGGCAAGCACTTCGTCTCTTTGGGACTTAGAAACCCTCCTAGTATGTATCCAAACTTATTGTCATCTGCTAGGACATGGCAGATGGATGAGCAAAGCAAATGGACAGTAGTTTTGCTTTAAAGGTAAAATGCCTCTCTGGTTCAGTATCTCCTAATCTAGCAGAGACTTGAAGAAACAGATTGTCTGGAAAGGCTAAGAACACACTTGTGCTATCCCAAGACTTTCTAGTTCCTTTCTTTGGCCAGAAGATGGAACCAGGGTAGGAACCAGAAAGATCCTTCCCCCAACCTGATTTCAGGGATAGACTGTGATCCATACTTGGCCAGTGATAGTACCTACTCCCCCTAGCATTGGAAATAGGTCCAAAGGATAGAAAGGGAACCAAAGTAGACCCAATCTAAGTTGTTCCCTCAGACTGGTATACAGATCTTGGGAAATAAAATTCCTTTTCTCTGGAGCTAATAAGGTAGGGTAATGCAAGCCTGAAGTACAGTGGCTCATTCCCTTGGGACCATGGCAGGACACCATCAATCAGTGGGGAGATGAAGCCAACAAAGAGATAAACAGAGCTGAGAGAAAGACAATATTCCTTTTATACTGCCCGATACCTGGATCCAGCCATGCCTGAAGATGCTTGAGTCCAAAAAATTCTCTTTTATGCCTGAACTAGTTTGGCTGGGTTTCTGCCACTTTTGATTAAAAGAATCCTCTAATTTTTCAAATGAGGAAAGTGAGGTTCATATGAAGGGAGTGACTGACTCAAGGTCACATAGCACACTGGGGACAAAATTTGGACTTGAAATCAGGTCTAAGAGTTTCCATTCCAATGCATTTCCTATTTTACTGTGCTTTATATATACTGTCTTGTGAATTATTCATCATTTTCTGAGTGATAGTACAGGTCTATTTTCATGCCATACTGCATCATGGCAAAATCCATTCATTCATTTAAACAAAAGATGGAGAATCATTTATTAAGGATTCTATGACACAAGAAGAGAGCTTAGACTAATTGACTTGTGTCTAGGTTAAGTCCAAATAAAAGATTCAATTATGTCAGGATCAAAGGTAGAAATCATGGACTCGATTCTATTTCCCACCCCCCACCCCCGCCCCAGAACAATCTGCTTTGTTCTAGGCATGGCAACAGGGTCTTCCATCAATGTGTTCATGTGTAGTTACCTCACAGTGGGCTTCATGCATAGGTGAAATTCAATAAGTCCTGGAAGGAGAGAAGGAAGGAAGGGAGACAAGAAGGAAGAGAAAGAGGAAAGGCGAAGAAAAGTAGAGTGCGTTTCAAGTAAAAATTAACTGTTATTTTCTCTTGTTGAGCAGAGCTCATATTACATCATGTCTTGTAGCAGTCTTACAATATGTCTGTGAAATCCAGTCTACTATGCAACCAATGCTTTTTCTAAATTGAACAGAAGAAACCTCAAGCTGGAGCCACAGATCATGAACCCGTCTTAGTAGCACTGAATATTTAGAAGCAAATGAGGTAACTAACACCGGTGACCCTTGATGAATACCCTGATTGTAGCAGTTCTGTGAACTGGTTACAACAGGGTTTAGTCATGCTCAGTAATACTCATTTACAAGGGCTACACATTAGAGTAAACTGTGTGAAAGTGGCCGGTTCCTGGATTTAGTAACATGATGAATAATGTTTTAGGAAACTTGAACACTTGATGATGAATAGATGTTAAGAATATTCTATTTGAATTATTGTTTAGTGGATGTTATATCATTCTTTGTGATCAGAATTTTTAAACCACAAACAGGATATAGAGAAATGGTAAAAAAAAAAAAAAAGTTTTCAGAGTCAGAAGATAAGATGATCATCAAAAGAATGTGTTTCTCATGGCCTTGTAAAGATACTTCACCACTTTAAAACTTGATCTTTCCTAGCTTTACACTGAGTAATGGAAGGCCAAAGATTCCACAGCATCATAATCATGCAGCTGATAGGCATCTTTTATATCATGCTATCTTCAGCTGAAATTTAAACACTATAAAAACGAAAGGGGGAGGGGCACCTGGGTGGCTCAGTCCTTAAGCGACTGCCTTCAGCTCAGGTCATGATCCCAGGGTCCTGGGATTGAGCCCCACATCCGGCTCCCTGCTCGGCGGGAAGCCTGCTTCTCCCTCTCCCACTCCCCCTGCTTGTGTTCCCTCTCTCGCTGTGTCTCTCTCTGTCAAATAAATAAACAAAATCTTTAAAAAAAAAAAAAAAAAAAACGAAAGGGGGAGATATTTCACTATCACCCTGACTGAATTAGCAAAATAGAATATATTGTATGATTTATTTATTAAAATTAGGTTTTCTTTAGGTAAGAAATCTTCAGCCTAACTTATATGGTAATCTAGAAGATCTCATCACACTTATAAGTGGGTTTTTATTGATCTTTCTATCAATAGTTTTATATTCTACACAAAGTACGTTATAGTAACAGTTTTTGAACTTTTGAAAGATTTATAAAAAATTAAGTATGAATTTTGTTAAGATTCACTGATGGCTGAAAACCTTACAATGTGAGTGCGTGATCTGCCGTCCAGCAAACTGTTGGAGGGTTTCCGGTGTTTATTGTTCCATGCGCATGTTTGCAGATCCACAACACTGTCTCTGGAGAAATACTAAAATCTTAGCTTTGCTGGTCAGCAATTTGCAGTCCTTTTATGAGATGCCTACAGTAGCACCACATGCAATCTTCACCACTGATTCTTTAATTCAAGGGTTTGTTCAACAAATATGTGCCATTCACTATTCAAGACTCTGAAAGCAGAGCTGTACCATAAAGAAATGGTCCCTGCTTTGGGAACTTTTATTCTTGCGTGAGAAAGGAGAGACAAGGAACAAATGAATGAATACATGAAAAAGAAGATTTAGAGGTTCATAATTGCTATCAAGAAAGCAACACAGGTAATATGATCGAGGGTATGGGAGGATGGCAGCATGAATAGGGTCATGTGGGAAAATCCTTACTGAGGAGGGGCCAACCGAGCCCAAACCTGGAAGAAGGAAAGAAGCCAGCCTGCATTTCCCTGTCTGAGAATAGCAAGAGCCCAAAGGATAGACTGGCACTGCACAGAGGAAAATAAACAATGGCTATCAGCAAGTGTGACAAGGCTAGAGGTGGAAGCAGGGGTCCCAGCATGTAGGACATCATAGGCATGGTGGGAAATTGATACTCTACGGGTTTGGGGAAGCTATTGAGGGTCTTCAAGCAGGGCAATAATATCTGATTTATGTTTTAAAAAGATCACTCTGGGTGCAGGTAGATAAATGATCATAAGGAGGAGCACAGGAATGAGGAGGGTTACTGGCTCATTTGGAGCTTGGATCCCACACAATGATGCCAGGCAGAGAGGGTGAGTGGGGGATTGAAATCTAGCCTTTGTGCCATACACCAAGCCCTATGTCCAGCCTGAGGCTACATTCACCTGTACAGAGGGGTATCTTTTTCTGTCACACACAAGGTACCAGATGGGCATGAATGGGAACAGAGGGGAAGGTATTCGAGTAATCTCTGCAAGGATAAAATGATAGTGGAGAAAGAGAGAAGTGGGCCTAGGCTATATCTAGAGGTAGAGCTTGCAGGGCTTACTGACAGATTAGATGGGAGCATGAGGGGAACGGAGAAATCAACAGTGAACCCTAAACCCATGGGGTATGTGCTACCACTGACTGAGGTAGGGAAAACTGGGAGTGGAACAGGGTTCTTTTTAGGAGAGAGGGCAAGAATTCATGTTGAGCTCGATTTAGTCCAAGATACATGCTAGATGTCAAACAATCAGATACACGAGCTGAGGGAATCTGTGATTCCAGAAGTATAAAGGAATTATAGCCTCTTCTCAGGTCTTCCTCATGATGCCTGACCACCCCCAGAGGGAGGGAACTAGAGTTAGTCTAGACTAGTATTCCTCATCCAACGGAAGACTTTAAATAGGTTGAAACTCTCAGATTTCCATCCCTGCACATTTCTCTCCCTCAAGGTGGTGGGAGACCCTGGTGCCCTCCCAGCTGTGCCTGGAGGCAGTCTTTGTCTCTTCTGGCAACCTCTGCCTCCTGTGGACCTGGTCCCTGCTCGCCCTGCTGGCATTCGCTGCTGATGCTGGCAGCCAGTGTGGCTTGCTGAGAGCTTGGTGAGGGCTCTGAGACACCCTGGCTGACTCAGCCTATGCCAACTGGCCCTGGACACCTGTCTGGCTGTCTGCCATATTCTCCACCCAATTCCTGCCCCAAACACCCACCTTGGCCCTATGGATGTTTACTAGCTCCCTATCCAGCCATGATCTGTGGACACATTGCCAACATGTGGGAATTTCTGAGTTCCATCCTCACTATGTGGGAACTGGGGATAGCTTTAGAGAGCTACCTCCCAGCCTATCTCTACCTGACCATGCCATACCACTGACGTTACTCAGGTATGTTCATCCACCATTTGCTCCCCAACACCAAGGTTGCCATAAAGGCTAGCTAGGTGATGCTCTCCTGCTTCCAAAGTAAAATGGGCAAGGATACTCAGTACTGTCCACAAGAGTGGTAACACACCTCCCTCTGCCTAAGTGAGAGTTCAGCAAGGGAAGATCGCACCCGTGTCTCCTTCTGCCTCTTCTGCCCTATCTTCTTTTCCATATAATCCCTTAATACCAGAAGAGGTGGGCTTCCAACTTTCATTCCTCTTGGTCTCTTCCTCTCCTGCCCTGGGCTTCACAGCCCAGCCGGCAAAGTCAGGTGGCAATCGTCTCTTTATATACCAAATCCTAATATATTGGAAGATAGAAAAATTCCTTCTGGTCTCACTGCTAAACCTTGATGGCTGAGGGAGTGTGAAAAGTGGTGATATGATTCTCCACAGGGAAACAAAATCTGGACATATTTAAATATATTACACTTGTAATGCAAATTTGTAGTTTGTAGCCCAGTGAAGCTGTCAGCAAGAGATATAATTTGAGAGTCATCAGCATGTGGACGGGGTAAAGTCAGGAATGAAGGAGACATCTATGTCATGATAAAGAAGAGCTGAGAGTCCAGCACTGAGTACTGGGGTAACTCAATAGGGAGAGGCTGAAAAGGAGGGAAAGAGCCAGCAAAGGATACAGAGAGATGGTGTATGACATAGGGAGAAAGTCAAGAGCATGTGGTGTCACTGAGGCCATGAGAGGAGCAAGTTTCCAGGGGAAGGGAGCACTCAGCAGCATCAAATGTTCCCAGGAGGTCCAGACTGTGAAAGGATCCTAACCCACCCTCTGACCCTGACCCTGACCCTGCCACAAACCTTCAACTCTTTCTTAGAAGGATAATGAGACAAATTGAAATTAATAATAATAATTTAAAAAAATACCTTATCTAAAAGGGCCAGTGGCAACAAAACTTCATAAAATCGTGTCACCATTTTTAATTAAGATGATGCTCTATTCAGAGAACACTGTGCTCTTTCAGCCAAACTGAAACCTCATCAGGATGATTGAATTAATGAACAGTGGAGATTGGAGATCCCCCACTATTACTGAGAACTTTTAGAGGTACTCCGCAGGATCCTTTAGCCTGCTTCTTATGAAGCATCATGAGAAGCAGAGCAATGCTTCTTTCTTTGTTTTGCTTATCTTTTTCTGAAATCAATTTGGAAAACACATTTGTCTCTCATTCTTTCAGACACCAAAGTACATGGTTTTGTGGGTGGGGCCTCTGCTGGGTGCTATGCTTGGTGTCCCAGGTGCTCTGGAGACAGCAGAAGTATAATCAGAGGTAGAGTCTCCTTTTCCACAAAAAGGAGCTTTGAAATAGAGCCTGGGGGTGCGCATGATACTCATGTCCTGCCTCTGCCCACCATTGTTCTGAATTTCTGGTCCCCACCATCCCTATCCTGACCTTCACTTTCAGTTGTGACTGTGACCATAGTAGGAATTTTATTAATTTTCTCTGTTCCACTTTATCTATTTAATCAAACTGGATTATCTAGACTATGGAAATAATAATCCATGAATAGTGTTTTGAGTGCAGAGTTTGAACTATTTACTTTAATGGTCAGCCTCTGAGGCAGAATGAAAATGCAAAGAGAATGAGTTGAATCCTGACTCCGTCTCTCACTAGCTGAATGACCGTGGAGGTCTAAGTAACATGGCAGGTGTGTGAATAGGTGGTGAGAAGCCTGGCCTCTAACTTGGGCTGGGTTTTTAGAACCTGTCACTAGCTGTGGAGGGGGAGCAGAGCTTGCCATGATTGTGGGGTGCAAGACTGAGTCAGAAACTAAAAAGAGAGTCACCTTGAATAATTCCATCCAAGGGAGCAGGATAGAGAAGTAGAAACGGAGACTGAAGCCAATAGTTTGCATTTAGGGCCAACTCGATAGTTAACCCATCTGAGGGGGGTGCACAGGAAGTGGGTCCCGCTACAATCCTTAAGTGCGGCTACACAGAGCCCTGTCTCCTCTGAGATGGAGACCAGAAGGCGGCTCTGTGATGGCTGATGTCCAACTTCCAAGTCGAGAAGGAGACCTGGCTCTTGCGATAAGGTGGAATTCCACCCAAGTAGCTCTCCACACTGCTGACTGCACTGTCCCTGTCCTGAACAAACAATCTCTCAGCTGCTGGAGAAAAACATACATCTAAATGTGTCTTCTCTTTTTGTTAAGGACAGACAGAAACTGCACTGGCTAACAGAGGTTCTGTTAGGACCCATCTCAGTTGAGATTATCTTTCTGAACAACTGTTCTTATGTATCAGCAGAGCAAAAAATTACCAGATATATAAAAATACTCAGCAGTTTAAACAGAACATTCAGAGTGAATAACCCTGAGTAAAAAAAAACAAAAGAACTTCTTCTCCCTCCTGTTTCCTCTGTATTTACTTATTTTTTTATAATTCTTATTCTTACATTGCATTGATAAAATGAGAGCAGGCTATTATGGCAAGGAAGCATAACAATTCTTGAAGATAAAAATTATAACTGCAAAACTGAAAAGAAAAGTGGAATCCCAGTAGCAGTAAGCACGGCCAGCTTCCATCTTGCTTTCTAATGCCATTCTCCAGTAAAAGGAATCAGCAATCTTTGGAGAAATGGCTGATTCCAGGGCTGGCACAGAAAGTAGACAATACAAACCTGGAACATCTTGAGGTGCCAGAAAGTAATGTGCTCACAAAACAGAAACAGAAAAGCCACAATAACGGGGTCAAAAGGGACACAGGAGACAAATGAAACAGCTCCCAATGGTCAAAGCTGCAACAATATGAGCAACAAAATAAATAAAGCAATAATGGATTGCAACCCAAAATGTAAAATAAATACCCGTGAGTCCATACTGATATAAATAAATGAATAAATAAACAGGAAGACAAAAGTGCCACACAGAATAATCCCAAATAATTTATGTAGATACTCAGCCCACAAGGAAGTGAAACCTAACTCCCCACTCCTTATGTGTGGGCTGTGTATGGTGACTTTCTTCCAAAGACTACAGTATGGAAAGAGGGGAAAAGAGAAATCTACCGTGGAGAAATCTGACAACACTGTCTCCGCCAGATGATCAAGGCCAACATCAACAGGGATAAGTCATGTTGATGTATGTATTCTTGATACGATGTGATGGAAATAAAACTTTATTTCTGTGGTCTTCCTCCCTAACCTCAGTGTAATCATGAGAAAAACATCAAGCAAATCCCAACGGAAGGACATTCTACAAAATACCTAACCAGTACTCCTCAAAACTGTCAAGGTCATCAAAAATAAAGTCAGTCTTGAGAAACTGTCACAGCTTCAAGGAGCCTAAGGATACAAAAATGACTAAATGTAATGAGGTGTTCTGGATGGGATGCTGGACATTAAGGACGTAAGTAAAAACAAAGAAAATCTGAATTAAGGTATGGACTTTAGTTAGAAATAACGTGTCAATATTGTTTTGCTAATTGTAACAAATATGTGGTATTTATGTAACAAATGTAAGGGGTTAACAATAGGGGAAATGATGTGGGGTATATGAGAACTTTCTGTACTACATTCACCATTGTCTTGTAAATCTTAATCTGCTCTAATAGAAAAACTTTATTAAAGATCAAAAAAGAAGACAGAAAGACACTGGTAAAGTGTGGGAGAGAGTAGGCTGCTTTTGGGTTCTGGCAGTGGGTGTCAGATTTTGGAGAAAGAGGAGCTGGATGGCTGTATCCAGGGTAGAAAAACTTCAGAGGAAGTGAAAGTTTCAGTGGAATTTTTAATTAATTTAATCTTAGTGGAAAATGTAAGGCCATTTTATGTGTCTTCGTGATTTGTATGTATCACCTTTCTTCCTCATTTTTATAAGAAAATGGTGCAAAGTGGGCTTCATGAGCTTGTTACTTACTTTGTGGAATGTATATTAAAATTTAAAAATATTAAAATATTCATTGATGGGAAAAAAAAACACCCTCAATAGAGGCTTTTAAGCAACAGATTGGGTTCTGCAGATAAATGAATTGGCAATTAAAAGACCCAATCCAGAAGTTCCCTCAAAAATCAGAAGAACAATGGTAAGAAATTAAAGGGAAAAACAAAGGCATGAGAAATACGCTTAGGAGATTTCAATCTGTGTACAATAGGAATTATAGAAGGCGAAAAAAGAGAACTGGATATCAATGAACTAAAAGAAAGATTTTTACTGGAGAAAGACTACGATCTTAAGATCAAATGGGCTATGTGCTGGTCAGGGAAAAAAAGCATAATAGCCATAACTAGACAAGTTCTGGTAAAATTTCTGAGTTTCAAGGATGAAGATCATGCAGACAGAAAGGGAAAGGTTTCCAAAAAGGTTTCCTACAGAGGAAAAAACAACAGGAACTTCATCAAAGATGGAATTAAAAATTGAAATTACAGACTATTAAGAAATTAATGCAAATAAGCAAATACCAAAATCTACGCAATGCTGCCCAGGCTGTGTTCCAATGGAAGAAGATGGCTCTTAATCTGCTAACAGCTGTGTAATCCTGGGAAAATTACTTAACTTTTTAAAGCTTCAATCCCTCATCTTTAAATAATAATATCAGTTACTTCCATGGTGCTAATTATGTGCCAGACACTGTTCTGGGGGCTTTAAGTACTAATTTATCCCCCACAGCAGCCCTATAATGTAGAGGACATGATTAATCCATTTTATAGCTGAGGAAATAAGCACAGAGAAGTCACTTGCACAAGGTCACAGAGTTAGAAGTAACAGGAGCCATCTAGCATGAGTCTGCACTCATCACCACCAAGCTATAAAGACTTCTTATGAAGCCTCATGCAGTGTTATGAGGATTCAGTGGGATAATGCAAATAAAACAGGTAGCACTCTGCTTGCCATACAGTGTACTCAGTAACTGAAGCTACTGTTTAAAAAATGAAGCAAACATACAACTCAAGGAGCTACAAGGGGAACAACAAAATAAATCCAAATCCAGTAAGAAGGAATCCAAGTACATAAAGTGCTAATTTGGAAAGCTAAGAAAAATCATGCACAGAGTTGATAAATAAAAGCCTAACCTGAATATCTGAAAATAATCAAATATACAAATTTCTTACGAGTTTTTTCAAAGAGAAAACGTAGGTAAAATGCACAATCTCACCACTTTGTTAGCATAAATCTGGAGTCCTTTTCTAGGAAAATGCACATAAAAAATTAAGCAAGAAAACGTAAAAGAGCAGCACTAAAAAGAGAAAAACCAGAAAATTCCAAAAAGTTAATGCCCAAAGGCCATCAGATCCAGATTTTCCGGACAGGTTTATCAGAACTTAATTCATTCAGCAATTTTTTTTTTTTTAAGAAACTTTATTTTCCATCAAGCTTATTTCCATTTTCTGCTTAGGAGTCTGGAAAAACAGAGGTGCCTGGGTGGCTCAGTTGGGTTGTGCGTAGAACTCTTGGTTTCTGTTCACGACCTGGTCTCCGGGTTGTGAAATCGAGCCCTGCGCACGGAGCCTGCTTAGGATTCTCTCTCTCCCTCTCTCTCTGCCCCTCCCCCCACATTCGCACGCATGCGTGCCTGTCCGTGTGTGCTCGCTCTCTCTCGCTCTCTCTCTCAAATAAATAAATAAAATCTTAAAAAAAAAAAAAGTCTGGAAAAACAGCTTAAGACCACTGGGTGGTTGTTCCTACCCATTTGCTGCAGTCCAGTCCTCAGTGGCGATGGAGGGCTGCAGTCTTCTGCGGGGATGGGCTCAATAAGCACGAAGGCACCTACTCCCTTCAGACAAGCCTCACGTCAGGGTGAGTAGCCGTAAGTTAGGTAGCTGGAGCAGTCCATGCACCCTGAAGTTGCGCCCAGATCAACCCCTTTCAGCAGCCCCCTACTCTTCCTTCTGAAGGACCTCCCAGAACTAGAGGTTAGGCACGGCCTCTCGCCAGTGCGCATGGGAAACGGTGCTGCACATGCGCAGAACTGCCCGGGCAGTATTTCCCCCGCCCCCCCCCCCCAGACCGCTGAGAGAGCCCCCCTGTTGCCGCAGGGGATGGCAGTGTCCCCAAAGCACAGAGGAGAGTCTACATTACACAGGGTGATGGTAGGCAGGTTAACTAAGAGGCCTCCATGAGGGGCTGGTGGTCAACCCTGGGGTCAGTAAGACCAGAAGTCACGGCTCCCGGGTCTGGTGAGGGAAGGTTCCCGGAGCGAAGGGGCCAGCAGCAGGGGCCGCTCGAAAGGCAGCAGCAAACTTCCGGACAGCCCGCCAGTCAGTGTTCCTGGAGGGTATAGGACACCCACGTCAGTCAGGTTTTCAATGGCACGAGCTGCCAACAGAAACTTCTCCTAGGTTCTCTTCAGATTTATGACATAGATGCCATCGCTGTTCCTTTTGCAAATGCCCTGTTCCATTTGGAAGTCAAGGTTGGTGCCACCTAAGTGGGTTCCTGCTGCAAGGAATTTGAGGACATCTTCCTCCTTCCTCTGCAGGGCATCAAGCGCTTTGGACATTGTGAAAGTTTCCCTTTAAGTTATGACGGGTACCCAGAACAATGCCGTATGGACCCCTTTCTGGGTCCCACAGAAAGGCCAGGAAATATTCCAGTTGCTGTTCTAATTGCTGTGTCCTGGGCGCTGTTTTGTCACCGGGTTTGTGGAGATGAGCAAGAAAAATCCCTTGCTCTCCACAGAGGAGTAAAGGAACAAAAAAATATTCTCATGCTATTTATACTCTTCCAAAGTACAGAAAAAGATGGAAAGCTTCCTAATTCACATTAGAAGGATAGGGTAACACTGACCAAAACCCTGACCACACACACACACACAAAAGGGGAAATTAAGAATGAACTCACTTGCAAATGTAGATGATGTAGGTAATGTGTTAGCCATTTCCCCTTCTGAAAGAGAATTTGGCCTTACCATTAATCTTTTTTAGCTTTGTTCCCCTGAAAACCAAATGAAGGTAAAACATCAAGTAGGCCTGATTGGCAAAATGTATCTAGACTGGGAGGAGTCTAAATGAACTATAAATTCCTCATGGGGACACCACAGCCTTGGGCTCCCAAGTGCAGGGGCCTTAGAAGCTACACCTACAGAGTTTTTCCAAGAGATATTGGCAACCATGGGCACAAGGCTTTTAAGCCAGGATCATGCCCATCCCCTCCAAACGGGAGTTTGCTTCACACCTGAGCCATCTCATCTAGATGGCTAAATGGATAGCTCCTGGATGACTGTAAGGATCTTTCCCAGTGAGAGGAACAGCTAACGCTGTCATCTTGGCAAACTATCCTCCATCTACTCTTCAGAGTACTTCAGAGTACAACATAGTCTATGTTGTTGGGTCAGCAGAAATAGAGATCAATATATGGCATAGCAGACGAGAGCACAGACTCTGGGATCAGATAAATCCAGTTCAAGTTGCTAGCTGTGTGATTAAGGCAACCCTCTTAGCCTCTCTGAGCTTCAACATCTGTAAAGTGGGGCTAATAAAGACTGTGCAGAAGGCAGAGGGACATAATATTTATAAAGTGTTTAATATATTACCTTGCATATAGTAAGGGTTCAGCAAATTCTAGTGCCTTCCCCAATGTGACCCAAAACAGGAGTTCTCATCCTTTCTTAAATAGGTGTACACCAATAAATTGTCCACTGTAAGGGGTGGGAGTGGGTCCCTCAGTCTCTAAGAAACACAGGGGCAGGTTTCAGCTAATAATGGGTTGTATCAGTGGGGGAAAAAAAAAAAGTGCATTTACAAGGATGGCCTGGATTATTATTCATTGACGGTGAGGAGAAGCAGAAGCCGAAAAGAGAGGAATGGAGCCCAGATCTTGGAGCTCTGGAAATTGCTTAGAAGCTAAACTTGGAGCAGTGCACCCCGGGTCCATGAGAACCAGAATGTGTGTCAGAGGAATGCGAGGGGAGAGGTCCAGAGCACCACCTAGAAGTCACCCTCCCTGGGGGAGAATCCCCTGCAGGGATAACAGTATCCAGTGGGGCTTGCCCCAACTCCCACAGTTGGTTGGGAAATAATGACTTAGAAATAACTATTTGATTAAGAAATTAGTGCTTGAGGATTCTCATAACTAGTTATCTCTTGGCTGTTTAAAGGAAAAGGCCAAATGGGTTTTACTTAGAAATTTTGTGTCTTTTCTGTGTGTGTCATTTCATGCTGTGGCTTCCTAGAACAAATAACCATGTTGTTTTATTCCTAGAGCAATAATCCATGACACATGGGGGTTTAATCACAAAATAAAAATGTCAAACTTTATCTTTGAAACAAAATAAATGGCTGAGTATTGTCTTTTCTCATTTATTGTAAAATATGTTATCTACACTAAATCTTGGTAAGCATCCCACTCTCCAATCTTCTTGATATTTAAAACAGGTGAGTAAGTAATTTCTCAGCTTGGTGTATTTCCTCTGAAGGAGATCATTTGCTTACTTACATTCTGGTATCACAATAAATCCTAAAAGCTAAACCTCAAAAGCTGTAGACTTTGCTAGATAAACATCTGCTGCTGTAACGGTGTTTTAAACTGCAGAGCTGCCATTTAAATATTCTTAGTTCTTTTCATTTTTATAACTGAGTGGCTGGGAAGATAGAAAAGAATTGTAAAGAATGGTCACCTCTCTCTCCCTGTTTCTTCATCTACAGAGTCAGAGTTCCCACACCTGACATGCATTCCTCATGTAGTGACTATAAGAACTGGAAGGGAGAAGAAATTAAAAAGCTCTCCAAAGTTCTGAAGGGACTGCCCTGCAGGAGGGTGTATTTTGTTGATTGTTTCCTCACTCTTCAAATGCTTTCCTTGCTCAGGTTTTATGAATGTTATATCTGTTCTTTGTTACTGATATACTGGGAACATGTCTTGGTCATTTCATAAATAATATACATTAAATGCATTTTTACAAAATTAAAGTTATTCGTCATTCATTCACTTAACCAGCAATTCCTGAGCGCTTAGTATAGACCATGCCCTGGGAATACAATAATGAACCAGACTCCAGCCTCATATCCTTCTCATAGAACTCAATCCCACTTCGAGGAATAGATACAAGACAGGATCATGCAGATTGCAATGACTGTTGTGGTTATGGAGGGCGTCTTGGAGAAAGTGGCATTTGAGTAGAAGCCTGAAGGATGAGAACAAGCCATACATGGAAGAGCTGAAGAAGAATATTCCAGGCAGAGCTTAGTAAGAACAAAGGCCTGGAGGCTGGAAATAGAAAGCAACCAATGTGACTATCAGGTGGGAGCTAAGAGGAAGAGCAGAATATGAGCAGAGTCCGGGCCAGACCAGATCACATTTCCAAGTGGAAATGTGGTTCCCTCTTGAAGAAGCATCCCAAATTGAATACTTCTATCCTTCTATGAGGTGGGACTGAGTAATCCTTCCCATGTGGGTGAGTGTTGGTGGTACATGGATGCTTGGAAAGGCTAAGTAACCCGCCCAAGGAGCACCCATGTCCACTGACGACATTTCCCTGCAACAGTACTTGGGGGTAGATACGAGGGTGGGTGACCCAAGGCCAGTTGGTCAGGCCAGGATTTGGCCCAGAGAGAAAGGAATGTCAGTTCACCCACTTTTCTCCTGACTGCAATATGTGGGGCTCTTCCCCTAAACCAGGACCTACCTGAGATACCGTTGATGGTAGGTACCTGGCTACACCAAGAGAAGACCTTTGGCTCATGGGGCCAGGAAGCTCACTCTACAGCCCGCTGCAGAAGATGATGGGCCTCCAACATTTCAGAGAACCTGGCAGCCGATGATTCCAGAGCTTCCCCTGCCCTCCCCTCTGTACAGAGCTCTGAGCTGAATAACCGGAAGGGCAACGGGAAAAGAGGCCCTGAGGCCACCAACTCCTAGCTCGACATTTCCGGGAGGGGAAGATCATAGATGACGTCTACTGAAAATGTGGAATGTGCCATGTGAAGTACACCAGGGGCAGGTCCTCTGTCTGTAAAAGACCAGACAGTAAGTATGTTATGCTGTTCTTTGTTAATTATTTTTCAATCAACCCTTCAAAACAATTCTTGGTTTGTAGGCCTTACACTGCATCTGGCCAAGTGGGTTATGGTTGGTTGACGTCTACACCAGACTACATTGTCCCATCAAACATCAAACTTAAGCACTGAGGAAACATTTCTTTCACTCTTCACAAGACTCTTCTGAGGCAGGCCTTACATGACAACTGCAATCCCATCCTCCTCCCCATCCTCCACATCCACATCTTTGTTTTACAGTCAGGAAACAGAAGGATGGGAGGCCAAGCAACTTGCCCACATCCATATGGCCAGCAAGTGACAGAAGTAAGATTGGAACCCAGGCAGTCTGATCGCAGGGTCACAGGTGTTAACCACTACGCTCTCCTATCCCCCGCTGGTAACTGAACAAGGCCACTTTTCCTCCATACAGCCTCCATCTGTACAGTGAGAGGGGGCAGTGTAGTGTTTTCCTCCGTGTGGGAGGCACGGCTGAAGCAGTGGGAAATGACTGCCACGCCTCAAGCGCACGGCGTTAAATAATACTGATCTACACAATGGGAAGGTGATTGCCTTTTCAAGTCTCTTTTAGGTCTTCTAATGATGTTAGGAAAAAAATGTTCAATCTGATGCTGACACATCTTTGACATTTCTCTAGCTCGTGCCACTTTCCGTTTTTAGAAGAGATTTCCATTTTTACTGAGCCTCAAGCCTCAGGGTCTTCCGTAGGCAATGATACCTAGCTAGAATTTAGTAGCTCTATTGTAGTTCCATTGTAACCTTCTACTGTTGCTCTCATGATCTTATTTTTCTTGTTTTTTTAAAGACTATTTCTTTCTGTAAAGTGTTTGTGTTGCAATTGCTACAGTTCTCTTGTCCATTCCTGCATAGTTATGAGATGGCCTCAGAAGCTCTTGCCATCACAACCACTCTCAAATTGCAATAAGGGGGTAAAGGGCAGGTCTCAGCTACTTTTGCCTCCTGTTAACCAGAAAAGCTAATGAATTCTAGGGGCATTGCATTGATCAGAACACGTCACCTGCCCCCCTGCAGCACCGCAGCAGAGAGACTGAAAAAGTGGGTGTTCGGCTGGGTCCGTTGCCACCCCGAACTAGTGAGGGTTCTATCAGCAAGAAAAGGGCATCGCTACCAGACTCTGTAATAAAAGTGTTTGCCATAGGCTGGCGGGCCTCTGTAACTTCTCCTCACTGCCTGCAGGGGACAGGCATGGAGCTGCAGGAGGGTTTGGGGAAGTTAGCAAAAAGCCAATTTCCCTTGTTTGCTACCAAGAGACCTCCCTTCCCCATCGTCCGTCACCCCTCCTAAGGAATGGCACGAACGGGAACAGCAGTAATACCACACACTCTGACAGCGCTGGTCAGAAAATCGTACGAGTTTGTTCCACTCGCTAGTATGGCTCAAAGGGCTAAGCCAAAGGGTCCCCACTTTTTCAGTCTCTAGTGTGTGGAAGATACATTTTCTTAAGCCCACACACCTCCAAATACATGCCCCAGAAACTAGATGGGAAACCTTATAAAATCATAGTTTTTGTGTACCTTTCTTACTATTTCAAAAACTGCTTTTCACATTAATGTTTTGATTCAACAAGCATTTAGTGATAGCCCACTGTTCCTCAGGGGCCTGCCCAGAGGCTGAGGATATAAGGGTGAACCAGACACATAGGGGGCATATATCCCAGTGGGAGAGAAAGATAACAAACACACAGAGAAGCAGGAGAGCAGGATTATGAGCTGAACCTGGGAGCCAGACTTCTGGGCTTCAGTATGAAATTTGTTGCTACCTGGCTGTGTGGCTTTGGGAAAACTACTTGCGTCTCTGTGCCTCAGCTTCCCCATCTATAAAATAATGGGGGTAATCATAGTATTTATCTCATAGGGTGACAGTGAGACAACTTTCTGGCTCATAGTGATAAAAACAGCCACATCAAAGGGCCAGGAAGCTAAGATACAATGTTTTAAACGATAAAAAATGGGCTCAGGTCATGATCTCGAGGTAGTGAGATTGAGCCCCCTGTCAGGCCCTGCACTCAGCAGGGAGTTTACTGGAGATTCTCTCTCCCTCTGTGCCTCCCCTAACTCACTCTCTCTCAAATAAATAAATAAATCTTAAAAAAAATAAAAGATAAAAAATGGGGATGACAAATTAGTATCTACCTCATTTGGTGGCTTCATGTAGTACATGGCTTAATTCCCATCAAGTGCTTAAAATGGTGCTTAGTAGGTAGTAAGTGCTCAATAAATGTTAGCTGTTATCCTATTTCAAGCACCTAGTGTTGACTGGATGCTGTGCAGTCCTACATAATTTCCTGAAAGACACTAAGGAATCCTCAAGGCCAATTCTAATAGCCACTGTTGCTACATTCTTGCTGGTACAGTTGAAGAGTTCCTCTTTCAGACACCTGTTTAAAGGAATACTCGCACAAAGATGCATTTGTATGAGGTGGAGGATCTGGCCCCAGATATGAAGAACACCGTTAAGATTTGAGAATAAAGTATAGTAAGATTAAGGTTGCAATGACTTCACCAGCGTGATCTTGCAAAACCCTGACAGAGCAGCTCACAGGCATGATTTCTCATTCTCCCACCCCCTCCTGGCCCTTCATTAGAATACCGATGACTGGCTAGTATATCAGCATTTCCAATAAAGTAAAAAGGGGAAAATACAGACCTGGGCTGTCATGGAAAATATTCTAACTCTCACAACTAGAGTATCTGCCTTAAAAAAAAAATTATGGTTTTAAGATCTTTAACTTTTCCTTCAGCATCTCTGTACCCAACTTTTTGAAAAGCATCTTTTCTGGGGAATGACATTTCCTAGCACAATGTCACATAGTCTTTGCCAAGTGACTCAGTTCGATGTATACATATTTTTTCTTTCAATGTCAAGTGACCCAATCTTACATAGAAAAAGTGGGCACCTGGTATCAGTTTGATGTCAGGGTTTTTCCAGGTTTGCAAGGGAGCTTTAAATACGACTCGATTTCAAGGCATCGGCAAGCCAACTTGCACCTCCGTGTCAAAATGCTCCTGCCCTCAGTGGTGCTTGCCTCTGCCCTGCTCCTCTGCTCCATGATGAGCCAGGGGTGTCTGATCTTTATGGGGATCAGGGATGTCACGTACCTCATTGACAAACTGCAGGTAAGCTGCAGAGGGGGGTGCCAGTGGGGAAGGCGACATAACGTAAGAATGAAAAACCCACCACCCATTATGGGTTTTGCTTTTCTACTTACTTTAGGAACATCCAGCTTCAAAATGCACCTGCAGCAGTGCCAATGTGAGTCAATGCTCTTTTAAGACCTTTCCAAACTTATTTCCACGTTTGCATCCGGCATCTTCACTCTGGAATTTTTCTTTTGCAGGTGACCGATTGTTTGTGTCTGCCCATCCCTTCTGTAAGTATAGTGGAACAGTATAATCTTGACGTTGTGTTCTTTAAAAGTTCTCAAGTAAAAATGAATTGCTCTATTTGATACTTTAAGTAAGAAAATGTTACTCGATTGTAATTATTACTGCTCAGTGTTTCCTTTTAAAAGCAGGCTCCTGAAATTCTATACCATATACATCACTTTGTATTTAGTCAGCTTTATGCCCTTCTCAGAGGTTTGAACACTATTCAATACTTTCAAACGAATCTTGTATGTCTTTTTAGATTAGTGTCCAGGTGCACAATTAAATCACGCCGGAGCTGAGAATATCAGAATATAGCTTATATCATATTGCTTACTGATTTATTTCCTAAAACTCTAGGGTTGCAAAACAAGTAAGTAAAAGTAACTCTTTTTCTTTCCTCTTGCATAAACTCTCCAGGTGCTATACCTTCTCTCTCCTTCCCTCCTTTCCTATCTGTCTTTTTGGCTGATTTAGGTTGTACAGTTTGAATGGGGGGAGTTTAGGATGTCTAAGGCAGAGGGAAAGTGGAAAGGGCTTCCAGAGGGTCATTCATTCCCCACATAGGCAAAGAGGAAGTGTGGCAGGAACTTTCTGGTTTAGGTGAGGAGGGAGGTGCCTCCTGCATTATTCTCCCCCCAAGCAAAGCCTGGGAGAATCTGAACTGCTCACCCTAGCTGGGGTCAGATATCACATCCCATCAGGGTACATCCCTTAGGTGAGACGAGTGTGGGGTGCCTTCTGAGGACAAACCATGCATCTAAAGCCCAGGCCAGCCCCTCAGTTTACATTCCATGATTTTAGCTACTGCTGAAACACCAGCTCTATTCAATTGACACATCCCATCAGACTGGTGTGATCTCTCTACTTTGGAACTTACTGTCACAAGACATAGAACAGAGGAACATCAGGTGCAAAGGAGACTAGAACTAGTTGTTTTCCACCATCCATAGGCTTTGTGTTCCTTGGATGGAGCATCTGGAAATCTCCAAGGAGTGTCACTGAGGAAAAATGGTCTTGCCTTGAAAAGCTAAAGATCATCTCCTAGACTGGGAAGGGACCTGTCTAAATATAATACCAGTTTAGGTTACATTGGATAAATTAAAATAGCATCTGAAAGCATTCTCTTTGCGATTCTTCTCAAAGTGGTCCTCAGAAGGTTTCTTTTAATAAATTCTTTTTATTTACCAGGACAACTGTACCACAGCATGCTTCCAGGAAGGTCTGTCCCAGATGACCAACTCCACAGTGGAAACAAGATACCCCCTGATTTTCAATCGAGTAAAAAAAACAGTCCAAGTCCTAAAGAACAACAAGGGCCAGGTGAATTTGTTTTTATCTGTGATACACTCTACTTAGTTGTTTTCATGTGAGGGTCAATGACAACTCTATCGAAATGAAAAAGGATGGTAAAGTTGGAACTGGTAGTTCAAGGTCAATAAGAGACCTCTAAGAAATTTATTCAGAATGACAAAATTAAAGTGAGATCTGCCCCGGATAGCTCATTATTCCCTCCAGTTTTAAAAAATACTCACACCCATGTTGCCATTTTCTTCTTTCCACCCTATTGAATAAGGAAAGCATCTGTCCTGATTGTAAAAAGAAGCTGAAATCTAGAGGATCAGAGCTGTGCCTCAAATGATGCTAAATTATACGAGAGCACCTTCTCTTCTTCAGCATATGCCCTGGTCCCTGGAGGGAAAGGAGGGCGTGAACTCTTTGGGAATTAGCATCCCCCCAGGTGTCCCCAGAAGGCTGAGAGCCCTTCCCTCAGCTACTTAACTGAGCTACTTACAGTCAACAGCGTGTAGTTCTAAATGCTTAATATTTATTGCTTCATTACAATAACAACTGTTTCAGTGATCATTTATCACCCTCACTTTATGGAAGGAGGGAACATGCTCAGTGAGGTTCACCAAACTCCCTAAGTGGCAGAATTGAGATTGGAAGTCTGGTCTATCTGACCCCAAAGTCCCACTCTTAGCCATAGGGCTATTCAAAGACCTCAAAAGGATAATGAAATGTTAGGACTCGAAGAATCCCAAGAAAAGTTTTCCTCTAATGAGGAGATTTAGGACCACTTGATAGGTGTCCGTATGTGTGTGTGTGTGTGTGTCCGTGTGTGTCTGTGTGTCGTACCCCTGAAATGGCAATACAAAGCCGCTTACACTGTCTACACAACATGCTAGCCCTGGACCTTCCTGTGCATTCGCTGTTTCAAGCCCCTGCTGCCTGCACACCCCGCCCCACCGCACCCCTACCCCACCTAGGGCTGCAAGCAGGGTGGTTCCTGGTTCACACTGTTTTCGTCACTCTGTCTTTGCTAACTTTTCTCCCCACAGTTTTCCTGTGAACAGCCATGTAACCAAACTACAACAGGCAACACACTGACATTTCTGAAGAGTCTCCAGGAAACTTTCCAGAAACAAGGGGTGATGGGCAAAGTATGAAGATGAAATATTATTTATGCTATTTATTGAATGAAAAAGCTTCCTGTTTAAGTTGGGGCCGTTAAAAAATCAAGTAGAGCCATGCTAAATCAAAATCAGTTATAATTACCTTGTTTAAAATTGTATGTCTTTATTTTGGAATAAATATATATGAAGGAAAAGAATACAATCTGGTCTCTGGGTGCTTATTCGCTCCTTGCTGCTCAGAAAAAAGAAAGCTACAAACACCGTTAAGGGACTGAATAGATCAAGGACTCCTGTAATAACAAGATTCCTGATCCTGAACAGACTGGGAGTCCCACTGGCTGTGCCTGGGGACACAGAGGGCACAGTTAGGAAGGGTGTGTGGGGACAGTCTGAGGGCTGCTCTTAAGGAGGCTCAGGGCACCCTACTTGTGGGTGCTGAGGGAGGGATACTCAGGGCACCATCAAGGAGGGCAGGGAACTGAGAAACCACCTGTGCACCTGAAACGGGAGAAGGCAGTGTGGTAAGCCCAGGAGGTGGGAGCCTCCCCAGGAATGTGGGCACCTACACACAGAAGACAGCAAAGTACTTGAAGTTAAGCCAGGGGAAGACCCACAGGGGGGACCCTCTGAGTTAGAGCCACCTTGGGATCAATAGTCACCTATTCACCCCCAAAGACCTTCTGCTAGTACCTACCCCATGTCAGGCAGAGTGCCCGGCTGGGGCGCAGAGCCTAATGGGGACTCTCCCGCAGGGATCCTTGGACTAGGTTGTTGGCTTGGCATGCTGTGGCTGTCTCTGATGGTACATTTTATATTCAGCTTGACTAGGCCACAGGGGGCCCAGATATTTAACTAAACATTGCTTCTGGGTGTGTCTGTGAGGGTGTTTCTGGACGAATTAGCATCTGAATGGGTAGACTGCGAAGCTCTGCCCAGTGTGTGTGGGCCTCCTGCAACTCCACTGAGGGCCTGAAAAGGCAAAGGAAGAATTGGCTCTCTGACAGCGTGAGCTGGGACATTCTTCTACACTTGGACTGGGACTTACACCATCAGCTCCCTGGCTCTCTGGACTCATATTATTACCACACCAGCTGCTTTCCTGGGCCTGGAGCTTGCAGACAGCAGAGCATGGGACTTCTCAGCCTCCTTAATCACCTGAGCCAATTCCTTGTTATCTATCTGTGTATCTATCGCTCCAGCCTATGGGTTCGATTTCTCTGGAGAACCCTAAGTAATAAACTATCCATCTGACTTTAACACTCAACCTGCCACTTCCCCCAGGACCCCAGATCCTGTCTTCTGTTCCACCGTACTTACTACCTTCTAAGATGCTCTGGCATTTCTGACTTTACCACGTCTATTGCTTACTACTGTCTTTCTCTCCCTGCCCAGATGCCAGCCCCCTAAGGGCAGAGAACTTCATTAGCTCACTGGTGTAGCCCAGATGCCTGTCCTGAGTCTGTACCCCTCCTGTACCAGAGCAGAAACTCCATAAATACGGACGACTGAATGAAAGACCTTCAAGAGGCAGAAGCAGAGTATGACCTGGTCTGGAGCTCAGGAATGTGCTCACCTGGAGAAGAGAGGGCAACACACTACAGGACTCAGAGAGGTGAGGTCCCTTCCCAGAGCTCCAGGCTGGCCCCAGGCTGGGGGTTCAAATGACCTGGCCGCGTGGGAGGGGGCCGCCCGCCAGCAACTTCCTGCCGGGCCTGTCTGGCTCTGTGGGATTGGCAGGGTGGAGGCAGGGTTAAGGCGAGGGTCTTGGGGTTGGGCTGGTCTGACAATCATAATCACCCTCTCCCCCACGACCTAAAGGGTTAGAGGCTTGGGAAGAGCTTACAGGAATCTACCGTGGGGAGCGTTTTTCCAGGTACTGTCAAAATTAGAATGGCTTCCCCTCCCTATTGAGCTGGATCAGCCTTGGGTCCTTTTGATCATAATAATACAGAAAGTTCAGAGCATCAAGAATTCCTCAAGGAGCTTTGCTCGGCTTTTCTTTTTATCAGTTATGATGTCAAGCAATATCAGAACTGACCTGAACTTTATTTCATTTTTTTGAAAAAGGTTTATTTATTTATTTTAGAGAGGTTGGGGGGGACGGTGAGGGGTAAGGACAGAGGGAAAAGGAGAGACACTCTCAAGCAGACTCTTAAGGACCAAGAGTCAGATGCTTAACCACCTGCACCACCCAGGTGCCCCAGAAGTGACCTGTCCTTTAAACAGCTCTTGGCCAAAAGTAAGATTCTTTGATAGTCTAAGTAGCCCTGATCCCCGGAGTTGTGCAGACCCTTTAGGGATGGGGTGGGCACAAGCTCGGTGCTGCACGGCAGCCAAGCTCCTCCTGCCTGGCGGAGATGGAGAAGGAGTTTTAGCGAGGAGTGCCTCGGCCAGGGGAGCCCAGGTCAACTTCTGGGGTGCAGAAATTGTGGGTCCATGGGGACATCCAATCATAATTGTTTTAATCTTAGTTTTCACAGAAAGAAACAAGTTTCTCAGTGATTTATTTACAGTGACGCAAATATGAAAGGGCAAAGTCAGATTTTCTCAGTCAAGAGGTTTTCAGAAGGGGACCCATGGTTTAGCCTTTATCCTCTCTCAGTGCCAAAGGCTGTAAGCATTTTGTAGTGGACGCAGACCTTAAGACAAATAGATAGTCGTCACAGCCTGTTGACCCACCTGCTTCCCAAGAGAAGCGACAAGCATCATGTGGTAGTGGTGGGTGGGCAGGCCGGGGGCATAGGTTCTGCCAACGAGGATTTCTGAGCATCTCCCGTAAGAGTGGGTACCAGACTCTATGTTCCACTATTACTGTTTATAGTAGTATATCCCAGCATCTCCCACATGATTTCTTCCCCGACACTGGAAGTTCTGAGCACTAAGTGTCCCCCGCGCCCTCCCTCTTTCTGCACAGGGCTCCCCAAGCTGGGTCTTGCTCCTGCGAGGCACCCTGAGCACAGAATCCAGGGGTGGCTGTCTTGCCTGGCTCCCTAGCTGGTCTGGGGGTCCCAGTGCACAGGGCACTGAGGAAAAAGGTCTATCTGGCTAATACATACATTATTATCTATTCATATTAAGCATGTAATTACTAAGCACTTACTCTGTATGCCATAAGCATGCATTATCTCATTTAATCCCCTAATAAGCACAGGAGGTAGGGATTATTATTTCCGTTTTATAAGTAAGGAAATCGAGGCTCTGAATGGTTAAAGACCTTCCCAAGGCCCTATACCTAGTGAGACCTAGAGCACGACCCCTGCCCCAATGTCTCATCCCAACCCTATTGCTCTCTCCACTCTGTTCTTATTTTGTGTATTATCAGGTGTGTTTCCTCTGACTACAGTCTGAGGGTAAACAGATTCATAATAATACGGGTCCACACTCCCTGATTCCAAAACCCGAGGACCAGATAGTTTTCAGAATTGAAACTGGCCTTCTAGAAAGGGAACACATAGCTCAGATGCCTTAAGTTACATAAACCCCAGAGCAGGGCCTGGGGCAGGATTCTGTAATGAAATACAGAATACAGAAATATTCTGCAAAAAAAAAAACCCCACATGAGCAGTCACAGAAAGTAGTCAGGTTTTGCAGCCAAATGAGTCTCAAGAAATCTTGGGCTTTCAAGACTGTTTGGATTTCAGAATTGTGATAATTCCCTACTCCTGGCCCCACTGACAGAAGGTGGGGGCACTCCCTCCCAAGGGCTTATCGGGGGCCAGGCTGGGCATCTCCCGAAGGGACAGAGGCTTCTGTAGCCCCCTGGATGGCCGCCACAGGGCCTCCAGGGTCTTGGCCACAGGGGCCTTCTCTCGTCTCCTCCACTTGGGTTTTCTGAATGGCCCCCCCCCACACACGTTTCCCAGTGCAGTTTACAGCCTGCAACAATGGGAGCTGCCACCTCAGCAGAACTCCCCCCGTGCGGGGATCAGAGCGAGGACAGATGCTGGTGGCTGGTGATGATTTCTGAACACAGCCTGGGGGTACAACCAGCTGCCCCAGAAGATGGGCTGGGAGATGAGCTGCAATCCACTGTCACAGATGAGTCACCGCTGTGGCCTGGTGGTTTCCCTCAGCTGTTCTGCAAAAGTCACATAACCCACAGGATACACCCCTGCAGGCCAGCTCAGCGTAGAGTTCTCAGGGCCTGTGATGAGGTGCGCAGTAATTACTTTCCTGCCTCAGTCAGGAGAGTTGAGATTTATCTAAAAAGCACCTCGGAGAAAGGAGAAGAAGGAACATGTATTGAGTGTTTACTGTGTACCAAGCACTCTACTAAGCATGTTTTATGGAATATCTAGTTGGATCTTTACAAGAACCTCGTGAGGTAGAAATATAATTCTTGTATATAATTATTCCCGGTGCGCAGATGGGGAAACTGAGGCCCAGAGGGGTTAGTATAACTTGGCCAGGGCACACAACTCACGGGAAGTGAAGTCAAGGTTCGGACTCAGGTAATTGGCTCTAGAGCCACATCTTACATCTAACCAGCAGGAGGGTGGAAGCTCTCAACACAGCCATCTGCCTTGTCCAGGTTACCCAGCCCCAGTCCAGGGTACACTGATGCTGACCAAAGCCAAGCCCACAGGTTACTGGCCGTGACCAGTCCCCATCTGTCTGTCTATTTGCCCATCCATCCAATTTGAAGCAGGAAGATATGGTGAAGGCTCAAGCCTACCATTCCTTTCCGAGCCTGCTCCCCTCACCTAGTCTAGACCAAGACCTCTCTTCTGCTGCAAAGGGAGCCCTCAGAAGAAATGTAAAGACCACCCACCCACTTCAAGTGTACAATTCAGTGGTTTTTAGTGTCATTATAGGGCTGTGTGACCATCACCGTGGTCTAAATTCCAGAACACTTTCTTCACCCCCAAAAGAAACCCTGCACTCATGAGCAGTCATTCCCTATAGACCAATAGTCTACTTTCTTCTCTATAAATTTGCCTCTTCTGGATTTTTCCTATAAATGGAATCATACATTATGTCTCTTTCTGTAACTGGCTTCTTTTACTTAGTATGATGCTTTCATTCATGTTGTAGCATGTATCAACACTTCATTCCTTTATTGCCAAACAATATTCTGTTGTGTGGATATACTGCTTTTTATTTATCCACCCATCAGTTGATAGACATTTGGGTTGATTCTACTTTTTGGCCATTATGAATAATGCTGCCATGAACATTCACGTACAGGGTTTCATGAGAACATATGTTTTCATTTCTCTTGGGTATACACCTAGGAGTAGAATTGCTGGGTCATATGGTAATTTTTGTTGTTGTTAGAGAGGAAGAGAGAGAGGGAGGGGAGTGGAGAGGGGCAGAGGGAGAGGGAGAGAGAGGATCTTAAGCAGGCTCCATGTCCAGTGCAGAGCCCAATGTGGGGCTCGATCTCAAGACCCTGAGGTCATGACCTAAGCTGAAATCAAGAGATGCCTAACTGACTGAGCCACCCAGGTGCCGCTAGGTCATATGCTAACTCTTTTTAACTTTTTGAGGAACTGCCAAACTGTTTTCCAAAGTGGCTGCACCATTTTACATTTCCACCAGCAGTGTATGACGGTTCCAATTTCTCCACATTCTTGTCAGTCATTGATATTTTCTGTCTTTTCAATTATAGCCACCCTAGCGGTTATGTGGTGGTATCTCATTGTAGCTTTGATTTGTATTTCCCTAATAACTAGTGATGCATCTTTTCTTGTGCTCATTGGCCATTTGTATATCTTCTTTGGAGAAATGTCTATTCAAATACTTTGCCTATTTTTTTATTGGGTCACTTGTCTTTTTATTGTTAAACTGTAAGAGTCCTTTATATATCCTGGATAGAAGTCCCTTATCTGATTAAAGATCTGCAAATATTTTCTCCCATTTTGTGGGTTTTCATTTTATTTTATCGATGGGATCATTTGCAGCACAAGTTTTTAACGGTGGTCCAAATGGTCTATATTTCATTTTGTCTCTTGCACTTTTTTTTTTGTCACTTGCGCTATTGGTATTCTAAGAAACCTCTGCCAAATGCCAGTTCATAAAGATTTATTCCTATATTTCCTTCTGTGAGTTTTATAGCTTTACCTCTTACCTCTAGGTCTATGACCCATCTTGAGTTAATTTTCATATATCGTGTGCAGTAAGGTCCCAACTTCATTCTTTTGGTATGTGGATGTACAGTTGTCCCAATACCACTTATTGGAAAGACTCTTCTTTCACCATTGAATTGTCTTGGCACCCTTGGAAAAACCAATTGGCCATAAGTGTAAGGGTTTATTTCTGGACTCTCACTTATATCCCATTGATCTACGTATCTCTCCTAATGCCAGAACGACATTGTCTTGATTACTGTAGCCCTGTAGTAGGGAAGTGTGGGTCTTCCAATTTTATTTTTCTTTATCAAGATTTCAGCTATTCTGGATCCTTTGCATTTCCATATGAATTTTAGGATTAGCTTGTCAAATTCTGCACCCCTCTCCCCAAAGAAAAAGCCAACTGGGATTTTGAGAGGGGTTGGATTAAATCTATAGATCAATTTGGAGAGTCTTGCCACCTTAACAATATTTAGTCTTCTGACCCATGACATAGAATACTTTTCCATTTATTTAGATCTTTAAAAGTTTCTCTCAACGAGGCTTTGTAGTTTTCAGTGTACAAGTCTTGTACTTCTTCTGTTAAAATATGCCTAGATATTTCATTTTTCAAATGGTATTGTAAATGGAATTGTTTTCTTAATTTCATTTTTGGAATGTTCATTGCTAGGGTATAGAAATATAATTGATTTCTGTTGTTGATCTTGTATCCTGAAATCTTGCTGAATGTGTTTATTGGTTCTAATATTTTTTCAATGGGGTCCTTAGGATTTTCTATGGACAAGATCATATCATCTGCACATGAGGTGGTTTAGTTCTTCTTTCCAACCTGGATGTCTTTTTTTTTTTTTTTTTTTTTAAGATTTTTTTTTTTTTTTTGAGACAGAGAGAATGAGAGAGAAAGAGAGCACATGAGAGGGGGAAGGGTCAGAGGGAGAAGCAGGCTCCCCGCCGAGCAGGGAGCCCGATGCGGGACTCGATCCCGGGACTCCAGGATCATGACCTGAGCTGAAGGCAGTCGCTTAACCAACTGAGCCACCCAGGCACCCCAACCTGGATGTCTTTTATTTCATTTTATTGCCTAGTGGCCCTGGCTAGAACCTCCATGCGATGTGGAATGGAAGTGAGAGCAGCCTTCCTTGTCTTGTTCACGATCTTCGTGGGAAAGTATCTAGCCTTTCACCACTGAGTGTGACGGTGGCTGCGGACTTTTCATAGATGCCCTGTATCAGGTTGAGAAAATTCCCTTCTCTTCTGTTTGTTGAGTGCTTTTATCACCCACGAGTATCAGACGGACGTCGGAGAGGAGAGGATGACAGCAGACACCGGTCCTGGCAGGACTCCGGGCAGGGGTGAGGACCTGAGAATGGAGGGCTTCTGGATTGCTTGTCCTGGAAGACAGCAGTCTGACACAATAACACCTCCTGCCATTAGCACATGGGGTGGCATAGGGAGTCCCAAAGATGCGCTTGATGTAGGCCCCTGAGTAGTTCTGATGGAGAAGCCAAGGCTTTCCCAGAGGACAGAGCGGGGCCCGGGGCTGGGCAGATATGGCTGTGCATGGACCGCGTGGCCACGACCAGACAGGAATAAAGATGCTTCCACAGGAGTCCCCACGGAGGGAAGGCTGTGCCCCAGGACGAGACGGGAAGGACGCCGGCATAGGATGGAGCACCTCCCAAGAGCCAGGAGCCTCTCCCTGTACCCCAAGCCCCCCCAGAGTCATCCCCAGGAGAGGGAGGAGAAGGAGAAAATCCTGAACTGCCTGACTTGAAGTTTCTGGAGTTTTACCACGAAGCGGCAAAATTACTTTTTACTGCCATCAGACGGAATGGAGGCCTGGAAAAAACTAAACTTAAAGAAAAAATTTAAAAGGCTTTATTTCTCTGTTGTACCCCTGAGGGTGTGGTGGACTCATTCAGCAGACACTCGTGAAGCATGTGGTGAGTGCCAGGTGCTGGGCTCAACACACAGGTAGGATGCAGGGGTGTGTCCAGGACGTATGGGTGTGGACCCACAGGCCTAGCTGGTCCGTGCTGCTGGGACGCAGGAGGCACAGGAACTGGGGATGGGTCCTACGCCTGGCAGGGGTGACTAGTCTCAGAGCATGTTGGCCCCTCCCCACTTTTAGCCATGGGAGAGAAGCAGCGATTCTCTGGATGGTTATTCTAGCTCCCAAGGTACTCATGGGCTGGGCTTCTCTGCTGGATCAAATGTTTACTGGAAAGCCTTTCTTTGATGTCAGCCTGGCAGCAAGGAGCACTAGAAGTCAGCATCCTGAAGGGCTTGCATCCGTGATTCATCAGACATCCCAGGCATCAGAAGAACCACATCAGTATCCGTATCCACCCTACCCCGAGCGTGTTCACTGCATGTCCATTTGGAGGTCCAAAGGCCGAGGGCCCAGGCACCTGTAGTTCTTGGGGTTTCACCTGTAAAGACAAGGTCAAAGGAACACCACAGCAGCCACCCTGTGTTGCAAACAACCCAGACTCACAGAGAGGAAAGGAGGTCAAAACAAGAAAAGAGAAAAATCACATAAGTGATCCCCTCCCCTGCCTTCTCAAACTCCTGCTTTTTTACTTTATAGTTTACAAAACCACGTTTGCATTTGATTCTTACTGAAGCCCTAATAGGTAAATAATGGAGACCCATTGTTAAATACCCCATTTTACAGATGAGAAAACTGAGGCCCAGAGTGGGCCAAAGTTTGCCAAGCTCACGAAGGTAGCTGAGGATAGCCTGGACTGGAACGCAAGGCGGAATTCTCTCTCGTCTGAGGTTCGTTCCACCACAGAGAAGTATAAGGACGACAATAAGGTAGATGGTGAGATCCCGAAAACAGGAAGAGAAGCGTCATGGGGCTCAGATACTCTCACCACGGAGGACCCTGGTCACGAGCTACCAGCTCACATCTCTGGATGGTTCCGTTGACCTCTGCTGCCACCAAGTGGTGATTCTGCAGTTCATGAGCTGAGGGAGGCCTCTGGTGACTGATTTTTTTTTTTTTTTTTTTTGTACTGCAGCAGGAGGGAAGAGAGAAATCAAGGAAAACAGTCTCAAAGGGGAAAGGAAAAGAATCTAAGGATATTTTCCCCACTGGGATTTAAGCTAAGAATGGCAATTAATCTGTGCCAGTTCTGCTGGCTGCTGGTGGCTGCCCAGGGCCCTCCGCTGGGGATTCTCAAGTGGCATTCAGCGCGTCAGGAAAAGGCTCTATGACTGATTAGGGACACCTGTCATTGGCACAGAAGGGAGAGTGGCATCATGGACACACACCACAGCACAGCCAAAGAGCAGTGGCCTTCCCATGTAGTTCTAGTGAGAGAGAAAATTCAGAATAATGAAACCATTCTGGAAACCAGACTGTGGACAAAATATTTTATTGGGCTTTGTTCTCCATGTGACCACAAGGCCCAGAGAAGGCCCATCCCAGCACGCTCAGCGCCACCACCTCCCAAGTGCCTCATCAGCCCTTGCCACTGCTCAGATGGGGAGGCCCTCACCAGGCTTCCTCTCCTTCCGCCGCGCCCGCCCTGCCCACCTGTCGCAGCTGGGCAAAGAGAAGCCTGACTGCCATCTTTGCTTTCCTCCTCAACTGCGGGGAGGGGTTCTGTGGGCCAGCGCCACCCACAGAGATCTAGACCGAGAGGAGGGTGCAGATCTCTGTAGAGATCGCTGTAGCGATCTAAAGAATGAGGGTGGTCAGTGTCCCTTGGAAGCCAGGCAGAAACATCTGATTCAGAAATGACCCAAAGAGGTTTTCGATGTTTTTATTTGGAAACGTGGAGACAACGGCACTCCTCTACGAACTCCCAGCGAGCCCACAGCAGGCGTGGGGGGCAAGGTCGATGTTACCCAGCTTTGCACCAGGAGCCAGTATGGGTCGGAATTAGCTGGTGCCAGTTGGCGGTCCACCGCTCCCTCCGCAGGCAGCTGCTGAGTGGCCCCAGCCAGGAGGTAAGGAACAGAGTCCTCAGATCGGGGAAAGAAGGGATTCTGCAGTCAGCGCCGATGGCCAAGTGCCCACCCGGCCCAGAGCACGGGTGGAGGGGAGGCCCTCTTTCTCGTCCGTAAATCCACTCCCATGGCTTCTCTGGATGGCCGCCTCCCGTGGTAGCCAAATGAGGCTGTGGGCAGGCGACACCCACTCTGGCCAGGTGACGCTGGCTCTGGGGGAAAAGGATGAAAAAAATAAGGCTTTCATCTAACTGGGGTTATCAGTCAGCAAGATCTAAGGGGCAGCAACCCATTGAGAAAATCGTTTCTGTGAAGCAACCGTTGACAGAGGATCACCAAGAGAACAGATGTGAAGCGCGAAGAGGTTGTCTGGGGTTATTCCTAAATGTTCAAAAAAAGGTATTCCAGGAAGAATGTATCTGCTTTCCTTGAAATTGGATTTCTCAGGAATTGAAAGTGGATCAGTGAGGTTTGGAGCAAGAAGGTCACAGCAGGAGGCAGGCCAGCATTACTCCGGGAAGCTTCTGGGACAGCGGATCCTGGTCGGTGGGTAGAGATGGCCCAGCTGGAATCAGGGGCTTCCAACAAGTCGAACAGCTGACACCTGACAAGGCCGGGACCCCAATTCTACCAACAAGGGTCATCTTTCTCGTGCTGAGTCTGGTATCTCCCTGTGAACAGATAAAACTAACCACATCCCAAACTACCGCCTCATGCAGCATTCACTGGGTTTCACACAGCCCTTGGGTCACTCATATGTGTGATCCTGGGGGAGAAATAACTGAGAGGATGAATGAAAAGTCAGCGTTCTTCCTCCACGGAGCTGGTGGGGGTGAGGGAGGACTCTGCCCCTGCTTGCTGGAAGGAGGCTGGAGGAGCCGGGGGTTGGACTCTGCTCGCTGCAGACACCGGGAACAATCCCGTGCCTTCCCACCACCTACACCCAGGGATGAGAGAGTCACCCTCCCACCCCCTCGCGGGGACCGCGGGGCTCTGTGGCTCTCCGACATACATCATGTCTCACCTCGTGCCCAGTCTGGACTCCCAAGGGAGGCACAGGTGTCCACGTCTTCAGAGACCGGGTGCTCCTGCCGCCTAGAGCATGACCTGCCCATGAACTCAGAGCTACTTGGTAAATCCAAATCCAGGACTTGATAAAGGGCCTCGGAAGTTGTAACTCCTTGCATGAGACTTGTGCAGGATGAGGCTCCAGAAAAGTCACCGGGGACCCTCCACCGGACAGCCACAGCCTCCAGGCCCACGCCTGCAGAGCCAAGGCCAGCACCCATCTGTGCCTCATGGCCCGTGAGAGGACTTTCAGAAAGGGGAGCTTCCGACTGGGGTGCTCACTGCTCTGAATGGCCCAATCCAGGACCATCAGAATTTGGCTTGCTAGAAACTTCTTCCTTCCTCCCGAAGTAGCCAATCAGCAGGCTGGTGACAAGTGGCTGGTGCGACATCTCAGGCAAGCATCCAGCCACTCCGTGTGCTGCCAGGTCTTGCTTGGCCCTCCAGCCACCTTGCTGCTGAGTATTTAATCACATAGACAGATGCTCCTGAACTCTTAAATGGGAAGAATGAGTAATAAGATACTGCATAAAACAGGTATTGTATTTTGTTCTGTTTATTTATATGTTCGGTTTTTTTCCCCACAGTAAAGAGGCACTGATTTTATTACAGGATTTTCTGGAAAGCCACTTTCATCTGGTTACAGGGGGGAGTGGCCGGTATCTGAGCACAGCTTTGAGAACCAGACCATTCCTCTGCCTTGCCCCGGACAAAACCCAAGGACGGTCGTGCTTCACTCAAGATGTTTAAGTATGCAAAATGTGTTACTCCTGTTTCCCTTTTGTAAGAGAGGGCCAAGAGCCAGGCGAGCCGTGAAGGTGGGTGCTTTAGTGAAGAGCTGCAGCATTTGACGTAAAAGCCGGCGTTCCAGGGCTTGCCCTGGGCTCAGTCTTGTCGGCCTGATCCATCACGCCCTTCCCGGGGTCTAGGGTCTGGCCCCATCCACACATGCCAGCAGGCCCCTGCTGCCCCACGGGAGGCAGCAGGGCGGTTTGCTAGACCTTTCTGACGAAGACCATCCTTCTTGAGAGAATTTGCAGTCACCAAGACTGAAGCGAAATGGTTTCTTTTTACCTAGAAAATTCAGTGACTCATCCCCCTTGATCTTCTCAGCTCTGCAGGTTACCAGTGTGGAGCCAGAGAAGGAGAAACAGTGGGGGAAAGAAGAGAAGGAGCTGAGAGGATACTGGAAGCTGATCGTCCATCTTCTCAACAATGTTTCTGAGTGGCCATCTCCGTGTGAGGCACCAGTGATAAAGAAGTGAAGAAACAGTCGTAGCTCTCCCGGGACCTTCACGCCGGCTAGGGAGTGAGGAAAGTCATCAGGCAGTTATGATGCAAAGGGGATGTGGTAGGGGCTGAGCAGGGGCTGTGGGGGAGAGCCTACAGCAGGCACAGCTCATCTTGGCTGAGGCATAAGGGCAGGCTTCCTGGAGGAAGAGACTTCTAGACTAAAGCCTGGATGACAAAGAGAAGTTGGTGAAGCCAAGGACAAGCGGGGGGAGGAGGGGGGGCGGTTAAAAGATGGTGTCAGGCAGGGACAGCATGTGCAAAGATCCAGAGGCAAGAGCGAGAATGTTATTTCCAGGATGCTGGTGATGTTGGGGTTGATGACTAAAGCTTTACCTAAAGGGCAATGGGGAATCACTGAGGGCATTTAACTAAGGGAGTCACTTGCTCAGATTGCTTTTCTTAGAACGCTGGGGCCGCAGTGATCTTTTGCAATGAGAGAGGGACAGAGAAAGGATATGGGAGGCAGGGAACGAGGGCAAAGGCTGTCCCTTCAGGGCTTTGAGAGCCCATTGATGGCCCTCAGACTCATGCTCTGAGTCCACTAGGGAGGTGGGGAGATGGTGCCCTGTAACAGAGGGTGGGCAGTGTGCTTTAAGTCCTCATTTCTGGGCCTCAGCCACTGAATTTGTAGAGTAAAGTGAAATACACTTCTCTCCAAGGGCTGTTGAAGCTGCTGGATGGGAAAACAGATCAGTGAGCTCACTATCTACAGGCATATTCTGTGCCGATCTCAGTTACTGAGTACCCGGCTCACCACCAGTCACAGGTGGGCATTTCAGAAGGGCCTTCTGATGACCAGAAGGGTGGCCACTGTCGCCCCAGAAGTGACACAGATTAGATAGGAAATGAATGACAGGGACGTTTCAGAAAGTCACGACGTGTCCATGGCAAAGAAAAGGGTGTCAAGCCCCAGGGAGGTGCAGCGGGCTGGGAAGGAAGCACACTGACCTGACGCTCAGGGGCTGGTCACGGTGTGGTCCCCGCGGAGCGCCTGCAGCGAGAGCTCATACCCAAGGAACATGGCGGCGCTCATGGGGAAGCCGCGCACAGTGTTCACCGTGATGCCTCTGAAAAACACCTGTGACAGGAGGCAGCGTTATCAGAGGAACTGACCCAGACCCTCTGCAGCGCCACCACGGAGGCGCAGAGGACGGACTGGGGATGTTGGCCACTTGTCCCAGGCTGGACTCTATAGAGCCCAAAGGACCCTTGCAAGCCTAAACCACCCTGGATGCCGCAGTCATGCCCCTGCCTCGACCCACATCCCCTGGGACTGGGCTTTTCCTCCCAGGCCTGGTGCACATACACTAAATACTGGGGGCAAACTGTTGACCATGAACACCCACATACACTTGCTTAATTGCGGCTCTTTCTCATGTACATACCCACACGCACACGCATGCACATGCACGCACACGCATGCACACACAAGATTCTCTGGAACCTGGAAGTCCGAGCTCTCCACTGCACTCACTCTGCAATGGCGGACAGAGCAACCAGGTGCTTCATAGGATGTCCCCCAAGGGGCAGAGCGGGGAAGAACTCAGGCCATACTTTTAGGCATGAAGTGGAGACACAGCTTTGGCATTCGATAGCTGTGTTACTTGGGCAAGTGGCAAAGTCTCTGAAACTCAACTTCCCAACTGCAAAATGGGGTAACAATACTATTGAGCTGATATGACTGCTGAAGGAAACGAGATGATGCTTTCAAAGCTCTTACACCGGGCCTGCCATGCAGCCAGCGTTCATGAACTGCTGACGGTCCCATCACCCTCATTGTTAGCAGGAGCCATCCTTACGCCGAGTGACACTCAACCTTCGGTCATTAGTATGAGTGCCAAGGGGACTGGCCTGTATCAATGAGCTGCTTAACTCAGCCATTCATACGAGAACCCTGTATTTGGCTTCTATCCCTCCCATCACTAGGGCATATGATAAGATGCTTCACTTCCTCCCTGAGTCGTCCTGCCTAGTGCTGGGTAGAAACTGGTCAGTGTAATGTGGTTCCAGCCCTTGCCCAGTTTAAAACCTACTTGGAGGAGATAAGCCCCATGTGGGGATAATTACAATACAATCTAGAATGTGATGAGAACAGATCAGGGCTTTGGGGGAGGAGGGACCTGTCCTTACATGTCTTCCCTGGGAAAAGACAACACATCTAAAGGAAACCCTACCCAAGCATAAGCGACCCAAGAACTGCCAGGAATACGACGTACACCTGTTTGCCGACTCCTGTATATTTACTAAGTGTAATAAAGAGAACCGGTAGTGTAATTTTGAGGAAGTAGAAATCCAGCCCTTTTACATTTCCCCAGTTTCCTTGGTTGTGAGGCACTGTGGTGTCAGGGTAGGAAGAGGCCACTGTCGTCGGCCAGGATGTCACGGGGTCTTCAGGAGGGGCACCTGCACCTTAGAACTCCATGGCAGCCTGCAAGACACAGCCTGGTTGTGGTGGGGGGAGAATGGCCTCTGTGGGTTTGGGGGAAGCCTTACCCCTTACAGGGAAGGGAGCTGATGGACAAGGACCCCAGAGGGGAGCAAGAGGTTCAGCCAAACCCTGGAGTGACTCAGGCAAGGGGCAAGCAGGACATTTGTAACATCTAATGTCTAACCTTTCTGGAATTCCCCAGGCTCACCCAGAGTGACTGAATAACAGCAAGGAACTGGCCCAAGCTCCAAAAGGAAAATTCCACACTGGGTGCCCATAAACACTCCCCTGTGGGCCTGGGCTTGGCTCTGCTCTATGAGGTCACGCCAGGCAGGGCCCAGCTTGGAGTGTGGGCCGCCTCTCCCACAGTGCTGGGCCCTGCGAGAACCATGGAACACTCCAGACATACAGACATGACCTCCCTCCAGCAGCCCTGGCCTGATCTGCTTGAGGTCCAAAGATGGCAAAGTGCAGACCTGCTGGCTCTTACCCTGAGCTTTTGGAAGACAAAACCACCAGACCTAGTCTCTCCTCATGAAGCCTCGATGGCTCCCCACTGCCCAGGGAAGTCTACACCCTTCCCTGGCCTGCCAAGACACTTTTGCTCGGGCCCTGCACTTTCTCTGGGCAGCCTCTTACACCTGACATTCTGGGCACGTTAACAACCTGTCGTTCCTCCAGGGAGCCAGCTCTCTTCCACCACTGGGTCTCTTCTATTCCATCGGCTGGAATGTTCCCCGGCCTGGCTGCACTCTCCAGCAGTCTTCCCAGGGCCACCCCAAGCTGGACTGTGACTCACTGTCTTCTGTGCACTCAGGATCTCTGCCATCACAGCACTTCTCACACTGTCTCTACCCACCCATCATTTGTCTGTACCCCCATTAATAACCTCAGGGCAGTGAGAGCAGGGCTGTGTGTGGTTTACCTTGGAACCCTCAGCATCTACACCTCTGAATCCCCAACATCTACACCTCAGAACACCCAGCATCTAATGCTTTTCTTGGCCCAGAGGGCCCTTTGTAAGTCTTACTAAATGAATCAGTGGATGGATGAATGGATGGATGGAATGAACAAATTCCTTGTTGTGAAAAGGAAACAGTCTCTGAGCTGAAAGAGTCCTGCTGGTGTTAGTGGTAGTGGGGGATTCCGGAAGTGGAGGGATGGCTCCAGTCCCCAGATGGCAGAACCAAAGGGCAACCAACTCTGCTGCCTCAGGAAACGGCTCTTCCTACAAATGTTCCTCTCCACCTCTCCTTACTGTCATTCAATCTCAAGCCGCTGTCACAAACCCCCTCCCAACAGCCACCTCCATGCAGCTGAAGGATACCAAGTCCCTCCTCTGGCCTCCTCATCTCAGACAGTAACCCTCCCAGTGTGCGCAATGGCCCAAGTGGCCCATGACGAATGTCACAGCAGGCAGAGAACGGACTCACAGCAGGGAGAGAATGGACTTCTTTTTGGATTCGGGGATGCCCCCAAAGTCCTAGACTTCTAATTCCCTTTATCAAAAAGGCTGCTTTCCCAGTAATCATTAAGCGGGTTACAAGGAACTGCCAAACTTGGGTACCATCACCATTATTCTACTCTTTCCCAAGTCTTCATTCCCACTGAGTTCTCCGTCCATAGTGCAGCGGGGACAGGTGGGCTTACCCTGCCTCAATGAGCCACAGTACAAACTGTTTGGGAATGATGCTCCACAGAGCCGGCCGCACAGTCAGCTGGGACAGGAGCCATCCACTGGGCCCCCAGAAAACCCATTCCTCCTGCTGCTGGGAAGGGCTATGAGACAAGCCAGCTGTCCAGGGCTATGTGGGATGTTTTCTTCATGCTATCATTTATGTTTACATGCAAACACATATACAAACATACAGCACAGTCCGTGAATATTTTTGGAATATGTTATAAGAAACTCACAACAGTGATTACCTTTGAGAGAAGACTGAAGACCAAGGAAGGACAATTAGACAGTATATCCTCTTATATCTTTTGAAACTTCCTATGTTCATGTATTATCTATTTTTAAAACCAACTAATAAAAAAATTAAAAATGACTTTCAGTCAGTGAGTGGTTAATCCAAGCTGAATACTGCTGCCGCTATTTAAAACCTGTCTCTGAATATAAACTATGGACCAACGCTACTGAGATTAAAAAATCAATCCTCTGACTTCAGTTGCCTTCCAGGACTTTGTTTTTAACAGAGCACAGTAATTTTTGGAGGAAATAATATCAGCAAAATATTTAGCCTCTATAGACTTTATAGAATTAGGACACATTAATATTTTGACATTAATTTGAATAACTTGACACATTAGTATTTTAATTAATAGTAGACAAGAATATCTCAAATAAAACAGCATCTTTTTTGAATCTTTCTTATGTGTCCCTCTGTGCTTGTTGGTTGAATCACAGTGCTTCTGCTAAAACAATAAAAAAGACAAGTGAGGTGAGGATTCTAGAAATGTGGCAGAATGGGAAATGCCAGCAATCTGTTTCCTTACCTAGATAAAAACTGCGCTGATGGAATCTGTCTGATGTAACTATTTTGGAATTCTGGGGTTTATTGAATGCTTACAACTTCAAGGAGAAGGTTTGGACAGTAAATCTGGTTAATTTCAATCCATTTTAGCTCTTAGCAAAATAGGAGCTACCCATCCTCCACCCCCAGACCTGTGGCAGGCAGGTAGGTGCACAGACGCTCTGGGAGCAACCTGCACACACAGCTTGTGGAAGCCAGAGTTGGCAATGAGGACCCTGTCTTGCAAATACTGGAGATCTGTGTTTTGATCACTGATTGCTGTTTCTGATCACAGAGGTGCAAAGAGGAAGTTAGGCTCTGCTTCTTCCTCTACCCCACTGATGCAAGTCCTTCCTCCTCTGGCCAATGCCCCTTTCCCCCTTCATTTTTCTCTTTTTCTCTTTTTCCCGTCTTGGGAGCTAGACGTTAAAGACTAGGACATTCAAAAGCAACTGCATGTATGGGGAAAGTTGGAAAGTAACCATGCATGTGCAGAGAAAGGCTCAGAAAAGACCTGAGAAGACCTTAAGTTTACACTTCAGGCTGATCTTCGGCATAGAGACAGCCTACAACAATCAAAAAAGTGAAGCAATAAACAGTAACAAAAGACACTAGACACTGGGGAAGGAGGGGAGAAATCTGATTTCCAGAGTTACCACATAATTCAATTTAAAAGTCTAATTTTCAATAAAAAATAACAAAGCATAAAAAGAAACAAGAAAGTATGGTCCATTCAAAGAAAAAATAAATCAAAAGAAACTATCCCTGAAAAAGACCTGATAGCAGATCTACCTAACAAAGACATTAGAACTGTCTTAAAGATGTTTGAAGAACTAAAGGAAGATATGGAGAAAGTCAAGAAAATGATACATGAACAAAATGAAAACATGAATATGAAATAGAAAATCCAAAAAGAAACCAAACAAAAATTCTGCCGCTGAAAAGTACAATAACTCGAGTGAAATATTCACTACAAGAATTCAAAGGTATATTTGAACAGGCAGAAAAAAAAAAAAAAAGAGCAAACTTAAGAATAAGACAATGGAGTGTGCCTGGGTGGCTCAGTCGTTAAGCGTCTGCCTTCGGCTCGGGTCATGATCCCAGGGTCCTGGGATCGAGCCCCGCATCAGGCTCCCTGCTCGGCGGGAAGCCTGCTTCTCCCTCTCCCACTCCCCCTGCTTGTGTTCCTGCTCTCGCTCTCTCCGTCAAGTAAATAAATAAAATCTTAAAAAAAAAAAAAAAAGAATAAGACAATGGAAATTATTGTGGTTGAGAAAAAGAAACAAGCCTAAGGGATCTGTGGGAAACTAACAAGCAAATCAATATATGCATTGTGGGAGTCCCAAAGGAGAAGAGAGATGGGGCAGAGAATATTTGGAGTAATAATGGTCAAAAACTTCCTAAATTTGGTGAAAGACCTGACTATAAACATCAAAGAAGCTTAATGACTCCAAGTAAAATAAACTCAAAAAGACCCACACCAAGACACATTACAATCAAACTTTTGAAAGCAGCAACATAGAAGGAACACATTACATACAAAGGATCCTCAGTAAGTCTAACAGCAGATTACTTATCAGACACTTTAGAGACCAGAAGTCAATAGGCCAACGTATTCAAAGTGTTAAAGAAAAAACTGTCAGTCAAGAATCCCGTATCCAGGAAAACTATCCTTCAAGACTGAGGGAGAAATGAAGACGTTCCCAGATAAACAAAAGCTGAGGGAGTTCACTGCCACTTGATCTACCCTGCAAGAAATGTTCAAAGGAGCTCCGGAGGGTGAAATGAAACAGCACTTGAATCTGTATGAAGAAATAAAAATCTCAATAAAGGCTAAGACACGAAGAGAGTGACATCAGCATCGTGGAAGTACAAAATGTCCCTATCTTGTCCCCACCTCAACAACAAAAGTTGGGCATCCATCCACCCATACAGGTGCCTCTGTGGGAGTTGTGGGATCCAGCACCACATGCTAAGGGACCCAAAAGGCCTGCCCACCTGTGTATCAGGTACTAGGCAGAGAGCCTATGAACTGGCTCCAGCCCCTCTCAGCTGCAGTCTGAGAGCATTTGGAGAACAAGGACTTGGCCAGTATATACGTGTGTGTGTGTGTGTGTGTGTGTGTGTGTGTGTGTGTGAGAGAGAGAGAGAGAGAGAGAGAGAGAGAGAGAGTTTGTGTGTGAGTTTGGATGCACTGGAGCAGGGAGGGCGGGGGATGAGGCAGCCATGTGAGGAAAGGTCCAGTGTTCAGCAGTAAGACTGACACTAGTAAAACTACTAATACTAATACTAAAGCCAATGACAAGCAGCTCTTTGTAAATATACTCTGTGTGTTATGCATGAAGCTAAGCACTTTTTATATGCCTAATTTAATCCCACTAACAAATATCCCTGTTGTTCATGGTGAGGATGATTATCCTTGGAGAAACTGAGGCCCAGAGGGGAAACAACTTGCCTGGATTTCCCCCACCCAGCTCATGAGTAGCCAGGCTGGCTTTAACTCAAGTCTGCTGACTTGAAGGGGCAAGCCACGAAAGCTGGGGGCCCACAGGAGGCAGAACATGCATGATGGTTTCTCTGAAGGGTACTAGGGGGTGTCACGGGAGGCAACACAGACAGGGATGATTTTGTTTATAGCCTTGGATGCCAAACTTGGAATGCTGTTCGTCATCCTAGGACAGTTCAGAGACAGGAAGGGGCTTGGATTTAGACGAGCCCTTTGGGTGCAGGGAGGAGGAAAGAGAAGATAGACAAGGCCAGGTTGCAGGCTGCCTCATAGCCAAAACCAGAGGTGACGGGGTGTGGACTCGAGTGGGGTGAGGGAACAGAAGACAGAGCGGGGGACTGGATGTTGTGAGATGCGATGGACTGACGTGGCTCTGGGACCCCCTACTTGGAGGAGGGCGAGGCACTGAGCAGTGAGTGAGGACGCTGTGCCCCCAGCCTTTCCTGATGAGAAGGTAAGCTTTGGTGACACACAGATGCGGGCCCAGGTCCTAGCTCTGCCATGCACCAGCTGTGTGACCTCAGGTAGGTTACCAGTCCTCTCTGAGCCTGTCTCCTCCACCAGCCTGGGGCATGGACTAAACGAGACAAGGATCGAAGTAGGGCTTGACATGGTAACCTCTAGTACTTCGGTTTCCTGATTCCCCTCTGTAATCTCACATCCCCCCAAATGTCTGGCCCACCTTCCAGGGACTGACACCGACCCCACATCACTGCGGTGGGGCTTACTTTAAGACCTTCCTTCCGGTAACTCTGGGAGATACAATCCAGGATGCCTTTGTATTTGTTTAAATAAACCCCGTCAGCTTGGAGTCGACTTTTCACGACATCCATAGGAGTCGCTGTCCCCCAAGAAATTGCTCCTGTAAAGAGAGAGAGACAAACAGGTGTCAGGGACTGGCTGGTTGGGGTCTGGAGGGGACGTGGCTCCCTGCCCCTCTCTACCACTGACAGGCTTAACAAGCTGCTGGGGGAAGCGGGCAGAGCTCAGGCAGGACCTGTGAAGGCCATCCCTGGACTTCCCTCACCACTCACTGTGGAACTTTGTAGAAGTCTCCTCCTCTAGGCCTTGGGTCTGCCATCTGTAAAATGGGGCAACAGTACCTACCTTCATGGGGTTCCCGTTAGGCCAAATAAATGGATGCACATGAAGCATTTAGCACAGTGACAGGCCCACAGCCAGCGCTTTGTCAGTGGACACCTTTATTAGCAGCTTTTACTGGAGACACAGGAACAGGCCCCACCAATACTTCACAGTGCCTCTCCGGGGCACCAGGGGCGAGAGCCCAGAGTGAAGGCTGGGGCAGAAGGCTTGCAGCTCCCCAGAGACAGAAGGGACTCTGAATACAGAGACGCTAAGCGAACACTTGCAGACAGGCTACTCGCCAACGGAGGGCCAACTAAGGCCTGAAAAGAGCAGGAAGGTCTTTACAAATCTTGCCCCTTTTCCAGACATCTGAAATTGAAGCCTTGGGACAATGTAACACTAGGTCATCTTCACTGGAGAAGCTCAGGTGCCCTAGTTTGAGCGCTTTGATGACTTTAAAGGACTCTCAGAAAACAATGCCAGGTTACTGTAGAAACACTAAAATTGGCACATCCTTAGACAGGAAGAGAAAAACAAACTGAGGCCAAAGTCCAAGGCAGCTGGTTTGCAAGGTTTACTGATTGCTGCCCAGAGACTCCCAAATGAGGCCTTAGTCTGTCCTGGACCCTCTGCCCATCCCAGCCTCCAGCCCCCGTGGCCTCCTGCCCATGATCCTCTGGGAATCCTCTGCACCTCCCTTCCCTCTTGCCCCCTGCCGGGATAATGGGGCTGCTTCCCCTGGAGACTGTCCAGGTGCTGCCCTGGCATACTCGCCTGTTCCTCAGCCCACGGGCCAGGGTTTTATAAAACGTGGTCTGCCTACCAGGCCACTCAAACCTGCTCTCACCAGAATCAAGAACGAATGGGGCCTCGTGTGTCTTCTCGGCCAGCAAGTGCTTACTAATCACTTACTAGGATCTGGCACAGGCCAGGCCTCAGATGCATGGGGGCAGAGGGCGGACATTGGTGTTTGGTGGCTAAGACAAGGGCTTCGTTATATGCTTGTGGAGTTTCGAGCCTAGCTAATGATGATGGGGGTGGGGGGGGAGGAAGTGGAGGAGGAATGATCATTTTCTTCTCTCCAGAAGATCTTTCCCATCAACATCACACATGCCATGTTATCAGCCTTCTTAAAAAGCAACGCTCTCTTGACTTCCCTACCCCACTCTGGCTACAGCTGCATACCTCTCTTCCCCATCACAGCCCAGCCAAACCCCAGACATGCCATGTGTCCTTGGACTGTCCAATTTCTTCCATCCCATTCTCTCCTGATCCCGCTTCAGTTGGGTGTTCACACCCTTCTCTTTGCCAAAATGGGTCCTGTCACAGTCCCTGGTGACCTACATATTGCTAAATCCAGGCAGCAGGCATAGCAAGTACAAAGGCCCCGTGGTGGGGAGAAGCCAGGCATGATCAGGGTGCAGCAAGGAGACCTGTGTGGCTGGAGCAGAACAAGCAAAGGGAGGGGAGCAGAAAAGGAGTGCAGAAGGGTAACAGGCAGCTGGTTCATAAAGGGACTGAAATCCACTGTAAGAACACGGATTTTTTACCCTAAATGAAGTGGGGATGCTGTGCGATTTCTGAGTAGGGAGAGTAGGTAACCAGTCCATGGTCACCGAATGAGTAGATGAGGATTTGAATTGGGATCTTGCTGACTGGCGAGTCCCTGCTATACTGTCTTCATTAGCTGTGTGCCCTTGGGTCGGTCACTTAATCCCTCTGAACCCCGGTTTTCTCATCTGAAAAATGGGGAGACTGACTCCTCCCTTACAGAGTTAATGAAATTCTCACATTCAAAAGGCTTGCTGTGTCAACATTCAAAAAAAGGTGAACCCCAATAACAGATTTCCTCTTCAAAGCTCAGTAATACCTGACACAAAAGAAATGGTCAGAATACATCTTCTGACTGAAAGTCCAACGACCCTGAAGAGGGACTTGCCACTCCCACAGGTCCAGAGGGAAGGAGAGGCAAAAAAGAGGGAGACCATTCCCCATACCCAGGCTTTCCTGTGTCTGGCCAGGTCTGGCACATAGTGGGTGCTGAACACAGAACTGCTGGACGAGTGACTGGATGAATCGTGCCCTTCCCTGGGCTGACAAGGGTATGATGGGCTCCCCAGGCATCCCACTACAGGCATCAGCCCAGGGACAGGGGTCAGTATGGCTGTCCTTACCTGCCAGGCCGCCAGCCAGCCACACGGCCCAGGGGCTGGGGCCTGCGCAGGCCTCGGGTGTGATCCAGTCGTTCAGGAACACATAGGGGATGAAGTAGAGACAGTAGCCCGGGACATCCCTCAGCAGCATGGCGCCAACACCTCGGTACATCCCTGCCAGGCCCTCAGTCCGCACGATGGTTGCGATGCAATGCACAGCTCCCTGGTAGACTGGCTGCACCCCAAGAGCCACGGCCCTGGGTTTCAAACCAAGGTTGCCTGCAAAGACAGGGGGGAGAAATGGCAAGGGACACAGGGGACAAAAGACAGGCCAATCTCCAGCACTGGAGCCAGCCCGGCCCACTGACAACTTCCACTCACATGGCCTGCTGGTTTTTACCAGAACTGCTGACCGTAGCAGCTCACACCAAGATTCTCAAGTCCCAAGAGGAAGGCCAACACATGCAGCCAGCTGTGCAGCCAGACTGGAGACAAGGTGTGCCGGGAGAAAGCACCAGGTGCCTGAATGGTTTCTGGTCAACCATCACTATGTCTTTGTGAGCAGCACCGACTGCCGATGTCCAAGATCAAAGATGAGCAAGCTGTACTCAACTCTTTCCTGAAGCAGAGGTTGCAAATTCAACGTACTCCGTGTCTGTGTGTATGTGTGGGTACTTGTGCACAGTGTGGTAAAAAAGCATATGAGGTTTGGACCTCGACTGCTCTGGTTCCAAATCTAGAACCCTCTACTTAAAAACTCTTTGACCTCGGTAGGCCACCTTTTTCGGCCTTTGGTCCCTTAACTTGGGCGCCTGGGTGGCTCAGTTGGTTAAGCGACTGCCTTCGGCTCGGGTCATGATCCTGGAGTCCTGGGATCGAGTCCTGCATCGGGTTCCCACCTGCTTCTCCCTCTGACCCTCCTCCCTCTCATGCTCTCTCTCTATCATTCTCTCTCTCAATAAATAAATAAAAATCCTTAAAAAAATTATTAAAAAAAAATAAGAGAACAGGCCAACAATTTATTGTACACAAAGTTGCTAAGAAAGTAGATTTTAGGGGCGCCTGGGTGGCTCAGTCGTTCAGCGTCTGCCTTCGGCTCAGGTCACGATCCCAGGGTCCTGGGATCGAGCCCCACATCGGGCTCCCTGCTTGGCGGGAAGCCTGTTTCTCCCACTCTCCCTGTTTGTGTTCCCTCTCGCTGTCTATCTGTCAAATAAATAAACAAAATCTTAAAAAAAAGAAAGAAAGTAGATCTTAAAAGTTCTCTACACACACACACACACACACAGTAACTATAGGCTATGACAAATGTGTTAACTAACCTTACCTTGGTAACCACTTCACAATACACATGCATATTAAATAATCAAATTGTATACCTTAAACTTATATGTCAATCATATCTTAATAAAGCTGAAAAAATTTTAAAGGAAAAAGAAGAGAACAGGTGAGTATACATAAAATAATACCTACAGATTGCTCCGCATGGTACTGGAAATGCTGTAGGGGGAGAATAAGTTATCCACAGGTTATCACTGAGACTGAGGTGACCAGCATGAATCAGGAGGATACATGGGCTGGAGAGCCATCTGTTCTGTCCCTCCAGCCTTGGCCAGCAAGCAATGGCCCTGTCTCTTCCTTTTAATCCTTCCTCCAGGCTCCCCTGTCTGCTTCTCTGATGCTCATCTCCCCTGCTACAGACCCTTTAGCTCAGCTCTGACTCATGACTAGAGAGGCCTCCCAGTCCCAGTGCAAATATAGTGGGCTCTTATTCTCAACATTCCGTTCCTAAAGAACTAACGTGATATGACGAGGAAAGAAATAGAACGAAGCTTGCCTGTGACACACACCTATTTTACCACCTGGGTTTCATGCCCTGTATGTGGCATCTCACTTTGGTTTTGCACTTTGCTGACAAAGAGGCAGTAACTTTCATTACCGAACAGCTGAATTTCCAAGTTCCCCAAATAGTCCCATCCTTAAGATGAAAGGTTAGGAGCAAAGATTCAGCTTCATGATTCCATAGTCCAAACTGAAGGTTTGAGAGTCAAGTGCAACCTGTCCTTTCGCTTATCCCAGAAGGAGGTGAGATAGAAGGGGAGCTTTCTATTTGCCTGGGGAAGTGTGCTTGAACCAATGAATCCTGTATTTTCTTTTTGTGTAAGGGGAAGAGACTAATCACGGCCATGTGCATTCAGCCAACTACAGTGTGGGCAGGAGGCTGAGTCCCATTCACTTCCACAGCAGATCCCCCAGGAAGGGAGTAAGGGCGGTGGCCACTTCTGCGGGCAAAGGGCCCTCTAAGCTCGGAGCAAGATCAGACCCTATGGTCTTTGAAAGCCCACTGAGATAGCACTGCACACCCCTTCCTTTCCCAAATCCACTATGATGCTGCCAGGGTCACCCTGGGAAATTCTGGGATGAGACAGAATAGATATAATTGTGTCAGCATCTGAACTTTACCTGGGTCATGCTCATGTCCAGATAACAGTGACCTGACCCAGGAGTCAAGGTTTTCATGAATCAACTACAGGTATGATGTAGCTCTCAGAAGTTACTGATTGAAGGAGAGTGTCCTGATAATATTCTGCTTGGGTAGAGGTATAGATGTTGAAAAAAATACTTGCCCAATCTTCAAGATGCCCTGTCAACAAAAAACCTGTACTTTTTTTTTTTTTTTTCCTTTTCTTCCCAGGATAACCAATAAGGAACTTCTCTCATATTCTACCAGGTTTGTTACATAAGCAATCTAGTTTTTATTGCTTGAGAATTATCCATTTATGGCTGTTAGAGCAATATAATTGTCATGGGGACTGGCATCCTCCGGAATACTGACATGAATCTAACTGGCAGCCAGTTCCTTCTGGACACAAAGCCCCTGGAACTCCTTCTAGCTCCCTCATCCCCAGTGTTAAAGCACGCACACACATACACACTTATTTGGAAATAATTTCCGATTTGCAAAAAAAAGGGCAAGAAAGAGAAATTATACAAACAACACCTTTATATATCCTTTCCCCAGATTCACCTATTGTTAACATTTTACCTCATTTGCTTTATGGTTTGTGTGCACTCTCTCTCTCTCTCCCCTCCCTTCTCACTGAACAGATGCCCCTGTCCGAATGCATAAACTTTGCCTGGGCTATGTTCATCTCCAGGTAACAGTGACCTGACCCGGAATCAAGGGTTTCATGAATCAGCTATGGGTATGATGTAGCTTTCAGGAGTTACTGATAGGAAAGTATCTGATAAAAATCTTCCTTGTTTGGAGGTGCCAATGTTGGAAAAATATTTGACAAACTTTGAACTGGCCATGTCAACAAGACCCAAACTTGTGCTTTTGTTTTTTTTTAACCTTTTTTCCCAAGGTAAGCAATAAGAAAATTCTTCTGTACACACATGCATATTTTTTTCACATGTACATACATATTATCATTCTCTGAACCATTTCAGGATTAGATACCAAATGGTCCTTTACTCCTAAATGCTTCAGTAAGTGTTGCCTTGCTTCAGTAAGTGTTGCCTAAGAATAGGGATATTGCCTTACCTGTCAGAGTAGTTATCAGTTTCATAATCTACATTAACAATAACTTTACCTAATGTACTGTCTATACTCAAATTATCACTTGATCTCATACTGACCTGTATGGCATTCCTCCCCTCAGGAGTGCAGAATCTAGTCTAGCCAGTTTCTGCATTTAGTTGTCACAGTTCTTCAGCTTCCTTTATTTATTTTTGTTTTTAGTAAGCTCTATACCCGATGTGGCGCTAGAACTCACCACCCCAAGATCAAGAGTCACACACTCCAACGACTGAGCCAGCCAGGTGCCCCAACTTCCTTTAATCTAGAGCATTTCTACAGCTTTTTTGTTTGTTTTTAATGACACCAACATTTTTTAATGAGTATGCTGCCTCCCTCCTTATGAATAAAACCTTTCTCATTTGGGGTTTGTTTGATGTTTCCTTGTTATCACATTGAGATGATGCATTCTTGGCCAGACTTCCTCCCTGTTCTCACCTCTCCTCCCATGAGGACTAATGACTCTCAGGAGCCCCTGGTCTTCTTCTCTGGCCTCCTATCCTAGTTTTTATTAGTTTTCTTTTTAATTTAGATATAATTTACATTCAATAAGAGGTGTAGCTTGTACGTGTACAGTTGAAGAGTTCTGACAACTGCACGCACCTGGGTCACCACACCCTACCGAGAAAATGACGTCTTATTCTTGAAGCAACCTGTTTTGGTCACAGCCCACTAAGACACAGTGAAGATTCCAAGCCTACCTACCCTCTCCTGCTTGCCTTTCAAGGTATAAGAACTCTGTGACATCAATGATGTGTCACTCAATGAGAAGCAAATCTTTCAACTGGTCGATGGTTGTTACGGGCCCATCTGCATTAGCAACAGTGGCCCCGGGCGATTCAAATGGGACCACAAAGCAGAAAACAGCGGCAACTCTTATCAGTTGCTCCAACCAAGAGATGCTCCGAGGCTGGGCCCCGGAGGCGGGAGGTGCGGTTTGGAAGGCGTAGCCCAGGAGGCGTGGCCCAGAGAGCTGGGGCTGGAGGGAGAGGGGAGGCGTGGCCTGAGAGGCTCAGCTTAGGAGGCGTGGCCCGGGGAACATGGCTTGGGAAACAGGGCCTGGGGAGGCGTGGCTTGAGAGGCGTGGCCCGGGGGAGGCACGGCTTAGGAGGCGTGACCCAGGGAGGTACGGCTTGGGAAACGTGGGGTGGGAGGAGGCGGGGTATGGGAGACAGGGCCTGGGGAGGCGTGGCTTGGCAGCTCCACTTAGAGAAGGGCTGAATCAGAGTTCTTGGTAACTCTAGCTGTTTAAAACAAACTTTGGTGACCTTTAAAAATGGACTTGGGAGGTTGCCGGCAAGCAGCTTTTGGAAATAGGCACAACTCCCATCCAACTGAAATCCATGGATCTGCATGTTGTTTGTGCAAGGAACCCAAGGAAGGTGGTGAGGTGCTGGGTGAGTAGTCTGCTCACACTGAACCACCAGCTCTCAGCCTGTTGTTCCTGAACCTTCAGGGCTTGGCTTGGAAGTATACACGTGCATGTAAAGGGATTCATATAGGGCATATTCATATAGGCCCCATATCATATAGGGCACAAAATGAATTTAGTTTCTCTAATTAGAATTTTTTGTTCTAAAATGAGGATTAAATTATGAATCAAATTTTGATCATTTTTCATCATGAGGCTTTGCTATTGACACTTTTTTCTGTACTCTAAATGAAGACCTTATACCTTTTCCTATGATACGTATGGATTAAAAACCTGAAACACTCAAGATGCATGTGGTTTTATTTGTTTTTCCAAATTCAGCTAGGACCAATTCAAGCCCCCTATATCAAGACAGGCAGGATGCTCAGAGTCAATGAAATTGGCCCCTACCCAGCTCCTAATCTTCATCCAGGAGCAGAGGAGAGCCTACACAGTTCTAAAAAACCCCCCTCCTCCAAGCTCCCTCACCTCGACCAGCTGGCCTACCTGGTCCGTGCTGCTGGGAGGCAGGAGGCACAGGAGCTGGGGACCATCATTCCTTAGACTACATGGTGTGGCTGTTTGACTTCACTGCTCTGCACCAGGGGAAGGTATCTTGCTCACTGGCCCCTGCCTGGACCAGGAGGTCCCTCTGGAGGCAGGTGCCTCTGCAGGGCGTAGGAGTTTCCAGGTTTGGCCAATCCTAACAGGTACCCACACAGCCACGTCTTAGGAGTTCTTCCACTTCAGAGGGGCTGAACCAGCCTAGATGCAGGCTGGGTCCCCACAGATTTGCCTCTCAGAAGCCAGGGGTATAGCCACAGCATACTGCTGGGCCCTTCCCAGATACAAGCATGGAGAAGTCTCATCTCTTTCCTTTCTCAGATATTGCTGTTCAATTTCTTCAATGGGCCATAACTGTGGAAACAGGAAAGTCAGCCGAAACACAATGGCTGGTCACTGATCCACTGCACTGAGAGGGGGCCGGCCCTCAGAAACACAAAGGCCTGGCCACTTTTTAGAAGGGAAAGTGCCATGAGACTTCTCCTGTGTATGTATAGTCAGACGTGGAATGAAAACACAGCATTACTTCTCAATAGGTCACTTTCTACAGAAAATCCTTAATAACTAAGCCATCCACAGATGAGGTCTTGCAGGTCCCCAGTCAGTGATGTGCAGGGTTACCATGTTTTCTGTGCTCAAATACTTCTAGTCCAGTGGGCTCTCAAATCGAAGTTGGGAGCATGGACTTATTTCAAGGGACCCACAAACTGGTAGGCATTACAGATTCACAGGACTCCTAAAGTAACTCACATACACGTGTGACCATTTTTCTCCTACGTGTAGGTGCTATTGTGGGGAACACAACAAAAATTTACTTAAATATACTAATTATCTATAGTAACTTCTTACCGTATGAGGTTTCTTAATCCACAGACACTTAATGTACAGCTGCTATTATATGGGTTGGACCCCATTTAATGTATTTAAAAGGTTTTCTTAGGAAAACATGGGACCGCCCCCCCCCACCAGCCCATGCCAGAGGCTCTACCCCTTTTATAAGGTCTGTTCTGGATGCTATTGTTTTCTGAGCATGTTGTTTTACCCTAACCCATGCAGTGAGTTTCCTGATGACATGAGTAACACACTGTGGCTTTTCCCAGAGTACTGGGACCCTGCGCCTGACACCATGTCCCGTATGTGCCTCAACATCCATTCAATAAATACTTGAGCATCTGACTGGGCAGCTCGCAGGACTTGGGCCTCCCAAAGGTTCCCTCCCATGCCTGGCATTCTTCCAGGCTTGGTCCTATCTGGTCCTTATGCCAGAGGCTGCAGATCCTAAAAGCAACTCCTAAATCATGGTCCCAGCTACCGCGCTATTCCAAAATGCCACGGAAGCTCTGTGATTTGGGTTTGAGCAGGCTGGTCAAACGGCTCTCAGTTCCCTCTAAGTGGAGCTTCCTCAGAAAATTACCAACCAGGAAGCTCTTGCCCAGTTCCTATTTCCAAAGAATCCAGCAGTTTCCTTATGATCTGAAGGAATCATCATAGGCAAATGGTTTAGCAGAAAGAGCCCTGGATTAGAAGCAGCTGGGGTTCGCTTTGCTGCTCATTTGCTATTTACTGTTCAACCTGGTACAAGAGACTCCACCACGCTGGCCCTCGGTTTCCTCCACCACTTACAAAAGGGGAAGAATAAATAGCCTGCCACCTCTTTTGGCTTTTGTGAAAATTGAGTGACAATGTTGGCAAATGTACTTTACTTGAGGCAAACAGTCATTCCTATTTTTATTATCCCTATCCTGATATGACTCCAGATTCCGGAAGTGCTAAAACTGCCTGCAGCCAAGCCTACTGTGGAAGGCTGTGGATGCCCACACAGGGCCAACAATTACCAATACTAGTGCTGAGTCCCCAAATCAGGACAATACCTGCCCTCATCAGTTGATTGAAAGACCAAATGAATGTGTCACCCACGTACGTAACCTCACAATGGTGTGTTACACTGTATGCACCGTCATTCATTTCTGCTAGCTGTGTGGGACCACAGTTTGGGAAAGACTCAGCCAAACCATCCAGAATTCAGGGACTCCTCTTGAACTACATGGCTCAATGCCTGGCCTCTTCACAAATTTCCTCCCTTCACTTTTGGGCTGCTATGGCTCCAGCCCTCACTTCCTACTGGCAGCCCACAGCCTACTTGACAAGAAGGTTCAGGCTGTATGGTCCTGGCTTGTCTCCAGCCCCTTGTCATGCTCCAAGGATTCCTCCTGTCCCCCCACACAGACTCTCTTCTTCAGGAGTTAAATGGAGCAACATTCAGGGAGCTTAGCATCAGTTATTCTTGTCCTGCAATGGGAAAATCTTGAAAAATCTGCTGTATCAAAAGTCTGCTCCTCCCCAAGGCCAACCTGCCTAAAGAAGAGTGTTTTTCTTGGCAGCCACATATCTTTATGGTAGCAATAAAACTGTGTTGCCAAAGAGACAAACTGATGTGGTCAGGGCCTCTGAGGCACAGTTGGCGACCTTCCCAGCCAGACACTGCTGAAGATTCAGAAAAATCAGAGAAATGGTTTCACCCCATTTTGTCATCATGTAGATCCTTGGGCTCAGACGGCCTTTGTGTTCTGGTGTGTGGCTGATGATCTCGTTCAGCCAGGTCCACCCCTCATGTGGCCCTCTCTGATGTTACCATTCCAGCCCTATTTATCTTGCCTAGGCATGCTCAGAAATTAGGACCTCAAATCCTGGCCACACTCTGTCCCCTTCATTCTGTTCAGGTCATCTTGAACACGGTAGTGCCAGGCCTTGTGATAAGGGCTCTCCCAACCTCCTTCCTCTTGCCCTCAACATTCTCTCTGAACTGTCTGTTTTGTTCTCCTCTCCCGGCCCAGAAACAAAAGGTTTTTCCTGCCCCAGCCCTTGCTCTCTGTCCTTAGTGTCACCTCCTAATTCAGCCATTCATTCTCCCCTCTTGATTCCCTTTTGCCTACTTTGGTGACAAGAGTTTCCCAGGACTCTGCCTGCGGGGGCAGTGGAGGTGGACGGCCCGGGGCCATGCCCGGTTGCAGTGAGTCACACCTGAGGGAGCACGGACTCGTCACCCAACCTGAGCTTCAGGTTCCCCATCTGGAAGAGAAAGAGAATGACGGCACCTCTTTTACCCAGCAATGGCAGGCGTGCGTTAGCACAGTTCACATGGCATGGGATCAGCCAGGACCACGGCCGCTGGTGCTGCGGGAGCTCCTCCCCGAGTCCTTCCTGAGTCTTCCCCCTTCATCTCCACCTCTTCCTTTCTGCAGCTCACCTGCATGTGCACCTCATTCATGGCCTCAGCTGTCCCTTCTCTGTCACAGCCCAGACTCCTCTTCCAGCCCTGACATTCCAGCGGCGACACCTGGCACACAAACCAAGCCAGACTCGGCATATTCTCACTCAAGCCTGCCCTCCTGCCAGGCTCCAAAACAACCGCACTGACAAGTGTGTATGGATCACGTGCCCCGCACCAAGTGTTGCCTCACACACTTCGCCTGTCATTTCATTCCCTGGGGGGGTCGGGGGGGTGGGGAGGGACTCCTCCCTCACAGTCACCCAACTGTGCAGTCCTGGGCCATCTCAGACACTGCCCTCTCTCCTGCCTGGCCCCACTGATTCTCCACCACCGATACCTCCAATCAGCCACCCCCTCCATTCCCAAAGCCCAAGGCCCTGGGGCCCCTGTTCCCGTTTCTCACCTGGTCTGTGGCAGCGCCCCCAAAATCAACCCGCCACCTCTACTTTCCCCACCCCTTCTACCTCTCCTGAAGGAACCACCTTCCTCCCACATAGCTCTGCTCGGGTCATTCTGCTGCCCAAGATGCCTGTCTGCTGAAAGGCCACCTAAGCCCACCCTCAGCTAAGAAATCCAAGCTCTTCACAACTCCCCCTGCACCTTCCCCTCCCCGCACTGTAGTCAGAACTCCGACCCTGTGCCTACAGTGCTCCTCAGTCCGAAACATCGCTCCATTCCCACGTGCCCATCTCCAAAGCCCAGCCAGTATTCCAACACCCCATCAATGGCCGCTTCCTCTCTGGAGCCTTCCTGACCTGCAGAGCCAGACTCTGAGGTTCCAGAGCCTTCCACAGGCCCTTCTCATTCTGCTACACGTTTGATTCCCCACCAGACTGTGCGCTCCCTGAAGGCAGGGGCTGTGTGCCTGACACCTCTGATTTATCTACTCTGCTTGGCTCCGAGCAAGAGCTCGGGAAAGGCTTGTGAATGAAGGAGCCAGAGAGTGAGTCCCAACAGGGGCACACTCAGCGCTCTGTCTCCAACGGGGCCTGGTGCAGTCATAGGACCGTCGGCCGGCACAGAGTTAATGCTGAGTTCTCCTCCAGTTCCCAAACTGCCCTCCCGGGGCGTTGAGGCCTTTGTGATTTGCACATTAATGAGGCTCCCCATGAAAACACAGACCAGAAAGCTCCCAGACTGGGGAGAAGTGAGTGTCACTGGCCATCGGCCTCCGGGATGTGACTTGGCCCGGGCAGTGGAGGGACTACCCGCCTCCAGGACCACAGCCCTGAATTCCAGTTCGGGCCCAGCGGGGCACCCAGGGAGGCTCATGCCCACACAAAGGGCGAGGATGACTTCCAGAGGGAGGGTTTTTCCACCGGTGCCTTATAGTGCAGGCCAGCCTCTCTTTGCTGCCAACCAGGGGCGCCAGGAGCAACCTCCGTGAAGTTGCAACAGTTTTCATGAGGGCTAACTGCTGTTTAGTATGCAACCCCAGTGGGGGCCACATGGAACTTCCCTCCCAACTTCAGCAACTGCTGATGGAATGTGGTTAAAAAAAAAAAAAAAAAAAAACCCTTCTGTATAACAATTTCACAGTATGTGCCAAGAATCTTAAAAATGACCAGACCCTTTGACTCATTCATGAAGCAAAGAGCCCACATATTTAGGGAAATAATCCTACAAGGAGGGCAACTCCGTACGGACAGATTTCCCGATCACATCACTATGTTTAAAAGAGGACGAACCAGCAACAACGTCCATGTCCCTCACTAGGAAGGTGGCGACCTAAGTGTAGTAGTACAGCGAACATTTATTTTAGGTGTGCGGGGTGCTACGCACGATGCTCGGATCGTCACGTGCAGTCTGTCATCCTGTTCTCTCCCAGTTACAGGGAGCTACTGTGATGACGGCAGGTTTGCAGATGAGTCAACGGAGGCTTGGTGACGTGAGGGGAATTATCTAGAGTTCCCGGGTTGTGGTGGAGGGAAGACCAGAAGCAGGTAGCCTAACTCCAGAAACTGAATTTTTGCCACACTGTATCATCCCTCTCGATACGTGTGTGCGCACACAGGCACGGTGATGGAATACTGCACGTCTATTTTAAATATTAGTCGTCTCTTGCTAATAATTTTAAATGCCATTTTCATAATGCCATAACATCATGGAAGATGTGTGTTATAAAACTGAGTTAAAAAGAGGATATGAAACTGTCTGAGTACAACTTCTTAACATATTTAATCTATGTATTTAGAAAAGGAAAAGGAAACACATTAATGTATTAACAGTGACTGGATTTGGGTGGATGGACATTTTCTCCCTCCACATTGAATGTTCTAGCTTGTGTACATTTTCAACGACTGGTCACCATTAATAGATCGTCAGGATGAGCTCAGTGGCTTTATATTTGCAAGCCTTCAGGTAAGCTCACCTCTTACCTCAATGCGGCCTCCATTCTCCCTGTCACATGTCCCAAAGGAAGATGCCAGAGGCCTCCAGCCCCCTGCACAGTATACAGGGGCAGTCCCTCACAGCCCATCACCTCCACCCAGGAAGTGGTCGGGCCGTTCTGGGGTAAGGCCACAAACCATGGACAATCCCACATGCCTGGCCCGAGGCTGCCTGGAAATGCCCATCTCAGCACAATCACCCTGCAGAGCAGGCCTGACCCAGGACCGAGACCACAAGTTCGCAGCCAGGACCAGCCCCACGCTACCCGCCCACGCACTGCTTTGGGCTTCACGGTGTGGTGTTTGCATCTGCTTTTGTTCTTAATTAAATTATCTGACAATTTCCAATCCCGGCCATGTGGCAAACGTGAGCTGGAACGGAGTCGAAGGCACCCCTCGGACAGGATGTGGGCTTGCCACAGTCCCCACCACTCCCTATTACTCCCCTGCACCAGAGTGGACACCGGCCGGAGCTGCTGCTTTTGTAACAGCAGAGTGATAGGGAAAGTGAAAGATGTTCTGTGTCCAGTTTCGATCAAAAGAGGAAAAATGAAATGTGGGTTAGCAAGGCTGTGGGTGTCAAGATAAATGGAAGAGGGTACCTTTTCCAGGCACCTCTGCTCGCTTATGTTACCTCCCTGGTCCCAGTGAGTCTCTGAGATTCCGTCTCTGGCCTAGAGGGTCTCTGAGGGACAAGTAGAAGGAAACCGCATCCTCCTCCCTTCCTGGGGAGATTCCTGGCAGAAAGCACTGCCTGCCTGCCCTGCTCCAGCCCCAGTAGCGATCCTGCCCAGCCACCAAGGACCTTCCCGCAAGCAGCTGGGGTGGGAGGTGAGGAACGGCGGGCCAGGCACAGAGGGGCTGCCCAAAGCCACGGAATTCAGACCCATCCCTGGGAATCCATGAGCTGTGCCCATTACTTGAGCAATGTTATTTTGGAGACATGCTCCCAGCCCGCTTCCTCCCTCAAGTTTGAAGCTGGATTTGTGATGAGTCTGTGCAAAGGCCCAGGTGTTATCAAAGCTGCTGTCTTCTCAGCTTCCACAAAATCCCAGGGCAGAGACAGCAACAGAGCATCAGTGGGCCCTGAGTCAGAATGCCTGGGGCTGCATCCTAGCTCCACCTCCTACTAGGAGAGTGACCCAAGGCCAGCTCAGAAGCTGCTGAGGCCTCAGGCTCCCCTTTGTTAACCTCTAGGAATTGGGTTGATGGAAAGATAAAACACTTGCAGAGCTCTTAGCCTAGGGCCTGGCGCAGGAGAAGGGCTCAGTAAATACTGGTTACTCTGCCCCCGCCCCCCCCCCCCCCCCCGCTGGGACCTGGCTTCGCCCAGATCAGAGGCTTGAGGAGCCCGGCTCAGACAGACCCTCCAATCTCGGTTTCTACCCTGCCTGCACTTGCTCAGGTAAGCTGCCTGTCTCCTTTGTCTCTGCACTGCCTGCTAAGCCCCCAGGCCCAGGTGCTAATGACCTGGAACTTTGCAGGGCTCAGAAACATTGGCCTGCAGGAACCTCCCTTGGCTTCTCATTGAGAGCCTTCTCAGGGTTCACACAAGGCCAGTTTCCTGGCACACTGAAAAGGACAGAGTAAACACATGCTCACTTTCTGTCGCTGCCTCAAGGGATCGACTAAAGCGAACAGGTTTCCTTCTGGCACGACAATGAGCTGACAACCTCAAGCCGCGGAGAGCTACACCTCGGGCTCTCGCAGCCCTGGCGAGCAGGCAGGGATAACCCTCAATGCGTCCCTGACCAGGTGCACAGCCCTGATCTGCACCGATCCCTCTACCCTCCTACTACCTGCCTCAAAGCCCTTCCTGACCCCCAGCCTGTCCTGCTCCCTCCCCACCACCACATTTGGAGTGGCCCAATTCCTGTCTGCTGGAAAGAACATGACAGGAGGAGTAGGATGTAGACTCTTGTTCAGTGCTACGTCCCTAGCTCCTAGCTCTGTGTCTGGAACATAGCAGGTGCATACGTACCATGTTGGGTAAATGAACAGGGCTAACAGCCCTATGGACCTCACAGTACTATGGTGGGTGTTAAGTGAATGAGGCACACACGGTATCAGGCATACGGTGAGTGTCTTGGCAGCTTTAGCAGCTGCTGATGGGGGCTGCTCCCGTCCCTAAAACTGGCTGCCCCTGCACACCCAGCTTTGGGAACCTTCTTGGGTCTGCCCATTCCTTGACTGCCTCCCATCCTTCCTCCAAGCTCCAGAGGCTTCTCGCCTAGCCTCAGCATCCCTTGTAGTTCAGGCCTTGGCTTGCCGAGTTAGTTACCATTCTAGCACCCTCTGCAGGGAAGGGAGGGGTGGAGGAGGACAGGACAGAGGATGGAATCAATTCATTTGCTTCCAAGTGTCCCAGGTGTTTCTAAGGAAGGCATTTTTCCAGTAACAGCTCCCTGGTGTCCAGGCTGGCTGTGCCTTCCCTCACCCAATAGAGAAATGCACGCCTCACCCCTCCTCCTCCCCTTCCTCCTCCCCTTCCCGGGTCAAAGTGCCCAAGTTGTGAAGGAGGCAAGTCTGCCCCCAGGAGCAGAGGAGACCCATCACTGGTAATTCTGCCAACATCTGGACCCAACGAGTTTGAAGACTTAGGGAGAGAGGTTTCCTCTGCCCCTGTGACTGACACAAGCTGTTCTGAGAGAGCTCAATACCAACCTGGGGGCCAGGCCTCCTGGTTCTCAATCTGCTCACGATGCCCTTCATTCCTCAACATGTTTGCTTTTGTCTCTAGGACAGGACCAGATCAGCGAGCTTCACACGCTTCTGTGAGACGCCACCCTTTGCTGAAACTAAACTGTACCAAGGCATGGCTCAGTATGTCAAGTAGATGGAGGTGGGCTCCCCTTGCCCTGTATCTCTCTGAATGGCCCCAAGGAGGGTAGGCTGCAACCCTCAGGATGAGCCAGCCTGCTGTGGTCCTGTATCACCCCACATGCCGACAGTGACCAGGGGCCTGCGGGCACTGAGCCTCCCCCAGGCATGACCCAACTTCTTAGGACAGCTGGTCCCAGGCTCTCCATGGGCCCCAGTGAGGATACCAGCATCATGCTCAGGGGATGTGCAGTCTTGTCCTGGATACCTCCTGGGCTGGGCAAGATGTGCAGACTGAATCAAGGCACCGGGACTGGGTGCAGGACAGCGGCTGGGCTGGACAATGCTCCCGAGTGCACTATCGGGGCTTTGGCTGTGGAGCCCAGCTGAGCCCAGCCTCTGTGGCAGAGGGCTCACATGCAGGCCATTCAGAAGGCTGCCAGGGAGAGGGGCTTTATCCAGGAGAGCTGTCAGCCCAGATCAGATATCTGGGGTGTCAGGAAGGACCACAAATCCAGCCCTTCCATTATGCAGGAAGGAGACAGTGGCCCGGGCAGGAGCAGAATCTTGCCTGAAGAGACAGAGTGGCATCAGAGCCAAGAACCAAACCTGGAGATACTGAAATCTGTCTAAGACCCGAGCTCATCTTTCCTCGAGAGCTGGTACTTTCTACTCTGCACAGCAAGTGCCTTCCCATTCTTTCCATCCTCCTTTATCCAAAGCACAGCAAAGACACACACATTCCTTTCTCGGGCGGGAGGAAGTAACAGACTTGGCAATGGGGCAGGAGGGCTGTCTAGCACACCGAGAAATGAAGCTCAAACCAGAACGTCGAGGAGGGGAAGAGGAGCGACCCCTTCCCCCTGCCACGGGTGGTGCAGGGGTGAGGCCTCGTGGCGGCACTCCCTGGTGTTGGGGATGGGGACAGGTGTGGCTTTGAGACCTCTGAGTCCCTCAGGGCCCCGGGCCTGATTTAACGTTCTGGGTTGCTCTTCTAAAATTCTTAAATTTTGAACAAGGAATCCCCCGTTTTCCTTCTGTGCTGGACACTGCTAATGATGTCGCCGGTCCTCACCTACCAGTCATTCAGTGCCTGTGTGGCCCTAAGTGTCTTCACCTCTGGGAGCCTCAGCTTTCTCCTCTGTAAGACGAAAACTGTAACAGCACCTACCTTACAGAACTGTTAGGAAGACAAATTAAGAGAACGTACCCAGAGCTCTAAGCAGGTGCCTGGCACGGAATTGATAATTAATGACAGTGTCTACTATAGATCAAAATGCTAACTGCAGACTCTTACATGACAATGCAGATGCTCTGCTCAACGAAAAGGAGATTAGCAACCACAACCCAGATCTGGCGGACCAGGAAAGGGCCACAGGTGCCCAGACGCCAGGCCCCCTCCCCTACTCTTACCTTCCTGAAATGGCTGTGTTTGCATCTGCAGCCGGATCTTGATGAGGTCCACGGGCGTCCCCAGGCTGACAGAGACCACACCGGCCACCATGCTGGCCAGAAGAAGGTCCGACAGGGTGCGGGACCGGCTGGCCTCGGACTCCCTGGCGTGGTGCTGGCTGAGGAACCTCTGCGTGTTACTGAAGACCCCAAACACCACCGAGTTATAGACAGCGATGCTGGCAAGGGGAAAAGACATGCCCTTGAAGAAGCCAAACACCTGTGGGAAAACCAGGGGGCAGGAGCATGAGGGCCCAGGGCTGTCTGCAGGCCAAGCGCCAGGCTCCCCGTGTGGTCCTGGGCACAGACCCTGCCCTCTTGAAGCCTGCAGGCTGGTGAGGTGACACCACGGGAAAAATAAATCATTATGTCAGCGACAAGAATAAAAAAAGGATGCTGAGGTGATTGACGGCAGGGACCAGGTGGGTGAGGAGTCGCTCTCCATTCCCGGGCAGGGCATATTCCGGCCCGGGGCAGAACCCGCTTCTGTAGGCAGTTTTGTTTCCTGAGTCAGGGTGCCCTGGGCCTGGAACCCATTTTTGCCAGCAGAGTGGCAGCGTTGTTGGGCTGGAAAGATACCAGGCTGCATGGAGCCCTCGTGGGTAGTGGACTTGCCGGGCACCCCATACCCTCCTCATTTGCCACTCAACCAAAAGCATTCTCTAAGGCACTTGCCATGTGCCAGGCCCTGGGGGACAACTGTAAGAATGAAATACTCGCTGCCCTCACTGAACCCACACTCGGGGGAGAGGGGGCAGATAAACTGACAGGTGATTAAAATTCAACGTGCTAAGTGTGTGGTGAGGGTCTAAGGGAAGGGGAGCTCCCAGAAGGACAGCACCAAGAGGCTTCTTCTACACATAAGCAGAGACCACAGCAGAGGGTGCTGGAGGCTGAGAGGAGAGGGTCCTTGCCACACTGCACTCTCGGGGGAACATCACAGACACTCCTCTGAGATCTGGAATATTCCACAGGCCCTTGGAGGAGTCAGGGCAGCATTCACTTTCAGCCCTGTGCCAAAAATGAAAAAGTACCAGGAAGCTGTTATCCCAACTGTAGGCTGCACACAAACCTGGGTGTGTGCACCCTATTTGCCAGAGCTAGGACACCTCGCAAACACACACACACACACACATACACACGTGCATGCATACCACACATGCACACACACACACCCCACCTCAGGTTCTTCTTCCAAAACAAGCTCCCTCAGATAACGTGGGGACATCACTTAGCCCTGAGGGGCCGTGTCTCCAAGGAATGCCCACAGTCCCCACAAAACGCCCCGGGGTTGGGACTGTGGCTGGCAGGCACTGTGGACAGTGTGTGCCAAAAAGTAGAATCAATGGCCACCTCTCAGAGAACTGGGGAATCACACATCACCCTGCACAGCTTGAACCAAGTTTGCAGTCCATTGTAAAGCAGCCCAGCAAGAGAGTTTGAGCAACGCCCTGACACAAAACACACCTCTGAGGAAAAAGTCCAGGAGCAGGCAGGAGGCTCCTGAACCCCAGGGTAGTTGCTAGGATGGAGGCTGTGGAGACGGTGGTCTACAACGGGGCCACATTTCCAGGGACTCAAGGCAAAGCCCAGGGCTGCTATTGACCATTTCTTTAAATTGTCAAGTCATTTCATCATTAATTAGAAAATGTATTTTAAATTCCCCAAGGCAGGGCCTTAGAAAGTCTTCCGAAAGCACATCCTCATTCTTAAGAAGGGCACCTGATACATCTTCCACAAAATATTACTCAGGTTTTCCTCTTCGGAAAGGAAAACCTTGGGTCCCCTGGTTTTCAGCAACCTGAGGGACAAGCCAGCTCTGGGCATCTGGAATCCCAAGTGCCTGGCTCAAAGCCGCCCCGGATGAAGGGAAGCCTGTGAGCGCACGGTTTACCGGCCTCAACTCTGGCTGTGAAAACTGACAAGTCCCCTCGTTTCTGCAGGAATTTTCCACTCTGTGATTCTAGATTCCTCAGAATTTCTCCAGAGAGGTTCCACAAAATCAGTTTTCCCCCCCCAATAACAGTGCACAAGATGGCAGGGTTAAGTTTGGGTGACCCAATATTTGAGGTGTGGTGTGAGATGAGGAGACAGGAGGCAAAACTGAGCCAAATGTGATGAGCAGGAATGAACAGGCCTCCGGCCTGACGGGCTGGGGTTGGGACTATGGCCACGGCGCCCAGGCGCCAGGCAGGCTTCGAGCCGTCTGCAGGAGTCCCGGGGGGGTACTGCTCCAGCGCCCACCCCAGAGGCACTTACACTCTCCCTCCTATACACTGTGCGGATGCAGCTGAGGGTGCTTCCATAGTTGGTGCCGGCCTGCAGGCGAGTCTGCGGAGAGATGCAAGGAGGTGAGGGCCCAGGCCGAGATGATTCACGCCCTCATTGCCCCAGAGATGCTAGGCTTGTGGCACTGAGGCCCAGAGAGGGGAAGGCCCTGTCCAAAGTGACCCAGCCAGTAAGGAGGGCTGGCTTTCTGTCCCCTCCAGGCTGGTGCTCTGTCCTCTGCCCACACTGCCTCCTTCAAAGTCCCATTCCAGCCTTGCTGAGTGCGGCAGAAGTCGTCTTGGTCTGAGAGAAGAACAAAAGTCCATTTGTTGTTAAAAAATGATGCCTGTTGGGGGACATGTGACCCCTGCCTCTTGAGTACAAGCACTACTCCGGGGCTCTGCCCCATCTGCTGCCCATCACTCTGCCATCCTAAGGATTCCCTTCGTGGCTCCAGAGCCCCTTCATCTCTCACCTGGACGGTGGGCTGGTTTCGCCACTGGCCTCCTGCTTCCCTCTCAGTCCCTGGCCTGCGTCTACACAACAGTCACACTGATCATTTCTGACAACAGCGAATCGCTATTTACAGCTCACTGGTGGCTTCCCATCAGACTCAGAGTAAACCCCTCACTCTCTACCAGTGTCAAAGAGGCCTGGGTAGACACCGAGCCTGCCTCTCACCCCTGCGTGCCCCTTCCTCCATGGCCCTGCCCTCTGTGCCTACCATGTGGCACATCCCCCAGTCCCTGGCCTCGCCTTCCCCCTCCCCATCCCTGCCTGAGCTCTCCACTGGCTCTTCCTTCCCCCAGAAGGCTCTTCCTCCAGGTCCTGCTTATCTCTGGGGGCTGAGCTTCAATGTTGCAATGGCGTTATCTCTCTGTCTGTTTACTTTGGGTTTATTTGGGCCCCCTCTCTATGGCAGGGCTGTCTCATATTTCCTTCTTGTCCCCACGCTGAGCATGGCCCTGGCATATGTCCCCTTTGCACTGGCTAAATGAGGGGCTGGAGGGGAAGACATGTGTCCCCTAATGGAGGCTGGCTCTGGTAACAGACGGCAGACAGCCACAGAGGGTCTGAGGAGCCTCACAAAAGTGCCAGGGCACCCCCCCTGAACCTGGTAAGAAGGAACTCTGAGAACCACAGAAGGGGTGACCGGACCCTACCCCCTCGAACCAGGGTCCCGTGAGGACTAAGACCCAGGGTGCAGACTAACACGTCATGCCAACAGCCTGAGCTCAGTGTGTAGACAAGGAGCGAAGACTCTGGCAGAACACACATCATAAAAGTGTTGGTCTCTGAGGTGAAAATCACAGGCGATGTTTTTCTACACTGAATGGTGTTTCATTTCCAACTTTCCTATGACAGACAGGGGTTACTTTCATTATGTTCAATTTACGTAATTTAAAAATAATTTTAAGTACACAACTAATATGAGAATAAATTTTCTGAATAAAATAATTCCACATTCTCCCTCCCTGACCCCCGACCCCAAGCTAACCACCTTGGCTAATAGCATGGCTGAGAGCTTCATTGGCATTCATCTCAACAGGGTTAGAGACCCAGATAGCCATGGGAAATCTGTAGCACTCTCACAGGCATGATAGGTAAATGGTATCGTATGTTTTTATAAGTGTTACTTTCATAATCAAAGAAATGTAGCGGTTGACTCATTCAACCTGTATGATTGAAGGCCTGTTTTCCAACAGCCACTGTTCCACTCAGGAGATTCAGCAGTAGAGGAAATCAACTTCCTGGCCTCGTGGAACTTAGAACCAAGTGGGGATGGGGAAAAAAAAGAGTCAATAAAAGGCAATTCCCAAGCAAATATTTATGTCTGATGATGACAAGTACCATGGGGAAAAACAGACCCCGGGGTCAGAAGTGTGGGCTGCTTGAGGGAAAATGCAGTATTTAATTGTCTGGAGGTGAAGACATGGGGGAAGGCGCAGCGAGATGAGAAGTGGGCTTTCACGGTGGAGCAGACCCACAGAGCTCTACCTTGGGGTGGAGTATCCCCAACCTGGACAAGATTATGGGCGAGGGGACGTGGGCACAGGCCTCCATTTAAGGCTGGCGTGGGGGTGAATGCTCTCTCCACTGGCCCCAGCGCTGACAGGGCTGCCTCTGGGGACTGAATCCACAGGTTGAGGCCCCAAGAAGGATCAAGTTCCACTGAAAAACTCCAATGCCTGAGTCACTCAAGCAAACCGTACATGAGGAAACTCAACCCAGGAGTCAAACCCAGATCACAGAAGAGTTTCAAAACCATGGAGCAACGGCCCCCCAGCCATGCTGAACACTTGAGGAGGCTGCCACGGAGGCCAGCCACATAGCACACGCCTCCAGGGCCTCCTTACAATAGGGGCTGGAATTTAGTGTGTGACAATTGCATTCTTGGGAAAGTACTGGGCCTCTTCCAGAACTTATCTCACAGAATCCCACAAATGCTGCTCAGCCTGGGTACTGTCCCCGTTTTACAGATGGAGAAAGCTGACTTCTTGTATTAGTTGTCCTATAGCTGCTGTAACAAATTACGACAAATTTAGCGGCTTACCACAACGCATATCTGTTCTCTTACAGTTCGCTAGCTGGTCTAAAGGCGGCTGAGCCCTGATCAGGAAACCCTGGTCACACTGCATCAGGCATACACCTGAAATGCACCATGTGGGCAGAGAGTCAGGTGAGAATCCGGATCCCAGCTTCACGGCCACCAAGCAGCCAGGGCTGGCTCTCCCACCAGTGATGGGACATCCACGGGCAGGGAAGGAGCCTCTGACCTGGGTTAGCAGCCCAGGTGCTTTTAGCTCGGCTCTTCCCAAGGCAAGGCCTGGGACCTTGGACAAGTCACAAGTCACTCACAACACACAAGCATGTGTGTTCATCAGGGTAGGAATGGCTCACTCATGACTCTATGCTCAGTGCCACAGGGGCGATCTTCACAGCAGCCCTGCCGGGAGGTGCTCTTTACCCATTTTTCAGATGAGGCGAGCAAGGCTTGGGGAGGTAAAGTGCTGCACCCTGCTCACAGGACAGTAGGTAGGCAGGCTGAGACCGCACTCCAGATTATTCTGACTCTAAAGCTCTTGCCCGGACCTTTCTCAGGTAGGGACTCCAGAGAAAATGTCAGCCAGAAGAAAGGAAGGAAGGAGCATGTTTTGGGGAGTAACGAGGGCCCTGAGCCACATCCCTGGGCTGGGCCCAGGCCAGCCATGAAGGCTGGCATCACCAGGCTGGTACCCTGAGCGAGGAGTTTCTCAGGCTGGGCAGACACTGGATTTGATGCATCAGGAAGGGCTCTCTCAGAGGCTCAAGGGGCAGAGTGGACAGAAGGAGGAGCACTCCAGCCTTTTCGGGCGGCCAGACTTGCCTGTGCAGGGAGGGGGCACCTCCAACAAGCTCCACCAGCCCCTGGCCAAGCTGGGGGTAAGGGAAGGATGTTCTAACCAGGGAGACACAGAGGTTGCCTGTGCTGGGAATATAGCTGGAAGGCCCACAGGGGCAGGGATTGGATTTGCTTTGTCTACTACTGATGCCTTGCTATCCCCATACCGTCTACACACAGAAAGTGTCCGGTATGCATTTGATGTATGAGCAAAAGGCAGGGCCCATACGGGGGACACAAAGAGCCAGGAAAGATCTTAAGCTATTTAAGACAAATAGGCTGATCCCCCATCAAGAAGAAAGCAGGCCTCGTCTCTGCCCTAGGAGGGGCCCACTGTCATACAGGGAAGAAGACGGGGGAGGGGGGGTAAGTGACTGTAGCAGCCACTTGGGAAAAGCCTGAGCGGTTCCTCTTAGTGCACGATCCAGGCAAAGCTTTAGATGGAAATGTGCAAGTCATGGGTGAGAAGGCACTATTTGGGACCAGCTGTGTTCCCAGGGTATGGCTCTGTAGTCCTGCTCACCCCTGGGAACAGGGGGCGGGGATGGGCGTGGAGTCAAAGAATGTCCTTTTGTAGAGCTCCTCACTCCCTCACTCCTCAATGCTTTAACACCTGGCATGACCTCAGGCAAGCCCTTTCCCCTTCCTGGGCCAGTTTCTCTATCTGTAGAACAAGGGGCGTGGATGATTCCCCCCCCCCCCCCCCCCAGATGGTCCTGTTGAGTCCTCATACCTCCTGCGCTTCCCAGAGTTATAATGGCTTCCCATTCCCAACCCAAGTCCGCAATCCTAATCTGATAGTGAAGGCCTCCCAGGGTTGAGTGCTGACCCACCTTTCCTGGATTCTGCTCTATAGCTGCTTTCAGAAACCTGATGCATCAGCCAAACCGGCCATGCTGGCTTTTCCCAAGCATGACCCCCACACAGCGTCCCCACCTTGGTGCCTTAGCTCTTGCTGCTCTCTGAGCCTGGAACATCTTTTCTCATCACCTGAAATCCAACCTTAAATTCTGGACTCAGATGCCACCTCACGCCGGAAGCCGTTCCCGGTTCCTCAGTTGCCGAGACTGGCAGGGGATCCGTTCCATTGCCTGGCCCTCCCCCACAGCCCCTGAGAACCTGGAGGCAGAAATGCGGCATTCACAAAAACAAACCCGCTGCCAAGTAACAAGAGGAGAGGGATGATTCCAAACCAGTCCTCCGGGCCCGCACCCTCCGGGGTTGGCACAGAACCTCGGCCCTGGGCTGGAGACTGTCTTGGGATCAGAAACAGCAGACATATTGCTGGAGGCAGACTCACTCCAGGCCGCTTTCCAAGAAGTAATGGCAAACATGGCCGCAGTACCTTGACCGTGTCTAGAGGGTGGCCGACGATGACGCTCGCTGCCCCTGTTGATCAAAGAAGAAGACCTGGTCACTGAGCCCCTGGACTCCTCACGTGCACCGGCTGGCTCCTGGGATAAGACAGACGGCTCGGGCACTCACATCCCCTCGTTCAGTCAATGCCCAGTTCCCAGAGCCCTCCCACCCCCCGGCAATGTGCTAGGCACCAGCCCAGGCACTGGGGAAGGCATAGAAAATGAAGTAAAACGTGGGCTCTGCCTCTAGAAACAAGCACCCCCAAAAAAGGACAGTGAAGGTGCTGGGACAACTGGGTATCCGCATGCCTAAGAATGAAGTTAGACCCCCTACCTCATATCATATACAAATTGAACTCAAAATTGACCAAAGACCTTAATGGAAACACTGAAACTATAAAAATCATTTACTAAAACACAGGGGAAAACTTCTTGATCCTAGAATGGCAAGAGATCCTTAGATATGAAACCAAAAGCACAAGTCACAAAAGAAAAAATAAATCGTGTGTCACACCAATTAAAAACCTGTGTGCAGCAAAGGACACTATCAAGAAGGTGAAGACAACCTATGGAATGGGGATAAATATCTGCAAATCATATAGGTGATAAGGGTCTAGTATCCAGAATTTATAAGAAATACTTAAAACTAAAAAGTTTTTTTTTTTTTTAAAGTAGGCTCCACACCCAACAGGAGGCTTGAACTCAAACCCTGAGATCAAGAGTCACACATTCCACCGACTGAGCCACGCAGGTGACCCCCCCCACACAAATTTTTTTTTAATGAGAAAAGGACATGAAGAGACATTTCTCCAAAGATAATATACCCATGGCCAATGTGTGCATGAAGACATGCCTAACGCCATTAGTCATTAGGGAAAGGCAAATCAACATCACAGGGAGATTCCCTTCATACCCACTAGGATGACTATAATTGTTTGTTTGTTGTTGTTGTTCTGTTTTAAAGGAAAACAGTAAGTGTTGGCAACGATATGGAGGGACTGGAACTCTTGCATGTTGGGATGGGAATGTATAATGTTGCTACCACTGTGGCAATGGCTTGTCATTTCTTCAAGAAGTGAAACAAAGAATCACCATACAACCCAGCAATTCCACTCCTAGCGGGAGACCTAAAAGAACAGACCACAGGCACTGGAACAAGCGCATGAACACGTATGTTCACGGCAGGACTATTCGCAATGGCCAAAAGGTGGAAACAGTCCAAACGTCCATCAGTGCGTGAGTGGGTAAATGCCATGTGGTAAATCCCTCTGATGAATCTTGTTGGACATCAGTGGGGATGAACGAAGCATACTGCAGTGCGGATGAAGGTTGAGAATGGTACACTAGGTGCAAGAGGCTAGACACAGAAGGGTCCCATTGTGTCTGATTCCATCTACTCAAATTATCCAGAACAGGCAAATCCACGGAGACAGAAACCTGGTTAAGGGTTGTCGGGGCTTGGGGGGAGGGGAAACGGGAGTGACTGCTTGATGGATCCAGGGACTTCTTTGGGCATGAGGAAAATCTGGAACTAGACAGAGCTGACAGATGAACAACACCGTGAATGCACTAAATGCCACTGAATTGGATGCTTGAAAATGGTTATTTCTAGGTTATGTGATTTTTACCTCAAAGAAAAGGGGGGGAGGTGTGAAGAGAAAACCCAGAAACTTTTCGGTTACCTACAGGTTACTTCACTTTTTCTAGACCTCACTTTTAGCAGGTGTAGGTGGGAGTCATATTAGCACCTACCTCACAGTTCCATTGTAAGAATGAAATGAGCTAATGAAAGTCAAGTACAGCAAAGTCCTGGCTCTTATAGGCTGTTCAAAAAGAGATGCTGTCACTATCCAGTTTTTTTATTATTATTATTTGTTTGTTTTTTGTTTTTGTTTTTGTTTTTTTAAAGAAGCCCTCTCGGACATGGTGATGATACTCTGAATTTTTCTTCTCACAGAAAAATGCCCATCCACACAGAGTCACAAGGCCCAAACAGCTTCAGTGGGAAGCAAGACTGCCCTGAGGTCACGTAGATGAAGAAGCCCTTGTTGTCGAAGTTGGTGACTGTGAGGTTGAAACAGGAACCAATCCTCTAGAATAAATTCCCTGCCACGCTGATGAGGAATGAAGCGTCTCTGCTAGCAGGGGTGATTTAACCTGGTAAGGCAGTCCTGGAATATGAGACAGGTAGAGAGAGAGGGGCAGAGGAACCAGCTAACCCCAGAACAGACGTGTTCCATCTAGAACCACCAGACCTCTCTCAGCCCCTCCTTCCCATGGAAGTGGGCAGAGGCCGAAAGGTGACAAGCAGAGGGAAGCTGGAGTATTCACTCTGTAGAAGCCCCTCCCAGCAAGGGAAGAAAGGACTTCTGGCCCCCAGACTCTAGTTGCTTGCTCACTAGTGAGTGCCCCCTTCATTGTGGGCATCCCTTAGTCCAGGGAAGCAGCCTCAGAGCTCACCTTGGATGTTTATCTCCCTGGTCACTCATTAGCCCACACATCTGAAAGCAGGGAATGCAAAGATCAGAAATGGGACAGTCAGGTCAGTGGTTTCCAGACCTGAGGACCTCACGGACCAGTAAAACTTCAAACAAAATGTAAAGGATGTCATGGTGGAATTTTATTCTGCAAGTTCATTAAGAAAGAAAACACCTAGAGATGAGTACAGGGGTTAAGATGGCCCTGGAACCAGGCTGTCTGGGTTGGAATCCCAGGGCTCAAGCTAGATGCATGGCCTTGAGCAAGTCACTGAATGTCTCTGTGTACCCATTTCCTCGTCTGTAACATGAGGATATAATAATTGTAGCTACCTCACCAGGGCTACAAAGAAATATACATCAATAGACATGAGACCAAGGCTAATTTATAGAGCCAGAAAGTAGATTCATGGTTGCCCAGAGGGAGGAGGGGATGGAATTTAACTGTGAATGGACATGAAGGATCTTACCAGGGAAGAAAATGTGCTAGAACGAATTTACGGAAATGGCTGAAACACTGGTAAGGTTGCTAAAAATCACCGAATTGTATACTTGAAATGGGTATATCTTATGATGCATAAAATAGCCTCAGTGAAGTTGTTTTAAAAATACCTGTGGCACTTCAACAGCACCTGCTACCGACTGAGTATTCAGTTACGACGCTCATCCTCACTTCATGGAAGCAAGAAAACCCCCAAACCAAAAGACAACAACAAAATGTTAACATGAACAAAGTGAGGACGATCGCAGAATAAAGGACAATCCACTACTTACTGTGTGACTTGGGGAGGGCCCCGGAGTCATCAGAGACCTGCAGCTACTCGGACAGCCTTACCCTCAAACCCAGCCAAGGACAGCCCGACTAAAGTTGGTCTGGCTACGTAAGGGGATAGCCTTAAATACGGAAGGCTCTCCCCCAGAATGGCTGATAGTTGTCCAAAGAGGGCCTGAACACAGCTAGTGGGTCTCTGGGTACAGCCCCCCACTCCATGGTAAAGTTAGGAGAGGAAGGTCTAGAAAGCCTGTGCAAAATAACTGCTTATGGTGAAAGGGACCTCCTCTGCTCATGACAGCAAGCAGCAGGGGCCCTGCAGCCACCTGCTGGGGGACAGAGGCGGGAGCAGCCCTCAGAAAGGGATCCTGGAATGCTATCTGATCTGTTGCTCTTTTTATTTGTTTCATTTTCATTTTCCTATAAATCTCCTGGTCTTCATTCCCAGAACACTCGATGGGGCACAAACATATTAATTATAGCCTCTGTCTCAGCACCTCAGGTTTTTGGTTTTGTTTTTGCTTTTGACTTCGGGCAGGGGTTGCATTTGCCAACATCCCTTTTCTGATAATTCTCTTAGATGGCCAAAAAGAAAGATATTTTACAATACGTGCTAGTGCTTCTCAAACCCTCCCCACACCCCGTCAGTAGCTGACAAAAGTAGAGAAATAAACCTACTGTAAAGAGAAGATCAGAGAAGCAAGGAAATGGATGCAACTGTTGCCCAAGCCGACCCATCCCGGGCCCAGCAGACAGCCGCTCCAGGAGCGGCTCCAAGGGAGGAGCGGGTCCAAGAGTGCCGCGAGGAGTGACAGTCGATAAAGGCTGAAAACAGGAGGGGTTCCTCCTATCTGGCAATGGGCACCTGCAGCCAGGCGCTGGGCTCCCAGCTCGGCGCGCCCCGCACCCTCCAGCCGGGGCGCCCCCTAGGGCCGGCCTGACCGCGAAGCCGGGCTCCCCATCCCGCGCCCGGGACAATCGCCACCCTCACCCACAAGTTCTTGCAGCCGCGTCCCCCCACTCAGGCGCACAGCCGGGCTCCGGAGGGTGTGTGCGCGCCTGGGCGCTCCATTGGCTGTCGGCTTCGACGGCCGGTTTAATAGTTACCGGGGCCAGTTCGCCCGGTCCTCACTCGGAGGCAAAGCCGCAGCTCCGGGGGAACCCGCGACGCGGGTGGGGCAGCGGGCGAGGGGCAGCGAGGCCAGCAGCCGCGGGGCTGCGGGGCACTCCGGTAGCAGGCGGCGCGCACGCTGCGCGCGTGGTGGAGGCGCACGGGTGCGGGGCTCCCAGACCCACCACGGCACGGTCTGTAAACTCGGCGGGTCTCTCTTTTTCTCCCGAGCACACTCACCTCCCGGGACGCTCCCTCCCATCCAGGGCTGGGCTCACCTCCGATCCAGCCCGCCGCGAAGTCTTCCAGCTGGAAGCTGCCCATGGTCGGAGCCGCGGCGCCCCGCGCTCCTGGAGCCGGGTCGGTGCCCAGTCCGAGTCCGCGGCGCGTGGCCCGCCGGCCCGCGTGTCGGGGGAGGAGTTGGGAGCCTCGAGCGCCCCGCAGCTCCTACCGCGAGCCCGGTCTCCGCGCCGCCCGGCCCGAGAGCCGCCGCGCTCTCACCTCTCCGAGCGCCCGCGGCCGCGGCTAGCACGCCCCCAGCGGACCTTAAAGGCGCCGCACCGCGCCGCTCGGGGACACTGGGGCCCGGGGCGCCGCATTCCTCGCCCCCCCCCCCCCCCCCCCCCCCCCCCCCCCCCCGGCGCCCACGCCTGGCCACCTCACACCCTCTCTCCAGGCCTTGAGGCGAAGATGCCGGCCCTGCCTTGTTCACACTTCCTCCGGGACACGGCAAGGGATGTCAGGGAGAGTTTTGCAAAGTTCATCACAAGAGGTCGAAAGGGCGGCTTTATCCCCAAGTCGGCAAGAACGGGATCACAAGCACCAAGAGCTCGCTGTGATAGGATCGTAAAACAGCACTGAAGGAACGCTAACTGAAGGCGCAGCGAGCAGCGTGGCCACAAGCCCTTCGTTTTCCGAGGGGCTGATTGAAAGCTAGGAGACAGTTTCACCATGAAAGACACAGGACACACAGTTTTGCAGGTCCTTTTTGGAGGTTAGGGACTCTTTCTCGGCCACAGCCTGCACGCCTCTCTGGCTGCAGAACCCTATCTATTCAAGACTAACTCAAAGAGTGTGCGGAAAGTCCCTAGCCCAAAGGTAGGCTCCAAGTCAGCTCTAAATAAATACTCGCTCTCTGGAGGTCTTCAGGCCAGAGTCTGTGCCCGGGGCGCTGTGCAGGGTTCCACTTCCTCCTCGCAGCGGCTGTGAACAGGCGTTCCTGTCAGCCCTGCCGCGGGTCAGGTCTATATGTCCGCTCGGCGGCGACAGTACCCAGTGAGTCCATCAAACACTAACCTAGGTGTTTGATATAGAGATAGGAAGCTATCTCTATAGATACGGTTCGCAGCCCAAACCAGGTGACTTTAAGTATGGGAGATTATCCTTGATCGCCTGAGTGGGTCCCACCCAATCCGTTGAAAGGCCTTAAGAGCAAAACGGAGGGGCACCTGCCTGGCTCAGTGGGAAGAGCATGCGACTCTTGATCTCGGGTCTTGAGTTTGAGCCCCCTGTTGGGTGGAGAGGTTACTTAAAAATAATTAAAAAAAAAAAATTAAGAGCGCCTGGGTAGCTCAGTTGGTTAAGCCGCTGCCTTTGGCTCAGGCCGATTTCAGGGGCCTGAGAGATCGAGCCCCACATCAGGCTCCCTGCTCAGTGGGGAGTCTGCTTCTCCCTCTCCCTCTGCTGCTCCCCCTTGCTTGTTCTCTCTCACTCATGCGCGCTCTCCAAAAATAAAAAAAAAAAATTTTAAGAATTAAAAAAACTTTTTAAAAGAGCAAAATGGAGGCTTCCCCCAGGGAAAAGAAATTTTGCCTGTGGAATGCAGTGCCACCTCCTGCCTGGATATCTCCAGCCTTGCAGCCTGCGCTCCAGGTTTCAGACTTGCCCAGCTAAACCCCACACTTACATAACATACGTATATCCCCTACCGATTGTTTCCCGGGTGGGACCCTGCGTTCACCTGACACCGCTCTGACAGCACTGATTCCAATCAGCTGTGGGCTTTCTCTTCTGTCTCCCAGCCCCGGGAACTGATGCTAACTGGCATCCCTGTCATGTCCCACTCAGCACCCAAGCAAGCAAGCACCTGGACATTCAGGGTCATGTCTAATTTTCAGGTACAGCTCTCCAGGGGCCTAGCTCCCCTCAGATCCAGGCTCAGCCTACACTGTCCGCCCTGGGCCACCCAGGGAGGCCGAGGGGTAGTCCTCTGTCCCTCAGATATCCTCTCTGTAGGGAAGCTCTGCACCCAGCCAGGACCCAGCCGGAGGTCCACGCTCACTGGGGCACATGGCCTGGCTGTGTGCAGGTGCTTTTGGCGCAATGGGAGTTCCCTGACCTCCTTCCAAGAAGGAAGGTGATTTGATGCTAACTTCCAGCAGGACACCAGCCTTGGCACCCCCACATCGTGAGGGTATGGTCTAGAAGAAGGGGCCTCTGCTGGGCCTGCTCTTCTCCCGCTGACACGTCCATATCACCTCACCCAGGCCATCATGCTGCCACCATCCAGGCCGCCTCCTTCCAAAGCAAGACGAAGTCTGACCACTGAGGTTTGCTGAGAAGGGCCTAGAAGCCTGCTGAGGAGTCAGGGCTCACCATCAGCACTGACCCCCAAGCTATGCCCCGCCTACCAGGTCTGGGGTATGTGCTGGGACAGTTCTAAGAAATGAAAGGTCTCCCAAGAGTGGCCTTTCTGTGAGTTCACCACTGAGCAAGTCAACAGGTGGGAAGGCCCACTCTCTTGGAGGACCCCCAGGCCGATTGTCATTCCTCAGTCCCATGTCAGCAGTAACTGGCAGGTCCTGAGTTGGCAGGCAGTGGCCCCGAAAGCTACTGCTTAAACTGCTAATGAGTGCAACAGAATGGAAGGTGTGGGCTCCTTTCCAGAATACACCACTGTGCTCCATTCCCAAATGTGTGCCACCAATCTGCGCATGAGGCACCTCACCCGACAGGCAGGGGGAGGACCCAGGTCTAGTGGCAGTCAAGGGGCAGGCCTGGAGCATCCCAGACCACTAGGCTGGGGGACCTGGCCGAATGCTCACTCTGGGGAGGGGGTCTGGTCTGTGGCTGACTCCTGGCTTCCCTGCTTGGGAGCATTTGGAATGCTGCCATACACATTTATATTCTACCCTTGGGAGGGAGCGGGTAGGGAAACTGAGGCACAGAGAGGTCAGTTCCCTGGGTTGCTAGGGCCAGAAAAATCCCCATTTCCTTTCTCCCTCAACTCTTCCTGAGAGGTACCCTCCTGGAGCATTTCCCGCTGCCGTGGGGTACACACGTGGGATGGGCTGCTAACCTCTGACCACCTGCGGCCCACTTCCCACCTCTCCTTCGCCTTTTCAGGGGACGACTTCCCTGAGCCCCAGCTATGGGCCAGTCTCCGCTCTTGGGAGCTGACAGAGAGGAGGCAGTTTGGGTTGCCCACAGGGAGGTGACGGTGAGAGCCCTGGGAGGGAGCTGTGTGCCAGGCGGCTGTCAGGGACGGCCTCCAGGCCTCAGGCTCTGGGCGCCTGCACTGCATCTCTCCAGCCTCACGGCTCTGTCTCCTCAAGGCTCTCCCAGCCAAGCCCTCCCTCCCCATGGGCCTTGCCTGAGCAGCGCAGTCCTGGGTCAGCGGACTCCTGCCCCATGGCCTGCGGCTGTGGCCCTGCCTTCTGGAAGCCCACCCCCGCTCAGCTCTTCTCCCCTTCTCTGCTGTTCCACTCTCCCTCCTTGGTGCTTCCTCCCCTGTGTGGCCCTCCATGCGGGGTTTCTCGGGGCCCTCATGGCCCCCCTGTCCCAACCACGCCTGCGCCTCTCTGCTCACAAGAGCCACATCCCATCTCCCACTCAGACTTCACACACCTTTCTTTACTCAACTCCGCCACCTGGGAGGCCCCACATCATCTCTAATGTGACACGTCCCTTGAACTCTGTAACTCCCAAAGTATTCCTCTTTCCCCACCCAGCCGTCACCCAAGCCAGACCCTGGATGTGGTCTGATTCCTCTCTCTGCCCCAGGCCTCATGCCATCAGCCATCTCCTCCGTGGCCCTGACGCCCAGCCCTTTCTGACCTCTCCCTATGTGGCCGAGCTCAGGTCTGTACCACTGTGTGCCTACATCAGGGTGACAGAGACGCTCTGCCCCGTCCCCTGTCTAGCCTCCAGCCACTACCGCAGTGAAATTCTGAAACCTTCCATCTGCTCCAGCCCTCCTCTGCTGAGGGACCTCCCATGACTCCCCATGGCCTTGAGCATAATTCCAAAACCCCAGCTTGGCATGCAAGGGTCTGTGGGCCTGGGTCTGGCGGCCTTTCCACTTCTTACTTCCTACCACCTCCCCTCAGGCTGGAGCCCCAGCTGGGCAGTGTGCCCTCCAAACCCCACCTGCTTTCTGCATGCAACCATGCACACATGTTCTCCTATTACAAACGCCCTCTCCTCTGCTTCCCTGGCTAACCCCTGTACCTGACTCCTTTGAGACTCAGCTCGGCCCCTACCTTCTCCTGACATGCCTTCCATGAAGCACTCACCACCCCACTCCACACTGGATCTGCTCTCTCCCCGGTGTGTTTCCAGAATATCTCGGGCATATCCATATCACAGCTACCACCCTCTAAAGGTTAGTCTGTCTTCCTGAGAACAGGGTGCTGCCTTATTCTCCTGTAAGCCTGCAGCACCTGGCACAGGCCCGGTGGACAGCCACCACTCAGTGGGCCTTAAATGGGGAAGGCTGTGGAGCAGAAGTCAGAAAGGCCTGCTGACTGCTGACAGCTTAAGACGGGGTCCAGATACAAGGCAGAGCAGATGAGGCCCTGGGCCTTTCTTGGCATGTCACAGAAGCCTGGCTCCTTTCAGGCCCTCAAAGCTACCAGATGTTTTTCCACCTCAGGACCTTTGCACTAACCACTCCTGCTTGTGGCTCCCTCCTCTTGCACTTCTGGAGGAGAGCTTCTACTTCCTTCAGGCCTAAGGTGAAACATCCTCTTCCTAGAGGCCTCCCCAGACCCCTGGGCCAAGGTCAAGCCCTTGTCCCTCTTGAGGCATCCCTGTTTCTCATTCCACCCCTTACCATGTTGGTCAGTCCTCGAGCAATGCCTGGGATGCCTGGGAGCATAAGACTCTTCTGACTCATCCACCGCCACGGCATCCTAAGCCTCGGCCACGGAGCAGATGAACAGGACTTCCTGACTGCTGAATGCAAATGAATGGAGTGGAAACACATGTGTATGTTGTCTTTTTCTTTGGGCATTTGCACCTGTTGCATCCATCCTGTACTGGCCTCAGACAGTGGGAGCTCTCTGGTTCCTTCCCTGACTCTAATGGAAAGAGAAAAGAGCCCCTACGGTGATTTTTAAGGTGCTGTTCGAGCTTCTCATTTGGGGCAACGTTCCCTCCCTTATTGACAGTTCTTTGAGAAAGTCTATTCAGAGCATGTTCAGACTGTATTTGGTCCAGCAGCAATTCAATTTGACTCCAAGTTAAGAAACAGAGTTGCAGGGCTGTGCAGGGGGGCAAAGCAGCCACTGGAAGACTGGGTGGCCTGGGCTCTACTTCTGGTGCTGCTGCTGCCTCCCTGGGCCCCGTGGGCAAGTCCAGGCCTCAGTTTCCCCTTCTGTCTTTTGGAGAGTACAGATGACTTCCATCTTAGGCAGTATCCAAAAAGTGAAATTCTGGGCCACAGCGACACCAGCTCTGGGCGTCTTGTCAAGATGTGCCAGCAGAGGGCACTGCCATCCAGCACTTGGAATCCCGGGAGGAAAAAACCAGCTTGGCGGCCCCAGGGGGAGTTTCTGGGCCCAGATTCCTTGGCCCGGGGTTGGCAGAGCATACACTTGGGCAGTGAAAGAGGAGCTGACCTGGGAGGCTCAGAGGAATCTGAACGTGCCAGAGAGGACTTCTGAGAGGACTTCTGAGGATCCATCTGAGGCTTTTCCGAGCTGACTGTACTTGGAGGGAGAATGCCCCAGTATCAAGACCTTGAATATACCAGGGTCTTTTTTTTTTTTTTTTAAACCAGGGCTCCAAGCTGGCCCAGTACTATATGCTCCACCTATAACATCTCATTTTATTCTGTGAGGAAATTCCCCATTTTATAGGTGAAAGGAGTAAGGTTCAGGGAGGTTAAGCAATTTCCCCAAAGCCACACAGCCAGTGAATGGAGGATTGATTACACACCTGCTGTATGACTCCAGGGCCCAGCTCTTAACCAAGGTGCTGCCTCTTGGCTAAGACTCAGAAAGTTGAGGTGACTTTCTCCAAAGCCCTTGCTTGCCCCCATCCCTGCCCTGGCCCATCTGCATAAATGTCCTAAATTCTGTGCTTTAGTTTCTCCACCATCAATAAGATGGTATGAACATTTGCCAACCACACTCATATTCTTAGGGCTTCTGGAGCAGATGCCCCAGTAATCATGGGGAATGCCCTGGGATACCCTCTGTCCTGTCCTCCCTGACAGACTCCCATGGGCCGAGCTGGTTCTGTGCACGTCTGAGAGCAAGGAAAGCCTGGCCCACCTTGGGCTTTTCTTCTCAACTGATGGACATCAGTGGGCTGGTGCCCAGGACAGGTGGAGGCTAGGCAGGTCAGGGGACCAGGTAGATCTAGAGTGGACTGGTTTCTGCAAGAGGAAAGGGGCATGGGAGGAGGGGTGGAAGGATCCAGTACAGCAGTTGAGACCACATCCCAAAGTCCCGGCTAAACACCTATTGGGGACCAACCTGCCGGGGATGCAGAAGGCTTGAGCTGCTGACTCAGGAGAGAAGTTTGTGTTGAAGACGTTTGCCCCAGCTCTGCCATGTGGGGGGGTCTCCCCTATCATGCATTCTTCAAACATCAGCTACAGGGTCCTAGGGGGAGGCCAGGAAACTCCATACTCTGGATGACCTGTAAAGAATTCAGGCCAGGAGGGACAGAAGAAAGTCTCGAGGGCAGACTCAGAAGCCGCAGGAAGGAGGTGACATCTAAGCGGATCCTAAAGAGACAACCTGGGTTTTGACCCATGAAGGTAGTAGAGAAGGGCAGGTGGGCGGAGGCAAGAGCCTGAACAATGCCAGTCAGGGAAGCAGGAGACCCTGAAGAGGCTCCTTGCTGTGGGAGGGGAGGCTGAAGGCTGGGGGTCTGATGGTGGAGGACCTTGGCCAGCAAAGTGACTATAGGTGGTCCTCAGGCTTTGTGCTGCTCCCTGTGAGTGGACAGAGGACCCGTCTTGCAGCCATCTGCATCTCACCGAGACAAACCTCCCTGACCCACGCTGAGGAGGGCTTGGGCTCCTTGCAAACCAGCTTTTGCTCTCAGCGAGGACCTGGTCATCTTGTCCCGGGAAAGTGGAGGCCTGTGCTGGTCAAGCGTCTCAGAAGGGCTGTGGTCTCCCTCTCCACACCTGCCTGGGCAGTTCACCGTCACCCCGGGACACGCACAACCAAATGCCCTCTGCATGAGGGTGGTGGCCAGGACTGGGGAACGGGGCCAGGGGACAGGTGGGCAGGGATTTGAACCCAGGGACAGCACAGGCCTTCTTACTTGCTACGTATCACCTTAAAGAAAGACACAGGGTGTGACCAGACCTCCAGCTCTGAACCCACCCAAATCCCATTGTTCTCTGCTCCAGGGTCCCTGTGAACGTGGCAAAGAGCAGACCTCTGGTTGTTAAGAGAGGAGAGATTTTAAAGGACTCCAAAGACCTCTCAATTCTGTACAAAGTACAAAGGAAAACTTTAAAAGAACAAAATCCCAAACCATATGGATTATATTTTCTCTAAAAGAAAGATTTGCTAAGTGACAAAACCTGTGGCCAGGGAGGAGGCTCAGGCCCACTACAAGGCCCCTTGGGGCCCGGGCAGCAGGGAAGCCACCCACTGGCCCACACCCGCACGGTCCTGTGGCAGCTCCCCTGTGACGTCAGCCGGCCACAGCCCCACCTTCTCCCTCCTGCACACCAGCCTCAGTGAACGAGCTCGCTCCCCCTGTGAGTCACCAGGATTGGGCTCTGGATCTTGTATGACAGCATTTCGGTGGCCAGTGTCCAGGAGGACCCCCAGCACTTACATTCATGCCCTTGTGAGGTCTCTTTCCACACTGAATGACAGCTCATCTGCGTGACCCACAGAGTATGCCGAAGGTGACAATCCGGGACTCGTGAGGCTAGGTGGGAAGAGTCCAGCTGTGAGAGCGAGCAAGCAGAGCCTCCAGCCCCCGTCAAGCCTTCGGGTGACCACAGCCCTGGCCGATACCCTGACCGCAACTTCACGAGAAACCCCAAGCCAGAGCCACCCAGCCAAGCTGCTGCCAGGTTCCCGACCCTCACAACTGGGAGAAAATACATGTATGTCATTATTTGAAGCCACTGAGATGACTTATTACAGAGAATTCGAGATCTAATAGAAGTAATGTAAGCATAATGTTAATGTTCATTATGGTCTAAGCATAACAGTCAAAAGCATGGGGTCCAGCTGAGATCTGTTCACAGCCTGGCTCTACTATTTTCTGGCTCTGGGTTCTTCACTCGGCCATTTAATCAACCTGCGCCTAGACCTTCTCATCTGTGAAATGGGAGCGCCAATCATGCCTAAAAGAATCATTCTTTTTTTTTATATTGTATTTTAAGATTTTTAAATTTATTTATTTGAGAGAGGGAGAGCGAGAAAGCATGAGCAGGGGAGGGGCAGAGGGAGCAGCAGACTCCCCGCGGAGCAGGAAGCCTGACTTGGGGCTCGATCCCAGGACGCCAGATCATGACCTGAGCTGAAGGCAGGCGGCTCAATGACTGAGCCACCCAGGCGCCCCTAAACGAAATCATTCTTAACTCCTCCTCATTGCACGTGAAGTGCTCAGCCCCGGGCCGGCACAGGGTAAACAATGGCAGCGAGGTGGCGCTTACCCTTGTTACGGCCTCTGTGTCCTGACATGTGTTCGTGCATGTGTCTGTGCCAGCACAGAACTCCCAGCCGATGCCGGCTGGACTGACGAGCAGCAAGCAGACTGCTCTTCCAGATAAGCCCATTCCCTCACCCTGGTCGTCTCTTGCCCCAGATCCTTCCTGCAAACTGCTCACTCCAGAAAACTCTCCGTCCCGAAACACTGGCGGTTTTCTTGAGCACGCGAGCCACTCAGGTTCGTCCAGCTCCTTCAGGAGCACTGGCGGGGGGGCCCTGCTGATGCTTGGGAGGCCGCTCGCGTGGGGACAGGAAGCCACACGGCCACCCCAGCTTGGACTGGCCCAGGAGAGAGTGGCCCCCGTTTCTAAGAGGCAGCCAGACACTTCCCAGCCCAGTCCATTTCTCTGAGGGCGGCGAGAGCCCAGGGACACCCGCTGGCTGGACCCGGCCCTGTGGGACACGAAAGGGGGAAAGACCAGTCACCCCCTCCAAGAACAAAGCCAAGGAGTCTTCCAGCAAGGGCACTGAATGTCTTCACCCTACTGTCAGCCCAGCCCGAAGGGAAATCATATGAGTGGCTCAGAAATTTTTTAAAAAGTGCATTTTTTAAAAAAGCAATTCTTGGAGGTAACCAAAGTACGGCCGCCTGATTCCTCGCACGCGTCCTCTCAACTTTGCCATCCTCGGGCAGATGGGGGAGCAGGGGAGGGTGTCCTGCTGGGTGGAGGGACAGGGATCCAGCCATCACAGGGGAGGGGTGGGAGCATGAAACCAGTGCCACGGGACAGAGAGGGTGAACGTGGGTACCAAGAGACTGCTTCGAATAGGAGCCACGGCTCACTGCCCCGGGGGAGGCGGGGGAGTCCTGTCATCGTAACCGCGTACTTCAGCCTCGGGGCCATCTGCTGTGGCATGGGGTGAGCCTGGCGTTTGGGGCCAGGCTGGGGCACCAGGACATCTTACCCGCAGAGGTCAGGGAGGCAGGTCTTCGGTAGCCGTGTGTTATGTTGCTTTCCTCTGCTTGCTACTCCCAAGCGCCATAAGCCAGGGAAGGAAAGGGGGCAGGGAGGGAAGGCCGGTGGGATGGCCTCCAGGAAGCTTGACGGGGGGTCGCTGGCCCTTTCCTTGCTGTGTGGAGACTCACTGAGGAGGGGTCTAGAGGAAAGAGTTTTAAGTACTCAGGCCCCGAGGACAGACAGACCCAGGTATGAATCCCAGCCCGCTGTTTGTGAGCTGTATGAGCTCAGGCATGCAGCCTACCTCTCTGAGCCTGTTTCTTCATTGGGAGGATGGAGTGGACACAGCGTCTATCCCTAACCCATAGCAAATGCTCCATACATGGAAGCTGCACGTATTTCTCCAAAGCATCCCGTTAGGGCATCAGTTGCAACCCTTGCATCTTAGTCTCTGGTCTGTATCCCTCGGTTGTTCCGTGGACCCTGCTCCCTCCCTCTGAGCTTGGGGCAGGCTAGAGCAGAACCAGGACCGTGGGGAGGTCCGAGTGGGCCAGGCTGACATCCCCTCTGTGGAGCCCCTTTTGGGGCTGATGCTCTCCATTTGTCATCAGGCAGTTTTGCTGGCTAGGAGGGCCAAGGGAGCCCCCAGGGCTGTGGGGTCACTTCCTGAGGCTGTGGGGTCGTGGGGCAAGGCTGAGCATCTCCCCTCCATTCTCCGAAGAGAAGGCAGCCCCCAGGCCTGCCGAGTCGGGACCCTGGTGTGGAGCTGCACACCAGCAGGGCACAGGGTCCCCGTGTTTGTCCCCCACCGAAGTAGACTGAGAGGGGATGGAAGGGCCTGCCAGCCTTCGGGATCCTCCTGCCCACTCTGCAGGTCACAGGCACCGAGGCAGAGGGTCCCAGGCCAGTTTGGGAGCCTCACCCCCAGCCACCTTCACCTTTTGCTGATGAGCAGGCACTGGGGCCCATTCTCCTGCTGCTACCAGCTCCGGTCCCTCACGCTGTGGCTGCACCAGGCCTGGGCAGCTCCCCGTGGGCTCCCGGCCCCCTGACGGGGAGGAAGGAGGCCCAGGGCTGGTGTACAGCTCCTCCCCAGGGGTTCTGTAGCGCAGCATGGGTCCCGAGGCACAAAGGCCGTGGCCCCTGAAGGCAGCATCCCTGGAGAGAGGGCCAGTCAGCCTGCTGTCATGGGAGTGGCCTGCCGAGACCAGCAGGATGGGGCAGCCGGGCGGAGAATGTAAGGACCTGGGGATGGTGCCCAGGCTTGCCGAGACTGCCTGTATGGGAAGGAGACAAGATGATGGTGAGCCAGGCTCGCAGGTTCGGCCAGAAATCCGGGACTGGCCTGGCGCTGGCGACTGCAGGACCTCGGCACGGGTACTGGCCTGGCTTGCTGGGTGGGGTCCCTGGACAGAGGTCTGAAGGATGCCAGGGGGCCTGGGGCTGCTCCTCTTCCCCCACCCACCCCCCACTCACAGAGCACCCGCAGCTGACGGTCATGCTGCAGAAGCAGCCAGCCAGGGCCTCTTCCCTTGTGCGTGGGTCTCGGGAGCCCCCACATGACCTGCCAGGAAGGACCAGGCTGGGAAAACTCTCCTCCTTGGAGCGGTAGTAAGGGAAGAACCCGCTGGGCGGTTCTGGGTCCTCAGGGAATGGCACCTCTCTGATGTTCTGGTCTCTGCCTCGGTCCCTGCCAACCTCGCGCAGTGGGGCTGGCTCCTCCACAGCCAGGAGCTTCCCGTAGGTGCGGAAGAAGGGCAGGTACTCCGAGGCCACCAGGGGCCCATACGAGAGGTCGAGGCTGCTGGCCTGGAGGTGCTGGGACAGGGGCTCTGGGCCGTCCTCCTCCAGGAGGTTCTGGGAGACCGAGACCCTGGGATCAGACTCACAGCTCTTCTGGGATGACTGGGAAGAGAAAGGGGTTCCACCTGTTACGGCAGCCCAGCTTCCCTGCCCCCGAGCTTCGTCCCCGTTCCTGCCGACACTGGAGGCCAGAGGGGTCTTTCTTTCCAAAGCATAAACCTGAGTGCAGCTCTCCTTTGTTAGAGCCCAGCGGTGGTGGCCAGCCGTGAGTAGGTTACCCAAGAGCCCTGGAGGACCTGACCCCACCAGCATCTGCAGCCGGCCTTGCGTTCCTCTCCCCTGCTCGCTCCACTCTGTACACACCAGTCTCCTTGCCCTTCCTCGGTCACACCCAGCTGGGCCCAGCTTTAGAGCCTATGCCCAGATCTGCCTTTCGCCTCTCAGTTCAGAGGAGCCTTCCCTACCCCTGCCTCTCCCCACTCCTGCCTTGAGTCCTGATCACTTCACCCCTCACATCTCCCACACTGGAATGTTCTTGCTCTGTGGTCTGCCTGTTCTGGTGTGTGGTGGTCTTGTCTGTCTGATGCTCCTGGCTCATGGCAGGCATGCAACTGATACTTTTCCAACAAATGACTGGGCTAATCTGCTAACTCTCAGGTCATCTCAAATTCCCTTCACTGTCCAGTCCAGCCACACAGACCTCTTGGTCCTTCTCACTCGCCAAGCAGCCTCCCGCCTCAGGGCCTTTGCTAATGCTCCTGCCTAGAATCTCTTCCTTCTCCTTTTCCCTGGTTAACAACTTCAGCCCTTGGCTCCAGGCCACTCTCTGTACTTCTCTGACTTAGCCGCATCACTCTGTTGTTGACTCCCACCACCCTGATGCCCCTCATTCAGAGCACCCACTCCTCTGCTATGAAACATTCATCTGCATGGTTACTTATTAATATCTCTCATCTTACTAGTTACAAATTCCACTGAGGCAATGCCCATCTGTCTTCTGCATCCTCCGGACCTAGAACAGCCCTGGCACATGGCAGATACCAAATATTGGAATAAAGGAAAGAAAGGTGGGAGGGAGGGAGAGAAGGAGGAGGAAAGAGAATATTACACTAGGTTTGGCCAGGAACAAAGTCCTTGCCAGACTCCATGTCAATAGGAAGGGGAAGACATGTCTTGTGGGGAGGTTGGGGAGGGGAATGAGGAATTACTCCCCAGGCCCAGAGGGGACAGAGAAGCCCAGAGCACCTGTCAGTAACCTTTGTCCACCTTTGCCAATCAGGATCAGACCCAGATCCCATGGGTACATGTGAGGTCCGGGGGGTACCCTGTGGACTCTGAGTCCCACAGGAAGGACTTATAGTCTGGCCCTAGCCTTCTTGATCCTTGCTGGGGCCTCTGGCCTTGAGTTGCCCTCCCTGATCCCATGTCATGTGGTCGTGTTGGTCCTAACTCCTTGTGTGCAGCTTCACCAGCGTAGTCCCCACTGGGAGTCCTAACCCTGGGTGAGAGCCCAAGGCCCGAGAGACTGAGAGCTCCAGAAGAGCAGGGACCAGGCCCCCTTCCCCTGAGTCCTGGTGCCCAGCTCAGGGCTCCCTGTGCTAAGTTTCCACCACTCCCTAGACACCCCATGGGCCCTCTGCAGTCCTCTCTCTCAGACAATCCACAGGAGGCCCGTTCCAGCTTTGCTGGGCCTAGGAAACAAGACGGGCTAGAGGCGGTGCCAGGGTTTGAGGCCAAGTCCACCCTATTCCAAAGCTGTGACCTGTGTGGTATTGTGGTCTGAACCGTGTGGGGGCACAAGATATGTACCCGGGGTCCCTGGGAATGCAACCTTATTTGGAAATAGAGTCTTTGCAGATGCAATCAAGTTAAGATGAGGTCATACCGGATTAGGGTGGCCCTAAACCCAAACTGCTGTCCTTATGGGAGAAATTTGGACCCAGACACAGAGGGAGCATCATATGACGTTGGGGGCAGAGACTGGAGTGGTGCTGCCACAAGCCAGGAGAGCAAGGAGCCGCCAGAAACTATGAGAGGCAGGGAACACATTCTCCTTGAGCCCGCAAGAAGGAACCTGCCTTCAGAACTGTTCGAGAATGCATTTGTGCTGTGTTAAGCCACCCAGTTGGTGATGATTGGTTTGGGCAGCCCCAGGACACTACCACATACAGGTGGGTCACAGGGCTGGTTGCATGGGTGAAGGGACTTGCCACAAGAATGAAGGTTTGCAGGGCTCTCCTGGCAGTACCTCTTGAGCAGCTTATGGGGAGAAGCCCATCACTAGGGCTGCACTGTCCCTGCAGGGGCTGGGTTCCCCGAGGCCTTACCCTTCCTGCCATCCCGCCGTGCTGACCCAGAGGCTCTCTTACACCTGAGTCTTCCCCACCTGGGCCCTGGTTCTGCTTCGCCAGTGGGTTCTGGATTGAAGGAGGCCAGGTGTGCCCCCACCTACTCTCCAGAGGGGCTAGGCAAAGCGGCACGTGCCCAACGCCACGTATGCTGTCCCTCGGCCACCGCCTCTGGCATCAATCCTGGAGCCAGCGGTGGCCCCAAGTTGTGACATGATCAAGGCTAATCTTCAAACTCGGGCGAGAAAGACAAAGCTGCCCTTGGCAGGTCCCTTCCTCCTGGCCTGCTCTTCACCCTGGCAAATTCCCCTCTGCCTGTCAGAGAAGATTCTACCATGAAGTCACAAGGCCTGGTGCCAGGCAAGAAAGCCAGATGGCTCCGTTACCACGGAGACTCCTGTCCCAGCGCCCAACACCTGTGATCCTCACCTGCCTCTAATTCCACTTAATCCAGCTCTCCCCAGAGACTCGGGGAAACAAAGGGGAGGCAGACAGCTTCGGGAATCAGATCAGCTCTCAGGGCCAGTGAGCTCGCTCGGGGGCTTGTGCCCAGAGACTCAGAGAGTGCCCCAGCACCGCCAGTGGAAGCTGAGGGGGGCCCCCCCAAGGGTCCATGTTGTTGCCGAGGGCTGTCTGGACCCCTCCTTCCCTGGGTGCCTCAGCCCGTTCGGCTCTCTGCTCCTGCCTCCTCTCCTCTGTGGGTCTTCCCCAGTCACTCGTGAGCACCAGGTGAGAGGACAGAAGAAGTGCTCATGCCGAACGCCTGCTTTCCCCCCACAGAGCCACCATCCCCAGCTTGGGTCCCAGGCCGATGCTCCTGCCCCGGGGGAAGAGACCAGCATTTGTTGTCAGCTACCATGCTGGGTGTTCCCCTCAGGCAGCCCTCGCTACAGCCCTTCGAGTCAGGAATGGTACCACTATGGTGCCGTGGTACCGTCTGGGGAGCTGAGGCTCAGCACTCGGATGGCCTTTCAGAGGTAGTCCTTAGCCCTAGGGCTGGAGACAGGAGCCCGGACACACCGCACAGGGCCACGGGACCCGGCCATCGCCAGGACCTCAAGCTTCTCCAAGCACAGGGTGACCCAGCCGGGATCCCCCTCACCCCCACCCTGGGCCATTAAAGCTTGCTTTTCTTGTTTGATAGATGTAACTCTTTAATCCACATGGAATTTATTTTTTGTAAGTGGTAATAGATAAGGCTCTAATTCTATTTTCTATTTTGAGTTATATATGGTGATGCAACATCATTTATGAATAATGTATTCCTCCACCAACCTGATTTGAAATACCAGAGTAACCCCATTCGAAATTCTTAACTATTGTAAACGCAAGTCAGTTTCTCAAAATTATTTATGGTTCTGTTCCTCTTTGTCTCTCTTGGTACCAGTGCTAAATTGTCTTGAGCTCTTTAGTTTTATCATGACTGTAATTCATTATACAGTCATATTTTTACTATTTTTTAAAATTTATTTATTTATTGGAGAGAGAGAGAGAGAGAGAGCGATTAGGAGGAGGGGCAGCGGGAGAGGGAGACAGACTCCCAAGCAGACTCCAAACCAAGCATAGAGCCCGAGGCAGGGCTCAATCCCGTGACCCTGAAACCACAACCTGAGCAGAAACCAAGAGTCAGATGCTTGGGGGCGCCTGGGTGGCTCAGATGGTTAAGCGTCTGCCTTCAGCTCAGGTCATGATCCCAGGGTCCTGGGATCAAGCCCCGCATCGGGCTCCTGCTCAGTGGGGGGCCTGCTTCTCCCCCTCCCTCTGCTTCTCCCCCTGCTCATGTTCTCTCTCTCTCTGTATCTCTGTGTCTCGAATGAAAAAAAAAAAAATCTTAAAAAAAGAGTCAGGGGCGCCTGGGTGGCTCAGTCATTAAGCGTCTGCCTTCAGCTCAGGTCATGATCCCAGGGTCCTGGGATCGAGCCCCACATCGGGCTCCCTGCTCGGCAGGAAGCCTGCTTCTCCCTCTCCCACTCCCCCTGCTTGTGTTCCCTCTCTCGCTGTGTCTCTGTCTGTCAAATAAATAAATAAAATCTTTAAAAAAAAAAAAGAGTCAGACGCTTGGCAACTCAGGCCACCCAGGTGTCCCCATTATACAGTCATATTTTTAATAATCAGCTTTATTGAAGTCTAGTTTACATACATCATAATGTGTATTACTAACAACCTAAAAATCCACATAACAACCCCAAAATTAATATACAGAAATGCCTCTCTTCAGGGAGTCCCCCACCCTGGCCTCCCAGTCCCAAGCAACAAGTGATCTGAGTTTTGATGCCATAAGTTCATTTTGTCTATTCTAGAATAAACGGAATCACACAATCTGTACTTTTGTGTGCGGCTTCTTTTACTTAACATTTTGTTTTTAAGACTCATCCATGTGTTGGTGTTCTGTTTGTGCCTTTCTACTGAGGAGCAGGATACCACTGTATGGTATAACATGGCTGGCTTATCCACTCATCAGTGTACAGACAGTCCAGGTGTTTCCATTATCAATAAAGCTGCTACGAATAGTAACGTATAAGACTTTGTGTGGGCATAGTTTTTGTTTCTCTTAGGTTGATACCTAGGATTTGAGTAGCTTGATAGTACAGTAAGTGTATATATACTTAAGAAACTGCCAAACTGGGGTGCCTGGGTGACTCGGTCAGTTAAGCATCTGCCTTCGGCTCAGGTCATGATCTCAGGGTCCTGGGATGGAGCCCTGCTCTGCAGAGAGTCTGCTTCTCCCTCTCCCTCTGACCCTCCTCCCCGCTTGTACTTTCTCTCTCTCTCTGTCTCAAGTAAATAAAATATTTAAAAAAACAAAACAAAAAACGCTGCCAAACTGATTCCAAAGCAAGGTTGCACCATTTTACATTCCCAGTGGCAATTGATGTATGAAAGATCTAGTTGCTTCCCATTCTTGCCATCACTTGCAAATTTTGCCATTCTAGTGGGTGTGTACTGGTATATCATTATGGTTGTAATTTGCATTGATGACTAATGATGTTGAGCATCTTTTCCTGTGCATATTGTCAACTTACCTTCGTTTGTTAAGTTTTTTAATCTTTTGCCCATTTTAACAACTTTATTGTTCTAATTAAAGTACAACAAACTGCAGATATTCAAAGTATGCGATCTGACTAGCTTTCGCAAATGTACGTACTTGGGAAACCAAAGTGTACACAATCAGGATAACAAACATTTCTATCAGTCCCCACAATTTCCTCATGCACTTTTGTAATCTGTCCCTCCCTTTCCAGGCAACCACTGATTTGTTCTCTGTCAATACAGATTATAATTCCTACAATTTTACATAACTAGAATTAAACACTCTATACTTTGTCTTCTTTTACACAGCATAATACTTGTGAGATTCCTCTATGTTTTTGCATGTACCAATAGTTTGTTCCTTTTTTATTACTAAGTGCTTTTTCATTGTATGGATGTACCACGATCATTATTCCACTCTATGTAGTGTGTGGTTTTTTCTAGCTATTTTGATGATATTTTTCTTTACGTTTCATTTTTAGCTGTTTATAATGTGTCTAAGCATCGTTTCCAATGACCTTATCCTTTTGGGGGTTTGCAGAGCCTCCAGAATATGTCAATTTATGTCTTTCACCAAATCTGGGAAGACTTTATTTCTTCAAATTTTTTTTTTGCAGTTGATTTTTCCTCTTCTTCTGGGACTCCAGTGACACCTTTGAGGGGCCACCTAGCCCCTGTTTCTGGTGTCCCACCCTGAGGGGCATGGACTGACCTGGGGGCTGCTCCACAACATTATTAGGATGTGGTGGGGGCTGGGTTTTGGAACCGAGCTGCAGTGGTAGTGAGGGTTCTTGGTGACTCTCATGAGCTGGGAGTTCTTTCTGCCCCTTCTTGCTTTCCGTTCTGTGACTCTTACCCCTTCCCGATGTTTGTGACCCTGAGCAACCATCTGCCCCTCTCCAAGCCGCAGCTGCCCACCTGAAGTCACACAGTGGGAAGTGGGTAGGGGATCCTTGGGCTCTCCCCTCCCTGCAGTGGCTCCAGGACCTCCCATGGTGGGGTCAGATCTCCATCTGCCTCCCCTTCCTGACCTGCCTGTGCCCAGTCCCCCAGGATTGCCCCCTTCCTGCTCCATGTCACCTCCACAATACCTTCTCTACAGAATTAAACTTTAAAAATTAAACTGAACAAATTTTTAAAAATTTAAATATCTTTCCCACAGGTCCCTGGGGCTCTTCTCATTTTTTCTGATTTTCTTTTCTCTCTATTCTTCAGAGTGTGTAATTTCCATTGATCTATCTTAAAGTTTATAGGATTTTTTTCCCCCTCTCATCATCACCAAGCTGCTATTGAAATCAGTAAATTTTTAAATTTCCGATTTTGTATTTTTCAGTCTTAACATTTCCATCTGGCTCTTTTTTATAGGTCCTATGTCTCTGCTGAGAACTTCTATCCTTTTATTCATTCCAAATGTGTTTTTCTTGACCTAATGGAACATAGTTATAATAGCTTCTTTGAAGTCTTTGTTTGATAGTTCCAATGCATGGGACACCTTAGGGTTGGCATTCATTGTCTTTTCCCTGAAGAACTGGCCACATTTTCCTGGTTCTTTATATGGTGGGATATGGAATTTTATATGGAATTGTCCCAGACATTGTGAATGTTATGTTGTGTAGACTTTGGGCCTTGTATATAATCCTCCAGAGAAATCCATATTTTTGTTTCAGCAGGCAATCAGCTGAGTTAGGTTCAAGCTACGTGCTCTGTTTTGCCTTCCGTATGTAGCGATTCAAATCTAAGTTTAGTTCTCTAAGACTATGCTGTATTGGCTTGGTTCTGTCCTTGAGCATGCATTATTTAGCTGCAAATTTACTATATGCCTTGAAATCAGGTAGGGTCGTTGGCCAATTTTGTCCCTTTTTTTTTTAAGATTTTATTTTCTGGAGAGAGAGCTCGAGAGAGAGCAGGAACAGGGGGAGGGGCAGAGGGAAAGGGAGAAGCAGACTCCCCACTGAGCAGGGAGCCCGATGCGGGGCTCGATCCCAGGGCCCTGGGATCATGACCTGAGCTGAAGGCAGACGCTTAACTGACTGAGCCACCCAGGTGCCCTGGTTTTGTCCTTTTTCAAAATATACTTTAACATTTAAAAAACAAATATTTAAAATCCTATGTCCACATTTTCATAGAAACGTATGTTAAATCTAACTTTAAATTTCAAGTTTTTTGCATGTTTCTTTTTTAGTTAGTAAAATCTACCCCTTTGAGTGTACAGATCTATGAATTATTTTTTAAAGATTTTATTTATTTATTCATGAGAGACAGAGAGAAACAGAGGGAGAAGCAGGCTCCCAAGGAGCAGGAAGCCCGATGCGGGACTCGATCCCAGGACCCTGGGATCATGACCTGAGCCGAAGGCAGACGCTTAACCATCTGAGCCACCCAGGCGCCCCAGATCTATGAATTTTAACTAATGCATCCCATCAAGTAACCACCACCTTAATCAACACAGACAGTTCCATTATCTCCCCAAGTTCCCCCTTGCCCAATGGTGTGCTGGTAAACCAGCTCTCAAAAACAAACAACACAACAGAACTAAGCCTTGATTGTTTGCTAATTTCCCTGGTGTAAATACTCCTGCCCTGGCCAGTTTCAAACTGCTGACATGGCATCACTTAAATGTGCAGCTGGGAAGAGATATGCAGCCCAGGCTCTCGTGAGCTGCTATAAGCCGCCTCAAGGGCACCACACACTGTGCCCTTTGGCTGAAAACCCTCCTCACCCCCCATGGAATCACCAATCTGTTTTCTGTCCCTGTGATTTTCCCTTTCCCCCAAAACTCTCGTAAGTAGAATCACATGCAAGTTCTAGTTACTCATCCTCCTTGAACACGAGCTCTGCCTTCCTGACTCCCAGAGGTCATGGTGCTCTGCACAAGTGTCCCTTCCCTGCTGCATTTTAAATCCTGCAGAAAGCTGGAGAGATTTTAGGGCTCATTTCACTTGTTCCCTTTCTCTCCTAGATCCCTGTCCCGCAGTTCCTGTTTTCCACTGTCTTAAAATAGTAGCTTCCTACTTTGTCCAGTTTTCTAGTTGTTCACAGCGGGAGAACAAATCCAGTACCAGCTATATTAACATGACTAGAAGCAGAAGTCTCTCTAACCAGTTTTTAATCAGTCGCATTTATTTCAGTAGTTACTCTACGCCAGGAACTGTGCTAATCAGTTGTCGTTGATTATGTCCTCTTAATAATCCTATCAGGATTATATACAAGGTGCCATTATTACCCTTACGTAAAGACAAGGAAATGAGGTTTAAAGAGGGTAATCAAAGGCCAGTAGTAAAGGGCAGCTGAAATTCAAATTTAGGCAGCTCGGCTCTGAGGCCGAAGTATTTAATCACTTTGCCATTGCAAATGATTTTAGGTGACACAGGTAAATAGTTTTTATTTTAACAGCAAATATATATAATTTACCGTAAATTAGAAAAAATAATATTGTGACATCAAAGCCACGATTTTTCAGATATTTCTGCCTGGGACAAGAGTAAAGTAGATTTTTTTTTTTTTCAATAAAACGCCAAGTCAACTGACACATTGATTAAAAGCTGTAATAAGATATGGGGAGAACACACAGCTGACGTGAGAAGACCTGCACTCCAGGCCACACCCACGACACTTCACCCCTTCCGGTCTGGCCCCTGCATCCACGTGTGTCTATAGGTGTGGATGACACTAACTAATTTCACATCAAAGGAATCACACGTCACCATGTGCTTCCTTCATTCCACAATGTGTGCTGGACTTAGCCCTTCCCCTTACATACAGTTTAAAGCCAGCCCCTCAGGCCCTTCTGTGGGGTGGATGCTCCTCTTCACCTGCCAGGAGCTTCCGGTGACTCTTAGAGAGCCACCTCTTCATGGCTGCTATGCAAGACCAGGGCCCCAGGGTTTCAAAAACCTTTGGTGGCTCCCTCTTGCTCAGGAAAGCAAATCCAAACTGTATGGTCTGGTGCCCCAGGTCTTTTACAATCCAGCTGCCTCTCTACTATGAGAAGCGAGTTTCCCCTCAGGCACCCCTAGCAGCCCTGGTGCATCCCCCCACTGTGCTCTCTTTCACAGGGGAGTCCCACTCCCTTCCTCCAAGACATGGCCCAGGTGGCCACAGATGCTCTCTTCACTTCTAGGCTGCCCTAACCCCGTACCCCAGACTGGGGGGCTTAGACACTGAAAGTGCTCTCCCAGGTCTGGAGGATGGAAGTCTGAGATGAAGGTGCCTGCAGGCTGGTTTCTTCTGAGGCCTCTCTTGTTGGCCTGTACATAGATGATGGCCTTCTCCCTAGTCTGCACATGGTCTCCATGTGTGTGTGTGTGTATGTGTGTGTGTGTGCTGTGTCCTCAACTCCTCCTCTGAGAAGCACACCAGTCGTATGAGAATAGGACCCATCCTAATGACCTCATTTTACCTTAATTACCTCTTTAAAGAAACCTGATCTCCAAATGGTGTTAACATTCGGAGGTGCTGGGGGTGAGGCCTTCAACACATGAATTTTAGGGGACACAATGTAGCCCATAAAGTCCTCTGAGGTGGACTTTAGATATTCTAGATCCTCTTCTCCATCCTCAGACTTAGTCTTTTGCTTCCTCTAGCCAAGGGTTGGGGGCGTTTTCACTTTGCTTTGTTTTATGTGTTTGTTTGGGACATGAGGTGCTCAGACCTCTTCTGCCCGCATCCCTCAGGCTGGGGCACAGACAGAAGGGCCACCATCTCCCGGGGGCAGGAACCAGGCCTCCCACTTCGCCAACACCCAGGGCTGCTCTGGTGCTATGCTGGTTCCCAGCAGGGAGTTCGCCTTGTGCCCTCTGGGTGCATGCGGACAGAGGCTTTTACATCCCAGCTCTGTCACTGAGCAGTATTGCTTTGGGGAACATAACCCAAGTCTCCAATGCCTCAGCTGTAAATCGGGGACAATAACAGCCTAAGCTTCTTATGAGAATTAATTTAGAAAGTCAGGTTAAGAAGAATGACTGACATAGAATAACCTGCTACCAAACGACAGTGATCATTATTGTCACCTCTCCTGTGAGTCCCCAAAGCTCCTGCACAAACCTCCCAGCTAACAAGATCCAGACAGGGACATTAAGACTGACTTACCTGATGCAGTTGCCAGTACTCTGGGGATGTGGGACAGGAAACTCTAAAGTTTTAAATATATATATAGCTGAAAACATTCTATTATATATAAAAATAACCATGTCTCACACTACACCTTGTACTTATTTTTTCCTGTGTCTCATTTTAAAATACTAGTCATAAAGCCAATCCGCACTACAGAGACATTTTGTGACTTTAACACAAATTTTAAATAAAATGTACTCACAATTACTTTTAAATGAGGCAGAAAAACATCATACACCCTACAGTTCCCTCAAGACTCTTACGTGTAACTTTTAGCCTGGAAAAGAGACACTTTCCTAGTTATTCCACAAGGGGGAAGACTGATTCCATTTCTTCTGAAAGGTATCCATTGGGTCATCATTAAAGATCATTTAAAACTGGTATTTCTGGTGTGTGTGTGTGTGAGAGAGAGAAAGAGAGAGAGAGAGACTATTTCTCTCAAAGAAATGAAATTTCTCTATGCAAGGAAGATGCCATTTTTTTCTAAGCTGACAACTTACAGATGGCCGTTGGTTTGAAAACATATTTCAAAATCATTTACACACACAATCTCCCTGCAGTCAATCATGGAGGATTCTAACCAATGCCACATCCAGAACGTAAGAGCACTGTGGTTATCCACTAGAAAGTCAAGCAAATTATTTAAATTCACAGGGATGGAAAAAAAAATCATCTTTTTTCAACATCAAACAGAAAACATTCTCTCTTTGAAAATGTAAATCCCTTAAATGTATTCAGAATTTTAATAATCATCCCGGAAGACTATCCTATTACTCTTTGAAGCCCTTAAAGAATTTTTCTTAAAATAGTCACACGCTACTCAGGGTGGGGGAGAGAGGCTTTTAAGTGACAGTGGAGGTGGAGAGGCCCCATGGGTCCCCATGTACCTTTTTCCAGAAAGGAAGAACAGCCTTCAGAGAATCACTAGGCAAACATAGGGGTGAGGGGAAATCTTCTAAGAGTAAGGCACAGGATCCATTTCCCATCTGTTTTACATCTGGGGTTAGAAATAGGACTTAGAGCTCTGAACTACAGGGAGAGCCTCCAAGACAGTTAAAAACAGAGAGCTGAGGAGAACTTGGATCCCCCATGTGCAGTTTTGGTCCAGGTGGGGGTGAGGGCATTCCAAGCCAACGTGTTAGGCAAGCCAGAGGTAGAAAGTGGTTTGATGCCCAATCCTTTTGTGAGCTAATAACCAAGCATGAGCTTCAGCTCAAAGAACTGGAACTCCATCTGCGAAGAGAAAAACAGAAGAATCAAGAAGATACCAGCTATTTTACTCACAGAAGCTTTTTCTGAGGAAATAACTGAAGATATTTACAGAGATGTAGCTTTAAGATATTTACCACAGTGTTGTTTCTAACAAGGAAAAGTAAATAAACAAAAAAAATATATTTTAAAGGAAAACCCTAAATATCCAACAATGGGGGATTGGTCAGAAAAATTATACTGTACCCACACAAGTAAATATTATGAAACAATTAAAAATTGTAACATAGAAATATATTTGTTGCCATGGAAAAAGAGTCTTAATATACTAAGTAAAAGCTGGTTATGAAACAGTCTATACCGGATATATATATATATATATATATAGTGGTAGATTTGCAGATGTTCATAATTCTCTTTTTGTTAATTATTTCCACCCTATTAAAAATACTATATAAAATACACTATAGACACTATAGAAAAGTCACATAAAAAAGATAGAACCCCAAATTCCTATCAAAATCCCAGCAAGATATTTTGTAGATTTGTAAGATTATCCTAACACGTATATGGAAAGACAAAGGAACTAGAATAGCTAGAATAATTTTTGAAAAAGAATAAAACAGAATCATTCTACCTGATTTCAAGATTTACTACGTACCTACAGCAATCAGGATTGTGCGGTATCGCTGGAGACGCATTCAGATACCCAGAAAAAGATTCACACAAATATGCCTGACTTTTGACAAAAGTTTAAAAGCAGGGACTCGTGGGTGGCTCAGTCGGTTAAGCGCCCAACTCTTGATTTCAGCTCAGGTCATGATCTCAGGGTCGTCGGATCAAGCCCTGTGTCGGCCTCCTGCTGGATGTAGAACCTGCTTAGGATTCTCTCTCTCTCTCTCAAAAAAAATGATCCTCAACCTAAGTCTCATGTCTTAATATGAAAATTAACTCAGAACGGATCACAAACTTAAATTTAAAATGTAAAACTATAAAACTTTTCGACAAAAAAATAGAAGAAGATCTTCAGGGATTTCTCAGATATAAGATCTAAAGCACAATCCCTCAAAGGAAAAACTGGTAAATTGGGCTTCATTAAAAATAAAAACTTTGCTCTGAAAAAGACCCTGTGAGAGGATGAAAAACAAGTCACAGAGTCGGAGAGAGTATTTGCAAACCACATACAGGACTGAGGACTAGTATCTAGACCACATAAATAACTTGCAAAACCAAACAGTAAAAAAAACCAGAGAGTCCAACTAGAACATGGACAAAAGACAAAAGCCATTTCACCAAACAGGATCTACTGATGACCAATAAGCACATGAAAAGACGTATGTTATTAGCCATTACAGAAATGTAACCTCAATCACAATGAGATCTCACTATACATCTGTCAGAATAGCTAAAATAAAAAATAGTGACGACACCAAATGCTGGGGAAGATACACAGGAACTGGATCACGCATATACTGATAGTGAGAAGGTAACATTGAACATTCCCTCCTGAAAACACTTTCCTCAAAACCTAAACATGCAACTACCACAGAAGCCAGCAATGACACTCCTGGGCATTTATCCCAAAGAAATGAAGACTTATGTCATCCACACATGAGTATAAACAGCAGTTACATTCACAGCAGCCCCAAACTAGAAACAACATGGATGTCCTTCAGTGGGTGAAAGGTTAGACTGTGGTATGTCCATACCTCAGAACACTACTCAACAGGAAAAAGGAAAGAACCACTGACACACACAGCAATCTGGATGATGCTCCAGGGAGTTATGCTAAGTGTAAAAAGCCAATCCCCAAAGGTTACATTTTATAATTGCATTCTGTAATTCTGTGGTTCCTTCTCTAGAACATTCTCAAAAATGACAAAATTATAGAAATGGAGAACAGTTTAGTGGTTGCAAATGGTTAAGGAGGGGTAGAGGCAAGAAGAAGTGGCCATGACTATAAAGGGGAAACATGGGGGATCTTTTAGGGTGATGGAAATGCCTGTATTTTTTTTAAAGATTTTATTTATTTATTTGTCAGAGAGAGATAGAGAGCACAAGCAGGGGGAGGGGTGGGCAGAGGGAGAAGCAGGCTCCCCGCTGAGCAAGAAGCCCAATGAGGGACTCGTCCCCAGGACCCTGGGATCGAGCCCCGCATCGGGCTCCCTGATCGTCGGGAAGCCTGCTTCTCCCTCTCCCACTCCCCCTGCTTGTGTTCCTGCTCTCGCTGTCTCTGTCTCTGTCAAATAAATAAATAAAATCTTAAAAAAAAAAAAAGAATAAAAAGGACAGAGATGAGATGGTCCCCAGAAAACAGGCAGACATGGGCCTGTGTGCTGTGCTACTCGGGGCTGCATCAAAGGCCTTGTATCCAGCAGGGAGCCCAGAATACTCAGCAACCAAGTGACACCAGGGTGGCAAGAATGAGGGCCATGGGCGGGTCCCCAACAGCCTGAGCCTCCTCTGAGCCCCTGATGGCACATCCTCCCCCTGTCCCATTGGCAGCCCTGAGAGGAAGGGGAAGAGAGGACCCAGGATGGCAGGGGCTCTCCCCAGTCAGCTCTGGGCCACTGGGCAGCGCCAGACTCCAGCAGCCGACCTCAGTGCCAGGCACACGTGGATCAACCCCGCCCATGGGCAGGATGGAAGAGTGACACCGTCTCTTCCCAGGTGAGATCTGGAGTCGCTGTCCATCAGCAAGCAGCAAATGAGTAGGCACGGCTTGCTCAGGGCTGTTCCTCCCAGAGCTAATGGCCTGTTTAGCTCAGTGTCCATAACAAGAGCAGCTTTCTCCAATTAAGTAACCACAGGCAGGGGTTTTTGTTTTGTTTTCTTTCTTTTTTTTTTTTTTGCAAACCCTAGCACTTCGCCTAGTAACAAAAGGTAAACATAACATGATTTATTACTTGATGAGATCCAAGAAATGCCATGTTAATGGCCTCTAGTGAGGACACACAGCTATCAGCTGTAAACAAGCCATCAGATTGAGGGTTCTGAGAGATTGGAGGGAGGCCTGGTCTAGAAGAGCTACTGTCTGCATGAGAGCACCAGCCACACAGGCATGCAAACACAGGCGTCGATGAGGGGAAAACAGTAATGACTTACAGAGACAAGAAGAATCCAGTCCAAGTGGATGTTCTGTCTTGAGGAAGGCCAACAAGCCCAGTGGGCTGTCTCTCTCTTTGCTCTAAACAGCATCAACACTGAACCTCAATAACACTGTTCCCGGGCGCCTGGGTGGCTAGGCTCAGTCATTGGGCGCCTGCCTTCGGCTCAGGTCATGATCCCAGGGTCCTGGGATCGAGCCCCGCATCGGGCTCCCTGCTCAGCGGGAAACCTGCTTCTTCTCCCTCTCCCACTCCCCCTGCTTGTGTTCCCTCTCTCGCGGTGTCTCTCTCTCTGTCAAATAAATAAATAAAATCTTTAAAAAAAAATAAATAACACTGTTCCCGTCAGTCTTCTTTCTCTTCCTACAAGTTGCTCAACTGCCCACCTCAGGGCCCCTGCACTTGCCGTTTGTCCAGTCTGAGGGCTCTGCCCCCAGATCTGGGAAGATTCCCAGTTATCTGCTGGGTCTCAACACACGTGCTTCCTCCTGGGAAGGGCCCTACCTGACAACTCCCTCCAAGTTGGCTTCCTGCCCCCACTTCCACCCACAGTCCCTACGGCATCTCCCGACTTGTGTCCTTCATAGCACTTACCTTCAGGAAGTGTCTTGTTTACTAGTGTATTATCCCCACCAAAGCGGCAGCCCCACAAAGATAGGAAGCTCAGCTGTCTTCTCCCCATTACCTGACACAGAAAGTTTCAATAAATACCCATTGAAAGAATCTGTAAAACTACCTCTTTTCCTGTGGCAGCTTTAATTCTGGGTTAATTCTGCTCAGGAAAGGTTGTAGTCACAATAAAGGCCCCTTTCAAGGGGTTTTGCTACCCATGGGAGACTCAAAAGAGTGAAGAGCCTCTACCTTTTTAGAAATCCCTTTGGTAGGAGCTTCTGTGGTAAGTCTGACAAGTTGAGTCGGCCAGCTGAGACCGAGCTCAGGGCCCCCAGGGCTGTATATCCTACACTTCTAAGTCTATTCTATCTGCCCTCCATCTCTGCCCACCACACTGGGCTTGGGCACTGTCTCTTCTCTGGTCTTCTCTCCTGCCCTGGGCTATCTATGGGACAGCACCAGCATTTTCTAAGAACAGAAGACCTGGTAATTCTAAAGCCTCTCCCTCAATTTCAGATGCGGTCTTTTGAAATGACTTCTAAATGAGAAGGACAGAGCCTTGCTCACAAGTCAGAAGACCCAGATGCTAGCCCCGTTCTGCCAATAACTCTCCCCATGACCTTGGCGGAGGCCCGTCCCATCCCTGGAGTCTCTGGAAAGGACACATGACCTCTCAGCTGCCATCTTAGCCAGGCAAGTTCCATCCTGCCCAGGATTCTTGTGGGGTTGAGGGAGAGAGAGAGAGATTCATTATGATAAATGCTATGGACTGAATATTTGCATCCCCCCAACTCCTGTGTTGAAACCTAATCCCCAAGGTGAAGAGAATAGGAAGGGGAGACTTTGGGAGGTGAACAGATCATGTGAGTGGAACCCTGATGAATGGCATTAGTGCCCTTAAAAAAGAGACCCCAGAGAGCTCCCTTGCCTCTTCTACCTTGTGAGGATACAGCAAAGCAGTCCCTCACCAGACACCAACTCTGCCAACACCTTGATCACGGACTTCCCAACCCCGAGAACTGTGCGAAATGAATTTCTGTTGTTTGTAAGCTACTCGTCTATGGTGTTTTGTTATAGCGGCCTAGAGGAACTAAGACAGTAAGCCTCCTTAGGCCCAGTGGCCATCCTAGGGGCTTCAGACCAAACTCTGCTCTGGAAGAAAGGTCCTCCCGTGAGGAGCTGGATGGTATAAAGGCTCCCCCACCTGGAGGCAGGCAGCCTCTGACCGTTGAGAGCTATTAGAGTTCTGGCAGCTACTTCAGCATCCTGGGCCTCAGTTTCCCCATCTGTAGCTGAAGACAACAACAGCAACAGCACCTGATGGGATTGAATAAAGCTATGACGTGAGACTACAGTGCCTGGTACAGGGTAAGCACTCAATAATGGCAGCCCTGAGTAAGATGGCGAGGAGGATGATGATGGAGGAGTTGAAGAGGGAGACGAATTCACACTGAAGACAAGCAGCAATAGGAATGATCTCTGGTTGTACTGTTGAGAGACAAAAGTATGTGTGCAAGGAGTCTGGGCCTGAGTCTCCTTCAACAATGAAGCAAGGAGAAGAGCTCCCGTCCTGGAACAGTCATGTGCCTGCCCCAAGGAAGCATTTTCCTGCCAGATACTTCTAGACTTCATAACACTAAGAGATTGCACAAATGACCCCCATACTTGTTTCCCAGCTAATGTGACGTGATGGCCATTCAGGGGGATGGTCAGTAAATTCCAGAAGGCACAACTGAGTGAGCCTTTAAAAACAATACCTAGAAAGACTGTGGTAATGGGAGGCAAGACTCAGGAAATAAGGGGGAAAAACAGAATACAGAATTGTGTTGCAATTACAGCTGCTTAGAAACATGTCTGCTCACAGGCAGGCTGGAGAAGCAAAGATGAACAACAGTTGATTCGCCTGAGTGACAGGACTGGGAGTGATTAAAGCAACATTTCTGCTCTGGCGGTTACACTGTGGTCTCTTGTCATTTTTTAAGTAAAAGGAGCGAGTGAGGAATTGCACAGGAGTGTATGCACGTGGGGGTCCCTGGCTCTGATGACCCCTTCATTCATTCTCCCTCCCTGATACTCAGTCACTCCCACTTGCTACCAATCGAAATGGCTCCGGCCAACAGGGCCTGTTGAAGAGGGATTTTTGCAGATTTACAGTAGCTCAAAGAATAGCAAATTGATTAGCCAATGAGAAAAAACATTGTTGGGCTTTGTTATCAAGGTTTGCAGCACGATGGAGAGTTCAAAGAGTTTAAGGGCAGAGGGGGTAAGACATGAAAACATGTGTTTGCAAGGAGCCTTGTGAAGGAGGGAAAGCTTTGAGCCCTCAGCTGGAGCCCACTGGGCCCAGCTACTTCATTAGCCAGAGGACACCTAGCCAGGCAGGCCTCTCTGAAGAGTAGAAGATGTTGTGTAGTGAGCAAAGCGGTCACCTGGGGACCTGTGCTCTGGCCTTCAGGGGCAGCCTGGGTGGAGAGATGCGGTACCCGTAAATAATCACTCCTGTTGGAAACAATAGAAATGACCCCCATCATTGTCCCGATGGTCAGGGGGTCTTAGAGAATGAGTCCTGGAATGCCAGCCTTGTTCTCCCTTCTTCCCATCTGGGGCCCAGCCAGGCTGTCCCTCAGCTCAGCTGGGATGGGGTAAGGCTCTCCCCTCCTTCAGCCTCTCCCGGGCAGAGTCCATGAACAGTAATGCTGCATCTCTCCAGGTGAGGAAACCGAGTCTTCAAAGAAACAAGTAACTTGTTCAAGGTCAAAGTCACGCATCCCTGTAAGTGATGGGGTGTGATTCAAATCTACATCCTGTTCCTGCCTGTTTCCCATAATGAAAAAACATGGAGGAGCAGCCAAGTGCCTGGAAAGAGGAAGGAAAGAGAAACTGCAGGCAAAATTCCCTCTGCGCTCACACACCCACCCCAGGTTCCTCAGACAGCAGGTTTACGAGGTCAAACTGCCCAGAAGGTACCAGCTGCTGCTAACAGCATGAGAAACATGGGGACAGGAAGCACGGAACTTTAGGAGGATGGACCAGCAGACAGAGCCAGATGGCCTGACCCAGTGCTGTTTTCGTGGAGGGCAAACACAAAGGAGCAACGTTAGAGATGCAGAGGACAGAAGAGAACAAAGAAGTCCTGATCCCTGGTTGTTCAATCCGCACTTTGCACACAGACTCAGAAGAAGATACTTGACTCTAAACTTTTGCTCTGCCCTGGGCCTTCTGAATTGCTGACAGCAAAGGCAAAACCACAAGGCACCATTTGCCATGAGCGTGGGATCCAGAGCCATGTGGACTGAACCCTGCTCAGGGATGCTCAGGAGCCAGCTTGCAGAAGCCGCACATACCTGGGCTGAATGCCCGCTCTGCTGCTCACCGCTGGTTTTCAGCAACACGCTGTCACCACAGTCCATCTAATAATCATCGAAGAGCGATTTCAGGGTCTCACAGCCGCATCTTCCTTGGGCTGCGTCCAGGTGAATGTTCCCAGAGCTTTGGCGTCATCCCTGTCAGCGAGCGAGGCTATCCGAGGCCTGCAGTGGACGCACAGTTCTTCTTGGTGTCCTCCTCTCCCTTTCCCTGACCCACACCCTGTTAGAAGTCTCTTCCTCCTACAGGAACTTGTTTTTTCCCTCTTGCCTCCTACATTTGGTTCTGGAGAGCAGAGATTTGCTCAGATTATCTAGCTGAGGGCTTGCAACCAGCTTCAGCTGTGAAATCCTTCCCACGAGTAACTTTAGGTGGCCCCCAACATGCAATCCCGTGGACGTGGAACAATGCTGGTTAAAATGGGGATGGCAGCGCAGAGCCCTCTAGCCAGGCTCCCCTCCGCTCCTGGCCCCTCAGAACATCCCTTTCTCTGAGCAGCATCTTCACGTGCATATGCCCAAGAACGCGAGGATAGTGCAGCAGGTCAGGGTCAGAGGGAGGGCCAGAACCCCGGCTTCTTGACACCAGCCAGAGGCTTCCACCACACCCACCGCCTAAAATAGTCTCCCTTCCCTACACCACCCTGCTTCACTCCCCATGTTGGTTGGTGTGAGTCCAGCAGTTTCTAGGCCTGGAATGTTTTTCTCCTTTTTTGACCCTGGCATCTCTGTGCAGTGGGTTGTGGGAGACAATCAGGTGGGCAAGATCTGCCACGATTGTGTGGGGGGCTGGGCTAAGCAGTGGCTTCAGGGTTTCTGGAACCGTCTAGGGACATCAAACCATTCTGAGGAATCCACTTTCATTTAGTACCAGCCACAGCAAATATTGGGCTCACAAGGACCACTGGTTCCCATGAAGAGCCACCTTACTATTCCGTCAATGTGTTCTCAGCCACACAAGGCTCCAGGGTCATAGGAGGGGTCGTGCAGCTTAGGCGAAGGACACAGAAGTGGGTGTCAGGGGGGCTGACTCTGCTGCCAGCCTTGGGTGTCTCTGGACATGTCACCCTCTCTGGGATCCGAGTACCCGTCTCTCAAGGGGATCATAATCCCCACCTTCCTTGCCTCACTGGGGTATGGTGTGTGAAAGGCCCTGCAGATTGTGACACACCAATAGAAGGCCAACAGTCATTTTGTGTGGAGCTCAGCTCGGGAGTCAGACAGCACTGGGTTGGGGTGTGAACACGGCCAGCTGTGGGACCTCGGGCACTTCCAGACCAACAGAGACTTTCAGGCTTGCTTTAAAACCTGCCAGCCGGGCCCTGGCAACAGAACGGTGAACAAGCGATGTAGATCTTTTCCCTGGGCCCAGGCAGCTGCCCACCTCAGTCCACTGGGACCCAAGAAATGGGGCCCATCTGTAAGGCCCCAGCTATGGGTCTGGGTCATGCGACCCAACTCCAAGTCAGGGAGGGTCCTAGGCGGGAGTGCCCCCACCCCATATGAAGGAGCTCAGCTGCTAAAATGAGAACCCACAGAGCCTCTTCTCAGTCCTCCTCAATGAGAGAGGTGATGCCCTCAGCCTTTGGCCAGGCCCAGCGGTGGAAGCCACCATGCTCTTCCTTCTTCCTGCCCCTCCCACTCCCACACCCCCTGCCACATTCCTGAGCAGGTCTAGGCATTTCCCTCATAGAAGCTTCTTCATGTTTTCAGATCCCTCTTCATGTAGCAACCTGAGCACCTTCCCTTCCAACCCCTGCTGCTCCTTTGAAGGGGCATCCCCAGGGGGAACGTGGGGAGCATCATCTCCCGTCCCCCATTGACTCTCCCCACCCTTTCCCTTGGGGCTCTACAGGGAGGGATAGAAGCCAGGTTTCCATTCTTCCTGCCTTTCCTGCATGCCTGCTCAGCATCCCCTGCCCCCTGCCCACCCCCTAGGACACTGGGACACGCCTATACTTGCTGCCTCTGGTACACAGTGGGCTCATTTACCTGTCTTTTAAGTCAATTTGACTGAGTTTGACAAAGAGACAATGGGTCCTAAGAAAATCCCAAAGGTGTAATAAATCCTAGATCTGTAAAATGAAAACATAGGCTCTTTAATTTATTTTGTTTACATTTCTATTTTCAAAGTTAGCTATTTTTAAGTTAGCTTTTTAAAATTTATTTATTTTTTAAGATTTTATTTATTTATTTGACAGAGAAAGACACAGCGAGAGAGGGAACACAAGCAGGGGGAATAGAAGAGGAAGAAGCAGGCTTCCCGCAGAGCAGGGAGCCCGATGCGGGACTCGATCCCAGGACCCTGGGATCATGACCTGAGCCGAAGGCAGACGCTTAACGACTGAGCCACCCAGGTGCCCCAAGTTAGCTATCTTTTAAATTAAACATTATATTTTGAGATAATTGTAGATTTGCATGCAGTTTGAAGTAATACAGAGAGATCCTGTGGGCCCTTCACCCAGCTTCTTTCCTCAACGGTAACACTCTGTGAGACATAGTACAATATCATAGCCAGGATGTGGACATTGATGTAATTCACCAAGCACTGTCAGACATCCCTCATTTTACATGTACTCAGGTGTGTGTTTAGTTCAATCCAGTTTGATCACATGTGAGGATTCGTGTATCCACCACCACAGTCAAAATACAGAAACATTTCAAAGCCACAGGATCCCTCTTGACGCCCTTTTATAACCACACTCATCTCCCTCCAACCACCCCCCCCCGCCCTGTCTTTGGCAACTACTAACCTCTTCTCCATTTCTGACATTTTATTATTTCAAAATGTGACATAAAGGGAATCGTACAGTATGTAACCGTTTGGGATTGGCTTTTGTCACATGGCATAATTCTCTGGAGAGTCATTCAAGTTGTGTGTATACCAATAGTTTGTTCCTTTTTTGCTAAGTCCTATTCCAAGGCTACCCTGAGAAGGAGGCAGATAGTGAGCTCTCCGATACAAGGGTGACATCGAAGCAGAAGCTGGCTAGCTATTGCTCAGGGATACGATACAGAGCGAATTTCTCAATGAGAGTGATATACACCTAACAGGACAAAGCTTGGTTCTTAGGAGGCAACAAGTCTTAGCTGTTACAGTGGCTGTGGCCTCCCAAAGGGCCATCGTACATAAACAGATATATGGTATTTCTGTGGTACTGAAATTTCACAGGTGGAAAATGTCTAAATAGGCTGAGAGACAACACAATTGAAGGTATCCTTTGCTGCCTGGAGCTTGGGGTGACTGGTCGCAAAGGGCACTCTTCCTAGTCCACAGCTTTCAACAACCCAAATCCCACATTCATAATTTAAGATTTCAGACCCCCAAACTGTCCCTTATTAACCTTTTGCAGAGATAGAGCTGGGGACTGCGTTCCTAGCACATTATCAGGAAACACTCATTGGACAAGGACAGGATCCCTCTTATAGATGCCTGGAAGTTCTTGAAGAAGAAACAAAGCCAATCAGCTACCACGAGAGATGTTGACGATGCAAATACTCCTGTGGAAGCAGCAGACTCATGCACCCTAAGGTGGAAACAAACGAAAACCAATGGGATCAGAGAATGGCCCCTCTGAGGAATTTTACCTCCCCTCTGTGGCACCACAGGAGATTCTGGGGGACCTCAGGTCAGCAATAGGCTCACCTCCTTCAAACCCACTACCTACTTGCTGGCCCATGGAAAGGTGTGCATCGAAAATCCAACTGTCTAAGCCAATACACCAGCCATGGGTACGGTGGAAGGGTTGCGGGTCCGAGCAGCTCTCATCCAGTTTTCTCAGGGACATGGTCAGTCCTGCTTCTCCCCTGCTGAAGATCCTGATGGATGTCCCGGAGCTGGGGACCAGCTGAGATTGAGGTTCACCTTTTCCTGTAGGTGAACATTCTTTTTCAAGGTGGAAACACACCACCGGGTCCAAGCTACATGCACCAAAAAACCTTGGAACAGACTCTTGGAAACTGTGTATCAGGGTCACTGGCATAGTTATTAGTGCTAGGAATCAAAGAGTAAATCTCAACAAGAACCACCTGTTCCAAGTAAAAGGGGCAGGAACTACAAAGCGGGAGCCTCACGGCCCAGGGAAACAAGACTATACCACGGCAAGGGCACAAGAACCTGGGTTTAGCCCCAGAAAGCCATGCATGCCCTGGTCAAGCTGGATCTTCCAGCTTTGTAATCCTGGGCCACAGCTTTAATGAGACATTAATGTACCTAATTACAGGTACAAGCGGTTCCAAGAGAGAAGAAGCTGTTATCCAACTTGCAAGTTCTCTTTCAGGAGGCATTAGCACAGAATGGATGGATTAGTAATTTAAGAAATTTGTTTTTTCCTACAAGTGCACTTTTATGCCAACCCTCCTAGGTCCAAACCTTTCACCTACTCCCTGGGGCTTTGGAGAGTCCTGAGAGGTGAAGTCATTTTTGGCCAGTTACAGCCTCCCAGGATCCACCTGGGTAGCAGCCCCCACAGTAGCTAGAGTGTCTGTGCCAGCCCATGGAGGGACAATGGCTCAGGCCATGCTGAGGTGACAGAGAAGCGTTTGAAAAAGCGATTGAGGTTGATGGAGCCATCCCCAGGCACATCCACCACCTCACTGGGCTCTCAGGAAGGGTTGTGCTACCCTAGCTGGAGTGGGCGCCCCAGGCCAAACTTTGGGAACTTGGACACAACCCTGACCCTCCTCTTTTCCGACACAGTGACTCACACAGTTCACACAGAAAAGTGCCCATTCCAGACTGGAAACCACCGCCTGGTAGAGGAACCACTATAAAGGCTGGATCTGTGGCCACATTCTAGTGGCCGCACCACTGCTATTTCTTTCAGATGTGGCCCAGCTGCTCAGCCCTCACCTCCCATCTGCCCTGCTGAAGGAGCCTCTATGCAGCCTCCAGGCCTCCTGACTCTTAGCTCTCCAACTGGGCCCCCGGGGACACCACCTCATACTTTCCCGAACCACAAGTCAGACTTTAACTCCTGTTCGGTGACTCCCTTTGTCGACAGGGTGAAGCTCAGACTCCTTAGCCTGCCCCTCAGCATCTTCACTCCCCACCACGCCAGGCCTGAGCCCAGAGCACTGTGTGGTCTGCAGGTCCCCTTTGCACCGATCTTTCCACTGCACTGTGCAGGGCCACGGGGACCCCCCACCCATCCTTCGAGCCACCTGCCTTCCCCTAGCTAATTAAACCCGAGAAGTGGTTAAAAGGGTTCTTGCAATCAACAGCGTGTGACCTGGAGCAATCACGTGGCCATTTTGTGTTCCTTTTGTTTCGTCTGCAGAATGGGGATCATAACAGGACCTTCCTATTGCCTAGTTTGGGGTGGGAAATCAAAGGACTGAATGCAGGTCAAGTGTTGAGAAGCATGCCTGGTGTGAGAAGTGCTCATAGAGCTCCAGCCGTCACGAGTGGTATGACCCCTGCCCCGGGGGCTTTTTGCAGCCAGGGCACCTAAGCCAAAGCGTGCAGGAGAAGACAATACACCATCCCCGTTGGGCTTGGCTTCCACTGCAAGCCAGAAATGGTGGGCAGACTTGCAGTCTGCTGACAAGCTGAGCAATTGCAAAACAGCACAAGGCTATGGGCCTCCGACTGTGGAAAATGGCAGAAAGAGACGTCTGCCTTCCTGGCTCCTTCTTGGACCAGGTATCCCTCTTGTAAAGCCCAGGACAGGGCCTGGATGAATCTGTGGAACAGCAAAGGTCTCATCTGCTTCCGTCCTTTGCAGTGATCCCTAAGGGAGGCTGGGCACATTCCTGTGGTCTGGGGTTCAACACTCAGATCCCCCTGTTCCTCCGATTACTTATCCTGCCATGGGTCTCACGGCAGGGTCCTGTGAGCATTTCGGTGAACAAGCGCCTCTCTACACTCAGGTGGATGGCCAGAAGCCAGCACCCTTGGGGAAGGGGTTCCTGGGTAGATGATTTCAAGTTAACAAGCTTCACAACCAGAAACTGCTCTCAATAAGCTTCATCAGCACTCCTGTCCTACCTTCCCCCCCCCACACCCAAGTCTTAGGGGAGGGGGCGTGGTAAGCAGCAGGTGTTTCCATCCCCTGGAACAGCTGCCTGCAGGACTTCCCACCACCAGCCACAGGGGCTCCAAGGGGGGCCCCCCGAGGCCATAGGGCTGTGACAGTGTGCCAGGATGGAGACTTGGGTGGGCTGGGCAGGGTGCCCCCACCCAGAGCAGGTCATTTCACCCAGAGCTTTGCTTTAGAACTTGCAAGCAGCCTCCATAACCACAACAGTGGGACCACACAAATCTCCTGCAACAGAGCATGAAAAACAGCCTGCAGTCACCTGGAGATGGGAGGCCAGTGGAATTTCAGTTCTGACACTTGGGAAATAAACCGGAACAAGTTCCGACTTATTTGAGCCTTAGTTTCCTCATGTGCAAGATGGAAATAACGCTTGCTGTCCTGTCTCCCTCAGGGGCCTCTATGTTTATTCATGTGCTCAGCTAATTAAGCTGCAGCCAAATGCCAGGCCTGAGCAGGGGTGCTCAGGGGAAGCCTGCCGGTCCCTGTGGCCTCCAGGAACCCAGTCTAGCTGCTCTGATAACCATACAAGTCCCTATTTGTGAAAAAGCTATGTGAAAGTGTGAAATGCCAAACCACTGGCGTCATTAACATGGAACGTCTTGCATTAAAGGTTATTATCTGCTGAAAAGGGCAAAATGTATATTAGGTTAGTGCTCTTCAGGCTTTAACGTGCACTAGGATCACCTGGGGATTTTGTCAAAACGGAGACTCTGATTCAAGGGTCTGGGGTGGGCCTGAGACTCTGCATTTCTTGTAAGCTCTCAATCTACTGGGCTGGGGCTCACACTGCACACAGCAAGGTGTTAGATTAATGCTGAGTGATTACAGTTCATTAAACATAAGATATAACTTGGCTTATCAGATGGGCTAATTGCAGGATTTGGTGGGAGGGGAACATAGGATGGATAAGTTTTGATAGGAATGGTCGGCACTGGGCAAGTTCCAGAATGCAGGGCCTCTCTGAGTGGTGGCCACTGAGGATGGTCTACGCATCTATAGAGCAAAGTGAGATGGAGGGACATTTGAGGGAGGTGAGGTCTGGAGGAAGAGACAGGTGAGCACACTTCATGGGCTCCTCAGGGGTGTCCAGAATGCTCTGCAGAACGACAGGTTGCCCCAGGTGCAAGGGGTTGTCGTGGTTTGGGCACAGGTCTTGGGCAGCTTCTTCCAGGGCATCCTCTTTTCCCTATAAGTGTTCAGCGGGAGGAAGCTGGTCTTTCAGTGGGTCTCAGTTGAGACTGGATTCCAGGGCAACCTGACTTAAGCCAGAAAATATTCTTAGGGCAAAGCATCAGCTCATGGAGCCTGCGCCAGGGAATGCTGTCAGACCTCAGGAGGAGTGGGATGGGGGCTGGCCTCTTGCTCAGGCCCTCTCTCTCTCTTGTCTTTGTTCCTTTCTGTGTTCCCCAAAGTGCCTACTGTAGGGCTGCAGAAGGGGCCCAAGGAAGTCAACAGAAAGAGAGGAGATAAGTACATACCGTGTCATAAATTTGACCTTGCAAGCAGTCTCCCACTTAGACACATATGCTTTACAATAAGAATGGAGTTGGGGCACCTGGAAGATTCTGTTCTTCACTCGATGAACTCTTTCCTCCAAAAATAAAGCCCATAAACTTGTTCAACACTGGAATTTTCCCTCTGAAGAAAGTACCTCGTCTGGCAGTTGACTTAAGCAGTTATTTGCAGCCTATAATTTTCACAAAAACAGTAGGGTGTGCCTGGCGGGAGATGTTTTCTACAATCCCATGGAAAGAAAACAATGAGAAAACTTTGGAACAAAGGACGCCTCTGATTCCATCCGAAAATTGGCAGCTCAGGCTCAAGGCCAACAAAGACGTGGAAAGTTTTGGAGCAGACTCGAAAGGAGTCGGGAGCGCTGTGCTTCGGGGGGTGCCGGAGAAGAGCTGGCGGGATTCTGGGTGGGATGAGGCGGCGGGGGATGCCAGGGGCAGGGGCGCCAGGAAGAGATGGCTGCAACAGTTCAAGTGACAAAGCTCGAGGCCCACGGAGGCAGCAGCAGTGGAGGCTGGGAAGAGGGATGCAGGTAGAAGCCTGCACGGGGAGAACCAACAGGGCGCAGCCGTGAATAAACTGTACAGAAGGGGGTTCCGGGAGACCAGGGCAGTCTCGAGGTAGCAACTCCAAGCGACTGAAGAATATGGTCCAGGCAATGAGGAGAGGGCACAAAGGACGGAGAGACTTGCACGGGCTGGGGAGAGTTCTGCGCAGTCTGTAGCAATGTGGAAGTATGCCTGTTTCTCCTGTCCAGGCAGCTCCCCTAAGTTCCTGGGCCCACAGGAAGGGAGGGGATTGAAGTGAACCAAGAGGACTGGTGAGAGAATGGAAATGGTGGGGTCTCTGCTTCTTGGGGACACTCCTTGAGGCCCTCAGTGCTGACGCTTTCCTTCCTTCCTCCCAAATGGCAGCTCACGGGGCCTTCCTGAGAACTTCCTGAGCACAGAGTCCATTCATGCCTACACGTGAGGCCGAAAGTAGCTGGAGAGGCAGGGTCCTGGAGAGGCTGCTGCAATTCTCCCACAGGCTGGGGACACCAATATCCACACAGAGCTGAGTATTATCAGCTCTAGGCGAGCCTCGTCTCTGCCACCTTGGTTCCCCCTGGAGTGAAGAGTAGGAGGGGACACAGGACAACGAAAAGACCTTGACATGGAGAGCTGTCCACAGGAAAAGCATCTGCATGGGTGGTTCAGTGGTAGAATTCCCGCCTGCCACAGGAAAAGCATCTGCAATGTAGAACGTGTACCCTGTGCCTTCCAAGTTGAAGTTCTTCCCTGTCCAGGTCTTCTCACTGCTGCTCCATGTCTGAGACAACAGCAGTGACATGGAAGCTCTCCAGAGCCTCAGAGGAGCCGCTCTGGACTAGATCCGACCACCTCCTTGAACGGTCCCCAGGCTTCTCAAAGTGTTTGCTTACTATGACTGTATTAGCCAGGGTTGGCTAATGCTAGGTGCTGGAACAGCAGTATCTCAAAACTCAATGGCTTAACACCGAGCTTTATTTCTCCCTCAGAGAAAGTCCACAGTGGACTCCTCGTCAGCCAGCTCTCCTCCGGCGGGAACCCAAGCATTCTGGCTTCTTCCACTGTGTGGCTCCACCATCTCCGAGCCGGTCACATTTTATGACCAGGCCTCTAAGTGGCATGTAACCACTTAGATTTCTAAATCAAAGCATACCGAAGATTCCTCCAAACTTGGCAAAAAAAAAAAAAAAAAAAAAAATCCATCCAACTTCTTTCACATGTTGAAATAATAGGAAAGAACTTAATATTTCTTTGTGTAGAAAAGGTCCCTTTGAGGAGGAAATGAAACTTGCCATGATGTAAACGACCTCTCCTTCTCAACCTACACCAGTGAGACTGGATTCTCACTGAGTTTCTAAACTCCTGGATGAAGGACAGCGTCAGAAAAGCCATGTGGACAGCACCTTCATGCCAGGATTAGCCATAACGCAGCACCTCTCCACTGAGCCACCCCTCTCTGCCAGGCCCTATCCTGAGCACACGAGGTATGTCACTTCTATGTGTCACCACATCGTGCGACGTATCCATGAATACACCCACTTGACAGGAGCAAACTGAGCACGAGGGAAGCTAGCTAGCTTGCATCAAGGTTACACAATGGTTACATGCAGTCCTAGGATATGATTCTAGGACAGTCTGGCTCCAAGACCCACACCCGTTCCTCGGCATACGCCTGCCTTTCTCAGTTATCAATACAAGACAAAAGCAGAACCAGCAAGGAGACAACAGTGGCTTTAGACACCTCGCACCTTTTCGTGCGGTCCAGGGCAAATGGTAAATACTAGCATGTTGGAGCCATCCCTGCCCTTTGGTAATCATTTCTTCTCTGGATTCCCAATGCTGGTAATTTGAGGCTATGATTCCCATTTCCTGCATTAGCTAGGAGGACGCACAGATAGCAAAACTGTGCAAAACCCAGCTGCCCCTTGCAGCAGGAGGTAGCAATTACCTTGGACTCTGCCTGCAGCCCTCTGCATTTATCGGCTCCAGCTGAGGCAACCGCATACTCTGGATCTCACAGTGAACAGGGACTTTGTGCTGGGGCACTGGAACCCACTCACAGCTGTACATCCTGGCAGTTGTGCATATCTCTTCCCAGCTCTGTGTTCAATGTCATCACATTAGAAGCTCTCAGTTGGCCATGGGGGAGTATTTACACCACAGAAATTGGTAAATGCCTCAAATCAGGACTTTTTTTAAAATGCAGGGATCCAGTTGATAGTGTTCTTGAGAACGGGGTGTGTTGGGGGAGGGAGCCCATGTGCAGGTGAGGAATTTGCAGTAAGGTGGGAAATTGCAGGAAGAACAGCCAGTGCAAAGCGGGCACTTACAATGTGCCTGGCACTGGGCCACGCTCTTGAGCTATTATCTTCTATAACCCATAGGAAACATATTAGGTACATATTACCATCACCTTCATTTAAACCACCCTTTAGCCACCTCACTGTACCTCTCGGCATAGTAGTGCCTCTGAAATATGGCCCAGGTCCCCCTGCTTCAAAAGCACCCTGGCTGGTTTATTAAAATGCAGATTCCAAGGCACTGTCCCTTCTGTGCTGAGTCATGATGTTTGGGGGAGGGGAGCCAGGACTCTGGATTTGAATCAAGCTCTCTGGGGATCCTTCTGCTCCACTACAAGTTGCAAACGAGGACTGAGGAGTTAAAAACTGGCCTCCAACTGCGGCCTTCTCATAGCTTACCACATAATTTACTGGGAAACCTGGCCAGAGAGTCAGTCTAGGACTTGGGTGGGGTTTGAGGCCTTGGCCCAAGAGCCCAGGGCTGGGGAGTCCAAATGCTATTCCAACTCCTTCCCCAGAAGCCAGTGAGTTCCCCAGCTTGGCAGGCGGCGGGGCCCTGGGGGTGGGGCACTTGGAGCAGTTGGTGGGGTCCTCTCTTTTACTGTCATGAAAGGAGTAGTGGGTTGAGTTCTCACTTTTACAACCATTTCAGTATGTGGAGCAAAATCTGTTTTGTATTATTTTCTTCTCAAAATAGACTTTCGCACATTTTATCATAATAAAATCACCTTGGTAGGACAGTCCTGCAACCTAAATGAAAACACTCTCCAGTGAAATGGCACTTGACCAACCTGAAACAAAGCAAACGTCGTATTTTTGATTGGAAGGGAAGGGGGCTGGTGCACGGGCCCACTTGGCCATAGTTGTGACCAGGACCAGCCCAGTTCTCAAAGGCCATGCTGGCCCACCCACCCCACTGGCCTTCAGAGCCTGCAGGCCCTCTCACTCTCCCTCTCTTGTGTGTCTTTCCACCAGAAGTCATTAGGGATGATTCAGGAGGCACTTGGGCTCTCCCTGGCCCCAGCTCAGGTCTGGACTGGCGCACAGCAAACAGCCCTCCTGTTGCCCGTAGCCACTCCCTACAGGGCACCAAGCCCGGAGAACGGAAGCAGCAGTGCCACAAACCAGCTGTGGCCATGTTGCCCTGTGACAGTATGGCCATCTCTGCCTGGCTGGGGCAGGGCCTGACACCCACCATTGCAGTGCAGAATCTGGATGAAAGCACACCCAGGACCAAGCAAATCTCATCGACACCTCTATGGGACTACCCTGAGCAGATCCCTGCCGAGAGCTAGTGCTGACCCCAGAGAGACAGCGGGAGGACTCAGGGTTCTCGGGGGAGGGAGAGAAGGAAAACACTTGCGGGGAAGTATTTCTAAGCTCTCTACACAAAAGGAGGGCCCGTGGATTTGCCTCAGAATAACCCTTGCGGGGGATGGGGGTGGGGTGTGTGTGGAGAATACTGGAAACAAATGGGCCAAGAGTTGATCGTTGTTGCAGCTGGGTGATATATGATGGGTATGGATTATACTTTTCTCTCTACTTTTGCAGATGTTTGGGAGTTTCTGTAATAAAAAGTTAAAAATCGAAAAAGGGACCCTTGGATATAATTTATACTCCTTTGCACAGCTCCTGCTGCCTGGGAGGCTGGAGGGTCCATGTCCCAATGGCACGGAGCCAGCAGGGAAAGGATGTCACAACTGCAGAGTCCCAACCCCCAGGCCCCACCATCTTTCCGCACGTTCAGCCCGAGGCACAGAGGCCTCAACTGCCTGCACCCATCCATCGTCACTCAGCGCATACTTACCATCCTCCTACCAGGAAGCCTGCTCCAAACCAGGCACCAGAGCCCAGCAATCAACAAGACAGACACGATGCCTGCCTTCATGAGCTCAGTGCTACCTGGGGGAGGCCAACAATAAACGTAAATGAACACTTGAGGTCATTTCAGACTGATACGAGCTATGGGACAAGAAACCAGGATGTTAGGAAAGACAGGCTGCTTTAGCTGTGGGGGTCATGGAAGGCCTCTCTGAAGAGGTCACATTGGAGTAGGAACCTGAGTGAAGGGAAGCAATGAACCATGAGGGCTTCTCGGGAGTGCTCCAGCAGCGAGAACAGCAAGGGCAAAGGCCCTGAGGCAGGGCATGCTTGGGAGTATATGAGAAACCACAAGGAGGCCACAATGGCTGAAGTGCAGCAAGCAGGAGAGAAGGGCAGGCACTGTGATTAGGGGATGGGCCAGGCAGGGGATATCACACGGGACCTCGAAGTCCTGGTAGGAGAGAGAGGAATGCCACCAACACTCTGGTCTGCAGTGAGAAGAGACAGAGGGAGCCAGAGTGGTGACCAGGGGATCAGATCACAGGCTGTAGCTGCTTCAGAATCCATCACACTTTTTACTTCTCCCATGAAACCTTTCCTGATCATTGAAGCCAAAAGAGCCTGTTGCCCTTACCTACCACTGCCCTGTAGTGTCCCCTCAGCTCTTTCATGACCCTTGTCATGCGTGCCTGTCCTATATGGGGAGGGGAGACATGGCCAGACATCAGCAGCTTGAGAGAAGGGACTGAGCCCCTTACACCTCTCATCCTCCTGGGAGCTCCTTCTCCTTCAAGTCTTATCCCAATGGCACCTTCTGGATATTCAGTGCCCTTCCTCCAGTGTACCTGCTACTACCAGCACTTGCTTCCCCTGGAGCACTGGTCTTGACACACTGGGATAGTCTGTGCTTATCCAGCTCCTTACAAATCAGAAGCCTCTCCATAAGAAGAGCAACGCACTGATGACAGCTGATCAATACTGCATATTTGTTATGTGCCAGGCCCTATGCTAAGTGCATCTTATGCTCCCTTTGATCCTTTGAGGTAGGTAATATTGTTAACCCAACTCACAGATGGGGGAACTGAGGCTAGGAGAATGTGAGTGTCTTGTCCAACCTCACACACTAGTGACTAGCAGAGCCAAGATGTGGACTAAGGCTTGTCTGAGTACAGAGGTCCTGCTCTTGGTCTATTGTACTACTCTATCCCCAAGCCCAGGAGAGAGAAGATCTGAATTGCCTTTGGAGCCCCCAGTGCCTGGCAGAAGTCACCAGGGGCCCAGGAGGTCCATGACACACATCCCCCCTCCCCGACTGCCCAGCCCAGGGCTAGGTCCTACCCTGGGGAAGCAGCCAGGAGAAAGGCCCTATTTACTCAGGTGCCAGGTGTACTAGGCGGGGGGTGGGGGGCTGGGGGGTATGTCTGGGTTTAGAGGCAGAGTACCTTCTCACAGACATGAGGCCCTCTTTGAAAATAAAGGGCTGGACTGGTGGTCAGATGGGCAGCCAGGAAGAAAAGGCTGAGTTCAAAGAAAGCAGTTACGGGGTGAGTGACTTCTGAGAACAAAGGTGGGATGCGGCGGCCACACACACCCATCTGTGCTCCAGCCAGGCCAGCTCCCCCTCGGTGCAGCTGGGACCTGAGACTCGGCTGTGGGACCAGCCAACCTCAGGAGGTGTTGCCATCCCAATGCCCTGTGAAGGCCTAGCTCCATCTCCCGGGAACAAAAACCCAGCCAACTCTCTTCTGAGTGGATGGGCTCAGAGGGGCTAAGTAACTTACTCAAACTCACACAGCAAGTAGGCACCAGAGACCAGATACAAACTAGAACGATGACCCCAGCCCGCTTTATGTCTAGGCAGTGTTGTCATATCCTGTGTTGAGCAGTAAATGACCCGAGTACACAGCCTAGCCTGGACTGGGATCTGCTGGGCACATGGCCCATGCTTTGTCATTGTTGCCATCATCATCATTGTTTCATCTTCAAAGCTAACAGGCATGGAATATTTACTGTGTGCCAATTGCCTTGCATGGATTACCTGGTTCCTCACGATGACTCATGGGATAAGCATTAATATTCCCACTTTATGGTTGAAGAAACCAAAGTTCTCAGAAGCTACAGAACACGGCCAAGGCTTCCCACCGCCAGATAGTGGAGCCAGCCTGAAACGTGAGCAATACCTGCAGTGTGGGGACCCTCACGAAGACAGCTACTCGCCCTGCAGGGGCTGCTCTCTGAGTCAGATCCAGAAAATGCAGGCCCTAAGCTGGATATGGGAGCTCTGAATGGGGGGCTGAGGGGGGTGGTCCAGGCCTGAGGGCCTGAGCACAGACCTGCAGGGATTCCAGAGGGGTTCCAGAGCCTGGCTGGGGTGGTCAGGGCCCACGAGACACCGACAGTCCCTCCCAGAGCCAGGTCAAGTCCCCTCAGACAAGAGTGTTCCTGGCACCAGCCCCCCCCCCCCCACCCCCCACCCCAGCTCCTCTTCAGCCATCCTGGCCATGCCTGCCCACATCAAAGCCTACTCTTAGTCAAACTCCCAGCCCCAACAACTGAGTGGCAGTCAGGAACAGCACTGGGTTTGCATCGTCAACCCAGACTCACACTGCAGTCTGCCTGACACCAGAAAACTATCTAGACATATGGAAACTGCCAGAAAACTCAGTTACAAGCATAGCTTTGCCATCACACAGTACTGGGTTTGAATCTTGAGTCTGCCATTTATTAGCCCTGTTATGTTGTGCAGTCATTGAACTTCTCTGTCCCTCAGTTTCCTTATCTATAAAATGAGGCTAATAATAATACCTGCCTGAAAGAGTTAATAGAGGGATTCCATGACATAATGTACATAAAGTTCTTCACATACCTCCCAGAACTTAGTAAATAAACAGAGAAACAAAAAGTAGCTCATTTTGATCCAACTTGACCTTTAAATGTGTCCCTTAAAGTAAATGGCCAAAGAGCAGTGACCTGAAAGTCAGAAGTCCTGAGTCACAATTTAGCCAAATAATTACACATCTCTGGGTCTGTTTTTCTCTTTAAAATGGGGATATTGCCCACATCCTGCTCAATGTTTGACAAAAGAATCTATGTTGCTCATGCATGAGGATCTTTGGAAAACCTGAAGCCTAAGCGAAGATGAGTTAGAAGTTGCCTGTCCTCTAAATAGCTAATCCAGGGGCGCCTGGGTGGCTCAGATGCTTAAGCGTCTGCCTTCGGCTCAGGTCATGATCCCGGGGTCCTGGGATGGGGCCCTGTGGTGGGCTCCCGGCTCAGCGGGGAGTCTTCTTCTCCCTCTCCCTCTGTTGTTCCCCTTACTCGTGCTCTCTCTCTCTCTCTCTGTCTCAAATGAATAAATAAGATTGTAAAAAATAAATAAATAAATAGCTAATCCAGAATCTACCAGCTCTAATCAAGGGCAGGCTTGGGGCTGGGGTCTGATGTCACTGCGAAGCTGAGTGGGTTAAGAAAACCACCTTTTTTCCCCTCCTGATTTGCCACCAACATACATATTCAGAGGATGTGCTCTCCAGCAACCCCTCCCCCCCCCCCCCCCCCCCCCGAGCGTGGCGGCCTCCCCCACTCCCGGACCTCTGTGTCGGAAGCAGAGGTTGCTCTCCTGAGCCTCCCCAGCCCAGAGCAGTGCACAAGCCCACCACTGGAACCCGGGCCTTCTGGTGGACTTTGAGCCAGGTCCAAAGTGGATGTGACAACCGTTAACACTAACTGAATGCTGCAAATGGATACGGATATTTGCCGCATCTCAGGATGGAAATCTTTGCGGGAGCATGAGCCTGCTATAAACACCAAAACACTGAGTCTGGCATTGTATGCTGATCAGCAGGAGGGCACTCCTGGGTGCTGGCGATTGTGCGGCCACTTCCTGCCGGAGGGGAGCTGGTGCACAGAAAGGATGCTCGTGGCCATGGCAGTGGGGATTGAGGAGGGACCCAGGGAAAAGCACAGATGTTCATTCATCAGTTATGTTCTGGGCACCCTCTCGGGCCAGACACTGGGCTGGGTGCTGGGGACGCAGTGGTGACTGTGACCATTCCACCTTCATAGAGCCCTACAGTCTGGCAGAGACAGAGCTGCCAGACAGACAGACAGACACCGAGCGTGCCATAGTGTGGTGTCAGTGCCTCAGAGCAGGACATCCAGGGTGCTTAGGGAGAGTAAAGCAGGGGGACACAGTTGGCCGGAGAGTCAAGGATGGCTTCCTGGAGGAAGGGACATTTGTTCTGAGAAGTTAGCCAGGCAGGGACGGGCGGTGGGAAAGCCTGCGGGCAGCAGAATATCAGGTGCATCACCTGACCTTGCTTTAAAAATGCCCATCCTGTTAAAACACAGTGGGCCTGGGGATGGAAACAGCTCCTCACAGAGTAAGCAAGTGTGTGGCTCATCTGTCCTCCAGCCTTGGTATCTGCAGCTACAGAGGGTGAGAAACTGCTGCTCCTCACCCTTTGGGAACAACAGGGAGGCCTGGCTGGGCTGCCTTGCACGGTTATCTCTGAGACATTCTTGGCCCCGAGGTGGAGGCATGCCAAAGCATCCCTGAGTAGTGATTGAAGTTTTCAGGTTTGCCTTTGGGGAAATTCTTCTGCAAAAGCTCATGTATGGTTCCCACAGAGCTGCTCCAGATTTCAGACTTGGTGTTTTTTCACATTTGAGATGAAGCAGCACAAGCCCGCACATCTGCCTCTGCTATTTTTGCCTGTGGGTCCCTGTCTGATATTAAATATTGCCATCTTGCTCGCTGCTGTGAATGGCATTTTCATAGCCTTTTCTATAATAATTAATTTCTTGATGTCCTTTTTTTCTCTCCCCAGTGCTGGTGAGAGGAGTGATGGAAACGCTCAGGTGGTTCAATCGAGAAGGCAGTTTCCTGAAAAGGGCCCTGCACGTGGCCGTTTCCAGCCTTGGGTGAGCCTGAGAGGACGCCTGTTTGGCGTTTACCAGCATTTCTCAAAGTGTGCTCCTGGAAGCCTCAGGTTCACACCATGCCAAAAGGTGTTTTAGGAGAAAGGGGTCCTGAGGTCATTTGTTTGGGAAATCATGTGATTAAAAACTATAGAATACATTTCCTGGCTTTGGGACTTCTCAGAGCCTTTCATACGCAAATGGGCACTAGAAATCTCCCTGAGGAGAATATTGCACCCGGAGGGGCCTAGACTCTCCCTGCTGCAACAACAAGACGGTGTATTGCTTTCCCAGGGCTGTGTAACTGGGTGGCTTAAAACAACAGAAGTTTATTTTCTCTCAGTTTCTCTCCTCTCTTCAGGAGGCCAGAAGTTCAAAATCAAGGTATTTGATTTTGCAAGGAGCCTTGCAGAGCGCCAAGCTCGCTCTGAAGATTCTAGGGCAAGAATCCTTTCTCGCATCTTCCTAGCTTCTGGTGGTTGCCAGCAACCCTTGGCATTCTTTGGGTGATAGACAAATCACTCCAATCTCTGTCTCCATCTTCACATGGTCTTCTCCCTCTGCGTCTCTGGGTCTTCACGTGCCTTTTTATGAGGATTCAGTCATGGGATTTAGGGCTCACCCTAATCCAGTTTGACTTATCTTAACTTGGTTACCTCCGCAGAGATCTTATTTCCAAATAATATCACATTCATAGCTACCAGGGGTTAAGACTGGGGCATATCTTTTGGGGGGACACTAACCCTCTACAACTGGGCTAGAGAGAAAAAAAAATGTTAAAGCCGGAAGCAGGGTACAGTGTGGCTCAGCACACAGGCTTTGTAGCCAGATCTACAATTAAATTCCAGCCAGCAATGGAAGCAAGTTAGTCATTGTGGTACCTTCAGGCTCATTCTTCTCATGTAAACATCTCATAGGCCTATTGTAAGGGTCAAAGATAAACACATAAAGCATGGAGCCCAGTGCCCAGTACACAATAGGGCTTTAAGCAGAAAAGTGACAGGGTCAGATAAGTTTTTTGAAAGAAAGTGATCACCCTGGTTTCCAGGTGGAGGATGAGTTGGCAGTGCCAGGCCTCTGTCTTGATCTTGTTGGGCCTTCTCTTGGGTGCACCTGAGCAAACACCCCATACAGCCTATCTGGCCTCAAAAAAAAAAAAAAAAAAAAGTATGAGGGATGCCCAGATCTGGACCACGTGAGGCTCTGCTCAGGGAACATGAACTCAGGGCTATCTGTCTGTCCCACTGTCTGTCAGCTCAGACATCATCACAAGACCTGGACCAAGCTATCAAAAGTTTTGGAATCTATTCCCTCCTCTAAATGTGAGAATGACGGTCCCTTGCTGTGTCCCTCACAGGATGACAGGGGGATTGAATAATAAAATGCACAGCAAAGAGCTTTGTAATATTCAAGTGAGTGCTCAAGATGTATGTGTGGTGGGGGGGGTGATAGGGATTATGCCCCTCAAAATACTGCTCCTAGCAGGTCACCCAGTGCCCCTGTCAGACAGTCTGACTTACTCTGATCCCAAGGTAGGTAAGAACAGGACAGAGACAATTATTAGGAAAAAGTCCCCTGAGATATGAAGGTATTGAACCTCAGCCAAAGCTATCCTCAGCCACACCACTGAGGTCTTTGATTGCCGGTGACCAGAGATGTGCAGGGAAAGCAGAGCGGGCACAGCCTGGGCCGAGTGGACCAGGGCAGGCAGCAGGGGTCTGTCACTAGGCTATCTTGATAGGGTGCCCAGTGGCCCAAACTTGGAGGCAGGTGGGCATGACTCTGCCCACTGCTGCTGGGGCTGGGGCTTGGGCTGGGGGCTGGGAGTATGGAGCACTAGGAGTATGGTCTCTAGGAGACTCTGTGCAGATGATAAGGAGGGATGCCCATCACCAGATCTGCAGGCGGGACAGGGCCCAACAGAGCTGCCTGTTATGATTCAAAGGCAAGAAAGCAAGCTCCCTAAGGCCCTGTGATTTATGGGGGCCATGATGTCTCAACCTGCACCAAACCTGTCTTTAGAAACTGGAAGCCAGGGCAGGCCTGGCCCCCTGCCCCTGAGCCTCAGCACATGCAGAAGCAGCATTGACTGTGTTGTTGCTGGCAGAAGCATCCTCCAGAGCCCTGGAGATGGGGATTCCATGCAGAGGCCCAGGTGTGCAACCAGAGCCCGAGGGAACTTCACAGGTCTCTCTCTGACAGGGGGCCTGTGCCTTGACCTGCTTCTGGAACCAGTGCCTGTGAAGATAAAAGGGCATCTGCGCCATCAAGGGACACATTTCCAAGCTAGGCAGGAACCAGGGTGGAGCCTTGGAAGGCATCAGAAAATAAAACCAGGACTGGGCTTAGAGACCATCAGGAAGGAACGCGGGGGCAGCAAACACCCAGGAGACCAGATGTCTGTCCACGTGGCCCTCTCCAGATTGTGGACTCCTGGGGTGGCACCCCTCTTGTTTGTTGCTTCTCCTCAGCCCCAGCAGAGTGCCCGATGTGCAGCACATATTCACTCAATAGTGGACAATGCCTGGAATTCCCACTGTCAGTCCAATACCATTTTGCGGAGTACCTGCAAGGTCAAGTGATAAATGCTGATGGGAACATGGAGATAACAAAATAAGAGCCAGAAATACAATTGGAGTGTGTAAGGCCACAGGCCACAGAATTTAGGTTCTGGCTCCCCTACTTAAATGGCCCTGTAAACCCTCAGATAAAAAGTGGTTGTGATGGGTCCTACTCCTCTAAGAGGGTGGTTGTGAGCATTGCAGAGGCCACTGATAGGCGGTCGGTCTCAGAGCTGCACAGTGTTGTGTTCAATAAACCCTAGCAGTTGACATTATTTTCCTAATTAAAACATAAAATACACTAAATGTTATACAGTATAGAATGCACAGACCTTAAATGTCCCATTTGAGGAGTTTTGGCAACTGTATACCTGTGTAATCATCATCTCAGACAAGACAGAGATATTAAACATTTCCAATCACTCAGCTCCCTCACATGCCTTTCTGGTCAATCTCTGCCTCCCTGCTTCCAGAGGCAACCATTTCTGATTTCCAGGATCAAAAATGAGCTTTGCCCATTCTAGAACTTCACATAAATGGAATCATAAAGAATATTCCCTGGCCCCATTCTTCTGTCTGGCTTCCTTTCTTGCTCAGCATGTTTTTTAGGTCCAACCACGGTGTCACAGGTATTAGCAGTTTGTTATTTTTACTGGTGCATAGTATTCCACTGTATGAGTATAATACACTTGAAAAAACCCCTATTTTCCTGTTGATGAACATTTGGTTTGTTGAGAGTTTGGAACTACTATAAATAAGTCTGCTACAAACATTCTTGTACAAGTCTCTGTATGAACATGTGCTTTCATTTCCCTTGGGTAAATAATCAGAAATGGAATCACCAGGTCACAAGACATCCGTTTGTAAGAAACTGCTAACCCATTTCCAAAGTGCTTCTGCCACTTTACCTTCCCAACAGGAATGTGTGAGAGGTTCAGGTGCTCCATATCCTCACCAGCAACTGGTGTGAGAAGTCCTTTTCACTTTAGCCCCAGTACTGGGCGAGAAAGCCTACCTCACTGTGGTTTTAATTTGCATTTGCCTGATGACTAATGACGCTGAGCAACTTTTCATGGACATTATTGGCCCTTCGTGTATCTTATTTTGTACGATCTCTGTTCTCATTTTTTAAGTTGGCTTGTCTTTTTGTTTTGATCTGTTGAAGTTCTTTATGTATTCTGAATACAGTTCCTTCATCAGATATATGCATTTCATATATTTCCCTTCGGTGGCTTGCCCATTCATTTTCTTAATGGTGTCTTTTGATGATAAAAAGCATCTTTTTATCACTTTTGACAAGCAATTCATTGTTCTTTCTGTTGATGGTTTGTGCTTTTTGTATCCCATCTAAGAAATTTTTACTTACCCCAAAGCTGTGAAGAAATTCTCCTATGTTTTTTCTAGAAGCTTTTTGATTCTAGGTTTTACATTTAGATTTATGATCCAACTCAAATTCTCATTTTTTAAAATTGTAGTAGTTGATGAGAGCCATAAGTACTAAGGAAACAGATTTTTTAGAAGATCAGATTTTACTTAAGCCTCAGGCTGAAGAGACAGTTCAAAGAAAGGGCCTTTGTTAGAGTCATGGCTGACTGACCACAGGCCACAAATGGCTGATATAAGAACCACCAGCCAAAGAAAAAGCTATGTTGACTTCCCCAATTACTTCCAATTGCTAACTCGGACAACCACAGTGTGACCTTACAGTGGCCCTGGGAACCATAGCAGGTCCCAGCCCAGGGCCCTAGGATGACCACCAGGAGATGACACTCAGGATGCAGGCGAGCCCCGCCCCACTGAGGCCCAGCTGGCCCTCAGAGGCCTCCCTGTACTGACAAGCTGGAAGATGACATGACTTTAGGCAGCTCCTTGTGGCTGGATGCAGCCAGTCCTAAAGGTGGCAGGGCCTGCTTGCAGCAGACGTCAGAGCCCTCCACATGGCCCAGGGACAGCCTGGACAGTTGGCGAGCCTGGGTGAGAGGCAGTGGGAGGCCACGGGGAGGTCATCAGGGGATGATGCAGCAAGGAGGAGAGGCATTCAAAGGTTGTGATCTTAGCAACAAAGGCCTGCAGCCCAGCCTTTGAAAACCTTCTGTAAGCTCACCTGGCAGCTAGGGCCTGTCAGACATGTTCTTATCACACTAAGGATGTCCATCTCTTGGGCTCTGGGAGAAGGCCACTGGGGTGTTTTGTCTCTCCTAGAGACCCTGCCACAAACTCAGTGCCCTGCTGTCTCTGCCGGCAACCCGTCGTACATCTTGTCTACCCTCTCATTATGTTGGACCTGGTCTTCTTATCATAGCACTGGTTGATATGAACTGGCTAAAGCTAATATAAACTGTGTTACACTGCTTCTCTCTCTTTTCTTTGTACTTTCAAAGATGAGGGTGCTGCTAGGACTCACAGAAGAGCAGGGTCCCAGCTCTGGCAAAGGAGGCTTTCTAGCTGCCCACACTCCATTGGTCCAACCTCTCCAGAGACAGGAAGAGATGTGCCAAGGTCACACAGCTCATGAGTGACGGCATAGGGATTTGATTCTGGGCAGCCTGACTCTAGAGTCATATTCTATCCCAAAGAAATAAATGGACCAGCGGTTGCTGATTGCTCCTTGGTTGCCTGAGCAGCCTGGGGCATGGCAAAACAAACAGATAGCAGGGCTCTTGGTGACCACTGTTTATGGAGAGCCCCTGAAAATCACCACCCACCAAGACCAACAAGCCTAAACCTTGGAGGCCAAGCTGAGCTGGCCCTACAGAGGGGGCAACGTCTGTGTCATCTCCTTCACTAGGAGGGAAGCATCATGTGAGGTGGCCTGAGACACTCTGGGTTAATCCAGAACTTAGAGTTTTTAAAAAGCAAAGTTCTTTGCCTCTGAGTCTCTTGCAAGAGACTCATTCCAGCATCATTTCTAACTCAAACAATTTTGGATGTCAATTGTATGTCTTTAATGAGCCTAGAAATTTTCATAATTACCCTTTTTTTTTCAAAGCCATAATTATAGGTTCGAGTATATGCTACAGACAAGAAATTTAAATAGCACTTTTCACACACTTAAGCATTCTGCTTCTTTCTCCTTTCAATAAATAAATAAATAAATAAATAAGGCTTCTGATTATCCTTCTATTACCTTTCTTTTCTCCTTGAGGTAAACACGAAGAGATAAGACTCTAATTGTCTGCTGCCGGTTACCAAGTCACAGGTCCCACCCAGCCCCATCCCCCTGTCCCCTTCAGGGCATCTTCGCTTCCCCCACACTGGTTTAGAGGGGAGGTCACCATGAATGGGGGCAGGCTTCCCATCTCCAAGCACAAAGACTGGCAGGAGGTGGGAAGTGTTGGCTGGAGCTGCTCTCCAGCATGGAAGACCCAGGCTAGCCCTGAGCCTACCCAGAGCCCCCCACGGGGGAGCAGGGAGCCACAGCTCCAGTGGGTACTACAGTGGAGCAGAACCTCCCGGACCAGCCTCTTCCTGTGGAAAAGCCTGCTCCCAGTGGTACGCCACAGCCTGCCCTAACTCCTTGGCATGCATTTGAATTTGCATGCAGATGGAGGGGCCTGGTGGGGACAGGACAAGGGCCAGGGAGACCACAACTCTTGCTTCACTCAACTCATTCATTTATTCACTTATTCATTCTTCACTGAGTATCACTGTCCTCCTGGAATTCATGGCCAAGCACATCTCTCTCCTCATTCACACTAACTATATGCCTGGCACAGAATCTGGCACAAGCGATCCGAGAAAAGTGAACTCAGATCCTTCTCAGAGCTCCTCTACCTTACCTCTTGGTAAATACCACCACGTTTGGCAGGACTCCTGGCCCTACCTCATCCTCAGCCGAGAGCAGGGAGGAGGGCTCTGCTCCACCCCACTCTGTCTCATCCTCAGTGAGCCAAGTCAATCCCGTCCCTACCTAGTGGTCTTGCTGCTCTGTGGTCCCAGAACACTCCCTGGCATTCCTGGGTATTTCCTCATTGAGCTCGTGCTGGGCACTTTCCATGCATGGCTTGCATTCTACTGTTAAAAACTGCCCCTGGGTATAGATGTTACTGCCTTTTCTGGTGAAGAAACTGAGGCTCAGAGAGATCACATTTGAAGCACACCACAGGGCTCTGATGCATCTCTTTCCTGGATTTGCTTTGTCACAGCAGGCTAGAAAGCGAAAACGTGTCTTCTTGGGTTAAGATAGGCTGTTCCAGCGAGGAAGGGGCAGAGATCCTGCTCTTGGTGAGACTTCAGTATTTTCTCTCTTTCCAAAATGACGAAGGTCAACCTCCCTCACATCCCATTGCTGCTGGGAATTTATTTACCTCTGAACCCAAAAGCCTGTGTCCTGGGAAGGTTGTGGCAGGAACAAAAACATGTGGCCAGCATCAGAGGAGACGCCCAAGAGTGTCTGTCCTGCAGCCGGGGTCCAAGAGGAAACAGCCGCCTCCAGCGCAGGCGGCGGGAGGAAGGTGCCAGCACAGCTGCCCCGAGGTGGGAGGCCGGCCAGAGAGAGGCCCCTGTGGGTGGGAGGCAGCTCTTTGTCAGTGTCCAGCAGAAACTGAAGGGAGAGGGGTCACCCAGGCCGATGCAGGCCTCGTTTTGGCATACCCGCCCCAGGAGGGTCGGACTGCTTCCATCCTAGCTCACCATCCTGCAAAGCCAGCTGGAAAAACAAAGAAAAAACAATCTCTGGTCCTAGGAGACCTAGCAGGTTAAATTCACTGTCAAACACTTACTGAGAACATACTCTTTGCTGGGTGCTAGGTCTTACTCTCATAGATCTTATATTCTCATAGGGGGAGACTGACAATAAGCAAGAAAAAAAAAAAAGTAAATAGGACAATTTCTGAGAGTGATGAGCTCTGTGAAGAGAGTGCCTCCGGGAGGGGAAGGTGGCGGCTTCGGACTGGGTGCTCAGGGAAGGCCCCACTGTGGAGGGGACCAATGAGTTGAGCCATGGGTAATAAGCTGCAGCCAGTGCTGCCAAATGTTGGGAAAGAGTGATCCAGGCAGAGGGACTGGCTAGCACAGCTGCCCCGAGGCCCCGGCAGGCCTGTGCTTTTGAGGAGCAGGAAGTTGCTGGTGGAGAAGCCGAAGAAGCTGAAGCGGGTGAGAAGCGCGGGAGGTGATGGGGCCTGAGAGGTCAGCTCATTCCGGCTGCCAGGTGGACGATGACTTTCTGGAGAGCAAAAGTCAAAGCAGGGAGATGGGAGCTGATAGAGTTCTGATTTTAATATTTGCAGCCATTTCCCAGAGCCATTTCCCATCCCTAAATACCTAAGCAGTGTCCTGCTAAGAGGGAAGCTGGCTTCATCTCCTCAGACCTCAAGGTGAAGACTGCTCAGAGCATTTGGCCCTCTGCAGCCCTCTCTCCGTGGAGCCCATGGCCAGGGCTGGGCCTCTGGAAGCCTGTGTGGGCGGGACACATCTGTGCAGCCGGTTGCTCAATAAAAATAGTAAATGAAGCACACCAGGCCACCCAGGGGACCAGAGGATTTCATCCAGAAGCCAAGAGCCTCCTTCGCAGTCTCTCCCTGTCTCCACGCAGGCCTGCCGTGGTCCTGCCCCCTGTCGTGGCTGCCTGGCTTCCTGTGTCCAGGAACAGACACCCGGTAGGGCTGCAAAGGTGAGCGGTGACCTGGAGCTCACCACCCGCACCCTCCTCACTGCCTTTCAAGTGCATCCCCTAAAGCATTTGGTGAGGAAACGCTCTTTCTCCAGAATGTTCTATCCCACCAGACCCGGAAGCCTGCAGGACAGAAGGTCCAGCGGGCTTCTCTGGAGCTGGGGAGGTCCATCTTCCCAAATGCACTCCACATGCTGTGAGTCAGAGCAGGGCTCAGGGCGCGTGGAAGGGGACCCCGGGGACCCTCATTCAGGCTGTGGATGGAGCTGTACCGTGACAGCCCTTCTTCCTTTCCTCTCCTCTCAGACCTTGCTTGGACAGCAGGCCACACGGCGGGGACGGTGGCTGTGTTTCATCTGAGTCTCCACTCTATTTGACTGGCAGCGGCTGCTTTGTGAAAGGTGTTAACAGGGCTTCACATCATGCCTTGGTTCATGAGGGAAACATGAGGTGATAGATTAGTGATGTCTGCCCTGAGCACAGCATAAGACTTTATTTGCCAATCCTATCACAGGCTGACAAGTGTGGGGATGTCAGAAAGAACTAGCATACGACGCCATCTTCCTCTGTGTAGCTGAGCATCTGGAAGGCTGCTGGGTCGCTCGGTGGAACCAGTTCTCAAATTCCAGCCCACTGCAGGTCCCCGTGGGGCTCCCAGCACAGGCCTTACCAAGGAAAACTACTCAGCACTCTCCAGGCCTGATCCAGTCCTTTCCTTGACTCAAAACTCCCTAATCATATGGGGACTAAAGCAGGTTTCAAACCCAGAACTTTCTTGGGCAGGCATCCTCCACAGCAGACTAAGCAACTTCAGATCCCTGCTAATACACAAGCTAAGTGGTAGGAGTTTTAATTAAATAAAATTTAAAGAAAGTTTAACATTAATAAAGTCCCAACATTTCAAGTTATTAAAAGTCTACTCACAAATCCAGCGAGGAAAACCATGTTGAAAACACATCATGAAGACAAACACCTTAGAACTTTGAGATGACTTACTTAGTCTGAGCTTTTGATTTGATCTTAGCTGGTAATAAGATCCATTTTCCAAAAAAAGAAAATTCAAAGATATTTAGAGGAACTTTCCTCTTTGGGCCTTAGGTTCTAATCCAAATCTTCAGTCCTCAGCTTCAGTTGGAGAAAGGCTGATCAAACCCAGCTCCACTTGAAAACAAATACACATCTCATAGTTGAGTGGCAGGCTTAACGAGCAGTCACATTCCATTTTAATTGCTAAATTATTAGCAAAGACAGCATCTCCATGGACAACTGCAGTGCATGTAAATTCGGAGTGAGATACTCAGCTATGTAACTTTTTCCAAAGAAATGCACACACGCAGACAGGGCCGGCTCATCTCGGCTCTCAGGGGTGCTGGGTAGCAGTTGTTCTTTGTCTATAGCTTCTCCACTGGGGCACCTTTTAATAACAAATAATCCTCTGAAAGGACCAAATGGGATAGAATTCTTTAACATTAAAAAAGCCTTAACAAATCCATCCCAGATGATCTATTTCTTCACCTGCACGAAGGATTCTTTAAAACAGGTTTAATCAGCCAACTAGATAAAGCCATTCTCAGGGCAGCACGTTTGACTCTCCAAAGGGCACCAGCCCTCCTGGCTGGCTGCTCTGAAACGGGTCCCACTTTCAGACAAAGAACTAACATGAGCTACTGTCCGTCCCTTTTTTGAAGATATGTTAGCTTGAATGACACAGTATGAGTAGCTCTTGGGTAGGACTCAGGATTTCTCTGAGCCCTCTGGGCCGGTGAAAAGCCCCCTAAAGCAGCCACATGGAGCAAGGGGCAGATGATAAATGGGTGCCCCCTCAGGGCAGGGACCTTGTCTGGGCCCCTGCCCACGGCTTGGCACTCAGCTGCCTACTTTCAGCTAATCCTCGCGCTGCCCCAGGTGGTGGAACAGTTCTGGACATGGAAGCATGAAGTCTACATCCAACACCTTTGGTTTTAAACATTCTGCAAAATTGTTGGGCAGGAAATAAGGACTCCTGCAAAAATATCAAGGTCCTTTACAGGGTGACCAAACCGGTCACCAAGTTTACCTGGGATTTTTCTAGTTTTAGTGCTGACCAAAGTCTTGCACCCCAAGACACCCATCAGTGTCCAGGATGGTTGTTCAGCCTATTTCTAAATGTTCAAAGGGCACACTCCAGACGCCTCGAACAGTGCCTTCCATGTCCAGGGAAGCGACTGGAGAAAATGGAGCTTCCCTGGAATCCCTAGCTTGCTCCCACCCCCGGCCCACCTGCACTGTGACAGAGCACCAGACTTTGGTTTCCCTGGACAGGAAAGCACCATCGGTCATCCTCGCCTTCGATGGCCCAGCCCCTGGGTGAGGAGCCATCCCCTCACACAGGGCTCTGAGTAACAGGAATATCTGTGAGTAAAATTTATGATTCGTGTTTCCACTGGAGTTAACCTTGTAACCCTGGGAGCGCTTAATTGCCTTTTCCAGGTTTTGCTTTAATAACCAGCTTGACTCTTGCCAATTTTGGCTGGATTGAGAAATACTGAATGTGTGACTGGAAACGGAAAGCTCATTACTTGATACTTGATATAGCTTGTGCCAAATCTTTAATTCATTAAATTCACTCATTGTGGCATCTTTTCCTAATGACAGTCAGAAATTTCCTTCAGGTGTAAAACTTACCAACTCAGGGGGTATCTTCAAAGCTGAATTTTTATAAAAATGCCTTCCCTAACACATATTTAGGGGGACTCCTGGACATAAATCACAGGACGGCTTTGGAATTCTTGGTCTCCCGGTCTCTCCCAGAGGAGCTCCATCTTTCTACTGGGGCCTCCCGGGCCCCACACTCCACCTTCCAAAGTAAGCACAGAGTAAGGTGCAGACATCTGGTTCCTGTTTCTGGATTCAAAATTGATCTGCTGGGTGATTCTTGGCAAGTCACTTAACCTCTCTGAGCTTAAGTTTCCCTAATCCTGGCTCACTAGACACCTCTCACGGGGAGGGGGCGGGTGGCCAATTAATAAGCAGGTGTTTTACAGAAAGGGGCCTCGGCCTATGGTACAGCAGAAGCAAATCCCAAGGAAAAGAGTGGACAGGTGGGGGTGGGGGACAGAGGCACCTGAGAATCACAGCAGAGCAGTAGCTAAATTCTGCAAAACTTAAGTGGCTTAAAGCAGGAAGAAGTTATTTCTAGAGTCACTCATTTTATTCCAAGGCAATCAAATCTCCTTGCATAATTTCAGACCGAGTGTCACTGCTCTTTAAGGCTCTCTGGAGCACATTCCCTCCATAGAGTCTTCCCCCATTCACTTCGGCTCATGCTGGCTGTGTCCTTTCCTGAAGTTTCCATAGCTCTGTGTGATTCTTGTCCCTCTTTGATGTCTTAGGGCATTCATATGCTGGGGCTCCCACATTCCACATGCTTTACAAATCTAATCACCTTCCATCCTCTCTTACACCAACTTTAAGGGTTTGGTGTTATTGCCTCCATTTTGCAGATAAGAAAATTGAGGCACCGAGAAGGTTTAGCAACTTTTGGGTGAGCAAGTCATCCTGGTTTGTCCAGGTCTTTCCTGGTTTTAGCACTAAACGTCCCTTGTCCTGGAAAACTCCGCAGTCCCAGGCAATCTAAGTTACCCTGGTTTGAACGGAAATGCCTGGCTGGCCCAAACCAGGGCTCTTTCTCCAAGTGCTCCTTGCTCCTCTTCCTCCCTCCTCCTCAGTCCCAAGTCCCCAAGCAGACACAGACTCTCTAAGGACAGTGGCCAGGTCTTCAACCTTTGTTGTTTAAGAGGACCCCAAATAAAGCGGGACCAGGTTAATATTGGCCAGTTTCACTCCTATTGACGTCAGCCCCCACTGAGGGCTCAGCCAGGCTCAGGTAGGGGTGGCAGGTGGTGAGAACATCCACTCCTGGTCCCACTTACTGCTCCTTTCGCTGCACATGAGACAGAGACAACCGCTTCTCGGTGGACTCACAGTGGCCCACAGGGGCAGCCTACTTTCATGAGTCCCATTGCACGGGATGAGTGCTGGCTCTTCATGCAGAGTGCTGGCACTTCAGGCTTTGCTTTTGGCATGTTTACAATAAACCTGAGTGTTAGAATCAATATTCCCTGGATAACAATCTCCACGTTCCCTCATGGAATCGGTTCTTAAGCAATTTCTTTCCACTAGTGTTACTACTTTTTTTTAAGTTGCAACATATTGTTCCATGACAGGCGCCTTCACAGACATCCCTGCAATCCTAAGTAAATGCAAGAACACTCTGGTTGCTCAGGCGTGATCTCCTGCAGGGACATCTCTGTGACCTAGAAATCAGGCCCCTAGTAAGGTGAACCTCTTAATTATGTCCAGAGAGGCTGTGCAAAAAAGCTGCAGAGAAATGAGTAGCTGCCAGGAAGCCCAGGCACCACAAGAGAACTCAGGACACTCAGGACACAGCAGACACAACAGGAGAAAGGTAATAAAGAGGGGGAGAAGAACCTGTAGTAATGGGCACGGTAGTTAGAGGTCACTTCCCACACAGCCTAACAGCCCCGAGCCCCAGAAAACATTCTTGATGACAAGAACTCAGGAAAATCATGTCTATTTATAAAGAGAAGCCCGAGTCTTTGTGAAATGATGACTTGCGTCTGAGGTGCTCTGTTCACTAAGCAGGGAAGGGAACATATCTCTATAAAAACAGTGACATAAAAAAATAAGACTTGTCCTAAGTTGATTTGAAGGAAATTGCAAAAGAAAGATTTCAAAAATGCTTTGAAGTGGGCGCCTGGGTGGCTCAGTTGGTTAAGTGACTGCCTTCAGCTCAGGTCATGATCTCAGGGTCCTGGGATCAAGTCCCGTATAAGGCTCCCTGCTCAGCGGGGAGCCTGCTTCTCTCTGTCTCTTCTAATGAATAAATAAACAAAATCTTTAAAAAAATAAAAAAATTTAAAAATGCTTTGAAGTAACAGTAGCGTTGGAAAAATAAAATGAGGATTTAAATACCCAGCCTCAGTTTCATAGAAAGCTCACTCATCTGGAACACCATGTTCTTCAAGTTGGCAGTCAATGAAGCATTTTCCATGTATAAATACCACAATTCTAAGTGCAACCATGAAATCTTTGAGGATTAATCTTTTGATAGATTATGACTGGCTTTTATAGAAAACATACTTAATGATTTTCAAATAATGTAGGTGGTAAAGTGCTCATCTTCTCACTCAGTCTGTAGGTAAACTTTTTGAAGAGTGAGATTCTTTAATGTCAGCCTCCTTCTTAGTTCCCTGAGGGCTTGCTACTGACAGCGTAAGGACACTGAGACTCAGCCTCACAGGCTCGGGTTTCGGAGCCTGAGTGAACCAAGCCAATCAGTCAGGCTTTCTTAGTGCATTTTTAAAAAGTTATCATGGCCCAGGTTCTGCTGAGGAGAAGTTGTTCTTGTCAGGTTTCTACTGCTTTGTGGAAAGCATTTTCTCTTAATTTCCAAGTCAGAGCCTTCAGAAATAAAGGAAGCCCCTCCCAGAGTTATCAGGTGTGACCCCCAGGCAGCTCATCTATCCAACCCCCTACCCACTCACACACACACTCATCCACCCATCTAGCCATCGATTCTTCCACTCAGCCGTCCATCTAACCATCCATCTATCGTCCAGCAAACCTTTACCGCGTGCCTCCTGGATAAATGTGAGTCCAGGGGAGAGATCCAGCGGCCCTGACCTCATGGTAGCCTCCGTCTGATGAGGGACACCAGTGGACAGGAAAGGAGAAGGCATGAAGGTGCTGTACTACAGCATGCCAGGGCTGACCCGGGGAGGGGCAACTAACTCACACAGGGGAGGCAGAGAAGGCTGTTTCTCTGAGGACGAGACTACTCTGAAACTTACAGGGTAAGGGGGCATTAGCCCGAGCATAGGTCTCCAAGGAAGTGAAGGAGGCTCAGTGTGGCTGGAGTAGAAGCAGCAAGAGGGAGGGTGGCCAGGGAGAGGGGAGGTTGGAGGGGTAAAGAGGGACATACTGAGTAGTTTAGACATTATCCCGTTTAATCCTCTCAGCAACCCACAGAGATCTCTTATTTTTTTTAAGATTTTACTTATCTATTTAGCAGCAGAGGGAGAGGGAGAAGCAGGCTCCCTGCTGCGGGCCTCAATCCCAGGACCCCAGGATCATGACCTGAGCCGAAGGCAGACGCTTAACCGACTGAGCCACCCAGGCGCCCCGAGATCTCTATTATTTTCCTCGTTGTACACATGAGGAATTATATCTCAGAGAAGCTCATAACAAGATGACATAGTTGTTAAATAACAAAGAGAACATTTGAATCCAGGTCTGTCCAACTCCAGTGCCTCTGAAAATAAAGAGTACACTCCACAGGAAGCTCTACCCAAGTTCAGGGTGTTACAGCTCCAGGGACAGTCCCCTGAGAGACCGAAAGATGGGAAATAGGTGGATCACCCTAAACCAAGCTCAGGTAGAAAAATTCCAGAGAAACTGCAGGCCTTATTGCCTAGTCAAAAGGTCCCTAAATATACAACAGTTTCTGTGTCTACCTACGTTAGTTAAAGGGTGAACTTGTCAAAATAGATTACAAAGTTCTGATTTTCATACTGTATAAAGAGTTTCTACCAATCAGTAAGAAAATGGCCAACTAAAGAAAAATCAAACAAAGGCTGTAATTAAAATGTTTGCAGAAAAGGTGATGCAAATTGCATTTAAACTTAACAAAAAGACACTCTCATTCATAAAAAGAGAAATACAAACTGAAACTACCATGACAAACTATTTTCAAGCCTTCATACTGGGAAAAATAAAAAAGTTTAAAAACATAGTATTGGCAAAAGTAGGGGAAACAGACAAGCTCATACATTGCTGGTGGGAGTGTAAACTGATATAGCCTCAATGGATGGCATTGGATAGTATCTTCCAAAATAAAATGCACAGATTCTTGGACCATGCAATTTGACTATAGGATATACTTGCACGTGTGTGAAAAGACAAATCTACACCAAATCTACAGATTGGATGTACTTCTGAAAGAATGCTAATAAACTAAACGTCCATCAATGGAGAACTTAAATTATGTTATACCCACCCAGTGAACATTCTACAGCCATTAAAAATGGAGTAAGGAAACTATTTATGTACTGATGTGAAACAAACTTCAAGATCTCCTATAAAGTGGGAAAAAAGCAATGTAAGAGCAATGTGCATAATATGCTGCTAAAGTGGGTGCTGGGCTGAGCCCACTCAGATTAGCCGGCTGCTGGGAGTGTTGGAGGGACCCCAAGTTTCTCTCCAGGGGTTTGCCCAGGGCTGAAGAGAGCTGCCTCTCCAAGGATTATGCCCATACGCAATGACTGATCAGAGGCCTGCCCCCCATACCCCAAACTCAGAGGGCCATTCTGGCTCAGAGCTCTCCGGGGGGGCTGAGCCCTCTATTGTGATAGCATTGCAGTTAGAACTCCTCCCTCTGGTCAACCCTGCTTCCTTCTCTTCCTCCCAGGTGTTGGCTCCTGCCCTGCCCAACTCCATCTCAGAGTCTGTTTCCATAGAACCAACTGCTACTGCTACCATTTGGGGGGGGGGGGGGGGGAATGGGGGTATGGGCAGAAAGATTATCCATTTACATACCTACTTGACTGTACAAAAAAAATACCTCTAGAAGCACAGGCAAGAATGCGCACTATGGGGCGCCTGGGTGGCTCAGTCGTTAAGCGTCTGCCTTCGGCTCAGGTCATGATCCCGGGGTCCTGGGATCAAGCCCCGCATCAGGCTCCCTGCTCGGCGGGAGGCCTGCTTCTCCCTCTCCCACTCCCCCCTGCTGTGTTCCCTCTCTCACTGTGTCTCTCGCTGTCAAATAAATAAATAAAATCTTAAAAAAAAAAAAAAGAATGCGCACTATGGATCAGCTCTGGGAAGGAGACCCAGGTGGTCGGGGCCAGGTGAAGAAGGGAGACTCTTTCCATTTTTTTGAAATTTTAAAAGGGTTTCCCCTTTTAGTGTTTTTGAAATTTGTATCATGAGCCTATGTTACCTATTGACAAAATAAAGGAAGTAATAATGCCTTTAAAAGGCAAAGGCAGAGGAGGTTTAAGAAAACCTAACTGGACTCTTCCGGTTTATCATTAAATAATTGCCCGCATTCAGCAGGAAGTCTCTGCCAGCCTGAAACCAGAGAGTCTGGGTTACTCTCCGGTCTGCTGACACTGCAGGGAGGACATTACTCCTTTTCCATTTCAAAACCCACAGAGACATCTGGATCCAAGCCGGGCTGGGAAGGAGAAGTGATTCTTGTAGCGCATCCCTCCTGGTGAAATCGACAGGGTTGCTTCCAAAGTACAGGCATCACCAAGGGAACGTGGGCCTTTGGTGCTAACTTGTTCACAGGACCGGAAAGTACAGGGTAGTGCGTGTCATCTGGTCAGGAGCACTTTGATGATGACGGGGCTGACCTTCCCACCAGGCCCATTTCTGGGAAGACATCTGAATGCCTGGCCTCGCCCTGCCTTGGTGCTGCTGACCACCCAGCTCTTCAACACATACTTGGTGGTGTGCTTTTCCAGATGCTGCCTCCGAAGAAAACTTCTGCCTCCACAATGAGCCAAGCCCTTGCTTTTAGAAGTTTCTTCCTCATCCCATTTATGAATATAGAACTGAAACATTCTAAGTGAGATCAGAGGAGAATTTCTCAAGAATTGCTAAGTCAGCAAGAATGCCAGTTGGCAGAAGGAGACTGGGAGTGGAGGCTCTTCCCAGCTCTTACAGATCCTGGGGGACCAGTAAATATCTGATGCCAACAATTCTGGTCCTAGCCACGCCATAAAATCCCTTTATGAGGCCTGACTCTCCTCCGTGTACTAGATCTCTCCTCATTCCCTGACATTTCTGCACCCTGCCCTCCCCCTATTCCTTGGCCAACACTGATTAAACCCATGGTATTTCTCCATTTGCATTCTGTTGGCAGCAATGTGCATTATCTGGAGGCACTGTTTGAGCAGTGGAGGGTTGCGATCAATGCCGGAAGTAGCGGTAGTGTTAACAGTGGAAAGTCTTTCTAGCCGACCCCTCAGAGGCTTCCCCAGAGGGACTTTGGGTCTTAGAAACAGCCCCAGTCCTCCAGTGCCCTGAAACCCTTCCTCCCTCTCCCATTTAGCCACAGCATGACTTCTAAGAAGCAGAATTGGTCAATGATGATTAGTTATAATCATAACAAGCCAGATATGCTATACCTCCCAGATGAAATCCTGGTGGCGTAACAGTTTTAAATCTATAAAAAACTGCCCCAGGGTATAGTTTTGGCCCCCTAGATTGGATTATTTCCTGCTGTTCATTTTTAGAAAAAGTCCTTTACCTAGCCAGTTGAGGCACTTGGGTTATGTTTGCAAAGAGTCTCACCTCTTGTCTTTCAAGGAGTGATGGCTGGAAGCTCATCTCAACAGCCTTTCCTCCTCCTGGAGGAAATGTCCCAAATCCCCCAAAGGAATGTGACTGGTGTGCACCCCCACGAGAATGCCCGGCCCAAGCCAAAGCTTCTCTTTAGTCCTTCAAGTAAAGGCATATATGTATACACGCATGTCTATATACACATACGTGTATATATAAAGTGTGCAATTTGTACGCTTTAAATACGTGCGATTCGTCCTGTATCAATTCTACCTCCATAAAGCTGTAAATAATACTAACTTTTGTAAGAACTACGGGAGGAAAAAAAAAAAAAGACTGGGGTTAAATGTCCATTCCCAGAACACCTGGCCGGGCTGTGAGTGCCCAACCACCCTGCCCTGTGCACCTCCTCTCCGACCTGGTCTTACGCTTAGCAGCTGAGCCCCAGCCCTGACACCTGGGAACCTGACACCTGAGATGAGACCACAGGTTTGAATAGCAGCGGTCACAGTCCCAACACTCTGGTGGGGAGACTCTCTTCCTGCCATTTAAGCTGCTTGGTGACAAACTAATGGTAAGAAATAAATACAAGGAAAGGCTCGGGGGAGTGTCTCAGGCACCGATGACATCTACACGAAACCTGCTGTGGCTGTGAGCAGTCCAACATGGTCAGCTCCTCGCCGGCTCACTGCAGGCCCAAAGCCCACATTACCTCCTTTTATAAGCTTTAATATCCCTTGGAAACACTCTCCCTTTACATTCTCCATCTCTTCCCTGGAACTTCTCCAGAGGGCTCTGTGATTAGGTTGCATACAAGTTTCTGAGCTCGCAACTTCCTTTCGGTCATAAATCACCCCTTACACACTCACTTTTTCCTTCCCATTGTTCTTCGGTATTAATAGCCCCAAATCCTGGGAGCATTTGAGAACCGTTCCAATTTTGGTTAGTAAATCAATTTGGAAACTAGTAGTTGGCTTTGCTCAGACTTCAATCCTTCTGAGAAGGTCAGTTCCTACAAATTGGCCAAACCAGGGTGGGGAGGGCAGCCTGGTAAATTTCCCCATTTCAAAAGTCTCGCCATTTTCTCATGAAATGCGAGATACCTTGGTGTCAGTGTTTTTCTTTTAACTCCGTCTCTAAAATTAAAATGTTAATGAGAGAGAGAGAGGGGGGAAAAAACCCTAATGCCTTCTGTTGTGTGATAGATAATTTTTAAAAAATCGCTCATTTCAGGATACGTCAAATTCAATTATGAAAGCAGAGGAATAAATATGAAATCTGGTTCTGTTTGTTAAAAGGCTCTGATACTATTTTCAATTTGTTGGAAATATCTTTCTCCTAAATAAGTTCTGCTTCCTCCCCAAGCTGCTGACCTTCTGCAGGGCAAGTGAGAAAGTGTCACATCTCATCAAATGCTGACAGGCCAGGGCTCCCCCCAGATGGGAGCAGAGATCATCTGCCAGCTAAGGGGTCTGACCCCCACATCAGACAGCAGGAACATGCTTTGAGGGATAAAGGAAACAGACCATTGGTTGGGTTTCCTTGGAAAGACAAAAGAGGAGCTCTTCACACATAGCACACTGACTTGAGTGGTCTGCACGCCAGACCAGAGCAGGTAGTGGAATGAGCAATGCTCAAGCCTCAAGGCCGACTTCTAGCCACGTAACACTCGGCCAAAGGCACCACGTTGGCAAGCAGGCCTCCTGGAGAGGGAAGACAAGGGCACAGTGTTCACCAGCTCCTCAGGGACCACCAGCCTCCCAGCTGCTGAGCTGGGCTTGCCCGGCCCCCTCTGGCCTGATGCGAGGCCTGCTGAGCACACCTCTGGGCTGTAAGTTTGAGTCCAAACTTGAGAAGCGTAACTTTCTCTAGCTCCTTCAGCCCTTATCCTGTCCTCTGATATTAGAGTCAGGTCCTTCATCTTTCCCCGTACAGCTGATTAGAGGCCAGCCTGTGGGCACCCAGTGCACGTGCCCCCTGATGGATCCCCAGGTAGTTCATGTGCCTCGGACACAGGGTCCCGCCTCTCAGCCAAGGGTGGGGCTCAGGTATGGCACAGACGAATGATTTATTTAGGAGTGCCTCCCTAAAGCTCCCTCTCTGAGACATCATCAACATTTCAAGAGGCTGATAAAGTCTCCTGCATCCGGGGAGGGAGGTTATTAATCTATTCATTAGCGTGAGACAATGTCTCTTTTGAACCCGATATATCTAATTGTGGAAGACAACAAAGCCTGACAATTACAGCCTGAGACAAGGTAAGAGCATCTGCTTCCATGAGGTCAGGACTTCTTCCAGGCGGCTCACAAAGCGCCAGAGTGCTCCCTCCTGCCCCGCCCCCGCCCAACCCCGGGGAACCCTGTCGGGGCAAAGTGATGATAACAAGTAACTAACATTTACAGAGTTCTTGCTATGTACTGCACACCGTGCAAAACAGCATGCTTGCACTGGCTGACTTCATTCTCACAACAGCCCTGAGAAGTGAGTAGTTTTGTCTCCACTCTACAAATGAGGGAACTGAGGCTCAACATGACTACATGACTTGCTGAGAGCAACACAGCAAGTAAACCGCAGAGTGGGCCTCTGTCCCCACCCCTGGCTCCCAAGCCCACGCTTCTTTCTGCCGCTCTATGTCTGTCCCTGGACAAGACTGCAGTGTGGCACCTGGGACCCAGCTCTGGGAGGACTCCTGGCAGCAGCTCTATTCATGAGCCGGGATGAGCCCCCACAATGGGTCTTTTGCCCTGGGTTCCCCAGAGAGCATACCAGATCTGCACTGGGTAAGATGGGGTACTGCAGGCTAGCCAGTCAGCAAGAACTCAGAGAGGCTGGCCTGGCTGATAGCACCAAAGCTGACACTCAAATCCAGGTCCACTGCCCTGAAGGCCAGTACGGCTTATAAAACTTGCCTCCAAAGGCTTCTACACCAGTTTACTAACAAACTCCCAGATCATTGATCTCTGGGACATTGCTGGAACGTCATTCTGGTCATTGAAAGATTTGTAAAGTCCTCATGCTCATTAATGGGTAAGAAGTCTCTCTCTGCTGGGCTTGAGCTCGCCCCTCCAATTCTGAAGAGGAGTTGGTGGGTGTGGGTCTCCAAGCTCAAGGACAACATGGTGCCTCCCCAGTAGAGGTGTGGACAAGGACTTGCATTGCCATCCTTCATCCCTGGGCCTCCAGGGGCCACAGCCAGAGATAGGCCTAGAGCAGTGCACTCACCTAGATGCATGAGGCTATTCATTGAGAATGCCAACCCTTTTCTGCTAGAGAGTTAATGCCCCTGGAAGCACCCCTCAACTAATGAGGGGTGGTAGCATGGTGACAAATTATCTCCAGCGCCTTCATCACTCAGCATAACACTGAGGTGTGGTCTGCATCATCTTACTGCGTGCCCAAGGGCAACTGACATCCAGTTGCTCACAGAAGGAACTCCTGGGTTCTGCACCCTGACTTGGTGTCCTTCCCTTCCCTTCTGTCTCACATCACTACTCCTACCAGCACCACTCCCAATAAACTACTCGTGCTCCAATCCTTGTCTGGGGTCTGCTTCTGGGAAAACTCAATCCAGCCCCCATCCAGAGCATCCTCTCCCACCCCAACCCCAGGGACTCTCCTTCATGCCTTAGAATGCACAACAGAAGTTGGGCAGGAAGTTTCCTTATATTGTGTGATCCTAGGCACAGGAGCTGACCTCCACAGCCTCAGTATTCTCAAAGGTACGGTGTGCTGACAAGCACACTGATGGTGTATGGGTGTGATATGTGAGCATGACAACTGAGCACTGTGCCTTGCACACACTGAGTGCTCACCGAATGGTAGCTGCCATTATTACCGTTTTCTTTTGTTTTAGAATAACCCAAGCACTTGTCTTCCCTCTGTCGTCGAACTGTGACTTCCTGAAGGTCACACACCATGAGTGTTTCATCTCTGTCTCCCCCCTCACAGGTGACACTCAATTACATACTTGTTGCATTAAATTGCTTTGCCTAGAGGCGCCTAGGTGGCTCAGCTGGTTAAGCGTCCGACTCTTGATTTCGGCTCAGGTCAGGATCTCAGGGTGGCAAGATGGAGCCCCGCCCACTTAGGCTCCGCGCTCATCGGGGAGTTGGCTGGAGACTCTCTCTCCCTCTTCCCTGTCCCCGCTCTCGCACGCCTGCCCTCTCTCTCTCTCTCTCTAAAAAAATAAAATCAATAAATAAATTGCTTTGCCTGATCTTTGCATTACCTGTTCCTAGACGAAAGCATGCTAATTACGCTGCGTTTTTTCAGGCTCAGGGAACAGAGCCCTAAAGCACTTCCTGTTTGTTGACTTCTGCAGCGCGTGTGTGCTGCTCTATGTGAGCTCACAGCCGGAGGAGGCAGCTGTGAGTTATCTCATGGGTTACGATTTCACTCTTCATACGTTAGAATAGTTAGAGCTCGTCTCACGTGAGGCACGCCTCAAGGACAGCACCTGTGTTGATTCACGTCCATGCTCCTCTATGCCAGGCCCGTAGTAGGTGCTCATTAAATGTTTGCCATTTGACTCAAATAATCTGATATGAACATGCCAAATAGCACCAGAGGGTTTGCTCTAACGACCCCCATCACTGACGGCTGGATGTAGCCAGAGCCTGACTAGACTGATCTGTGAGAGAAAAACTTACAAAAAATTAGAAGGTGACAGAGAGTCACTAACATTGGTAACTTTGCCCTCCTAGATACGTTTTATGCATGTCAGGTTACATTTAACTTTTCTGGGTGTATACATAGCTTATATTCAGTTTTCAAGCCACAAGTCTTGAAGCTTCTCAGTTTAGAGACTCCTTCCCTGAGTTTTGATGATTTGGCCACTATGATCAAATCTCTGGCCCCTTGATAGCACCAACATTGGTTAGCTTTTATTTATTTATTAAGATTTTATTGATTTATTGATTGACAGCGAGCGAGAGAGGGAACACAAGGAGGGGGAGTGGGAGAGGGAGAAGCAGGCTTCCTGCGGAGCAGTGAGCCCGATGTGGGGCTCGGTCCCAGGACCCTGGGATCATGACCTGAGCCGAAGGCAGACGCTTAACGACTGAGCCACCCAGGCGCCCCAACATTGGTTAGCTTTTAAACACTTGATTAGGAATTACCTCAACCACATCATGACTGCTTATGAGGTGCTTCGATATCTTGGAGAGTAGATGGGGCCGTTTCTTGACCCTGGGCTGCTCCACTATCGGACTCTGCCCCTGGCTACTACAACTCACAGAGAGGCCGAGGCAGTGTCTTCACCCACCAGAGATTCAAAAATCAATTCTGTGCTTGGGAAAGAGTTGTCACAAAGAACTCCACAGGTGAGACTAGAGCCATCCCCGAGCCTGGTGAGAATCTGTAGCTGCCATAAAGCAGTTCTAAACCCTGGCTGCTTGGAGGCAGCAGCTGGGAGTCTGGCACCTGCTCTCACCAATCAGATCAGGATCTCTGAGCATGGGACACATTATGGGGGTGGAAGGGATTCCCGGGTATTTGTACTGTGCAGCCAGGCAGAGCAGAAACCCAGTGCTCTGAAGAAAGGATACAAATTCAACCAATTTCCTAGACAAGAGCAGACGAGAAAGAGCAGGTTAGAAGAGGGAAGGAGGATGGCAAGAAATGGGGGGAACTGGTTTATCAAGAACGACAGTGAGGGGGGGCCTGGGTGGCTCAGTCGTTAAGCGTCTGCCTTCAGCTCGGGTCATGATCCCAGGGTCCTGGGATCGAGCCCCACATCGGGCTCCCTGCTCCGCGGGAAGCCTGCTTCTCCCTCTCCCACTCCCCCTGCTTGTGTTCCCTCTCTCGCTGTCTTTCTCTCTGTCAAATAAATAAATAAAATCTTAAAAAAAAAAGTGACAGTGAAAAGAGAGCAGAATGATGGAAATACGAGAGAACTTTAAAAATGCCTCTCTTTGCTGCATGGTATGCGGGACACACCTCAGCCGAGCACGTGCCATATTTTATTGAGTCCATTTTCTTTTTTTTTTTTTTTTTTTTTTTTTTTTTGCTAAAGTTTTTTTTTTTATTTATTTATTTGACAGAGACAGAGACAGCGAGAGCAGGAACACAAGCAGGGGGTGAGGGAGAAGCAGACTCCCCGCCGAGCAGGGAGCCCGATGCGGGACTCGATCCCAGGACCCTGGGACCATGACCTGAGCCGAAGGCAGTCGCTTAACCAACTGAGCCACCCAGGCGCCCCGAGTCCATTTTCTTTATATTAATTTTAGATCAGGAGCTCCTTGAGGGAAGGAGCCAGGTCTGATTTGTCTTTATGTCTCTGACACTGGCATCGTGTTGGGACAGAGGAGGAGGTCATGAAATGTTGGACAGTGAGTGAAACAACAAACAAAACTCCCCTCCTGGATGCCCTGAGGACGTTACTGTTTCTAAAGTGCCAACTGGACACAACTTGAAAACAGCAGGGGTTTTTATGACTGAGTCTTCCTTCAAAGACATTCATTTGGCACTCTCCGTGTGTGCCAGACACCAGGAAGAGTACTTTTAGGAAAACAGAGCTGCAGAGGCACAGTGTGTAGATGCGTGACAAGCGTGCTAAGGCTCACATGGAAAAGCATGGGACGTGTTTCAGAACACATGAGACTAGCTGAAGCTCAGGAGCAAGGCACGGGCCGAAATAAAGCAGAAGCAAAATGCCGTTCCACGTACTCCCTTCAAGGAGCCAGACAAGGTGTGACACCCATTAGAAAGATTTCCTTCCCAGATGATTGATTATACTTTTTCAAACTCTACTCACGGGGCTGATACTCTGTTTTCTGGGAAACCCACTCATGGTAAACTCATTCCCGTAATTGTGGATGAGCAGGACTTTGTTACAGCCACACTTCCCACCCAAACTCCTTCCTCCCCGCACTGGGGTCAACACCCTCTGTGCCCTCGCTCCTCCAAAACCAGCAAAGTGGGGCCGGAGAGGACAGCTTTCCTTCCCCTGATAAGCAGCACTTACAATCCCCAGGTCACTCACAACTCACAGCTGGGCTCCTGAATGAGGAAGGTTCCTGCCCCCAGGAACTGTCCCTCTCTTATCTCCTCAACAACAGGCTTCTATGAGAAATCAGAGCCGGCCAGAGCCTTCATGTCCTAGAGTAATGGCCCGGATTTCAGCCATGGCTCTAAGTTGGTCCCTGATTTAGAAGTTCCCCACAACCACAGGAAAACATCCAAGGAACCAGAGGGATCTAGGCCAGGAGTGATTGGAATTGGATTTCAATCCTCACTTCCAACCTGCTGAGTTCTTCCTGAACATAAGCTCTTTATGTGAAAGATATCTAAAGACAGGCGATCACTGGGGTATTTTACTGAAAAACCACACCGTTATTTCCTGGTCTAAAATGCACAGATTACTGAAAATAGCCCTTGAATAAATGGAGAAGTTTCCTCTCAGTGGTTCAATGCACTTAAGTAGAGTCTTGCCCGATCCCAGGGGTAAGGGCTGTTTCCTCTGTTTTATGGATGGGACACTGAGATAGGGGAGTTATGAGAGCTGACTGTGGTCCCAATGAACTGGTGGCAAAGCAGGTCCAAGATCTCCATGTCCTGGCTGTTCAATGGAAGGACCTCGTGTCACCTGCAGTCCGTCTCTCTCGCCAGGTCATGGCCCATGATGAAGGTCAGGTACTCATGGGGCCCAGGCATATAGCTGGAGTTTCACCAAGCAGTGATAGCACCCACAGCGGGTTTAAGGCACTCCATGTCTTCAAGGGGTACACACAGTAGAGAGGAATAGAAACGTACCCAAATACTTACACTGCAGAGTAGAGCCCACTGAATGTCCTGTGAGAGGGTCAAATTGCAGGACCGTGAAGGAGCACGAGAGCCGACATTCCGTCACATTGGGAGAGGAGAGGTCAAGTGGAAGGAAGCTCAGAAGTTGTGGAGGCAGGACTTGAGGGTAGATCAGATATTTTTAAAAATATAATAACCAGAGTATTTAAAAATGTAATAACAAGATTTCTTTATGTCAAAACAAGTCATTCATAATCCCACTGTCCACTGCAGTGGAGTATCCATTCCAGATTGGTCCATGCCCACCACTGGGATTCAGACATGTGTGGGCATGCCCAGAGAGCTACGGGGCAGGCCACCAAGAGCCTTTTGGGAGCACATCAGGCATGACACGCTGGATCACTAACAAAGCCAAGGTGGTCAGAACGATGAGTCTGTCATTTTATCTGTCCCTTGGATTGAGTCCCAGCCCAGCCTTCCTTCCATAAACACCTGTGTAAGCAGCGAAGAGCAGTTTCATTAAAATTACATATCCACAGCTTTGCAGAGAATATGAAGAGACCATGTTACCATGAGTGTTCCCCCAGACACAGAGCCTCCAGGATCAGTATGCCTGGTGGAGGACCTCAGTGCTTGGTAGGTGCTTTGTGTATGGGCATCTCCTAGCCCTACAAGTGTCTGAGGCTGGGGTGGATTCCAAGGGAGAGGCCACTTGTCTGTCATGAGATTCATTTGGGGAACCATGGGAGACTGAGTATTCCCTGGAATTTCTGGGGCCAAAATCCTACAATAACAAGTGGAAGTGAGAGATACCCAAGTGCTGGTTGGTTCTATAAAAAGCAGCCACATTTTTAACCCTCCACAAGAGTAGCCCAAGGAAACATAACTTACATAACTAAGTTCATATTTGCATATTCTATTCTAGTCCTTATTCACTTGCATATGTAACAATCACAATGCATATTTCTATAATTCACTTTTTCAAATTTATCACCAAATTACAAATTGCAGGTGGGGAGATATGGGAGAAGGCTACCCATGCAGTTGAAACAATATAGCTCTCAATCAGTGGTTCTCAACAGGGGGCAATTTTGTCTTCCAGGGAAACATCAGGTATTCGGCAGCGTCTGAAGACATTTTTCATTGTCATGACTGGGGAGGTGATACTATGGGAAGAGGCCAGGGATGCTGCTAAACACAGGAGAGCTCCCCACCACAAAGAATTATCTATCTCAAAATGTCAGGAATGCTGAGGTTGAAAAACCCTGATCTCTATGTGCAGAGACCAGAAAGTACCTAATTATCTGAGTAATTGTAAGTAACCCAACTTGAAAGCTGTCTGGGTGGGGATCCACTGAAGCTACCCCAGTGGGTGTTTTTGGGAGGAACTGAATGTATAGAGAGGGACCTGGAGGACACCCAGACAAGGACTTTTCAAGGACAAAGGAGAAGAATGGCCATAGCGGCCAGGGGAACAGCTAGTAAAATCAGTACCACAGAGGCCAATGGTGCTATGAGGCCTAAGGACGGGATGAGGTGCGTCCAAAGCTACCAGATGGCACAGATGAGGAGAGCTGGGGGAATGTCACCTGTGCCCTCCACAGCGAGAGCTGGTATTTCACTGTGGGTCTGGTGGCCCCCAGCTCAGGGCTCATCCCACTGGCCACACCACACTGCCTCAGGACTGTGTGGGTCTCTGAACGCCTCTTGTTGGACACAGGCGGGCTGGCTGGAGCCGTACTATCACAGACACAGAACGATGGTTAACAGGCACCAGGACACAGAGAGTCTGGTGTCATACAGAAGCTTTCTTCTTTCTTCCAACATGAGCTGAAAGCCCTCTGGGGGCCTTAGCAACTGCTTCTGCACAAAGTCTTTACATTAAACAAATAAATACTGCTTACCTCCTCCAGTGAAGCCCTTGATGGTGCCTCCTCAGTGGAGAGCTCAGTGGGGGCTGAGCTAGTGGCCAGGGGGCTGCTGGAAACTGGATTTCATGAGCTGCAGAGGGGAAGTCGACATCAAAAGGGATGGATGCTCTGCCTTCCCAGTGAATCCAGACAAGCAACTGTAAATAAGCAAAAGACAATGTCTTTCGCCTTGAAAAATGACAGCGATGGAAAGGCTTGGCAATACCCTGCCATCGCTGGGATGCGTTGAGTGGACACGTATACGCTGTAAGTGGAAGGTATATGGTGGCGGGTATGATCTTTTGCAAGGGTACCACCTATCAAACACACAAAGGCACCTACCTTTTGCTCAGGCACCTGTCCTAGAGAATGTTCACTGCAAGTTATGAAGTTAAAGATTTAGAGACAAATGAAATGTTCATCACTAGAGCATGATCTGATTGCCCTATGGTATATCTATCCTGTTGGACGTAGCTGTTAGGGAGAATGAGGCAGGTCTCCATGTGTGTTGATATGCAAACAAGGGTCAGGATTTATTTTGAAGTGACAAGAGCAAGGTGAAGTTGTGAGACAACGTGTAGAGATGAGTCATTACTGTTTCTAGATTAATATATCTGTGCACCCATAGAAACAGTACTGGGAAGACACACACAATGGCTTGACAGTGCTTACTCCTTAAGAGACTATGGGCCGACAGAAGGAAAGGAGGGTGGCAGTTTTAACTTGCTTTGCTTGTGTGCTGTTTGCATTGTTAGAACTCACTGGTGGGATTTAACGCCTGGATGATGGCATTCCAACTTGTCTCGGACAGAAGAAGTCCCAGCCTTGCTCACTTTGCCTAAGGTTGCCAGCCCAGGTCTGGTAGCCATGGCCACCTGGGGCACAGAGACCCCAGGAGGACACACTGCAGGGCTCCTCCCAGGGCACATTATTGCCCCTGATGTATGAAGGGCAAGTCAACCTTGGGCAATTTAGAGCTGCTTACAGTCGCTTGGGCACTGGTGGGCTTGCTTCTCTCATCCCGCATCTGCCTGCCCAGGTGAAGAAGGGAGCAGCCTACAGGAGCTGCATTTCTGGAGGCAGGAGAAGCCAGGAAGAGAAAAGTGACTCCTGGGCCACGTCTCTTCCCATAGGAAAGAGCACGGGGATTGGGACTCAGGGTCAGGGGCACTTCCAAACTCTCTCACCCATTTCTGTTAAGGCCAATCATCAGCCTCACACTCGGGCTCCAGTCCAGCCCTGGGACTGGGAAAGCTAGGGGCATTCCACTCTCTGAACCTTGAAGCTTAGGCTCACCGTACCAGCTTCTATCCCACACAGCTTCACACTAAGGCTAGAAAAACCAATGATTCTTGAGTGCTTACTCTGTATCAGGTACTCTTCTGAGTCCTGGCCACAGAGTGTGGTCTGAGAACCAGCAATAATCAGCATTACCTGGGAGCTTGTTAAAAATGCTGACTCTCAGGCACAATAGGACCCAGGTGATTTGTATGACATTAAAGCTTGAGAGGCACTCTCCTTACTTACTTGGATCTATTAATTCCCTCTGAGTCCTATTATTATCATCCCCATTTTGCAGACAAAGGTTAAGCAACTTGTCTTAGGTCATCAGGCTAATAGCTCCTATTGGCAGGATTCTGCCTGTAGAGCCTACACAATTAGCCACCACAGCACAATGCTGACCGCGTAAACAGCAGAGATTACAGCCTCCCTAACTTCCTATCTAGCCCAATGGCAGAGGCCTTAGGGTGCTGTGAGGAATAAAGTCAATTTCACCAAGACTAGCTCGGTAAAAAAACATGTCTTTAAAAATTACGGAATCAGAGAGAATACCAGTTGCCAGGGATTGGGATGCAGTTTAACGGGAGTGGGAGGTGGGGGTCACTGCAATGATGGAGCTCTTCTGTATTTCGACTGTATCACTGTCAGTACTCTGGTTTCGCAAGACGTTATCACTGGGGGAAACTATGGTAAGTGTGCAGAGGATCTCTCTGTATTATTTCTTACAACTGCATGTGAGTCTCAAAAGGGTTTTAATTAAAGAAAAAAAAAAAAAGCCTTCTCCATAGCTAAAATTGCCAAGCTTAAGGCCCTGCTGAAGAAGCCAAAGTTAAATTTTACACATAGGGACCAGAAGCGCGTTCTGATTAAAATAGGCACAATTAAAGGCCTGGAGAGGGGGCATGAGGGACCAAGTCCAAGTGCAGCTATTTACCAAAACCATTTGTGCTTCAACACTTAATTCTCCATAGTTCCAGAATCCCAGCTTATAGCGCGCGTGCGTACGTGAACACACACACACACACACACACACACACGTGTGTGCTTCCCACAAATGCAACCTGTTAGTCATTTAGATGGAAATAATCTCATAAAGCAGTATTGATGGAAAAGAACAAAATAGGAGGGCTCCAAAGTGGGGAAACCATACCTGGCTTGCGGCAGAACAAGAAGAGCATCCTCTGGGCTAGAGTCAACTTTTAAGAGCAAAGAGCCAAACCGGAATCCTGCTCTTCACAGAATGTCTTAGCAGGGATTGGTTGTTAGACCAGCACAGATAGAGTTATGTCAATTAACAGTCTGCAAAAATACCCAGCCCAATGGTGAACCCCAAAGCTCTTGTGTGTGTGTGTGTGTGTGTGTGTGAGAGAGGGAGAGAGAGAGAGAGACCTGTGTTGTGTACCTCATACTTCTGACTGAAGCCGATGGTTGGCTCAGGTCATGTGAACTGGGCATTTTTGTAAAAGGCTGGAAAGCTCTAAGGTGAAGAGAGGACCTCCCTGGTGGGTGGTTCATCAGGCTGACACACCCTCCAACTGGTTGCTGGCCACTTGTGGCAGAAGCCGGCTAGTAGGCATTGTTGACACTCTTTTCTAGAGTCCAGACCAGACTCAGCCAGCAGCTCTTCACAGCACAGTAGGGCCTGCCGGGCTGCAGAGAACCCTGTAAAATGAAAATCAAGAGCCCCCTAGGGGACTGCCACCTCCAGTCACTTTGCACACTAGTCTGTGATGGATGTTTCCCGTGCTGACCACTGCCAGAAGCCAGCACCCAGATTGTCGCAGACACCCCATCACAGAAACCTGCACATGTGTCCCAGGAAGCCACCACATGGCTCTCACATTGGGTGGCAACTGAAAAGACAGGCCTTTGTGTGGGTGGTCATTGCCCAGTGACCCAGGGAGAGAGGCCCAGCTCTACCTCTGCCTGGGGACTGTGGTCTTTGTGGAATGGCAGTCAGGATACCAGTATCAGCCTTCTTCTTTCCACCCCTTCTCTTTCTATGTATATGTCTCCTCTTTCCCTCAAACCTCATCTCATTGGAGAATGCTATTCAGCTGAAGATTATATTAATTCCAACCCCTTCACTGGAAATACGCAGAAAACCATTTGATTTGCTCCCGAAGAGATCTGCCACACCCACCATCCAGGTTTAATGGGAGACCTGAATTCCACCCCAGTGGCCTGACGCCAGTAGTCCATGAAAACATGCCACCAGCACTAGGCACTGTGCATCCTCTGTCTTGACCCACTTGTCTTCACCCAGAGCACTCCACCTCCCATTTTGTTTTGAATCCTTCCAGCGTAGGACCTCCTGCCTTGTCTTCCTGCTTGTTCCCTTATCGCAGTCCACTTCAATGTAAACGCAGAAGGGGAGGGCTTTCAATTTGGTTACTTCATCACTCTTCCCAGCACATGAGCCCTGGGACATAATATCTACTCATAGATACTTGGGGGACTAGCAGTCTAAGACTGCATCTTAGAGCTGAGGCTCAGTCCTACTTCTCTTGCTTGTGGCTTCACTCTTCGGCCAGAACTTATAGGGCCCATTGGCCATTCTGGAGAAATTCCTCTCTTTCTCCAGAGCCCTAGGATCTCATCTCTTCTCAGCTTGTGGGCTCCCCATGTTCACCCCAGTTCATGGAGCAGGAAAAGACACACAGTCCAGGGCTAAGTCCACACAGGCCAAAGGTGGTCTGAAAGCCATCCCTCTCCAAGGCTTGGGTTAGAACCAAGTAACTAAAGACCACAGGTGGCAACCAGGCATGGAGCCCTAATGCCCAAGGTAGTTGAGAGGTTTGAGATGAGAAATTCAAGGCTGAGACTTTTTGGAAAGAGCACCAACGAGAGAAAGACAAAAACTCAGAGCTACACACTTAGCACCCACAGAGCCCAAGGCTGGAGGAAATCACACCGCAACACTATTCTCTGTACACTCAAACGACAGGGAAGCTGACTAGTGGTTTCCTTTATCCTATAGCTCATGCTCGATCATGGCTGCCATGTGTCATAAAGCTGTGATGAAAGAGTTTGCATTTCACAAACACTGACTTTCACAAATCTGACATTTCCCACAGGGAGGCCCTGCTTCATCAGCATTCGGAGAAACGTCTCTGATCAAGCCAGGGTCTCAGCTTGGTCTCCATAGTGTAAGAGCTAACGGAAAGGAAAATCCACGTGTTCGGATGTTGGTTCCAAACTTGTACCAGCCATGGTCACATGCTCATGTGATGCAGCTTTGCTTAGAACTAAAGAGTGATAGAAAAAAATAATAGGATTGGTCAACGTGGCTGGTCTCAACATCACCTTTACAACACTCACCCTCTGAAAAGGGCATCCACCACCGAAATGAGTGCGAACGCCCAGTGAGGAGGGGCTGTGCTGGACTCTCCCAGAGGATGGGGTGCAGACATGTGTCTGAGGGACAGGAAAGTAGCTGCCCCTGAGACAGAGGATACATTACTTTCCTAGGGCTGCTATAACAAAGTACCACAGACTGGGTGGCTTAAAACAGAGATGTATTGTCTCACTGTTCTGGAGGCCAGATGTCTGAAATCAAGGTGTCAGCAGGACCACGCTGCCTCTGAAATCGGTAGGGAAATCATGCTTTGCCTTTTCCTCAATTCTGGTGGTTGGTTGGGAATGGTAAATGCCTGGCTGGTAGCCGCCTAATTCCAATCCCTGTCTTTGTCTTTGTTGTCACATGACTGTCTCCCTGTGTGTCTCCATGTCTCTTACTTTCTTCTTGTAAGGATGTCAGGATTAGGGCCCATCCTACTGCAAAATAACCTCATCTTAGCTAATTACATCTACAATGACCCTATTTCCAAATGAGGTTACTTTCTGAGGCACTAGATTCCAACATATCTATTTTGGAGGAGATACAATACAACCCATAACAGAGGGGTTGAATAAGATGGTGGGCCAGGGGTTCTATGACTGGCAAGATCTAGTGTCCTGGGAGCATGGCAGGAAGACAGCAGACCTCCAGGAGAAGCAGCTACATGGGGAGGCAGGACCCAGGACCCAGTGCTCTCAGCCTCAGCAAAAATCTGATGCCCAAACTGGGCACAGAAGTAGCAACGCTGTCTGCTACAGACCTCAAATGCGTGGACAAGATGGCCGGTGTAGGCTGTGGACCAGCACACACTCCCCGAGGATACTGGCCGACGTGGCCGAAGAGCACAGCCCAGGGTAGGAGCCCCATGGTGACCAAAGTCAAATCTTGTAACACCAGGCTCTGGCCCTGAAGTCAAGATTATTTTGATTTAGAAAAAAAATAATTAATGTAAACATAACTCTTAAATCCAGCTAGTATGGCGGTTTTAAATTTATAGTAAGTTTTCAAATTTATAGGCTATAAACATAATCACACTCTATTTCCATGCACTGCACAAAAACCAGCCCTCAAGATACAGAAGACATGAGCCAACATGGCAAACGGGGTAAAAAATGGAGAGAAAGAGGCCAAACGTAGGTAGGCGTCAGAGGGGAGTAAAGATGAACCTGGAGAAACCAGTGTTGGTCCAGATCCCCTCCCCCTTCTAAATCCTTGCAGAAAAGAATATTAATAAAATGAAACTCTAAATCCGATCCCGGAGCAATAATACAACGCTCGTGCCAAACTTCACAGCCGTGGGAAGGATGTATGTAGCTGAGCAATCTGTGGACAGCATTTCTCGGCTGAAATTCTTGAAAGCCCATAGTGCTCAGGCCAAAATGCTCTGGAAACCAAGTCCTGTGGAAAATGCAAACTTTATGAATTGCACATGTGGCCACAAAGCCAGCTCTGCAGTCTTGAGTGAAAAGATTTGCAGAGAAATCTGTCCCCATGCTGAAGACCACCAGGGCTGATGCAGAGCATACCATGGGCCCCAGAGAGGATAGGAGACTCACTCAGCCTTTGGGATTTTCTTGGCAAACTCCAGAAAAAACAAGTGGAGGCCTGTGCTGGAATCAGACATGATAGACAAAGGGGCCATTTCCCTTTCCCTGAGGGGGCATCCCTGGAGAAGCAGCACCCGCGGGGCAAAGTGACTCCTTCTCCAGCTACCTTACCCTTTTTGTCCCTCCCTTTTCCCATCTGTGAGTCGAGAATCACATAGAATTTATCTTGTGGGGTGGCTGTGAGGGTGCTAGGGATTAATATATGTGAAGCTCGAAGAAAGCGCCTGACCCCTCACAACAGCCAACACAAGTCCTCACCTGCAGCAAGCACTCCAGCAAAGCTGAAGTTTCAAATCTCTCCCCGAAGTTGCTTCTCTTCCAGCACTCCTCCTAAATTTTCATTTTTACTTTATAGATCTCAGATTGCCTTCCCACTTTGTCTCCCAACAACCTCTTCTCAATCTGGAGAGCTTCCCACTCCCTGTCATAGGATCTAAGGACAGGAAAGGCCCTCCTCGGTCCCTCAGCTTCCGCCCCTGCCCCAAGGCAGAGCTCTGTTCACACTGACTCCGACAGATGGTTGTCGTTTCCAGACAGGAAATATTTATCGAGCATCCATTCTGGGCCAAGCCTTGTGCTCAGAGTTGCTAGGAATATGCACAGGAGTGGGGCGGGCTGAGCTCCCACAGTCTATGTGGGGGAATTGGAAACTCAGACAGGACTGGCTGCTGCAGTCTTGAGGCAGAATTTCTTCTTCTCTGGGAAACCTCCATTTTTGCTCTTGTGGCCTTCAACTGATTGGATGAGGCCCACCCACATTATTAAGGGTCATCTCCTTTACTTATAGCCAAGTGATCATAGATGCTAACCACATCTAGATTAGTGTCTGACTAACTGGCTACTGTAGCATCACCAAGTGGACATGTAAAATTAACCATCACACACAAGGTTCATTTGCCCTTGTTCTCCCCACTTCATGTCCAGCTTTCTTCCCAGCTGCCAGTTCTGTGACTTAGAGCAACTTCAGACCCACCATGAGACACAGAAAAGATAGCTTTCCACTGACTTTTTCAACAGCTCCCACCCTTGCATTCACTCTTCCTCCCTAAAATAAATCCTTCATTCCATTTCACTCATAATGGTGGGATTTTAAACCTCTCTTCCTTCCAATTTATTCAATGTATGTGCTTATGGGGCTTTCGCACAGGGAGGTGGCATACCTCGGAACTGTCCCCAGAGTTCCCCAGGAGGATGTCACAAAGACTGCTCACATAGAGGTGCCTCACTGGAAACATTTTCACTACCCCAGATGCTACCAGAAAAGATGCTAGAAGGAGATGTCAGCTGCTGGTCACTTTTGGCTGTGGCACACTTCCAGGAACTAGCAGGTCCAGAAGTCAACCTCCACAGGGACTGAGCACTGGAGAAAGTGTACCCTTCAGCCTGACGAGTGAGACACACTGGAACTGGGAAGAGAAAGTCTCTTCCTCCTCCTTCCCATGTCCCCTCAGGCTTCCCTACTGATCACACATGGAACAATGTGTCAGCTGGCAAAGAAGAACCATTTGCAAAGCCCATGCCCACCTCCATTCTGACAGAGTCAGCAAAGGGGGGTGGATTTGGAGCTAAGAAGCAATAAACTGGATAAACTAGCATAGTTCATTCCTTTGGCTACTCAGTTTCCATGTGGGCACTTGGACACTCATTTGAACTTTTAGGTAACAGTGAAATAATGCTATCCTCGTTCCACCTACTATGGTAAGGCTATCTTCTTTCCAAGTGAAGAATTTCTCACACTGTCATAACTGCTATCTATGGCTTCCTTCTTCCACTAACCATTCTGTGCTCCTCCCATGCTCTCAGTCAGATCTCAGCTGGCTGGATTCTTTACTTGATGGCATGACTGACACCTTAATTCCTGAAGAGTCCTTAGTCACCCTGCCAATATTTTGGTTGTTGTAGTTTTCTATTAACCTCTGCTGCCAGGCATGGAACTACTAGGAGGTGCCCCAGAGAATCCCATGGGTTCTAGAAACTGTCTTCCTTTCCTCCATTGTGTAGCTACAACCCACCATCTCTTGGTACTCAGGGTCAATCACTCCAGCCAGTAGACCAACTCCTTTTTGTTGATTCAGGGGCATAAGGAGCCCAAAGCAGCAAGGTCTCATCTTCCCACTTCATGGAATCACAGCCCATGTGATGCACTCTCTGCCTGGGGGAATAAACCTACAAACCAGCAGAGCTCAAGGACACCTGAACAGGAAGCAAAAATTCTGTGTATGGACCATTGGGCATAATAGTAATAGATGCAACTCCCATTTAGATCCCTTGATTCCTGGCCCCATGCATTCTGACTCTTAGGGAGACAGCACCATATTATGATTTTGATACAAAGCATATGCTACATCCTATAAGACAGAACCCCACCCATTCAGGAAGTTATTTCACAAAAGGTACCACAACTGAGTCTTCAGTAAGTCACTGAACCTTCCAATTAGCCCAGCCATGTCCAGCGAATGGGGTAAGACCACGTAATTCCATGGAATGGGCATTATCCCTTCTACACCTCCTTTGCTAAGAAATGGACTGCTGATCGGAAGCAATGCTATGGTGAATGCCATGGTGGTAGACAAATCATTCTATGAATCATGGATGGTGGTGCTACAGACAAGCTATGTGCAGATCCATACCTACAAAATATGTCTAATTCCAATGATGACAAATACCTGCCTCCTTCATGACAGAAGAGGTCCAATGTAATCAACCTGCCACTAGGTGGCTGGCTACTTACCCCAGGGAATGGAGTAAAGAGCTCAGTGTTGGTCTCTAGGCAGAGACCTAGCTCTTGCTAGGCAGACTAGGCACCTAACAGCAGTATAAGCACCCATGCCACTAAGCTCCTGCATAGCCTCCATGCCTGCCCCCATGGCTCCTTTGTTAATGAGCCCACTGAGCAAGCACTGGAGTGGCTGGGGAAAGAGGTTGCCTGATGTCTACGGAGTATGTAATTTTGTCCACGTGATGACTAACCTTCTCTGTACTGGATGTCCTTTGGGTATCCAAATGGGACACAAATATCTTCACAGTTTGTGCCCATTCTGAGAGAGGTCCATCTAACACCTCTTTCCCCCAGACTTTCTTGCCACTAATCTTCCAGTCATGTTCCTTCCAAGTCCCTGATCATCCAGCCAAACCATTAGTAAGTGCCCATAAATCTATGTAGATCCATACTTCTGGCCATCTCTCATTTCACAAGTGGACAGATAAATGTATTGCTCAAAGTTCTGCCATAGGGTCAAATCAGGACACAGAAACCACATGGAAATGGAAAAATTTTAATATAAAGAATTATTAATAGAAAATTAGATTACATTAATAGGAGATGAATGGGGACTTGGGTAGAAAGAGTTATTGAGAACTCTAAAGAACACAGGAATAGTAAATACAGGAGCAGCCTCTACCCCTAGAACTAAGATAGGGCCCTCGTGCCCAAGGAAGAGCCTCCTCCCTGACCAAAGGACTGGGATTCTGACCTCAGAGAGGACACAGCCATAGCTCACTGGATGGCACAAAAGCCAAAAGATGCCTCACCATTGCGACTTGCAGGAATTTGTCCTCTGAGATGTTAGGAGAAGGTGTCCAAAGGGAAGTGCCATAGTTCAGAACTCACTGTAAAGCCACATGAGAGAGTCCTGGAGAAGGCCACTCACAAGGAGATATCTGGCTGGTGGCATTCCACTGGGAAACTGCCAAAGAAGCTGCTGGTAGAAGCTGCTAGCCACTGGGCATTGCAGGAGCTCAATGTGTAGGAGTCAGGCGCTAGAGAAAGGCATGCCCTGCAGGAGCCTAACACAGCAGAAACCACATGCTCTCAGAACCTGAGCACTGGACAAAGCAAGCTCTGCAGGAGACTGGTAAATGAGAACCAGAGAGTGGAAACTCCTTCTTTCTCCAGTGTCCCTCAATGTCCTCTATTGACAAGGCTTAGAATCATGCCAGCTGGCAAAGGAGAAATATTTACAAAGCCCATTTCCATTATCATGGAGCAGGCAGATAAAGATGAGTTTGGAGCTGAAAGGCAATAAATTGACAATTGGTATGGGGTGGAGGGTGCTATGCTAGGAGATGGGGTCAGAGAGAACGTCAGGAAGCAGACCAACACATGGCAGTGCATTATTCTATGTATAATCGGAGCAGATATAACTTCATCAGGAGTTAGGGCCAGAGTAATCAGGAAAGGCTACCTGTAGGAGGCAGAAGGTAAGCTTCTGCCACCCCAGTAAGATGATCAGCTCAACCCAAGGGTAGGGGCTGGCTGAGTGTTCTCAGTTCTGTTCAAGTCTAAGCAAACCACCCTTACAAAAAGCAACTTCTGTGAGCCTGACATTGAACTGAGCATCTTCTCTCATTTCCCCCAAAAGCTGGCCAGGGCCAGGCTAACAGTAGGTACTTAATAACAGTCAATGACTTAGAGAGTTTTCCTGTTCCACTCCATCAGCATGTGACCACACTTTATCCTCAGGGTCATCGTTTGCCCTAAAATCTTCCTTCCCAGGGACAGTAGCCTCAGCTGATTCCAAGAAGTCACATAGCGTCTGGAGGCTCCTTCCTCCCCATGTAAAGGAAGCATCACCCTCTATTGCTCTCACCACAGCTCTGACCTCCTGGGTGCCAGCAAAGTCCCTCTATCCTCATGACTGAGAGAGCTTGGAGTATGGTGATGGAAACAGGAAGGGAAAGAAGGAGCAGTCCTTGACTTATCTTGGTGGTGGACACAATTTTGGTCTCTCCAACCTTTGTCTTTTATAAGTCAGGCTTTTAGAAAGAGAAATGGAGAAGCAAACAGCCCTCTGGGATCTCTAGGACTTTGTGTAAAGGAAGAGCGGTCACTGCGTTCTCGATCTTGCAACGTCTCCAAGTTGTGGCCTTGATTTCATAAACATCTCCACTCAGGGCTCCCTAAGTGAAAAATGTCTTGGACAATGAACAATCCCAGATTGATACACAGCCTTCTCCAAGGTTCTTGAGACCTTGGATGAACTGCTCATAAATGCTCTCTTTTCCCCTCCTTTCCTGCTCTATTTGGTTTGCTCCTCACCTCTCCCAAAAAGTCAGCCCCAATGAGTACTGAGTCCCTATCTGGATGGCCATTATCCTCCTCAGCTTGGCTTCAAGAAGGATGCTAGGGCTCTGTCCCTAGTTGCTCACCATCCCACCTAGGAGAGCAGAGTCCCACCCCCAGATGAGGAAGAGTGGGCAGGGCAGCAGCTACTGAAGGCCTATGGCCCTGCTCCCCAATGTCTAATGAGCAAAGGAATCACCTTGGGACTTCTTGAAAGGCAGATCCTGATTCAGAAGTTTTAGGGAAGGCCCGGGTAATCTACACTTCCAGCAACTTCAAGTGATGCCAAAGCTGCCAACCTATGGCCCACACTTTGAGTAGCAAGGGTCTCCAGTGTGTGGGTCACAGAACCCTGGTGACATAGGAACTCGTAAATCCAGAGGCTAAAGGCCCCAATAAGGTCGAGGGAGTCAGGTAAAGCTTCACAGATTTGCTGACACTGGAAATGGGTCTCAAAGACCAGGAGGTTTTGCAGGGAGGCAGGTGGCCAAGCAGGGGTACAGCACCCTCACGTCCTCCTGCCACAACCACTACTCTCTCCTGTCCTGCCTCTGATCCACCCACGTGCTTTTCCTGCTCGGCATGCCCTACTTCCTGGGGTTGGATCAAGTACATGGCTCCGTGTCATGGTCAAGTTCCTCTTCCCACTCTGGTTCCTTCTCTGACCCCTGAAGGCAAGCGGAGGACACTTCAGGAAGCACTCCTGCCTACTCTCTCCTCAAGCAATTACGGGCCAGCAGGAACAATGGGACTACAGGAAATGTAAATGGGCATATGCCGGGGAAATGTGAGTAATGGCAAGAAAAGGACAAAAGATGAGAATGGCCCCCTGACAATGACTGGCAGGGGAAGCGGGTGGAGGTGGGAAAGTCTCTATTAATTCACTCTGTTTGAATGAGTCCCCGGGGAGCCGCGATTTTCAGCCTCTAAGTCAAGAGTCTGGCATTTAAGCTGCATACATATCCCACTTAGTCCAGTGGACAAAGCTTGTCCACTCCTATGACACTGATGGGTACACAGGAACAGTCCTCTTTTCATCCTGCCCCCATAGCCATCCTGCTCCAAAGCCACCCTCTCCTCAGGACCACAGCCAAGCAAATCCTACACATGCATCTTTGAGGCCCGTCCCCCTTCTCATTCAAACGCCGCTCAGACCAGCCCTTTCTAAGCCTTTCTAAGGCTTGACAGCCTTAGCCTGTACCGTGGGCTCTGCCAGGGATACTGTGCCCTCCACCCACTGCACACTGGCTCCTTCTAACCCTTCAAGTCTCCGAGTAAAGTCACCTCCACAGAGAAGGCCCCCTGTTTGCCACTTGTCACCACTTCCTCATTTGTGGTTCACTGGCTGATGCTCTTTCTGTCCTGCCAGGATCCAGGCTCCATCAAGTTGGGTGCCAGCCCAGTCTCTGGTACCTCCCGGACATTCAAGAGACATCCATGGTGGGAAAAATGAAGCCCTTGGACTCAACATCCCTCTCATGAGGAGTTCCCAGGCTAATTGACACCACATTGATCATTTACAGCAATTTCTTTCTCATTCATGTTGTTAGCCACAGAACTCCTTCTCTGTCCCAAAGCAATTTCATCCCAGAAACCCGAAGGCCCCCACCTAGTGGCTCCTGCAAATGCTCTGACTGTCAGACCCCCCCCCCACTGAATGAGGGCCAGTCGCAGGCCAGAGTGTGTCCCCCACTGCCTCTGTTCCATTTTCCCATAAATGAGTTAGCTGGGGACATTATACCCAGTTGTTTGGCTCCAACCAGAATTCAAAGCTGGGAGTGTGCAACAGGGAGTCCGCAGGGTCCTCTCGGAGGAGAGCTGTGAGGTCAGGGCTGGAGGCTTCAAGCCCTTGTTTCTGGGAGAGACCTGAAAAACTCTTACCACAAGCAGCAGAGAAGGAGGTGTCCCCGGCGGCTGGTATGCGCGAGCTCTGGGCAGCTACAAGCGAGTCCCCCAGGCCACCAGTGCAATGGCCCCGGATGACCAGCTCGCCGCTCCTTGGCCCTTCCCTGCCTCCCCGTGCCTACTGCGGTCCTCCTCCGTAGGCCCCAGCAGAAAGGATCTAAGGACTGTTTACGTTCTTGCCATTTTTGCTTGTGTTTAGACTTACTAAAAAAAATACATCTTAAACATTTATAAGCAATCATAGGCCCTCGTGGATTTCAAACAAACTTTCCTATAAACCAGTCAACTTCAGAGTATCCGACCCCCAAGAATCATAACCCTGCAGAGCTGGTAGGCCCTTAAAGATCCCAGTGTCCTTGTTTTTCAAGTGGAGGCACAGGAACCTGCCCAAGCTCACAGGGTGCTTAGTGGTGTATGCAAGGCTGGAGCGCTGGGCTCCTGCTTCCACAGCCTGGCATTCCCATTTCATGTGTGAAAAATCTGAGCCCATCAGCACACGGCCTCTGCAGGCATGTGGTTCTAGTTTTTAACAGAACAAACTGATTTGAGGTTTCAAAAGATTAAGCACTTAGAGTTTGGAGAAGCAATGTGTGTTAAGTGCACATTCTTGGTCGTCAGCCATCCCCCAGCGCCGGGCAGGCTGGCTGCCTGACGCGAGGGCTCTGAGACTCAGTGTGTCTGGCATCTGAGGCACAACTCCACGCCACAGGCCCCGAAACTGCTCACGTTGCAGCATGGTGCCACAGCAGAAGGCCAGGCCTGAGTGGCAGCCCCGACAGTCCCATTCAGAAAGAGGACGACAAGGACGTGTCCTCTCTAAGCCGAACAAGGGCTAAGGATCTTCATGTCAAACTCTCCCCCCAGGTTCTGCACTAATAAGGGGGCTACGGACCCAGGAATGGAGGTCCCTGCTGAGGTAAACATCGCTTAGAGCCTTCAGAAGACTCCTCAAAGCCTAAAGCCAGAAAGGAAGGGTCTAGCTGAAGGCCGGAAGACACCATGCAGGCCTTAAGCCCTCTGGGTCATCACCTTCCTCTCTCCACCACCACAGGCCCTGACAGGAAATTGAGCAAAGCTCTTTCTAAACCTCTACCGTGGGACTTCCTAGCAGGGCTCTGAGGGCCAAGGCCTATGCTCCAAGGAATCCGCTTTCAATAAAAGCTGTGGCCCTGGGGGATCCCACCACAGGGCCTGTTCTGCAGAGTACCCTGGATCCTGTGCTGGCTTGGGATGGGAGGGAAAGCCAAGGCTGGCTGGGAAGCCCCAGCTGGCTTGGGAGCCTTGGAAAGCCAGAAGGTGACCCGTTCCAGCCATGGGCTCAATGCGAAGACTTTGTGGCCTCTCCCCGCTATCCCTGTGCCCACAGCCCAGAAGATTCTCTTTGCAAATGCCCTAGGCTCCATCCTCCATAAGGCTGGGAGGCTGAGGCTTGGTGGCACAGTGAGGACTGCTGGGGCCACCTCAGGCCCTAATGGTATCCCTAAAGCACAGAGATTTTAGGCGAGATGTTTTTAGGGCAAAGTAATTGATCGCATACCCAGACTTCGGTTGTGCCTGGCCACGTGCGTGACTGTTCTGTGTTTGAGATGAGAGAGGACGCTGCTGCTAATCTCAGGGACCTACAGACCAACAGGAGAAGCCTAATCAAAGTAAGTCTAAATGCAATGTAGTTGCCTGAATTGGATTAGGAACAGAAAAAGGACACTGCTACAAAAACCAATAAAATCCAAATAAAATCTTGAGTTTAGTTAATAGTCATGTATCAAAGTTGGTTTCTTACTCTTGATAAATGCACCACCATTATGTAAGATGTTAATGGGGAAAGCTGTTACAGATGAGGGGTAACAGAGTATAAAAGGGTGAGGAGTATATGGGAGCTCTCTACTGTCATTGCAACTTCCCTGTAAATCTAAAAATTTTCCAAAATAAAACGTTTATATAAAAAAGTAACCACTGATCATGGAATCACTGTGTCATTCAGGGGGCTGAGTACTTCCTCGGCATTATCTCATTTAATCCTCCCCAAACCTTATGGAGGCTGCAATTATGATCTCCATTTATAGCCAAGGAGACTGAAGCCAGAGCTGCGGACATCCCGCATCTAGTAGGCAACTGGTGGTAGCTCAGAGGTCACCACCACTCAGAGGAGCAGAGAGTGTATAGGCAGTCACCTGTACAATCCCATATATAGAAGGACTCTTGGATTAAGACACTACACGGAAACCCACATCCAAGTAAAAGTGATTTGCCATAAGGCCTCTGAAACACTTGCCAGGACTTCTGAACTCTCTCCAAAGCCCACCTGAGAGTACTCTTCCAGTCTGTACAGTGTCAACAGTGAGAGCCACCATCCCTCCCTGCAGCATGCAACTCCTTCCAGCGGGAAATTAAATTCCTTCCTACTCCCTCCTCAAGAGCCTTGGAACATAGTCCTCAGAAGCTTACCAAGGGAAAATTCTTTCTTCCTTCTATTTATAAAAAAAATTTTTAAGACTCAAAACACTTCCTAAGTTTCTTTTTCACACAAACAGAAATTGTGCAGCTATTTCCAAGTCTCTGGTTAAGCATGAGGCCCTCCTTCCATCCTGCAGTCTGACCGTGTCCGTCACTGCACCTCACGGCCCTCACCCTCCTCAGCCCTCTTCAGCCCTGCACTCCAATGCCAAGAAGTACGGAGTCATGAGATGAAGGGGAAGGAGAAGTTCGAGCTCTCTCCCCAACTAGCCTGTTAGCTGACAGAGCAAGGAGCAGGTCCTAGTCTCTGGGTTTTCTCTTTTTAATATCTATGCTCTACTAAGTGCTAGAAATAGGAATTCTTAGCAGCTCCTGGTCTGAGGAGCTGCTGAACAAGAGACAAACCCATGGAGGATGTTTTTTATTTTATTTTATTTTATTTTTTAAAAGATTTTATTTATTTGTCAGAGAGAGAACGAGAGAGAGAGAGTACAAGCAGGGGGAGCGGCAGGCAGAGGGAGAAGCAGGCTCCTCACTGAGCAAGGAGCCCGATGCGGGACTCGATCCCAGGACCCTGGGATCACAACCTGAGCCGAAGGCAGATGCTTAATCAACCACACAGGCATCCCCGGAGGGTGTTTACATGTGGGGCTCAATGGTCTCTGCTCTGCTCTCAATTTCAATCATGAGCAAGGGAGACCAGGCCAGCCTGTCTTTCCCAAAAACACTTCTCTAAGAAGAGCTTTGATCACAGACAGACCTGGCAGAACTCAGGGAACTTGGGGGCAACCATGTCATGGCAACTCAGGGTGAACTGGAACTCAGCCTCTATGTCAGGTTTTGCTCCTAGTGGCTGAATCAACCTCATCAGGAAAAGTTCCCCATTTTGTTCTCGAGGTTTTAACCACTTCCTAGGGATGACTCCAGTGAGCAGGGCCACAGCTGAGATGCTGATGGTCATTTGGGGGTATTTCAGGCCCAGTGAATAATTATGTGAACAAAATAACACAAAGTAGTTGCCAACAGCTATTAGCCCTGTGAAAAATAACAATGGAAAACTCAGTTGACTGGCTATCAAAGGGCCCATATGGAAAGGAGGAAGTCCACTGTGGTTTAACATCTGTAAACTCAAAACACAATGCAAAAGAAGCAAACAACCAAAAGAAAAACTGTCCACAAGTCCTTACCCTCAGAATGATATCAAGGCTCCCGTACATCACTTAATTGGCCAAGAGCTGGTTTCATTCCAAACTGGTGTGCACCTGAGCAGTACAGAGACTTTGGCTGTTTCCGAATGGTGACAGAGCAGTAGACAGGAGCCTTATTCCCACTGCCCCCACATACAAGTTACTCCCCCTGCAGAGACTGCAATCTGGTGAATGAGTACCTTTCCCTGTAGGTATTCCAGCCCTTTCCGTCAACCCTGATGGCCAGGGAAGGCCTGGGTGAAAGCAACCTCCCTGCCGGTGAAATCAGCACTAGGTGATAACCTCATCATCAACTCACACCTGCAGAAGTGGCCTCCCAGGAGTGAGGATGAGCAGGAAAACAGTCTTCATTTCATCCTCTAATCTCCTGGGAAATGTCCCATGTGTTATGCAAAGGGCATGGCTTTCAAATCACACAGACCTGGGTCTGATTCAGAGTTCCATCATCCATTATTAGCTGGGTGATCGCTTCTCGGCTTTTTGGCAAAGATCAAGTGCATTATTAGCTGGGTGGCCTTGAGGAGGTGACTTAACCTCTCTGAGCTTTACTCTCCTCATCTGCCTTGCAGGGCAAAGTTAATACTAGGGATAATGAATAAAAAGCCTCCAGTATGGTGGCTTTTTCATGAATATTAGCAGGTGACACCGCCCCTAGGAAACTAGCCACCAGTATGCCCATCGTTCATCAGATATCAGCGTCAACCCCAAATCTGCACTCGGATCAGAGACAGCACTGCCCCTAATCCCCACAGCTCGCACTCTCTGCTTTGCAAAGTTGACTTAGAATCTTAGCTTCCTGTGTCATCTCCTACTACCTTCTACCACGAACGCCAGGCTCCTACCACCTCAGACTTCTCCTGAGCATGCCCTGCTTAGCTGGGACACTGTAATACCTTTATTAGGGCTGGTCCTCTGCTTGGGATATTTTCTCGCCATCTGCCCTTGTTGAAATTCCATATGTCTTCCAAAATCTGTGTCACGAGTGGTCTTCCCTGAAGAGCCTTCCTTAATCTCTGTTAGAACAACCACCTTGGCCTTCCACAGCACAGTCTTATGTGTACTATCAATTGCTTATCCTAAGGGCTAGATGAGATTATCTCTGTTCTCTGATATCAGTCCTCTGGCTCTGGTAGGATATGGGCTCTTCCCTTTATTATGGGTGGCCTTCGTCAAATTATACTTGATGCGCAAAACCTCAGTTTCGTCATCTATAAAATGAGAGGATAGTCATGGTACCAAACACACAGAGCTCTTGGGAGCATTACACATATTTACACAGGTGAAGGTGCCTGGTGCATATTAGTCCAGAAATGTTGGTTGCTACTCTGAGAACCTGTGAAACTGTGTGAGTAAATTGGGTCACCGGCTCACCAGCCTGGAAGCTCTCCAAGGCCAAGAACTAGATCACCTCCACAGAAAGAACATGGTTCCTGGCATGAGCACCTGCTCTATAAATGTTGGCTGGATAGGATTTCTCTTGGGAGAGTTAGCCCTTTGAAGGCTGAGATCACGTCGATCCTGATCTCTCTGCATAGTGCTAAGTAGGGACAGAGGGCAAGTTAGCCCTTCATCAGCACTGCAGGAGAATGAGGCCCATGGGAGACAGGTTGTAATGGGAGGTGCCCTTCTCTGCAGCAAAGTGCCCTTCCCCCACCTTGGCCCATCAGGGCCCTGAAGGGTCTCTCTGGTCTCACCCTCTGCCTTCTTTAGGCAGAAAGAATCCATCCTTGTTCCAGTCCCACTCCTAGTTTGAAGGTTCTTCACATAGGAGCAGATGAGTGACATTCTGAGGGGATCGCCATAGAAGGGGCTAGAAACTCAGCTTGGTCACCTCTTCGAGGCCCTCTGTATTTAGCCCCACATCAGGCAGGGCCACAAATGACCAAAGAACTGGGCCTCATTCTCATGGAGGCCGCAGCTGTTCTTGGCTTTTCCCCACCGCCCGTCAGGAACAACACAGAAACATAATTGAGCAGCTGTGGCTGTAAAAAGAACCTGCTTCAGAACAATACGTTGTGTCCAGCAAGTATGTGTTATATAGGCCAGTGACGGGACAGCTAATACATGATAGATGAGTCCACTCTGTGCACCCCCACACTGCTCTCTGTCCACTTCCTTGCCTGTGTGTCACGGGTTCAGGATTTGTGTGCCATTCCCTCTAGCTCCCATAGCCCCAGTCCCTCCTGTGGAGCTTGTATGTGATGCAGACTCTTAATGCCATTGCAAAGGTTCTAAGTGACGTGGATGCCATCTGAGCTCCCTGCTCTTTTCTTTCTACACTTGAGCAAGTGCCCATCAGATGCTATATCTGCATCATCAGGACCTGCCAATAGTTTTCATCCCATACTCAGCCCTTCTTATGTCCAGATCCACTCCCTATGTATGTAGCCAGCTTTGGCCAAACCACGCTTGCACACGTGTTGTTTTGAAAGATTAGCACAGAATCCAAAACAGTATTTCTCTTGGGTTCCTCTTCTAAGCCAAAAGAGAAAGAAAAGTTTCCAAAAAAACAACACATTATTAACCAATGAATGAGAGCCAAGAAAACAATGTAGCCAGCATATTTATTCCAAACAGCTTGTTTAGAATGCAAATTGCAAATATATTTAATTCCACCAGGCATTCTGGAGAACCATGCTGAAGACCTCTTACAGCCAGCAGAGCCAAGAAAGTCACCCTAAGTGGTTTGGCCCTGCTCGGTGGTCAGGGACTGCCTAACATTAGTTACTCTTGGGTTCTCCTATAGCAGGAGAACTTGCTCCATGCCAAAGGGCCCACTCTGAGAGGCCTGCTACCTCTCACACCTCCCGCTTGAGAGCAACATTCCTTCATCCCATGCCTTTGCCTTGAGAATGACCATCTGGCCAGAGTCAGCAGCACTATCAAGAAGATTCCCTCTAAACAAAGGCAGCTTGCCCATGAGAATAAAAAATAAAAGCCACTGTGACAGCCTCTATTAATGGATGTCAAAACTAGCCCCGAAATGTGTGAAAGTCCAAATCAATTTGATTTATGAAAACTAAGCAAACTTTCCAGTAGGTTTGGCACATCCACTGCAATGGAGAAAGGCCTTAATTATACTGCCTCTTGCTCATTAAATAGATAAGATCTTAGCAGAGACGAGCTATGTTTTGTCTTCACAAAAAAATGTAATTCCATCTGGCTCCGTATTTTATAGTCATCAATAGCCTGAGGCCATGTGAAATGCCCAAAGTTTTCATCTTCCCAGATCTGGGGGTGGAACAGAAGTGAGACATCAACACGAGAGCTCTGAGGCTGGCAGCGTGGAGATGATGATGTATTGGAGCATTCCTGTCTCTACAAAAACCCAGAGCCAAACACCACACATGGACTATATGAGATGCCAAGGCATAAAAAAAGCCAAAGGAAGAAATAGCCCTGCACTTTATCACAGAAATGCCTTCTCTTGGGCAATCAATGGAAAGAAGATTCATACTCTTAATGGTTCAGCTGACCCCTCTTTCAACCCAGAAAGGACCAATGCTCTCTGGGCACAAGCCTCTGAGTGTCCTAGGGCTTCTCAATGAGGTCATCCCAAATACCGACTAGAAAGTCAGTTGATACTAATGGAAAACTACTGTGTGGGCAACAGAGTTCCAACACCCCTGGGGAGCCTATCATTGTTCAGATGAAAGTGGCTTGGAGGAAATATTGCTTTCTACTGACTCTCACCCAGCAGAAGCCCCATATGTTCCTCACCTCACAGTCGGGACTCAGAGCAGGAACAAGTGTGTGAAACAGGAAAGTTCCCTCACAAAGGACCCTCAGTCCTTGGACTACTTTTCTTCCCTCTTTATTTTTTTCTATCATTCATCCAAATGTCTTAAATATCTTATAAAATATTTCTAAATTTATATCTCCATGATGGGCCTCTTCCTTGAATCCTAGATTTTAAATTCAACTGCGAACTTGACATCTCTTAACAGGTCTCAAACCAAGCTTCTTATCAATTGATTGTATATATTGACCTTGTGCCCCATTATGTTGACAGAATCATTTAACTCTTGTATTTTTTCCCCATAGGTTCTTTAGGGTTTTCTACATACAGATCGTGTTGTTGGTAAATAAAGATCGTTCTATTTTTTTTTTTAATTTGTATGCCTCTTATTTTTCTTTCTTGCCTTATCTCACTGGCTAGAAGCTCCAATACAATGTTGAATAGAAGTGGTGAGAATGGACATCCCTGTCTTGTTCCTGATTTTAACAGAAAAGTATTCAGTCTTTAATGAGAGAATATGATGTTAGCTATAGGTTTTTCGCAGATGCTATTTATCAGGTTGAGAAAGCTCCCTTCTATTCCTAGTTTTCTGAGAATTTTGATTAAAAATGGGGGCTGAGATTTTGTCAGATGTAGCTCTTGCTACATTTATTGAAATGATCATATGGTTTTTCTCCTTTGTTCTCTTAATATACTGAGTTACAATAATCAATTTCTAAATGTTAAATTAAGCTTATATTCCTGAAATAAATCTCAATTGGTCATAATGTACAATGTTTTATATATATTTCTGGATTCAATTTCCTTATATTTTGTTAAGGTTTTTTTTCTGTTTGGCTATGTTCAGAAAAATACTAATCTTCAGTTTCCTCTTTCATGATATTATCATATTTTAGTATCAAAGTTATGTTGGCTTTATAAAACAAGTTGGGAGTGTTTCCTCCCCTATTTGCTGAAACAGTGTTACATCAGTATTACATCTTTGTTGAGTGTTCGATTGAATTCATCTGTGAAGCTATCTGGGCCTGCGGTTTTGGTAGTAGAAATTTTTTTATTATGAATTTAACTTCTTTAATGGATATAAAACCGCTCAGATTTTCTATTTCTTTCTTAGTCCACTTTAGTAAGTTGTGTTTTACAAGAAACCAGTACACTGCCATGGCATAAAGTTGTTCATTATGTTCCCTTGTTATCTTTTCAATAAATGTAGGACTCATAGTGGGATCTCTTTCATTCCTGATAGTGGTAATTTGTGTCTTCTCTTTTTTTCTTATTCAATCTTTCCAGGAGTTTATCACATTTAAAAATCTTTTTACAGTGTCAACTTTGAGCTTTGTTAATTTTCTGTTCTGTTACTGTTTTCTATTGCATTGATTTCTTGTTTTACCTTTTTTTAAAGATTTTATTTATTTGAGAGAGTGAGCGAGAGAGAGAGCGCAAGAGAAAGCGAGCACAAGCTGGGGGAGAGGCAGAGGAAGAGAGAGAAGCAGGCTCCCTGCTGAGCAGGGAGCCCAATGCAGGCTTGATCCCAGGACCCTGAGTTCATGATCTGAGCCGAAGGCAGATGCTTAACTGACTGAATCACCCAGGTGCCCCACTTTTTTTACCTTTTTTATTTCTTTCCTTGTATTTACTTTGTGTTTAAATTGCTCATCTTTTTTCCAAGCTTCTTGAGGTGGAAATTTTAATCACTGATTTTAAACTTGTCTACTATAAACATTTAAAGGTATAATTTTTTCTCTAGTGCATTAACTGTATCCCAACAAATTTTAATATGTTGTTTTCATTATCATTTCATTTTAAATATTTCTAATGTCCAGAAAAAGAAAAATAGTTCTAATTTCCCAGGAGATTCCAATTTGGAACTTGGTCACAATCTTTTAGAACACACTTCAAAAAGTATTGTTTGGGGTTTCCTAGATATTTTACTACTACTGATTTCTACTTTGTTTTTTGGTCAGAGAACATACTTTATAATTTCAGTCCTTTGAATTTCAATATTTTAAAATTATTATATGGGTCTGCAAATGGTCTAACTTTGTCAACATTCCATGTGCACTTGAAAAGAATGTTAATTCTGGAACTATTGAGTGTAGTCCTTTGTGTCAATTAAGTTGGTTGACCATGTCCAAGTCTTCCATATTCCTACTGATTGTAGATTTGTCTATTTTTCCTTTTCGTTCTATCAGTTTTGCATCAAATATTTTAAAATCTGATTATAAGAAGCACACGCATTTTGGACTGTTATGTCTCCCTTGTGAATTAATACTTCTATGATTCTGAAACATCCCTATCATGCCTGATAATACTCCTTTACCATGAAGGCCATTTTGCCTAAAGTTGGTAGAGTCTGGCCAGCTTTCTTCTACTTGTTGTTTGCATGGTATCTTTTCCCATCCCTCACTTTCAATCTGTGCTTTTATATTTAAAATGCATCTCTTAGGGGTGCCTGGGTGGCTCAGTCAGTTAAGCTTCTGCCTTTGGCTCAGGTCATGATTTCAGGGTCCTGGGATCGAGCCTCTCGTCATCCTCAGCTGGGAGCCTGTTTTTCCTTCTCCTTCTGCCCCTCCCTCCACTTGTACATTCTCTCTCTCTCTCTCAAATAAACAGATTTTTTTAAAAAAAATGCATCTCATACACAGCATGTAGTTTAGTCTTGCTTTGCTATCCCATCTGATCATCTCTGCCTTTTAGTCCACTCTCATTTAGTACAATTCTTCGTATGCTTGGGTTTAAGTCTACCATTTTGCAACTTGTTTTCAATTTGTCCCATCTGTTTATCCTCATTGTTATATTGTGCCTCTGTTCCTCTGTTTCTGGCTTATTTTGAGTTAATCAAATATCTTTTTAGCTTTCAATTTTATTTCCTTAATTAGATTTTTAGCTATTTTGTTTTATATTTTAATGATTGCTGTAGAGATTACAACATGCACCTTATCTATATGAGATGATAGATGTTAACTACGTCTATTGGTAGTCATTTACAATCATTTCAAATGTGTATTTATTTACAAAATATATACACATTTCATATGTATATATATACAATATATGTAAATCGAATCATCATGCTATATACCTTAAATGTATACAGTGATGTCAATTATTTCTCAACAAAACTGGAAAAATGCATCTTCACTCATTACAGTCTACTTACAATTAATATTTTACCATATTACAAAAGATGTAAGAACCCCATAAATATATCATTTTACTTCCCATCCTTTGGGTTACTTTTGTCATGTATTTTCCTTCAACATACATTATAAAACCCCACAATGAATGTTATAATTTTTTTCCTTTTAAATAGACAAATATAATTTAAACATTTTAAGAGAAAAAAGGAAAGAAAACCTTTTATACTTACCCAGGTATTAACCTTTTCTCTCAGCTTTTGTTCATTGGGAAGTTTCTTAATTCCACCCTCTTTTTTTAAGGATATTTTTGCTAGATACCAGATACAGAATTGTGGCTTGACACTCTTCCATTCTCTTCTGGATTCCATTCTTTCTGATAATAAGTCAGCTGTTACTTATATTATTGTTCCTCTGTTAGGTACTGTGGGTTTTCCCTTAGGCTGAAGACTTTTTCTTTTTCATTTGTACTCAGCAGCTTGACTATGATGTGCCTAGGCACAGAGTTTCTAAAAGTGAATCCTCCTGGCACACCTGGGTGGTTCAGTCGGTTAAGTGTCTGCCTTTGGCTCAGGTCATGATCTCAGGGTCCTGGGATTGAGCCAAGCCCCATGTCAGGCTCCCTGCTCAGCAGGGAGTCTGCTTCTCCCACTCCCTCTGCTCCTTCCCCCACTCATGCTCTCTCTCTCAAATAAATAAATAAATAAATAATCTTAAAAAAAAAAAAGTTAATCCTGCTTGGGGAATGCAGAACTTCTTGGATCTGAGGTTGATGCTTTCCAACAAATCTGGGAAATTTCTGGCCATTATTTCTTAAAGTATTTTTCTGCTCCATTCTCTCTCCCTCAGATCCTCATAGGCCTCCAACTACCTTTATATTAAACTGCTTACTATTATCCCATAGGTAAGCACATCTCTGTTCAGTTTGCACAGTCTTTTTTCTCTCTGTTCTTCAGATTGAATCATTTCTATTGATCTCTCTTCCAGTTCACTAACCCTTTCTTCTGGAGTCTCTAATCCAATATTAATCCAATTCAGGGAATTTTTCACTTTAGGTATATATTTCCACTTTAAAATTTCCACTTTGTTTTTATAGTTTCCATTTGTTACCTCATTACATCCACCTTTTCCTTTAAGTTCTTGGACATATTTATAGTAGCAATTTTAAGATCCTTGTTTGCTAATGAAAACATCTGGGTCATCTTGTGGTCTTTATTTTTTTCTTAACTAGCAGTCACGTTTTACTGCTTCTTAGTACATCCAGTAAATTTTTCTTATATTCCTGACACTGTCAATGGTGCCTTATAAGGTTCTGAATAATGTCATCTTTCTTTAAAGGGTATTGCTGTTGTTATGGAAGATAGTTAAATAATGTATCTTGATCCTATTGACTTTTGTTTTATTCTTTGTTGGGGCTGGTCCAGTTTTGCCTTTATGTTTGTGTTTTGTGTTTGTTTGTTTTTCCTTAATCTCAAGTTATGGTCCTCAATCTAGGGAGTGATCCTTATTCCTAAAATATGATCTTTCCAGAATAATAACTGAACATTTGAAGAGCTCATTATGTTCACTCCATTTCTGCAGTTTTCTCCCCTCCAATAGCCTGCCCCACAGCATCTCCAAACTCTGATTTTTGCCTCATCAATCTACTTTAATTTGCTATGTTTTTTTCAGGAAAAAAGAAAGCTGGTGATAGATGTCTGTGGAATATTAAACTTTCTGAATAACACAGAGAGCTAGAGAGCTAAGACTAGAAATTCTCATTGTTTGGCATCTACCTAACTATACCATAGCCCTTGGTACACAGAAGTAGCTCTCTTCTGGTGCTCTTAGGATCATTATAAAGACAAAGTTGGTAGTTAACAGCCCGGGCCTTGCCAAATAACCTTTGTCTGAATTAGCATATTAAATGGGCTATTCACACCTGTTGGTACCTAAACATTATTTTTGGTCCCCTATTTTCCGTATTCTATCTGGTTATTTGACCAGACAGCTTTGCTATGAGACTGGATGCTACTTAAGTTCCTTTGCCTCTCTGCCTACTCATTTAGAAGTTGTAGTATCTTATTCTTTTTGCTAGAAGAGGGTAGATTGAAAAGAGAGGGCAGAAATTTGAAAGAAATTTAAGTCATTTATGTTTAAGATTGTGTCATCTGTTTTGTTGTTGTCTTTTTTTTAAGGGGGGGGGGAGTGGGAGAGAATCTTAATCAGGGGCTTGACCTCACAACCCTGAGATCATGATCTGAGCTGAAATCAAGAGTTGATGCTTAACCAACTGAGCCACCCAGGCGCCCCTGTCTTGTTGTGTTTTTGTTTTCTGAACATAATACCATGTCATTGGCTCTCTTGACAAGATGCAGAAAAAGAATCCATATAGTACTCAGAATTGAAACAAAGTGCTTCATGATTTATATAAGGATAATGATGTGTGTACATCACTGTATTTCATTAAATCTAAGACCATTTGATTATAAGACTTACTATTTTTGGTACCTCAATTAAACTATGACATGGTCCTTCATCCACAGCCTTGTGAGACACAAGAAATCAGATGTACCATTATGGTTTTAAAATTTCTTTCATCCTATTCCTGGGGATTTGGTATTTATCATGCCTTTAGTAGCATGGCTCATCAAGTGATATACAATCCATTGTATACAATCCAGTAACAAAATGAGCACCTTCATTTATTTGTAACTAACTTTCTTTATAGCTTTGGTAAAGCCTTGTTACTCAGTGTATGGTCTGGACTTGTACTAATAACATCACCTGGATGCTAGTTACAAAACAAAACCCTCGAACTCCACCCCAGATCAACTAAATAATCTTAACAAGATTCTCACATGATTTGTTTGCACATTAAAAGTTTAAGAAGTATTTTCATAAAGTACTTGGTTGTTGTTCTGCAAGAAATATGGAATTTTGGTCATTTCTCCAATGACCGATATATGCTTCATTTATAGCAATTTTACATACCTTTGCTCTTTTGTGTTTGTAGTTTCAATAACAAAGCATAATGTAATCTTTTTAAAAAACATTCTAAATGTCAATGAAACTTAACATATGCAGCACCAAAATGTATATAACTTCCTAACTCACTGAAGTGAAATATGAACGGCTAAGACCAAGTTTTCACATGTATAGATGATGACATGTCATGACTGCTCCCTGGCTGACAGGAACTGCACCATGCCATGAATTACAGAGATGTTAAAATATGAAAAACAGAGAAAATGTGCATCTTAAAATGGATGAAATGGAGCACGTGATGAAAAATGTATTCATTCTTTATGTAGATTTAGGCTTTTCTAGAACTAGAAATCAAGGTCCTTTGTTACAACAACAAATAAAACGAAATATCCTTTGCGGTCCCTGTCATTGTGGCCTAAACTGTTCCGTAGAGAGCCGCAAATGGCTTCTTTAAAATTGACAGGAGGTTGAGGATGCTGCTTTAACCAAGAACAGGGAGTTGAGACTTCTAATCCACTTGATAACCACCATTTCTGTTGCTTATGAAAGGAATTCTCTTTGCTTTGCTGCAAACAGACTTTTCAGCACTCACATTTCTCTCCTGATGGAGAAACATGTGATGAAAAAACACTTCTGCCAAAAGAGACTCCTCCTGGATTAAATAAAATTGCTGTACTCCTTACCCTGACCTTTAGCGTGAAAAAACTAATGAGTTAGGGACCATGAGTAGAAGAACTCCTCAACAATTTTTCACCCAACTGTCCCTAAATGGCTGTAGAGGCCTGAGCTCCTTAAGTTGGTAACATGCTGCTCTTCTTTGGGTCCCTGTGTGCTTGGTAAGTTTTCCTTTTCAAGAAGTGGCAGGAGAGGGCAATTGGCGGGGGGGGGGGGGGGAGAGGGAGAGAGGGAGGGAGGTGGAGAGCGAGAGCAAGAGAGAGAATATGAATTCATCTGGAAGTCCTGGGAATCCTGCAGCATCCACTTTACATAACTTTCTTTGCTGGTTCAACTCCAACAGGAGGGTACGGTTTCATATGGGCAGTACTAAGCCAAACATTTGGGTTGTATTGGTTATTTTGCCAGTTCATAACCAGCATGTGATAGAAAGTTTACTTGTTGGTTATTTGGGTTGGCCACATTGACGATAAATTACAAATTCTGAAGGAAGGTCAGAGATGGGATCGGTTCAACTCACCCTATATCAACTCCAAATCCACATAGCTATTAAGCAATGCCAGTCAACGCAGATGCCATGAGTAACTGTGTTTGTTAAAAGGAGCTGGCTTTTAAAGGTCATCTTTTCTATTTTTCACTCCCAGTCCTAGTGGATGTTCACTCTGCCTCACTCTCTTTCTCTCTACACTGAGGCAGTACAGAACTTGGAAAATTCTTCCTCAGTCCCATGGGAAGCAGACCACACTTCAACAGAGATGTACAACAAAGTCTGGCATGATGAGTAACAGCCCACATGTTTCCCCGTGTGTGAATATGGTATTGCTCAACCTCAGGGGTAATGGAAGTTGAAAATTGGCACCAGAGACCAACATCTAAAAACTTTGGCTACTGTGCATGCAGTTGCTACAGAGGATGTTTCTAATACAAGAACTAAGCACTCATTGCATTCCACATGCTGAGCTATTGATCAGATTAACAATGGTGCTGTTAAATATCCTGTCATTGAACCATGGGCAGATTCCTACAGACATGTGTGTGACAAGAAGCTGCCCAGAGCTTCCTGTGGAAAGTGCTCTCTGCCCTAAGAAGTCAGCCACGCTAACTGGTCCCTTTCCATAGCATGGACACCAGAAACAGCAAACCACAAGCACCACAGCAATTTACAGATGACTGCCACTGAGACTTAAAATTTCATGTCATCTTCTTTGACCATTGAGTCAAAAGTGACCTTTTCATAATGGGAAAGCCAAGAGCACATTCCTACCCTCATCAAAGAACAAAGCACTTGAGAGTACTGACTGACTTGTTTCTCTCCCTCACTGAACACTAAGCCCCTCAAGAGGAGAATGTGTCTCATTCATTACTTCCCCACAGTGCCCGGCACAAGATTTGGCACCAAGTAGATTCTCTATTGTGTTTGTTGAATAAAATCAATTAGAAACATAATGTGCTAGATATGAAGTAACCTGTAAGGGGACAATCAGGGGTTCAGCAGAAGGTTATTATCCAAGACCAGTGAGTAATAATTACTCTTTTTACTAGAACCATTCACCTCTAGTCCTAAAATCCAGGCTGCTTCTTAAGTATCTATAGAAATGGGAACCAGGAATGAGAGTTGGGGGAGGGGCGTGAAGTACTGGTTAATATAAAAGAATGACAGATTTGGGTTAGACATAATTTTCTAATGTTTGCTTAGGAATGGACTTGTTTTGGCTTCATAAGAGGATGAAATCTGAAAGGCCCAAGACAGAAGGAAGGATGAATGGAATGAGCAACATCAAGAGGTAATAAATTTCCTGTCACTAGAGGTATTTCATTAAAGGCAATGGTGTGCAGGGTCTGGCTTGTACTTCCTTGAGACAGCTGGCTATAAATATCTTCCCAGCTCTGTGTTCAGAGATGTCATATTGAGTAGCTTGAAATCAGCCATGGTGGGAGTATTTACACCATGGAAACTGGCTAACTACAAACCAAGACTTTTGAATTTTCCCCAGAGAGCCAGTTGTTGAACATCTACCAGCACATCACTGATTAAAGGTTCAATGCCTGATATTGAGGACATTTATACATGAGATCCTACTCTGAAACACAGTTGGCAAGGTAACATCTTAGGCCTCCACCAGCACCAAGTTATTTGATGCATCCCTTGCCCTATCTGGAGACACCTCATGCCTGGGATGGTTGTCATTGTTGTTGACCCCACCACCAAGGTTCCCAGGCCTGGTCACCTCGCCCGTTTAAACTTGTATGGACTTAGCTAGAGATCTGGCTCCCCAACACCAATACCACCAGACCCTGGCTCAAAATACGCAGATTCAGCACCTGACAAGCAGTCCTGCTCAGAGTCCTGAGTTGGCATACTGCTGGGGATAATTTCCTGCTCTGTGGCATGAGAGTTTTCCCCAAGCTCCACTGTAGACATGGAATAGCCCTGGACTCCACATGCTCATGAACAAGCAGAGGCTGGAGGGCAGGGCCACTAGCATTTTCTTGCAGACAGTGTGTGCTTTCCGAGATCTGCCCCAGGGATCCCGTCCCCATGAGGTCGAGAGTCATGTGGGGCCACTGGGAGGGTGTGTGTCCTGGAGTCACAGGAGACACAGATGAAGGTAATTAGCAGTTGTCACAAAACAAAGCTGCAACAATGGCAGCACTCGGTGCATGGGGACACTTGGCTTCCTCCCATGAATAAGGAATTCATCTGGCTTCAGCTCTCTTGGTCCTCAAAGCTGCAACAGACCTAGAGAAATCCCCCATGCCTATGTGGCTACTTGCTCTCTCCTTTCCATGACACAGCCCAGGCCTGACAGGCAGTCGGTACTTAAAAAATATTTTCTGAATAAGCAAACTAGCAACCATTCTCTGCCTTACGCCTCTCAGACTTCATCTCTCTCTGAGAACCAGAACAAGTCCATCTCCTCCAGAAGGCCTTCCCAGACCCTGGTATTAGAGCATGCCACCAACCCAGGTCTGAACCCCAAATCACTACTTTCCCTTCTCAAAAACTCCCCCAGTGGAAGTCAGTCTGTGAAGACCCCTACTTGGACTTGTCTTGGCTTCTGTGGGTCTTGTTTCTTCAAGGAGACCATGAGCTCCGTGAGGGCAGGACCCAAGCTTCCTCTTTCTCTAGTGTCCTTCTATGGTGTCTAGCTCAACGTCAGGGGTCTCAAGGTCCCATGATTATTGGTCATTGGCTAGGATCTCCAATCACTGGATCATAGATCAGATCTAGAAGATATTTTATCCCTCCCTTTTTATTGCTTCTCTTGGTCTCTTCTCTGGGTTGCAGAATGGACTCCATGCTAGCAATGTCTCCCCAGAGGGTGACAGAAATGGCAGCCACTTCCCTAATGAGGAGGCAGCAGAGCCCACAGGCTAAAAGCACACTCAGCACTCCCTCATGACCCAGGTGACATGGAGTTGGCCCTGACTTCCTACCTTGCTCTTGGAGAGAAAATTGGACTGACTAAAAGACAGTTATGAGCAAAGTGCCCCCACAGAACAGAAACGAAAATAGCATGAAGCACTTGGCCTTCCCCAATTCTAACTTAGTCTTCTCAGAAAAGAACTCAAACTTGGGGAGAAATGGGTTTACTTTCCCTGAAAGAATTCAGAAGTCATATGGGGAATATGTCAGCCATTTGCCAACTTCAGATTTAAATTAAGTTTAAATTTTTTTAGAGCTCATAATGTTTATGCAGATTCTAAAACTGAGCAAGATATTTGTTACTTCATTGTACAAAAATCTAAATCCAGGAGAATCCATTTCTGTTGCTGATTCCAAACTTAGTACCACGAGAGCAGATTTGTTTTGTTCAAATAAATACTATGATTGAATCATCCTCACATCTACCTGTCTTAGTTGGCTTGGGCTGCCATAACAAAACACCAAAGACTGGGTGGCTTAAGCAACAGAAATTTATTTTCTCACAGTTCTGGAGGCTAGAAGTCAGAGATCAGGGTGCCAGCATGGTCGGGTTCTGGTGAGAGCCCCCTTCCTGGCTTGCAGATGGCCACCTTCTTGCTGTGTCCTCACGTGGCCTGTCCTCAGTGTGTGTGCATAGAGGCATCTCTCTTTCTCCCTCCTTCTCTTCTTTTAAGGCCACCAATCCTAACAGATTAGGACTCCTCCCTTATGACCTGATTTAACCTTAACTACCTCTGCCTAAAAGCCCTATCTCCAACTATAGTCACATTGGGGGATCATGAATTTGAGGGGTGCACAGTTCAGTCCATAGCAATGTCTGTGACAAGTTTTGCCATGTCTCCAAGTTCTTCCAGACCACTTATCTTTCTCCTGGTAGGCATGTCTAGGATTAATACAACCCACTGTCTTACAAGAAATCTAAACAACAACAACGCATGAAAAGAAAAAACATAACTTCATCTAGTCTGTCGTGTTTCCATTACTCGGATCGGCTCCCCCATCCCCTTGCAATCACCATTAAACCGCAGAGATAATTACCTATCTGAGGTGGCAGTCCTCCCACATAACCCGAAGCCATTGCCATTTGTCACAGCAGATCATTTCCAGAACTCTGACAGCCAGCCCTGGAAGCAGGAAGAATGCTCATTTTCCGCACTCTGCCAGAGCTTCAGAAAGAACTCGGCTCAAAATAGATGCTATTGAAGCAGGAGACACATGAGGAGGTACACAGCCTATCAGTACCTCAACGCGGGCCTCTCCTTGCCCTCCATTCTATTGACCGCATGAGAGCCACTGCTGGAAGCTTTGTAATCCAAAACCATCAAGTATTCATGGGGCTGGCAACCACAAAGAGAAAATGAATAGAATCGCTCTCTTTCAAATTAGGATAATGACATTGTCTGGGAAATGATGATAAAAAAAATAGTTCAAAATATTGGTTTGAATTTCCTTCCCGCTATTCCTTCTGCTCAGGCTCTTCTCTCTGTTTTTTCACAAGGTTTCCCTCCCAGTGGCTTGGAGACCCATGTGTTCAGTAACACGCTCCCAAGAATGAGGGGCCAAAGTCAACCTTCTTGCTGTGTCCTCGCTATTTCCAGGGCTGGAACTAGACTTTTCCTCCTTTAGTACCTCACAATCCATCCTGATGGACTTTAAGGTTTATCTCCTGGATATGTGCAAACATGCCTCTCCTCTACACTCCCTCCATCCCTGCTTGAGTCCAAGCCACCATGTCTTCTCTCACCTGGGCACACACCTGCCTCCCACGAAGTCTCAGTTCCCCTGGGTTCTCCCCTGTCATCCATCCACCACACGGAAACCTGAGCCATCCTTCTATGGCACTAAGCTTCCTTGCCACTTTCCTGCATGAAACCTTCTAGTGGCCCCCCATAGCCCTCAGGACAAAGCCTACACATTGCGGTATGGCATGCAAGGCCTTCTGTGACTGGTCCCCTTGATAACTCATGATGTCCCCATGGGCCAGGCCTCCAGCCACAAGAGATGTCACACTCAGGTTAGTCTTTCATCTTAACGCTCGAGGGACAAGAACCACACAGGTAGACGGGATCTTAAGAAACACAACGTGTAGGGCGCCTGGGTGGCTCAGTCGTTAAGCGTCTGCCTTCGGCTCAGGTCATGATCCCAGCGTCCTGGGATCGAGCCCTCCATCGGGCTCCCTGCTCAGCAGGAGGCCTGCTTCTCCCTCTCCCTCTCCCCCTACTTGTGTTCCCTCTCTCACTGTCTCTCTCTAATAAATAAATAAAAATCTTTAAAAAAACAAAAAAGAAAAGAAAAGAAACACAATGTGTAGGCCCTTGTTTCTAGGCAGAAGCCATCTAAATCACGCAGGGAGAAGGCTGGTATGGTCTCAAAGACCTCTCCCTTCCCTGGGTCTGACTTCAAAGGAATTCCTCTGCCAAACAGTGGTTCAGATAAAGAGCAAAAATACCCTATGAGAAGTAAGGCCCATTTAAAATCGACACTAATGATTGGATTGAGAAGCTCTTTAAATCATATGGCTGTTCTTCATATGGGCAATAAAGCACAAAGCAACCTCACAGGATGTTTTGAATGATTCATCTTCCACACAGACTCTCCTCTCCAGAGTGGACCCGTATCATTCATTTGCAATTACAGCTGTCATTTTGTACAACATGAGAATGACTTTGACGGCTGTGCTGATCTGGGGAGAGGTGAGGAGACAAGTCGAGGAGGAAAGATTAGTTCTGGAAAATCAGGCATTTGCTGGGTCACCCTGGAGTTTTTGCCTTTGAATCTGGTCTCCTGGAGCATTAAGTCGACCTGAAATCTTTCTAAAATGAGAACCATTCAAGTGTCAAACAGATGGGACCCACGTAGAGATGAAAGGCTGCAAGCATCTCAAAGGCACAAGGCATGGCTCCATCTCCATACCTTGGCCACCAAAGTCACAGCATAACCTGAGCCCACTTCTCAGGAAATTCGTCAGCCCACGAAAGGAAACCCCACCACAAGGAAGCTGAGACTCTTCAGTCTATTTTCCTCCCTCATTTTCTATTCTCCACTCTCCTAACCAAACCATGCCCCAAATTCCACCTGGAGAACCCTACACTCTGCATGGCAGGCCTCCAATCATCAATCATCCTGCCACAAAACCGTCCACTTCTCCAGATGAAAGATGCACATGCTTCTAACTAGAGGCTTCATGCTGAACTCCAGGGCCAGTGAGGAAGGGAAGGGTTCCGGATCCACCCACAGGCCCTGTCTTCTATCCTGGCCATCTTCTGGGGATACACAGCAGCAGGGCAGAGATGGTACTGCCCCCTTTGGGCCAGGCTTAGCTCCCAACATTGTTGCGTGAGAATGGCACTCAGCCATTCCCTTCTACTCTCAGCCCCAGAAGGGAGAGACATGTTTAATGTCTAAAACTCCATCAATTGGCTCCAGCCTGAGGCCCGTGACCTAGGATACTCAAGTTAAGGCTCTGCCCTATCTTCACCAGAGCCTTGGTCTCATCATCCCCACAATGAGGAACATGGCAGCAACAATATTCTCCAAGCTTTCCTATGGGGCCAGGTGTTTGGTTCTCAGGGCCGTGGAAGAGATTTTCATTAGAAAGAGCCACAGAAGAAACCTTCCCAGGAGACCTCATGGGACTACAGCAGAGATGGGAGGAAGTCACATGCCTCTGTGTCTGAGAGAGCTGGCTGAACACAAGAGCACTGCCCGGTCCAGGCTGGCTCCTCATTGGCAGGAAGATCATTGCAGAAAGGTGACTGGCCTGCCTGCCCCAAACTCTCAGCAACCTGCCATATTCTACCCAAGTCATTCATTTCCTGGCATAAGCATTGATGTGGGAAACAAAGGCGGAAGAGAAATTATTAAATTCCCTTACTACCTAGAGCCCACTGACAAGTCCTTGAAACAGGCAGTGTGACATTCCTCTAGGGACTCAACTGCCTCGATGTTAATACTTTGCTAAGGGCAAAAGATAATCCTAGCCCGATCCCCTCCCCACCAAGGATCCTGTGAGTCTACTTTAACATAAAAATTCCTTTAGAAATTTCCTTTATCTCTAAACCCCCCCAAGATACGTGTTGACAATTGCCACCCCCCCCAAGCATATGGCCCACTGATATACATCTGAAGGGTCTCGTGACTAAGGTTTTATTAGACGGTAATAAATGACCTTTTCCCAAAAATAGCTAGCCCCCTCAAGGTCCTGGAAACCTTGCTTCCAAATTCCTTAGAGACTTAGGCTGTCCCTAACCTTCTCCCAACTTGAAAGTATATAATGGGCCACTCCTCATGAACCTGGTGCGGCTCTTTCTGCCCATGGGTCCTGTCCAAGTGCTTTAATAAAACCACCCTTTTGCACCAAAGACATCTCAAGAATTCTTTCTTGGCCGTCGGCTTCGAACCCTAACATTCTTTCCTACAAGCATGATCCTTTCCAAGTCCTGGGTAAGAATAACTCACCCCCCCACTCCCCGTGGAGAGGATCACCCACTGGGTTCCCCGCAGGGTCATGGAGATGAAATGATCAGTCCTGGAATCTCTGGGTCTGCTGCAGTCACTGCTGGTGCCTTGCTCCTACCCCCGCTCCCCCATTAGCATGTCAACTGCATGGCTTCCAACGACAAGGTCTGGAGAAAGTCTTTGTCCTAGGGCTTTCTCCGGCCAGTGGAACCTGCTCAGCCCATGCACAGAGCAAGCCTAAGTACTAGGGAGTCAACACCCCTCACCACTGGCAGCAGCCCTCAACCCCTGATGGATGGGACTTACAGGATCAGTACCCCAGCCCTCTCACCCCCTGGTTGTGGTAACTCTGAGCACATTCTGCACTGTATCCCAGAGCTCCTGAGTCTGATGCACCTTCAGTCACTCACAGAGTAACCCACTGGACCCTCTATTGGCTTCTTTCCCTTCTCGATCTTGCTTCCTCACTCCCCACCCTGCACCGTCCAGTGTCCCTTGGGATTAGAAGCCAGATCGATGTGACTCCAAAACCCCCGATCTTTCCATAGCACCAAGCTGACAATCACCCCCAGCCCTCTGTTCACAGCTGTCCCCCAGGGACAGATAGTGGAGAGGGGCACTTGCAGAGTCCTTGTCTTCAGAGACCACATTGGCCTCTGAGTCAATAGCTTATCCACAGGTGCTGCATTCCTGGCATTCCATGCCTGTTTTATGCAGTCGGATTCCAACCCAGGTGTTTGGCTGTATATCCAAAGGCCAAGAAGTTTTTTTTTTCCTTTAAACTGGGCTGCTTTAAAGAGGCTATACCACGAGGGATTCTGGCATTGGATGCCCCTTTAGGTTCACTCCAATGCTGAGTATTTGTGCAACAGTCTACAAGGCAGAACTGGAAACAGAATGAAATATCCCCCTCCCCTTAGAAAGTCACAGTTTAACGGCTGTTATAATTGTTGGGGACTTTATGAAAAGAGACCACAGCCTAATTTTGGAAATTAACCTAGCACCAGCTGCAGCTTCCTGGCCCCAGCCTGCAGACATATATCCTTGTCTTCACACATATGCTCATCTGGACATGGGGTGGCCTCAGGGGGCTGAGGCATGCAAGATGAAATCCCACGAATCTCCATTATTAAATCCATGATATATTTCAAACCCTACCCTCTATCTCAGTAATGACACCTCTGTCATCCCTCCAAAGTAGGAGAGAGGGAGGGAAGGTGGGAGTGAAAGAGGGAGAGAGGTTCCGTTTTTCTCTGTCCACAAGCACCAGCCTCTTTGCCAGAACCCTGGGAACAGTGAGATAGGTCTCATGCAATACCCCCAGCCCACAGAAGGGACTGTCAACCACCAACTGATTTAAATCTGCCCAATCTCACCTCCCTTTGGTCCCAGTAACCTCAGGTTGTCTTAAGCTAGTCCAGACCCATTGGTATGCTCTTCCCAGGCTACGCCTGGGGCCCAAATCTCATTTTTACTCCTCTTCCACTCTCCTCCCCTCCGACAACTTACCTCGGTCTCTCTCTCCAAGCAGATATATGGAAAACAAACTAAATACTAAATGGGCTTCTCCATCAGAGGATAACCCAGCCCTAAAGAGGCACCTTTGGAAATTCTACACTTGCCTCAAACATGTTAGGGATTGTCCCCAAGTTCCTCTGGGTGTGTATCAACCCCTCTGTGGCTGTAGTACCTCCATGGAAAGGGCTTAGGGGTCTTCACTAAGGCATAGATCCTCTGTTGAGAGCTTTGCAGTTATTCAGAGGAATTAGAAGCCTCAGACTCCACCTTTAACCTCTGGATGTCTCCCTATAATCATCTCCGCACAACCTACCCTTCCTTCAAAACCCAGCCAAATGCCACCTCCTCTTGAAAGCCCTCCCTGATTCCCTGTGCCAAAGGAGGCCTCTCATGCTACAGACTTCCCTGTACTTCCCTCCTTGGGTGGTGCTCCATGTTACCCTCACTTGAGTGCAAGCTCCCACATTCTCAGTGTGCAGCAGGCTCCTGGGAGGTAGGCCTGCCCCTTCATTTCAGGCCCCAGCTCCCACCCCCATCAGCATAGAGTCTTCTTGCTGCAAAAAGGTGCTCAGGAAATGTTGGAGGAAGATGATGGGCAAAGAAATAACTGTTTAGGTCTCTCCATGACAAGAGTGGCAAAAAGAAAGCACAGGGCAGATGACATTTCCCTGCCCCACATGACATCACTTCTTTGGATGACGACTCCTCATCAAAATGGAGATGGCAGGAGAAAGGAAGGAAGAGTAAGTAATGAGAAAGAGGGACAGAGAGCCCTTGATCATCCAGGGCCCAGTTAAAAAACAGGAAGTACTTTCACAGAAGGGTTTTAGTACAAGAAACAAGTTACAAAGTAGCCAAGGACAGGGAACAATGAGGCAACCTAGACATCACCATCCATAGCTAGACTCCACTGGAAGGCCACCAGTCAGATCTGGGAGCACAGAGGGCCACGCTGGCTGTAGCAAATGCAACCATAGAGAAGATGTGGCCACTGCCCTAGGCACTGCCCTAAACAGAGAGGGAGAGACATACCCTGGCTTCTGCCTGTTTCTTGCCCTCCAGTTTCCGACTGGTGCCTCCCATTGACCAAACACAGCCTGAAGCCAGAAGGTAAGGGAGCCTGAGAAATGCCACCTGAGCCCTTGACTGCTCCTGTGATGCCAGTTGGAGCAGGGGGTGAAATGGATCTGAGAGCAACAGTCCAAGAGCTCTTCTTTTCTCTTCTTTTGCTTCTTCTGTAACATAAGCATCTGTTCCTCCTCTGCCATGGTCCTGACTTCTCCTTTCTGTCTATATCCCTCCCACCACCAACCTCTCCCCTGCCATGCCAAACCAGGCCATGAGCGTGGGCTGCTTCTGTGAGTCTGTTCCAAGAGGACAACCAGCCAGGCCAGTGAGGGAGGCTGACTGGACCTTGGATGATCAGTCCCTGATCAAGGAAGCCAGGCAGGCAGGTTTGTCCTGGCCAGTCAGGATTGGGAGCAGTCGGGCAAAGGGAATCACCCAAGCTTGGTGACAGGCCCAGGGGAACTTAGAACTGCCCAGCTCCCTCACCCCACTCACAAAGAGCCCTCCCCCCCAACCCAATGGGTCCATAAAGCCAACTTTTTCAAGACCATATGGTTGACCTGGCCTCTTGGGGCTTCAGGATGCCTCTAAGACATGGATTTGGCTACCACCCTCTAATTCATTCTGATGAGAGCCACCAGAGGTTTGATCCACAAGAGGGAGGAATTAGGAAGGCTGCTCTGCAGAATCTCGAAGCCAGTGACCAGTAATGCCGAGAACAACCAACTCTGACATTTAAGCAGAGCTCACGCGCCCATGAATGTTTACAGGAAAATATGGAAAAAATCCCACTTTGCAGAGAAACAGCTGGGTATTTAAAAGCTTTGTTTATACTCAAGCATCTGCCTCAGGAATCTGACATGTTAAATAAACTCATTACCACCCACCTTGTCCAAACTTTCATCAGAGAAATGGAAAAGGACCGACGAGGGCAGGTAGACCCTGGCTCCCGAAGTTCAGCCTCACAATTCCAAGTGGTCTTATCCCCACTCCATCCCAACCTTGAGGTTTTCTGCAACAAGGTTTAGCCTTGGTTTTAGGGTCTGCCATTGACGTTGAGAGACCCTGAGGCTATTTCTAAGCCCAGAAGAGATGGGGCAGTTAGAAACTTGAAGGCCAGGGGTGGCAGCTCAGCTCATACAGACAAAGTCATTGTTGGGGCCTGGGAAGATCCACCCTCTCAGTGGCCAGGGTAAGTGTTACTGAACCAGACACATGTCCAGAGTTTGCCAGCCCCTGTCCCTCACCGGGAAGTAAAGGCTGACCCACGAGACTTGGACGGTCCCCTGCCAGGCAATTGTCACAGCCAACTCGGACAAGACGGGGAGTCTGCGGAGGTTAATCTCCCATATTCTTGCCTTCCCCTCAATGGCCTTCTTCCCCCATTCCACCTGGGGGCACCCCAAAAGGCCTTTACATGCCGGTCTGCCATCAGGCATCTTAGGATCAGATGCACACTGACAGGGAACTGAACCCTGAGCTCTAGAGCAGAACTCCCAAGTTGAGATGGAAGGGATGGGTGGTACAGGTTAGGGCCCCCATTCTGCCTGGAGGCCTCATCATGTCCCACCGAGTCTTAGGGTGAGCAGCCCCAAGCTGGGTAAGAAGGACCCTGAGCAACCAGAACCCACGTAATGCCCTAGACAAGTTTACCTCTCAGGAGGGAATCGTAGTCTCCTGGGTCCAGTCCACACCTCATCTCCTGCTGTCCCTACCACACTCCCCTCATCTGGCTCTTGTGGCTCCTCAATCTTCATGACACACAGCCTGGGGCTTCTTAGGCTGGCAGTCCCTGTGCCTTTGCCCGAGACTCTCCTCCTCCCATAAGGCTCTTCCCCACCTTCCCTTCAAGGACCAGGTCAACCACCACTTCTGGTCTCAACCTCAGCTCCCCAGGCTCCTCACCCCCCAATGGACAGGGAACTCAATGGGGACAGGGCTCAGGAACGTGTCAACAGCCCTCCACCAGGCACACTTAGATTCCACAACTCAGTTCACAGAAAGAGAAGCCATGTCACTTAATCATATCAGCCATGCTTCCCCACCTGATTTGGATGGACAATTCTGTTCCACATATCTGACCTATTGGCCGCAGACATAAAAGGAACAGAAATCTCCTCTATTATCTGATCCAGCCAAGAAAATGCTAAGCCAACCATAGCGGCCAAAAATGCATTCTGTGTTTTCCACGTATCTACAGACTCAAACAAGCTTCCAACAAGCACCAAGTTGGTAACTTCTGATAAAGCCTCCCCTAGGTTTGGACAAATTTAAAGGATCCCCTGCCTTGCCACTATTCATTTAAGATAACCCATAAAAATGGATGAATCAGAAGGGCTTACTCATGTGACAAAAGACAACATGGAATTCCAGTTCCCCTGGGCTAGCACTTCTTAATGCTCATCCCCACCATGGTCATAATTTTTGCCATCATCCACTTACCATCTGTGTTATTAATTTTATATTTTTCTTCATATTAACATTAAAATGACTCTCTTTTATTCAAATTGAGCTTTTCTCATTCAGTGCAGTTTATTTTTCCTAATATCCACTAAGCCAAACACAAAACGACTAACACTTTCAAAAGTCTGTGCACAACAGAAAACTTTTTTGTCTCCCACTCAGGTCGAGCATGGCCACCTCAGGGGGTGGCCCCTGTTGGCCGTGCCTGCCTTTTGATGCTGCGGACCAAAACGTCAACACTTCTGCTCCACTTGATCAGGGACCTGGCACAGTGGTTACAGGGCCTGGCTCCCGGGCTGTCAGGCTGACTGCCCACTGACCCTGCCCAGCAGCTCCCCAGGGCCCAGTTAAGGAGGTTACTGTGAGCAAAGTTTGCAAACACTGGAAAGCGGAAGGCAGAGGGTAAAGCCAGGCTTTGTGCTCATTTCGGGGAATAACCACACCCGCTCAGGCTCCCACCCACTTGCTCTCCATCCTCTGAACAGCTCAGGCAGATACGGAGAACCAGCAGGAAGTCTGCTCTCACAAAGACCCACGAGCTGCAGGCCTTGCTGATGAGACAGACGAGCCCTGCCATCTCCTCACTCGGTGCCCAGGGGCAGAGGCCATAGCAACAGTAATAATAATGACAACCTGCAGCCCCTGAAGCCTTGCTGCACAGATGCCAGGTGTATTTTACCAGTACCTGGCACCATACCCCACATGCTGCCTAGCTGGGGGAAGACAGAAAGGCCGGAATCATAACTGTGATTTATGGAGCACCTCCCTCTGTGTCGGGCTGAGATAAATGCTTTGCATACATTTGCTTACTTAAGGCTCACACAGCCCCTCAAAGTACTTACTACCGATGGGGAACTTTATTTATAAAGGGGGGGCCTGAGGCTGACCACTGAAGTGAAGGGACATGGTCACACCCAAGGTCATGCAGCTTCTTTGAGTTCCCACAGCAGGAGTCCACCCCCAGTGTAAAGGGCTTCAACGCCCATGAGCCTTCTGCTGCTCCCCCAAACCTACCTGAGACCAACCTTCCCGGCCATTCTGGCGTCCTCAGATGACACTACCGTCCATTTTGGGGTGGCCAACAGAGACTACACTCTCCCAGGCCTTGCGCCCCATGCCAATGGGGAAACACTTGTCTCCAGAATGTCCCATCCACTGTTCTGGGCCAGCAAGCAGCCAAGTTCCTGGAGCTAGGCTAGGTGCTAGATGGGAGTAAGAGGAAAGAAAGCTCAGCCAGAGAACTGTATTGGCAACCCTAGGGCATCTCAAGAGCAAACTCTTTATACCAGAGATCTTTTCCTTTTAAAGTAGCAGAATCAAAAGGAGAATCGGGGGAGGGGGGTGCCTGGGCGGCTCAGTTGGTTAAGTGTCTGATTCTTGGTTTCAGCTCAGGTCATGATCTAAGGGTTGTGGGACTGAACCTGCATCAGGCTCCGCACTCAGCCTGTAGTCTGCTTGAGATTCTCTCTCTCTCCCTCTCCCTCAGCCCCTCCCCTGCTCCTGTGCTCTCTCTCTCTCTCTTTAAAATAAGTAAAAATCTTCTTCAAAAAATCCAATAAGAAGAAAGAACTGGCCACACACCATAGGTCTTTGCCTGAGTGGCATGTTTGGATGCACCTGCTATGCTGCAATGAGTCCTCGGGGGTGCGGGCTTTGTTTGTGCCTGGTCAGGGTAGTCTGCAGGATGGGGGTTACTCAGAGGGGCTTCAGCCTCTCTGAGAAGCTGTGGCACCCTGCAGGGCCCCACACACTCTGCCCCCAGCCCGACTGTCCACCCTCATGCTGCACTGCCCCTCCAAAACAATCAGATTCTGATGTATCCATTCTCCTTCCTTGATTCATTCTATTAAATCCAGGACCACCGTCTTCTCATTACTACCTTTTTAAAATATAACTCACTTTCAAAATCTCTCAGCCAGTCTCATCTGTTTGATTATGTTTCAACTAATATTTTTCTAACATTTACAAACGGGTGCATTGCACAAAACTGGAAAATCTAAAAAGTATAAAGAACATAAAAATTGCTCAAATCCAACCACCCAGATGTAAGCACCAGTAAAATGCTGGTATATTTTCTTTCCTTCTTTCCATCTTTTATCTAGGTCTGTGATTATTTTTAATTAAAAAAAAAGAATCATGCTCTATATAGCTTGTATCCTGATGTCTTCACTTAATACATTGTAAGCATTTTCTCAGGTAATTTAATGACAGGATTCTTCAAAAACATGATTTCTAATGACCACAGAGTATTCGTCTCATGGATGAGCCATGATTGAGTTAACTGTTACCATATTGTTGGACATTTCAGCTGTTTCCAATTTTTTCTATTAAAATAATGCTTTGATAGATACCTGCATACATAAGTCTGTATATGAATCTCTGATTCTCCCCCAAGATAAATTCATAGAAAATGAATAGCTTGGCCCCTAGGTATAGATATTTTTCATACTTTTCATACAAAGCATTTCAGAAAGCTGCTTTCGCATCCCCACCCTCACCTGAATATCAAAATGCCCATTTCACTGTATCCTTAGCATCACTGGATCTTATCATTTTTAAAATATTTCCTCTCCTGAAATACGAAAAATTATGTTGTTTTAATGTGCATTTTTTGAATGTTAGTGAAGTTTGGCAGTTTTCCATATGCTTATTGGCCTTTTCCCTTTTTTTGTGTGGTTTGGTTATTCATATCCTTTGCCCTTTTTACTCTTGCACACTCCTATTTTTCTTACTGAACTGTAAAAGATCTTATATTGAAAATACGTAAGATAATGTAAATATTTCCTTATCCCTGTCTTCTGGTTTTAGATGGCGATGTTGACATTTATCCCAGTAATTCATCTGGAATGTATTCTGATGTGTGGCATAGGACAGCAGTTCCCACATTTTAATGTGAAGCTCAGTGTAAACCTTAAAAATTTGCATTTCAAGGGATGCCTGGGTGGCTCAATCGGTTAAGTGTCTGACCTTTGAGTTCAGCTGCTTGAGGTTCTCTCTCACCCTTTCCCTCTGCCCCTCCCCCACGCTCTAAAAAAAATCGGCCTTTTAAGAGTGCTCCAAGGAATCTGATGGCTGCGGCCACACTCTGAAAAACACTGATACAGAGTGAGAGGCTAAATTTTTTGGTAATGGGTGAATTTCCCCAGCTTATTTATGGAATAACCCTTCCTTACCAATTGTTGTGAAGTACTAAACAACAAATTACATTCCAATATCCACTTGGGTCTAATATCTTTTAGATTTTTGTTGATATTCCCATAAACTGCAACGTTCATTTAGGGGAATTAGTATAAAAATAATAGCTCCTATTTATTGAGCCATTCCTATGTAGCAGGCACTACTCTACACTCTTGCCCCATAACAACTCACAACAATCTTATGAGGCAATTATTATTATTGTCACCATCTTAGAGATGAGAAAACCTAGGCCCAGAAATACTTAGCAATTTGACCAGGACTTCACATTCGGTAAGTAGTAAAGCTAGCACTTGGATCAGGGTAATTTAACTGTAAGCTGCTCCATGTAGTCTTCATGAAGCGGTGTCTCACATACCTCCAAAGGATCAAGTCCTCCAGTTCATGAACATGGTACACTTCTCCATTGATTCATCTTTAATTATTACTCTGAGTAGTGTTCTGAGGGTCAACATATTGCTTACTCATTCCTAGATATTTTATATGCTTATAAAATTAAAATAAGATCTTTTGCACTAAAAACATTTCCAGCTAGCTATTGTTAATACTTGGGAAAACTACTATAAAGTATCTATTCAGCTTGGCCATCTTACTGAACTCTTATTAATGCTAATAATACTTCTATTAGTGCTCTTAAGTTTTCTTGGAAGGTAATTACACAATTTTAAAATAATGATCACTTTGTTTCTTCTTTTCAATAGCTATACCTTTTGTTTTCTGGTTTCATGGCTTATTGCATAGTCATACTAAATGTCAGGTGGGAGGGAACATTCTTATCATATTGCTGGTTTTAATGGGAAGTCTCTACTGTTTGCTATTTTCTACAAAGTTGGATGTTGGTTTAGACAAATATTCTTTATCCTATTAAACATTCTTTGCATCACAGGATTTTTAAATGTTAATTATTTCTGACAAAAATCTTTCTAAAATTTATTGACTTCTGTCTTCTTTATTTTTATTTTTTTTAAATACAGTTCTTGACTTAATTCCCCTATTTTGAAAGTAATTTATATTATAGATTTATTAATTTTTTTGAATGGGGAATACATATACATGGTAAACAGTTTATTTTTAAGATTTTATTTATTTGACACAGAGAGAGAGAGAGCAAGAGACGGAACACAAGCAGGGGAAGTGGGAGAGGGAGAAGCAGGCTTCCTGCGGAGCAGGGAGCCCGATGCGGGGCTCGATCCCAGGACGCTGGGATCATGACCTGAGCCGAAGGCAGACGCTTAATGACTAAGCCACTCAGGCGCCCCATTCTTTAAATGAAAGATTCAGAGCATAATTCTCCTTGACGATTCAGAATCACTGATTGCATATCCACTACTGTAACGTTTTGGGGCACACAAACATTCTTGCCTCTACAAGAATACGTCTCCTGACACCATATTTCTTGAAGTCAGGGCTCTGCTTATGTTTCTTTTCTGTGCTATTAAGTTGTCATTTCCTCCTGATATCAAGGCATGTGTCTCTAACTATTCCTCTTAAACATACGTTATAGTAGACTTCTAAGTTAGAAAACTCTAATTCTTAAAGCTATATATAAAGTGAGAATAAGCTCTGAGAAAGCAATTTCTTTATGAGTAAGAATGAGTAGTATTACAAATAAACCTTGAGCCACTTTGGCTGTTTTTAAACTGCTCCCTGTATTCAGTGGTTATCAGCCCTGCTCCAGGGAGAGAGGACTCCAGGTAGGGGGAGCATTATTACCCCTAGAGGCAAGGAAGTAAACATAAATATGCTTTAAGAACTTCAATAACAAAACGGGAGTAAAGCAGACAGTAAAACAGAAAATTAAGTTAACTGAGACACCTCATTCTACAATCATTCAAGAGGCTTCCTATGAAGTTATTGGAAGATTTCATCCTAACACATGATGAAAGTTATTGTTATCAGTAGCCTTCCTACCTGGAAAGAGCATGGGAGAGAAACAATAAATAATCTACCTGGGCAAGTGAATTTTGTTTTATATATGTATATCTTCCACGCTTACTCAAGTACTGACACTGCACGAAGTTCTATGTATGCTAGCAATTCTGGGGGGACATAATCCTGGAAGAGAATTGAAAGTGCACACAAATGATTACAGTAAGAGGCAGCACACGTGTGAGAGCTGGGGCTGCAATTATCAGATTCAAAGAAACAGTCACTTTAGGTAGGAATGTCAGAAAATCAAACAGGCACTCCTGTCACATGCAGTGAGAAAGAGGCCACGGAAAAAGTTCTGAGCCTGTGGGAATGGATGCCTGGGGTCGGTCACCCCCCTCTCCTGGGCTCTCCAGGCTGGAGCTGGCCCAGGCCCATCCTCAGTCCCACACCTGGCTTGTTTTTCTGGCACCAAAGATCCCACATACCCCTCCTCATATGCCAGTCTTACTTTTGTTGCCAAATGGCCTACAAACATTTCCTTTAAGTAAGCATACATATTTTTGAACAACTGGGTTTTTGCATTGAAAAGTAATATATGCATGTGGTTAAAACAAAAATTAAACAATACAAGTAGACATGCAGTTACAAGTGAGTCTCTCTTTTACCCCAATCCCCCAGACTCCCTTCTCAGGCACAACCACCAATTTTTAGTGTACCCTTCTAGAGATTTCTGCAAATGTACAAGCATACATGAATAAATACACATCCTTTTAAACAGATGATAGTTAGACACCTTGTTCTGTGTCTTCCTTTTCCCATCTAATCATCTATCTTGGAGGTGGAGTTAATCCTTAACCCAACAGGCTCAGACTCCCCCCAACCCTTGGAAGGAAAGGTAATCTCTAAACCAGAGCAGGAGTGGTGAGAGGACTTGCCTTGTGTCCTCTGCCTGGAACACATTTCTGCAACTTGGCACAGCAGTTTCCTCAGACTCAGGTCTCAGCCTAAAGGTCACCCTCAGCGATGTGTCCTCTTGGGTCACCTTATCTAAGAAATACCTGCCACCCCCACCCAGATGTATTCTTCTCTCCGAACCCTGTATGTTTTCTTCATACCAGTTAACAGGGTATTCAACTACCTCATTTGCCCATTTATTTATTGGTTCACCATGTGTCTCTTCCCATGAAACAGCCTTTCCATGAGGTGCCAAGACCATGACTACCTCGATCACTGTCATTCTCCTGGTACCCAGCACACACTGCCCACGACAGGTGCTCCGTGCATACTGGGTAAGAAAATAAAATAACCTTATGACTTTACAAAGCTCCTTTGTTTCCCAAGTGAGGGATAGATGGGGCAGTATGAGATCATGGGGATAAGAACTAACCCCAATTTACTGATGGAAAAACAGGTTTGGAGAGGAAGTACAACTTGTCTGAGGCCACAAAGTGGGTCAGGGACAGAGCCAAAATTACAACTCACACATCGTGATTCAAGAGCCATGCTTTTTCTATGTCTAGAAAATGCCAATTTGTACTGATCGAATCTCAGCTTCCAAAATGCCAGTCCTTGTTTTCAAGTAGGATCCTAACTCTACCGCTATCCACAGATAAGGGGCCAAAATCCCTCACACTCCTTCCTCCAATTAAGATCTAAGGATGTGTCCCAGGCCACCCCAGGAAGCAGCTAGTCCCTCAAGGGACACAAACTGTCCTCATCACATTTGACAGCTATCAGGGATTTGGGATCCCAGGGAGAACCCAGGAATTTCCTCTCACACTTGCATGGCCAGCCTTGGGATGAGAGGGCCCCTTCCACCTCTGACCTAGCCCCCCTACTACCACCTCCATCGATCAGTTTGCTATCCACCATGGAGCAGGTCCCTCACCTACTGCACCCCCAGTCATTACAGACCTGTATGCTTCAGCACGTGCCCTGTAGCGCATAGTCAAGGTCAGAGTGGGGAGAAGGGGCACGTGGCCCCAAGGGGAAATCTGCTCTTCCTCAAATGGGCTGGGCTTTTTGGGAACCCCTCACTAGCTGGCCCATTTGCAGACATTCCTGACCAACTACAGAGTTCTCCTCCTGGTGAGAACAGGGCTATTGCCCTAGACAGCAGCTGGCTCCTCTCCGACTTGAATCAAGCACTGATCTTCATGGCTGGTCCTAGTCAGACTCTGACCACCATCAGATGAACCTAAAAGGTAACAGCAAAACTTTGCCACTTGGGCAGACATTCATGTTCTGCTTGATTTACATCCTCTATAGATAAAGAGGCCATAAGACTTAGCTTCCAAACCAAGACAGTCTTAAAAATAAAAAGGGTACCCTTAATACTCACACCAGGACTTCAGGCATTACCACGAATGTTCCAGGCAAACCTGGCATATTTCACCCTAACTATGGCAACAAGTCTGCTGTTTCTAATGGCCCTGAACACATCTCTGAGCTTGGCCCATCTTCCAACAGACTCTTCCAGCTGCACATCCTTTACTGCCTGGCATTTATAAAACTATTCCCAAGCATTTCACATCCACGTAATACTTTTGTGAACTACAAAAACAAGTATAATCTCCACATTAAAAACAAAGATAGAGGCATGGTAAGGTAAAGAGATGGCCAAGATCCCACAGAAGTTAGTGGCAGAGATGGGACGAGAACTCAAATTCCCTGACTGCAGTCCAGTGAATAAACCAATTCCATGTCCTTTCTCCACTGTCCACCAGTGCTGATTTACATAATGATCAAAATAGAAAAGGGCCCTTTTTGAAGGCACAAGATGAGCTTCCTCTAGGAACTAACAAGTCACTATTCAGTAAGAAATCCTGAGCTAAAGAAATTGCTCTTTTTATCTAATAAAATTTCCAGCAGGTTTAACTTATTTTATATAGAAGCAGGGAAACATATACACTCAGAGATGCTTGTATATTCCTCTTCCAAAGGTAATAACAGAATATGTAATCTATACTTCTGTGATCATAGCAGATCTCATTCCATAGTGTTGTCGGGGTCTGGGTCTTTCCTCCCAGACATGAGAATTAGGGCTATCTTCATCACTATTATGCTCTACCTCTTAACATGGGGCCAGGCATGAGCAGGGGCTCATGAAGTCCACGAGTAGGTGGATGATGGATGGAAGGATGGCTGGGTGCATGGATGGAGGAGTGCATATACAGATAGGTACATGCATGGACATTGGACATATGCATGCCTGCTTGGAAATGAGTTGGTCTCCTCTGATGGGGGATCAGCTATATTTACAGATCTATCAGAACGTGATTAAGTAGGTCACAGTTAAGTTTGACCTTTGACGTCCACTTTTTTCCCACTGATAATTCAAGTGCTATCGTGCAAGAAAAGAAGGGAAGGAAAGGCATTGGAGAACATCCTAACCCAAACCAGTGAGTATAGTGAACACAAGAACCTGAGCTTCTGAGAAGTAGCAGCTTTGAAGGCAGCCAGAGGGCAAGAGAAGGAGAAGCGAACTAGCTGACTTGTTGGACACTTAGAGGTCCTGGGGTCTAGGCCAAGCGTGGGAGTGGTCAAGGCAGGATACATGGTCAGGGTTGGGGGCAGGAAACATGGAGAACTGAAAAGAATTATGGGCTTCACCAGCAAGGAATTCTAATTCACTCTCTCATGAGCCACAGTGGTAATTTCATCCATTTTATTGTTCCTTTGAACTATAAAAGCAAACTAAATACACATTGAGGCAGCTTCTCCAGGCCTGGAAATTCTCTCCTTTAGGGTTGGGGAAGTTTGTTCAGAGACCACAGAAACAAAGCACCTCAGATGGTGATGTTTTCTTCTAAGGAACTTCCTTACCCATCTTGTGTTGAGTACACACCCCAGTGAAGTTTCACTTGCCCTGGGAGAGAGCATGACCTGTGTACCTGGGAAGACAGAGGAACCCTGGGTGTCTGGGAGTCAAAAAGAGCTGGCATACAGTTCAGGGTCTGCCACTCATTAGACAGGGACCCTCAGCCAAGCCACCTACCTTCTCCGAGCCTTGGCTTCTTACCTGTTAAACCACCCTGACACTGCTGCTGGGTCATAGGCCTGGTGAGGATGTAAAGAACCTGCCATAGAGTACAAGTGGCCACCTGGTGACCCTGAAGTGCTCTGCACATGGACAGTGGTGTCAACTATTTAGAGGATTAAAAATCACATATGGTCTGCCTGCAGATAAATGTTTCTCAAATACCTTAAAGATTTTATTTATTCATTTGATAGAGAGAGCGAGCACTCAAGGAGAGGGGGGTGAAGGAGAGTGAGAGAAAGGGAGAGAATCCCAAGCAGACTTCATGCTGAATGTGGAGCCCAACACAGGGTTCGATCTCACAACCCTGAGATCCTGATCCAAGCTGAAATCAAGAGTTAGACACTTAACCAACTGAGCCACCCAAGCATCCCTTAAATATTTTAAAAGAAAAACTGAAAAATGAAGTTAGATCCTAGCAAATATCATCATTTCTAGGGCCTCACATTAATTTCGAGTTTAACCCAAATTAACATATTCCCCAGCTTTGTCAAGATGACCTATACCTCAGACCACCACCCCCAGAACTGAAAGTGTGAACATTTTATGTGGAAGAAAAATGGAGGGCTGGTAGAGTATGAGCCAGCGCAAACAACCAGGTTTCGGTCCAGACACAGGTCTGGGCCTGACTTAACTGCATGTCAATACAATTGCAGTGTAAAGGTTTTTTGGCCAGTCTACCCTTGCTAAAAGGCCAGATTTTTTTTCTCTCCCTTAGGGCCGAAGTTGTTCTCACAGCTCTCTGCAGTGGCACTGCTTAGGAGAGAACCTAGCACATTTTAGGTACTCAGTACATGTTTCTTGAACTAAATCTGAAATCTGAAAATAATATGGTAATTTGTGAAATGCTGGCTTCAAACAGCCACCTTCTCTTTGACAACACCACCCTAAGCCAGGTGTCCACCTCCCCAAACTTGCACCTTCTGTCGCAACACAGATTTTTCTCAGTTCATTTCTGGTGCTATGGTAAAATCAGCATTCCCAAGGAGCAGTCAAGACCACACAGAATAGTCTCGCTCAGCCCGAGACTTTCCATTGGCACCAAACTTACGACAAATTTTCAAGTGCAAGTTCACTGCCACTTTCAAAGATGTGTGTTTCAGGATGGTCAAACTCCAAGCAAGGAAGTTGGGCAATGGCGGTGAAGATGACGTTAAGCACTCACGTTTCTGGAAAGTGAATACTCAAGGTAAGCTCAACCCAAAGTATCCACTGTCTCCATGGATACCTGCAGCATCTCTGCAGGAGACGGGCCATTCAGAAGAGAGACCCAGGAACAGGTGGGCCCTGCCTAGTGTTTCTCACTGGACATGCTAGCCAGAAGAAGGCTACCAACCAGGCAATTCCCAAACCCTCCTAACCAGATCCTCACACTCAGATCTAGATAGGAAGCCTCAGATGTTTCCAATCAAGAAGCCCCAACCTTTCAAAGGCACACAATCCTCATCATTTAGAACCCATCTTGTAAAGGGAGCGAGGGCTGGGAGGGCTGGATCCTGGCATGAAAGAACAGTCTTTGTTTTATATTCTTCAATAGGATTTTTTAAAATTATAAAGTAATTCATGCTCATTGCACAAAAGAGAGAGAATACAGAATGTTATAAATAAGAAAATAAAAACCATCCAAATTTCCATAACATAGAGACAATCATTATTAACATTTCTATAAATGCATATATGTATGCATGGTGTGTGTGTATATATATAATATATATTATATATATAGTTAGAAGCATAATGTACATAATTTTTGCATCCCACGGTTCTCACCTAAAATTACTTAAAAGCATTTTCCAATGGCGTTCAATGTTTATATTTCACGAACACCCACATAGCCTTTACTCTGCACCAGAAACTATTCTAAGAGCCTCACGAGCATTAATCCTCACAGCAGGCCTATGAGGTGAGTATTATTATCATCCCTATTTGCAGATGGGGACACAGAGCAGGCAAGTAGCAGAGCTGGAGTTCATACCCGGCTGTGTAACTCCAAAGGCCGTGCCCCCTCGACCACCATGCTGCACTGTCTCTGCAGCCTTTGGAAACCTGACTTTTTATGACTCCAGAATATTCCAGTTGGGTCCCTTGTGATTGGAGCAATGCCACGTTTAAGACCTCAAAGTCCCTTCCAGCCAAGGTCCTTCCAGCCTCTGAATTTGTTGACTCTAGGAAGAGGATCCTGGCTATCAGTCGCCTCAACAGTTGACTATAAGCTATATATAGCAAAGTGGGGGAAACACTGCCAAAGAAACACCCATTGTAAGAGCATTAGCTCATTGACCCCTGCCTCCCTCCCCCGGGCCGGACCCCAGTACCCAGGGAACGGCTGCTTCTCTTGTTGGAGCTCCAGCAGGCTGCCTCATTCACCTCAGTTTCACTTTCTATCACTAACACGGGGCACTTTCACCTGCCTGACAGGATGTTGAAGAGACTTAAGGAGACAGCTAGATGAACCTGAAGTACCTGGCCCAAGCTGGCCCAGGGCTGGGTAGAGTACAAGGCTGGTTTTTGGCTTTTGTTTTTTAACATGCTTTATTTATTTTTTTAACATACCTTGATTTATATGGAAATCACTCATTCACTGGGATTGGAAGGACAGACTCTGGAGTCAGACAAGCTAGGACTGACTCCCGGCCCTGCCATTTCCTAGCTGTGGGACTTTGGGCAAGTTTCTTACGCCCTCTGAACCTCGTTTGCTCATCTGTGTATCAGGCATCATAATGGCAGCCACCACACACACCACCGTGAGGATTAGATGAGATAATGCATGCCAAAGAACTTAGCATCTAGCAGGGACTCACTAAGTCATGGCCCTTCCTACTACTTCTTAGCTCATTTTCCTCATTCTCTGCTTTCCCCTGTGTTCATTTGTCTCTCTGTCAAGGTGGAGCCCTGGAAGGGGGCAGGGGAACCGCCAATCAGGTCTGAGTCCGTGACACAGGAACCCTCAAGCAACAAGAATTGAAGGGAGGTTAGAGACCTGGTCACCCTCCACTTCCCTTTTCTACTTCACGGCTCAGGAGACCTGACCAGTGTGCCTGGCCACCGGCCACCACCACAGTCAGAGAGTACTACCGGGTCTTTGAAGGCCTCTTCCAGCACCCCAGAGAGTCATTAGCATCTGATTTCTAAAGGAATCAACCTATTCCTTGAAAGGAAAGCACTCTGAGGAGCTTGGTCCTGCCCCTGGGGCTGGAATGCCTGTTTCCAAAGCCCCTGTCCTTGGTTCCTGTGTGAGGTATGCAGGAAAATGGCTGTCACCACCCAGCCTGCCAGCGATGCCAGTGATAAGGCTCCCCAAGACTTTGAGCTGGTATGCCCCCCAAAGACACTACCCCCCCCCCCCCGCCCCCAGCTCCAGGGAGGGGCAATCTGGAGGCAGGGCCAGGCGTGCTGGGAGGCAGGCCTGCCTCTTCAGTATTTCCACTCAGCCCTCGGGCTACAAGGGAGGAACAGGACACTCCTCAAAGCCAGCATGGTAATTGCAGGAGGCATTAAGCTTAATTAGGCTAATCATCTGCCTGAAGTCATTCACCCTCAACCTCCAAAAAGTGTCTGCAGAAGAAAATCCCATAGAAGCTGTGGGGCTGGAGGGTGCAGGTGGAGGCTTAGGGCGCTGGTAACTGGAATTCCTAAGGGGCCTCCAGCATGGTCTCAGGAGTCTTGGGGGGTCAGAGCTAACCAGCTAAATCTATACCCAAGAAGGGCAAAAAGGGGGACTTCTCAGCCTCAGTCCCAAGCCAGGATCTGGGCCTGAACTCGAGGATAGGGGGTCTTTTCTGGTTTCCCTATGAGCCTATTTGACTTGGTCAGTGGACGTCTGACCCAGGAAACCGTCGTGCCCAGGCACGTTCCCAAAGGTTCTGCGGGTTTAGTTTCTCCAGCTGTCTGCTCCCCACAGCAGTGGCCTCCTGTCTGCCAGGGTGACTCTGTGTAACCAGCCAACTGAGAGACAGAAAAACTTACCCGTCTGAGTGGAATGGTTCCTCACTCAGAAAACTTCATGTGAGGCTACAAAGCCCAGCTGAGAAGGAGCAATCCTTTGCAACAAGGAAAAAAATCTATTTAGCAGCTAAAATTGAATCCTAAACCCCATAATTCAAAAGCCCCAGGGAGTAGAGATACCAGCGGCCAAACCCTTGTGCATAAATGACTTCCTGGAACTGGGGCGTGGGAGAGAATCTGAAAGCTGTGTCCACCCCCAGGTCTGCAGAAGTCCACACACCTACAGCAAAAATCTCACTAAATCAAAACACACTCATCCAGAATTCAGGAAAGCTGGGATAAGGAAGGCTCAGTTCCTTCCTTTGTAATGGTTTATGGAAGGCACATTAGTGAACACAATTGTGGGGGAAACGCTTAGCCCCACTGAGTCTTCCTGATCCTCTTAGTTGCACATACTAGCACACAAGGAGCTAGGCATAAATAACCCTAATTCTGTCCATCAGAGATGATTCTTGCCATTAGAAGCTCACTTTGTTGGCAGTGGGCCCTAGCTTTGTATACGATCTCTACAAAAAGTAAGAGACGGGCAGTTTACGGATTGGTGCCTGCCATGTGCTAGAGAGGAGCGCTAATCCTCTGCTCTCTGCTAAGTGGCAGGCCCAGAGCAAGGTGATTGACACTAAGTCACCCCTCACAATAAACCCCAGAGGGTAGATGTTGTTAACCCAGATTTACAAAAAGAAGAAACCAAGGCCCAGAAGTATTGCATAACCAGCTGGGGTCACTGAGCAAGTGAGCACACTGCTGGATTCAAGCTCAGGTCAAAGCCTGTACACATGGCATCCCCAGGAATGCAACAATGGAGCTTCCTTTGGCGCAGCTGGGCGTTCACTGTGGCAGCCATGTGAGGGATAGGGCAGGGCAGAAGCCGGGGCGAGTCCAGCTCGGCAGCCCACTGTCCCCACAGTCCAACGGGAGATGGCAAGGGCCCAACAGAGGCAGCAAAAGGGTGGGAGCCCACTGGAGGGAGCTGTAAGGAAGTGAAGAGCTTGGGGAGAGAGGGCAGCTTCTTCAAAGACTGTTTAACCCCTGGGTTCGGGTCAAGAAGGGAAGAAGAACCACACTTTCTCCTAAGAGTATAGACAAGGTAAAGACAAACACTTCAAACACACATGACCAGCTCAAGAATAGAAGAACTTGTCCCTGGAAGGTTCCCAGGCATGCCCAGCAAGGTGGAAATTGAGGAAAAGCCAGACTCCCCAGGCACGGCAGCAGGAGGTGCCCGGGGGAGGAGGCAGCCCTCAGCAGTGAAAGCCTTTCACATGGACATAAAACACCATGCAGAGTTCTTATAAGGTCCCCCCCCCCCCAGAGCCCTGCAAGGATACTAAGCAGCCAGACGTTGTAATTACAGATGGAGACCTTGGTGTCTAAGGCCATAAATGACTTACCCACCCCAGGATGGGTGGCCCTAGCCAGTGGTCAGAACTTCCCGAGGTCACTCCCTCCCCAGTGCCAGCCCTTTGCTCTCTGGCGTCTTCTTCTGTGGTTGGGTTTGTGACTTCCCGCTTCTGTGACCAACTCTGTGAGGCCAGGGGAGGGATAACTGTTCATTCATCCAGTCAGTCAGCCAGTCAATAGACACTTGAGTGCCTACCATGCGCCAGGCACGGTGTTTGGTCCTGGGATATGACACTGAACACACAGTCCCTGCAGGGGAAGACATTCCAGGCAAGGATTGCAGGCAAGGAGCACAAAAGTGGGGGCTACAAAGGGGAAGGAGCCAGCGGAAGGTTGGTCAGGGAGATAGCTTTTGCGCATGACTTTTCACAGATAGTCATTGTGGGAAGAAGAGAAGAGAAGAGGTGCTCCTTCCCAACCCAGCCACTCTACCTGGGGGAGTGCAGTTGGGTGCCAGGTACACCTCCTCAGAGGACCCTGGCACCACTGTCCCTAAGCTGAAGACCCTCAGATCGACAAACCGACATCCTCAGGGCTTGAACACTGCGCAGCAGAGAAGGCAAGAATGGCGACCTTGCCCACATGGAGAAGGAGGCCATGTGACTCATCTACTCCCCTAAGCTGTTCCACCTGGAATGTTCTGGCCATCACCAACTAGGCACCAGAGCGTAAAGGCCCTGGAAATGCCTCATCTACCTTATTATTTTAACCTACTTTTAATCAGTCAAAGATCACACCCAAAGACACAGTTCCTAGCATGAGAAGCTATAATGAGGCCAGCAGATGGAGCCTTGACAACTCTCACACAGCACAAGCGCTGAGTGATATATTGAGCCCGGAGGGGGTTGGCCAAGGTAGAAGGGAGTATGCAGACATACAAGTGGATTCTTTCTTAGATACGTTATGGCACGGACAGACAGGAATAAACTCCTCTTCCCAAAGTCACTGCCATGTACTGACCTCCCCAAAGTTGCCTGGAGAGGCAGCCCCATCCTGGGGATGCCTCAGATGGACAGTAGCTTCAGGTGCGGGAGTTTGCACAGAGTTAGCCCAAAGTGGCAACAAGGAATATTTTCTGGACAAAATTTTGGGGGGAAGGGATGATAAGCAACCTATCGCGCTGGCCTGTGCCCTCTACAACTAGAGCGGCAAGAGCACCATTAATACTGGCAATATTGGATGTGTCCTCCAGCCTCAACTTCCCCAGCAGCCCATCCTGCCTCCAGCTGTTCTGGACCCTCATGGGTGATAAGTGACAAGAGTACCTGCAGATCCGGGCACAGCACGATAGAAACCCTGTCTGTGCTTGGTGAAGAAGAAGAAAGGAGAGCAGTAAGTGGCTTGATTACCGCAAATCCCCAAAGGCACGCCACCAGAATCTAGTGGGAAGGGGGACACCGCCAGTAGCCATTAGGCCTAGGAATCCAATCAGTCAGAAAGCCCAGGAAGGATGTGCACAGCCATATAATCAGATAATGGTCCCCAAAATGAGAAGCAAGCATGACCATCCAGGTGGAAGCCTCCTGGCCATCCCTGTGCAAGAAGGATCCTTCCCAAATTCACGGTCCCTTTGCAACCATGGTTCTACGAGCTAAATTAATAGTAATGGTTACTGCAACTCCACCACATCTTCTCCCTCTCCCTGGCCCAGGCCCTATCTGCAGCCAGCTTTCCCCTGCGGGCACCGCTTCCCCGTGGCCAGCTTGCATGGAGGCTACTCCTTCCTTCTGCACTGGCAAGTGACTCCAAGCTGTCTTCACTCCCCAGAGCTGCTTCCAGCTCACCCTCCTCTGCCCGCACCTGAAGCTACTGTCCATCTGAGGCTTTGTGGGCTGGTCCTCCTCTCCTTGCAGTGGTCACCTGCCATCCACCTCCTTCACACCCCCTCACTCACTGCGGACCCGTGTGCAGGCCCACTGTCCTCCCCCCAGGCCATCTGGGGCGACCTCAGCCTCTAGGGATGCCATCAGTCCTGACTTCCTTCTCACCGGTGGCCCTCGCCCATACCCCAGTCCAGGTACCCACACCCATACCCTGCACCCTGTCATCCCCCAGACTCGCTCTATCTTCCAGATCATCAACTCAGACACCCCACCTATTGACCACAGGCTCCAGGCCTCCAGCCCTCAGGGCACTTCACTTTCCTGGAAAGCCCCTAACTCTGGAGCCACCCCTGACCTGGACTCCGCCACAGAGCCCCACTGATAAGCGGTCTCACATGAGGTGCCTGTGACCCTCCCACAGTCCTCTGCGTCAAAACTCCATACAGCAGCTCTTCTCACTCTCTTCTCGCAGACCACCTCACACCAACACCCCCTTCCTTCCAGTTGCAGATTTATCCCCGTATGATGAAGAAGGTATCCTATTTTCCATTCAGCAGTTTCTGATTTAATACCCCAAATATGTGTGACTCACTGTCCTAGGCACTGGCGAGATAGCAGTGAACACAACAGATAAAAGTCCCTATCCTTGCAGCTTACAGCCAACTGGGCGGAATCAAACAATTAAAAAGACGAATAAAGCAAATAGTATGTGACAAGTGCCAAGAGAAAATGCTAAGAGTGAGGACAGAAACTCCTAGACAGGCAACCCCTTCATGCCTGCCACCAGGGAAGGCACTGCATGGTACCTTGGCCTCCTCAGGGCCTGCTGCCCCCAAATCTCTGTGGCTTTTCCCAGCCCAAGGCTAGTTCCACCCATGGGCTCTGGGTCCCTCTCTCCTCACTGCTGAGGGCTTGGTCTCTTCCATCCATCCCACCTCTTGCCAGTCTCCCAATTCTCCCCCTTCCCTGTGCCTCCCTCCCCCAAACATGCTTGGGTCCTGCTCATTCATCCAGAAACCAAAGAAGACACAACTCTCCTTCCACCCATTTCTCCACCTTCCCCCAACCTGGTGCCCTCTCTCCTCCCACCAAAGCGAGGTTACCTCAGAGAGCTGCTTACAACCCTCGCTGCCCTCTTGCACTGCAACAACGGCAGTTTCGTTCTATCCCTGCAACTGCCCTGGAAGTGCTCTTGCCAAGGTCACTGTCAGCAACCTGTGGCCACGTCAGCCTTCACCTTCTTACCTCCCAGCAGCATTTGCCCCTGACCATCTGTCTCCACGGCAGGAGCGCCATCATAAGAAAGTGGTGTGTGCAGCACTAAGGAATTCACACTCCAGAGCCAAGCCGTCCTGAGATGGCAGTCCTGCTTCTGTCACTCACTAGCTGTCACTCTGACATCTCCACGGTAGAAGGGGATGAACACCAGCACTGCCTCCCCGGGTTGCTGTTAGATTGAAAGCTGGTATGGGGCATCCAGTGTTTCCTGGCACCATAGTGATAGTGGCCATCACTGTATCACAAGACCACCAAACTTTGCACACACACTGGGTACACAGACAATGAAGTCGCTGAGAACAAAACTGGAAGGAAGACTTACTCGTCTGTGAGGTCTGCATGTCAAAGGAGCAGTTCTTTCATGAATAACTTAGGGAAACCAGGGGCGCCTGGGTGGCTCAGTTGGTTAAGCGGCCAACTCTCGATTTTGGCTCAGGCCATGATCTCAGCGTCGTGAGACTGAGCCCCGCATTGGGCTCTGTGCTGGGCGTGGAACCTGCTTGGGATTCTCTCTCTCCCTTTCCCTCTGCCCCTCCTGCCCCTTGCACTCTCTCTCTCTCTCTCAAATAAATAAATCTTTAAAAAAAAAAAAAAAAGTAATTCAGAGAAACTGGAACACTGCTGACGAGTCAGCCATTGAGAAAATGCCAGACCAGGAGGTAGAAGTGTTCGGAAAGGTGGGGCCGCACTTGGTGCAGGCCACTGGCCAGCAGGAAGAACAGAGTGGGAGTTCCCCACCAAGAAGGACCAGCTCTGTGAAGGCCCTGCAAAGTCCCCTCCTCCACGTGCCTTCCCCATTCATCCACCTACAGTGGCCCTGTGGCACCTTGCCTTTGGGACTGACATTGCCCCTTTCCCTCTTATTGTCACTTGGACTTGTCCTCCCCTACTCTGGGGCTGCTCATCCCCAGAGGACAGACTTTGACTTTACCTAGAGGTACACCACTGGCAGCCCTACCCGAGCCTGGCACCCAGGAGAATGGTGCCTGAGGCCATTGCTGAACTGCTCAAGGGACAACTAGAGAAGCCAGCCAGATGGAGCAAAGGTCAAGGAAGAGGTTTCTTAAGGGACAGACTGGCTGAGTCAGCAAGAGACTGGGGGAGAGGAGGATGGAGGATGAAGATGAGAAAGTTCTGGTTTCGCAACTAACGAACCCTCTTTCATGGTGGTGGAGCCAATATATTTGATGTTAAAGGGGCAGAGGAGCTCTGCAGAGGGGTAGGAATGGGGACGCACAGGAGATCAGGGACGATGTCACCAGGAGGCATCCTTGAGAGAGTCCTGAGGGATGACCCAGAGATCCCAGGGGAAGAGGCAGGAAAGGCATTCCAGGCAGGGGGAACAAAGAGTACAGAAGCTTGTACAAGGGAGTGCATGGTATGTTTGGGCAGCCAGGGGGATGCTGGAAGGCTGAGCCAAGTGTGGCAGGGGCAGAGGAAGCCAGGAGGCCCTAAGATTAGATGCCCTGGGTCCAGGTCCTGAGCATGGCCACCTGGAGGCCAAGGAGCCACTCAGCAGCTCAAAGCAGGCAAGAAGATGGAAAGATTTGTGTTTAAGAAAGCTGTGCAGGCTGTCAGGCAGACAATGGCCTGGGAGGCAAGCTTAGAATCCAGGAGGCCAGAGAGAAGGCAGTCACACTGTCCAGCTCAGAGACTGCAACGAAGACTTAACAAAGGACTGTGGCAATGGGTAAAGAGACAGGTATGACATGTAGGTGTCTTATAAGGCTTGGTGGCTGGTTGGGGCAAGCAGGTTGGCAGTGAGAGAGAAGAGTAAGTCAGAGTGGTTCAAGTTCCTGGCACAGACAATACGGTGAAAGACAACATGATGACACCATTAAATGAGACGCTGCATCACAGAAAAACACTCTGCAAGGGAGGCCCCCAAAGAGGAAGGTGAACATTAACACTGTTCATTAGGGGCCAAGCCAGGATGCCTGAGAAGGCCAGGAAAATCATGATAATGATATCAATAGTAATAATAATATCAAATATTTTGAGCACTTGCATTAATACTACTGAGCACTTTGTGCTGGATTCTGTGGATTCGTTGTCTCAACCCCCATTCCATTCTCTTTCTAACTGGAAGGTTGGAAAGCTAAACACATTTCCCAGACTCCTGCAGCTAGGGTCCAGGATGTGATCTAGGTTCCACCAGTCAGATACACTCACATCAGACTTGGAAAGCAGAAGTCCCATGTCCTTCAGCTGTTTCTAGCAGCAAGCGCGGTCCTGGAGATGTGGGGTTTCTTGGAGGCACATTCCAGGGTTCCTCCCGCAGCTTCCCAGTTATTAAGAGGTAAGTGTGTGGCACCAGCAGCAGTGATTTCTTCATTCTGGCTTCGTGGCACCTGGATCCCAGCTGTAAGCCTGAGTCCTGAGCTCTGAATTCTGGTGTCAGAGGCAGCGCAGAGGTAAACAGCCCCATCCTGGAGGGTCCATTCTGAACTGTCCTGGGAATCCTTCCAGGGGCTTGTCAGTGAGCTGCTCCTCCAGCCCTCCCAACAGAGTTGTAGGACCTCCTTCCCTACCTTACATCTGCCCTTGCTCCAAGTCAGCCCCGACGTGTTGCACAGGGCACTGTGCTGCGCTTTTATATGCACTATCCCCTCACGACAGACGTACTGTTAGCTTTTTTTTTTTTTTTCGAAAGAGGACTGAGTCATAGAGATGCTAAGCAATTCACAATAGGTTACACAGTAAGTGACAGAGACAGATTTCAGCCCACTGCCAAGTGCACCGCCAGCCCCTACAGTACACTGCACTGATAGGGAGCACACTGTTACGCTGTCTCCCAGAAGCTGCCCTGTGAGCACATCTTTTCCAGCTTCCATTAGGCTGGGAGAGGGGCAGAACAGAAGGAGAGGGATGGGGAGCCCACTGGATAGGCACTCTTTCAAAATCGTGGTGTGTTATGGGAGGACACTGTGGTGGGTCATTCTAATTAAAAGTGGGGCATAGGGGCGCCTGGGTGGCTCAGTCGTTAAGTGTCTGCCTTCGGCTCAGGTCATGATCCCAGGGTCCTGGGATCGAGCCCCACATCGGGCTCCCTGCTCGGCAGGAAGCCCGCTTCTCCCTCTCCCACTTCCCCTTCTTGTGTTCCTGCTCTCGCTATCTCTCTGTCAAATAAATAAATAAAATCTTTAAAAAAATAAAAAATTAAAAAAAAAAAGTGGGGCATAAAGCTCTGCTTGCTTAGCAGTTGACACCAATGAGGAAATTCCCTGTCCTTCTTAGAAAATGGGGCAGGTTGGCACATGGAGGTTACCAGCAAGAGGGGGCTGACAACCACTCCTCAGCAACTTCACAACTGAGCTTGTCCGGTCATTTCATTCCCCACATCTGTAAAGTCTGGCCTAATAGGGCCAAAAAAGACACCACTTGGATGGCGAAGTGAGAGAAAAAGAATCAAGATATTTGATTTTGAGAGCTATAGAGGCTGACCCTTTAGACTGAAACTAAGTTTCCTCATACGCCCTCCCTCTGGATGGGGACAGAGGGACACAGCTTTGCAAAGGAACACTTGCTAATCCTTTTCCTCCCCCCAGAGATTTTTCCTTGGCTGCTTAGCCCATAAGTGAAGTCATGTGTCTCTGTGCATAAGTTCAACAACTATAATTTACAGGGAGTTAATTACCTTCATACTTTGATCTGGTGGAGTTTCATCTCTATGGTTACCAGCTGAGTATAAACAGTTATCACTTGTCTCTTTTACATAAAATATTCTTGGAAAATACCCCTAGGGCTTCAATCATGGAAATCAAATATGCAGAATGTTCAGAGAACCTTTTAAGATTTTTTTTATATAAAATGTCTCTACAAACAAAAATAGATAAAATTGGGTAACCATATGGCTATAAATAATAATTCGAGGATTGATGCAGTTTGCTTTTTCAGCTCTAATTTGTAGTGAGCATATAAGATCTCCTCAGTGAGGCTGCTCTGGTGAGGGTAAGGGCTTGGCTGAGTGACAGGTGGGGGGTGCTCAGGAAACAGTGTCCAGCACCTGATGATGTTCATTCTGGGAGTATCAGAGTTGGGGGTGACTGATGCTCAGAGGGATCATTCAGGTAAGTGATCATTTAGTCCTGGTGCTTATTGATTATGCCTGCCTGGGGCCTTATGCTGAAGCCTTACGTGTAAATAGATGCGATGGTGTTGAATGAATGAATGATGAAAGATAACATTTATGCAGAGTTTACTGTGTGCCAGTCATTGTCGTGCACTTTACCAATATTTCATGTAATCCTCACCATAGTACTAGGAGCTAGATATTACTGTCATTGTGCCAAATTTACAGATGAGGAAACAGAGGCTCAGAGAGGTCACACAGCTAAAGAGGTAGAGCCAGGATTTATGCCCAAGTCCGTCTCAGTGTGAAGCTGCTCTCTCTACCCCCTTCTCTGATGCCATCATATGACAGGCCCACATATGTGGATGTCATGACTGCCGGACAAAACTGAAATTTTCAAGGTGAGGGGCATGACAGCTTTCCTAATTTCCCAGGAAGGAGCTCCCTATTTGGGGTGACCCTGATGAGAAAATGCTCCTGACCACCAGAAGCATTCAACCATTGCAATCCCTGGTCAACAGTGTCTATCTGTTGGTATCTCTATGTCCCTGATCAGTGGTATCTGCCCATTGGTAGCTCTATGTCCCTGGTCAATAGTATCCATCCACTGGTAGCTCTATGTCCCTGCTCAGTAGTGAAAATCCATTGGTAGCTCTATGTTTCTGGTCAACAGTGTCCGTCCAGTGGGAGCCTTCCCATCCAGTGTAGAACTGCCAGCAGTTCTGATCTCCAGGAGTCCATGAGGTTGAGCAGGGTTACCATGTCATGGCATACGATGGGAGTAGTGTCCAAGAGATTTAGGCAACACCCAATCCTGCCCATCCAATCTTGTCTCCAAATGGAAAAAGTGACAGGGATTAAACAGGGTGGACCTGGGTGAGAGAATGAGAGGACCCACCAGAATAGCACTGCCTAAAGATGGAGGACTCCACTTGCCTTACCAGGGACTCTTTGGAAGTGAGGCCTGAGTCACTGCAGCTATGATTAGACTTCAAAGGCATGTGGATCACATCTCTAAGACTCAAAATCTGGGTACGGGGTCTGACCAATATATAAAACTGGGACAGAATATATGGAGTGTGGACTACCTATCAAAGCCCTGGGTGTCATACTCCCACAGAACTGGGCCATTATGATGGCTTTAGCTCATCAGTCAGTCCCTCAAGATGCCTCCTCCATCTGCCTCTTGGAAGAAACTCTTGGAATTGTCTATGCCGCCAGAAATTGCAGATGCTGCTTAATCAAGTGCAAATGCTTCCCTAGATCCATCAAAGCCCCTTTTCATTTTCTGTTGTGGATGAGATCTGGCAGAGATTGGAAATAATACATACATACCTGTTGAGTGTTGACCTGAGGTTAGCACACATAGTTTGTGATGGAGGTTGACACTCAGTCACAGCACAGAGAGCCAGCTGATGTTCCACTGCAGGAACAAAACAATCGGGCCCACTGGTCGACCATCCTCTCACTAAGGGCCCACTGTGTGCTTGACCCTGTGAATTCCAAGACAGAGAAGCCCTGGCTTCTGGCCCCAGAATGGAGGACACTGAGGACTACATCAGCTATGACCAGAAAAGGAGGGAACTGGTAGATGAGAAAAGAGGAGGAGGAAGGAGAGACCAGCAGAGCTGGATAAAGTGGCTTTTCGTATACAGCAACCTTGAGAGCCTAGTCAGCAGCACTCTGAGCCCTGGAGTCCCGCTGGAGTCATCTGGAGTCTTGCTGAGTTCGGGGTGGGGGGTGCTCCCTTGGCCACTACTGGAGCTCCAGGACTTTGGGCAATGGACCAGGCGATGGGCATTCCTGTCAGGAGTAGGATGCTTACACCAGGTCTGTCCCTCCCACCTCGACCCCCCACTGTACTCTCCCAGAGAGTTCTGCTACAGGTACTGGTGCCTTTGGTGCTTTCAGAGTTTCTAGAAGCCCCAAACATCTGCCACCCACTCTCCCACTACTTGTATGGGAACCAACTCCTCCCCCAAACTCCCAATGCCCTCATTCTACCTTGCTGCTTCCCAGGGCCATGGCTAGACCATTTTGGGGAATATGTGTGTTCTCTCCCTCACACTCACACACTCACTCACACACTCACAACACACCCAGACACCCACACATAGACCCTCACATTCATACACACTCACAACAACCCACATATACTTGTGCACTCACTCTCACACTCACACACAAAGACCCTCACACTTGTACACACTCACAACCCACACACTCACACTCATACAGGCTCACACTCAAAGCACACCCATAAACACTGGCACATGCTTGCTCACACATGCTCACCCTCACACAAGCTCACTCACTCCATCATTCCCAGCTGGCCTTCCTTTTCTTCTCACAGCACACCACACCCTGCAGCTTTCCTCTCCATGGCCCATCCCTTTCCCATTTCTGTTTCCCATGTTCATGTCCATGTCCGTTTCCTCCCATGTCCCATTCCCTCTGGCCCTTCTGGCTGAGCCCCTAACACACCCCTGTCTAGGATGATCTGCATTTAGCAGTGGACACCCATGACAGATCCATTCTGGAGCTGCCACGCCTCATCATTTGATGAGCACTTAACTACATACCAAAGGTGTGAACAACTAACAGCGGATCTTCAGGGACAGGACACAAAGGTATTTTGGAGTGAAAGAGCATTCCTGAAGCCACAGACAACGTCTGTTCCTGGTCGCCTGGGCTTAGTTACATAGCCCTTCATGAGACCACACCACAGGTCTGAAGGGCTGGGCCTCAGTTTCTGCTATAACACAAGCAGACCTGGGTGGCTTCCAGGCACTCTACATATTATAATTCCCTGGTCCCAGAACATTCCCATGGCCCTGAAAAGTGGGGCAGGGTTGGCAGTGGGGGTACTTAGTTTAGGTTTAACCCTCACAGAGCCTGACATGGGGACATAGGTGTGAGTGGCTTATTTAGAAGTAGTCCCAGGAAGCAAAAGTAAGGGAGCAGGAGTGAGTCTAGAGGAGAAAGGTCACTGTAAGGTGTGTTATCAAGATCACAGATCCAGGGGCGCCTGGGTGGCTCAGTTGGTTAAGCGACTGCCTTCGGCTCAGGTCATGATCCTGGAGTCCCAGGATCGAGTCCCACATCGGGATCCCTGCTCGGCAGGGAGTCTGCTTCTCCCTCTGACCCTCCTCCCTCTCATGCTCTCTGTCTCTCGTTCTCTCTCTCTCAAATAAATAAAAAAAAAAAAAAGTGAAAAAAAAAAAAAGATCACAGATCCAGGCAATGGGGGCTCCGTTCTGCCAGCATCTCTGAAAACGTGGACAGTGCCCCCCAGAACCATCCCCTTGAAAGGCAGAGCCGAGTATTGGTCCACCAACTCCTACTCCCCATTGGCTGGGCTTTGCCTCCAGATGCATTAAATGACCACTGACTCTTCCATGTTTCCAAGATGTCCTGGTATAAAGGCAACAGGAGCTCCTATAGGCTTGAGAAGGCTCTGGGGGAGAAAGCAACAGGATGCGTGGAACACTTGAGGCAGGTTGAGGCACAGTGGGGGCAGATGAGTTGGAACTGCCCAACACAGCTGCCACTGAAATCAGAGCAGGCTGAGGGAGGCAGCTACAACAGGCAAGTACGGGCCTTAGTCAGCCTCCATCCCACAGAAGGACCATCCCAACAATACTGACATGCCAGGTAGTGTGCTAGGCATCAGGCAAACATCTGAGAACAACTCCGCTCCTGAGCAGAAGCTGTTCTTTCTCTGCTCTGGGCCTCAGTTCCTCTATCCCCCAAAGGGGGATCAGAATGCTTTCTCTACAGATGGTACAAAAATGGATGCAGGGCAGTGTACGACCCTCCAATGCTTTGCGCTCACATCATCGCCAGAAGAGGCCATGTCTTTGCCCAGAAAGGTACAGTCTAACAGCAAAATCACAGGTACCTTATAGGCAGGGGACAACTTTGGAGACAAGGCAGTCCTCGTCCCCCTGACATCATGGAGGCTCCTGCTCGAGCATCAGGTGGTGGGGAGGGAGGTGGGGGCAGTATGAAGCCAAGTGCATGGGCCTTGGAACTGAGATGTGAGCTCGCAGCCCACGTCTGCCCAAAAGCTGGGTGACTTTAGAAAGGTCATTTATTCTCTCTGCCAAGGGGGGAGAGAGGGCTGCACATTGGGCTTGGTTGATAGTTTGAAGAGACAGTATCTGTGAAGAACCAGTACACAAGACCTAGCACAGAGCAGGCCTGCAGCAAATGCCCTCTGCTGGCTGCCCCTACCTGAGGGCCAGAGAATGTCTGCGGAGCTCCCCCAAAGCCAGGCTATCATCTCTTCTGTAAAGCCTCCCACTCGCCTTCACTGGATGGAACAGTGTGGGGGAGGGGGGGCAAGCGCAGGTGTTGGGGTGGGGGTGGGGTGGGCCGGCAGCAGTCCTGGAAGCGCTCAGGCTTTACAGTCCCCCAGCAGGGGCTGTGTTCCCCTCCACTAGCTCAGACCCTGGGCCCTCTGAGAAGCCCTGAGCTTAAGGGAACCAGGTACCTTCAGTAAAAAAAAAAAAAAATTCTACAAATGAAGGGTGACTTTGCAAGGGGAGTGTGGTGCATTCTTGGGGGCTCCAAGCGGTTTTACAGATCCAGACACAGAGCAAAAGCATTCAGGAACCACAGAACAGTTCCTATACCCAATAGGCTGGCGGGGCCCAGGCCATAGGCAGGGATGGGGTGGGTAAGGCCCTTCCTCCAGCTCTTACTGGTCTCCAAAGGCAGACTCCCAGGCTGGCCCTACTGCAGGTGGGTGGAAAGAAGGAGGGGGAGAGGTCCGGCTCAATGAAAGTCAGGTTCTTGCAGCTCTTCTTGTTAGGGGCCTTACATCCCAGGGATAGACTTTCCTTAAAAGCAGTTTTTCTTGTTGTGGATATGGAATGGGTACATGCAAGCCCTGGGTGAGAACACCCCCAAATCTCTCCTCTCCACACACTCCCAGAAATGCAGTCCCTCTCAGGTCTCACTAAACAAATTTGGGCATATATAGAGTCAGGAAAATCAAGAGACTGGACTGAAAATCCATCTATAAAATCTTTTTGCAACACACAAGACATCCAAAATTCAAAATACATGAAAGCCTGTCAAACCACCAAATACCAAAACACAACCACCAAATGAGCAGCCGTGGCAAGAACCAAATGCCCACGGGGCGCCTGGGTGGCTCAGTCAGTTAAGTGTCTGACTTCAGCTCAGGTCATGATCTTGGGGTCCTGGGATCAAGCCCCATGTCAGGCTCTCTGTTCAGTGGGGAGTCTCCTTCTCCCTCTCTGCTCTCACTCTCTCTCAAATAAATAAAATCTTAAAAAAAAAAAAAAGAAAACACCAAATGCCCATAAATGTCACTAATAGTGAACAGAAACCAAATTTTGATAAACTGATATTTCAGTACCTTGGTCCTTCAGCATATTGACTTTTATTTAGAGGATTGACCTGGGGCCCCTAACAGACCAAGCCCAGTGCCTGGCAGATGCAAGAGTCATCCCAGAGCACTGCCATAAATCCCCGTCCTGCCCCATGGCCTTTGTCACCCCAGTGGCCATCCAGGAACCTGGGCACAGTAACACAAGCTCACTTTCCCTGGTATATAGGAGCACGTGGTTGAGTGAAATGGAGGAGCCAGCCCAAAGGGCTCTCCAACCTTTGGCAAGTATGAACTAGAGAAACTTTTGGAGAACCCAAACTCAAACCACTAAGCTGGAAATTGTTCATATTTCAGAAATGCTGTATTGTACCCCAGGGTCCTTTTATACCTCCCTAGGCTATTTAAAGTGGGTATCAAATGGAGCAAACAGGGGACTCATAAAATAATGTGTACCAAAGGAAGACAAGTGCACATGGATCATACAGCATGACTGTAATTCTGTGAAAGTCTGCATGGGACAGCAGGACTGGCTCTTGGCAGGGTGGAGGGTTCCATGTTACCCTTTCTTCTCTTCAGTACTCCTGTACTATTTTCAGGACAGGACAGCTGTATTGTTTGGTTGGGGGCGGGAGGCGGTTGCTTAAATTTTTTTTAAAGAAATGAGTGTTGCAGCGGCATCAAACAGACCTAAGCACCAAATTCAATTTTCCAATAAGTTGATTACAAGTTCCTGATACCAGCCTTCAAGGCTCTCCACAATGCCCCTGTTGCCCACAGCCCCCATCTACCTTTTCATGGAACCAGCTACTCCCTGACTCACCACACTCTGCCTCCAGGCTGTTCTGCTGTTCAGTACCTATGGCTCTGCCTTCCCTTCCCCTTCTCTACCTGGGTATCTCTCTCATTCTGCAAGGTCCACTTCAAGCCTACCTGCTCCATGAAAGCTCCCTTGGCTCCCTAGCTGAATGGGGCTGCCCCTAGCCACCCTCTGAAATCCCAGAACTCACGTCTGGAACCCATTTAAAGGAATCTTCCCAGACTGCTGGCCTTTGGTCCCCTCCACCACAGACACGTCACGAAGCTGCCCGCATCTTTGCAGCCCCTGCTCCCTGGAAAAGATGTGGTGCTCAGCAAGGGTTCACCTTGATGTTTTCAAAGGACTGTGCACATCAGAATAAAATAAATCCTCCATCTCAAGCCAAGGAGGGCCACTTGGGCAAACATACTTTTCACCCCAATCCAAAGGGATTTCCACATGTTACTCTTTTCCTCTACAGGATAAACAAAGTTAGTCTTTCCATGATATTTCAAATATACTGTTAAAGAACTACTTCAAATGTTGTCTTCAAAGACAAAAATTCAGGAAAAGCTTATAAAATACTTCTGTTAGTCCAGCTGAAGAAGCAGCAACAAGAATGGTAAGCCTTCAGTCTCTGCCTCTTGCCTTTTTTTTTTTTTTTTAAAGATTTTATTTATTTATTTGAGAGAGAGAGAATGAGAGACAGAGAGCATGAGAGGGAAGAGGGCAGAGGGAGAAGCAGACCCCCCGCTGAGCAGGGAGCCCCATGCGGGGCTCGATCCCGGGACTCCAGAATCATGACCTGAGCCGAAGGCAGTTGCTTAACCAGCTGAGCCACCCAGGCGCCCCTCTGCCTCTTGCCTTTGAAGCTGGACCTCCCAGGCACCTCACACAGAGGCAAACCTGCCCTCTTTCCAGGGCCTGAACCTGGACTCCATCTCTGCCAGTGCTGCAGGAGGTACCTCTCCTCACACGGAGCCCTTTCCTCCACTTCATCCTACAGGGCGTGCCCCCCTTCCTCTAACCCGCCCATCCATCCCCTCCCCCTGCCTGCCCCCCACTCCTGCCTGCCCCACACCAGCTTCCCTTCAACCCCGTGCCTCCTGCCTGCCCCCACACCAGCACACCTTCCCTCTTGCCTGTCCCCTCCTGCCTGCACCCCCATCTGCACATCCTCCCTCCTGCCTACCCCCCACCTTCCCCCTGCTACCTGCCCCCCCACATGTAATCCTCCCCACTTGCATACCCTCCCTCCCACCTGCCCCCTCCACCCGCACACACCCCCTCTCCTGCCTGCTCCCTCCCGCCTGCCCCTCTCCAGCATCCACATCTGGTTTCCCTTCCCCACAAGTTTCACAATGGACAGATTCTGCACTTCAAGGATTTATGGGTCCTGCTGCCCCTCCTTGCTTTTGATATGATTCCATTATGTGCTTAAAATCTGGGCTGTGCTCTTGGCTCCTGGGAGCTGTTTATGACAATTCTTTTACAGCTCTAAATCATTCACCGTTAGGAATGTGATTGTGTTCAGAAGCAATGACTAGTTGCTAAGACAGAAATTTGCAATGTATCTCGGACAGTTGGTTGAAAAGTTTTCTTCATACAAGATTAATTAAGGCTAACGTTCACCTGGAAGGTAAATCCTCTGAGCAATGCCTTTGACCCTGTCCCCTTATACATGGCTGAGACACTGATTTAGAGGCAAATTAGAAACATCCCCACCCCAAACCCAATCACTTCCTCCTTCTGTTGTGCTCCTTTCTCTGGGTGCTAGAGACCCACGGATAGAAGGCTTGGTAGAAATAAAAGCACCAGCACTGCAAACACCTCCCTCTCCTTAACAGAGTGGACTGAACCATCTTTCATTTTCCATCTCTGACTTATATTTTTCAGGAGAAGACAAAGAATTCTGGGAATAAGAAGACAAAGTGTTTATTCCCTGCTCTTTGGTCTAGGACTTCCCTTGGCCAAGGTTTCTCTTGCCTCCCAAGCCCCTCCCTGTCACGCCTCCTTCACTGACAGCCAGAGAGATCTTCCTAACAGGTAAAACCTAATCACAGGACCCTCCTGCTTATAGGGTTCAGGGGTCCTTATCATCTAGGTGGTGAAGCCCAAGGCCCTGTGCAGTATGGCCCTCATTCACATATCCAGCTCTCCCCCCTCCTGCACCAGATGCTGCCCTACCCTCACAGCAGTCTACTGACTAGCTGCCTATGACCTCCCCCTTCCCTGAGCACTTACTTAAGCTGCTGTTTCCACCCGGAATGTCCTCCTTGATGCCTGCCTTTTCAGACTGCCTCCTCCTCCCCCCTCCCCCACTAGAGCCTGAATGTCCACTCTGCCCCACAAGAGAGTTCACAAGTGTGCCTATCCTTCCCCTCCCTAGCCGTGCCCAAGGCAGATCCGAGGGGGGCTCCACGTCTCTGTGTCTGAGACCACCACTTGAAGGAGGCTGGCCCAAAACCACATTGCTGCCCCTGATGCTGAATGTAGGGTGGTCATTTAAAATACAGGAACTTGAGTTAACTTTGGGGGTTTTGTACTATTTGTTTTTTAACTTTTTCTTTAATTTAAATTCAGTTAATTAACATAGTGTATTATTAGTTTCAGAGGTAGAGGTCAGTGATTCATCAGTCTTATATAACACCCAGTGCTCATTATATCACATGCCCTCCTTAATGCCCATCACCCAGTTACTCCATCCCCTCACCCCCCTCCCCTCCAGCAACCGTCAGTTTGTTTCCTATTGTTAAGAGTCTCTTAGGGTTTGTCTCCCTCTCTGATTTCATCTTGTTTTATTTTTCCCTCCCTTCCCCTATGCTCCATTGTTTTGTTTCTTAAATTCCACATATGAATTTCACACAAGTAATGAGTAACTTTTTAGGGTAAGTGTGTCCCCACATGTTGCATGGGCATCGTGTATTTGTGTTTGCCCAATCCGGCAACCCTAGCTAGATGGGACTTCTGGGACACCCTGCAGGGACAGGAGCTGAAGATCACATGCCTGCAGCACAGGGCAAGGGAAGCAGTGGGGAGGCCACGCTCCCCTGTTCTCTCCTCCCCAGAGGGCAGCATATGGCTGTTCTGAGCACGATTCTGCAGCCAGCCACACTGCTTGGAGGTGAAGATCAGCTCTGCCACTGGCCAGTTATGTTGGGCAAGTTACTCACCTTCTCTGTGTCTCTGCGCCATTTTACAGATGGGGGTCACCCACCCTAGGCGTTTATGATGATTAAATAAATAGTTGTATAGCACTCAGGACAATCCTTGACACAAAGTAAGGGTTATATAAGCCTTTCACAAATATAAAACAAAAGCAATTAGCCAAGCAAACCCACAGATAAGGGGGCGAGCCGAGGAAATTTAATAATAATAGTAAAATAAAATAAGAACGGAGATCTGTGGAGCACTGGCTATGTGACAAGACACTGTGCCGCATGCTTGTCCTATATTAGCTTATTTAATCCCCACCACAGTCCTACTGCTATTTTTCCTATCCTATTTTTACAGATGAGGAAGCAGAGGCACAGAGAGGCAAATCGTGGTAGACTACGATTTTAAACCAAGAAATCTGACTCTAACTCACTAGACTGGGGTAAACTGTGATCCACATTAGTTCGTGCATCATTCATTCATTCATTCATTCACTGAGCACCTGCTGTGTGCCAGGCCCTGGGTTCCTGCCAGAACACTGGAGTCAATAAGAAAGTCCTCTGAAGCTCCTGGACTGATGGGGAAGATCTTGAAGGAGCCTTTGCGGGTATGAGGAGCGGTACTAAAGAGAAAATGGGTCTACAGACCACGCAGGCCGACAGCAGTGGCCTCTCCCAGACTGGGACAGGGGCAGGGAGGGGATGGGGCAGATGTGCATGGTCATGGAAGGCTTCCCTGTAAAATGACCTCTTTGCAGATTAAGAAGGTAAAGCAGCAACCAGCCTGGCCAAGGGGCAGGGGAGAAGGCTTCAGGGGAACAGGAAGCTGTCCAAGGAGCTTGAGTTGGAGTTCTCAGGGAACTGGAGAATAGAGGGTGTGGCTGGAGGGGGTGGGGACACCCCTGCAGTACAGGCCAGTGAGGGGCAGCTCCCGGGACCCATTCAGGAGACAGGGCTCAGTGGACCTTCACAGAGGCCTGCGGGGAGGCCAGGACCCTGCTGCGAGCATGAAGCAGGACTGGCAGGAGCAGGAGTTGGCAAAGCAGGACGAGGCAGGTGGGGCCTGCTGGGACAGGCCCGTGAGCTATGCTGCGGAAGGTGGGGACAGCTGTGACGACAGGGCCCAAGCCCTCATGGGGCTCACCTGCACCCCAAGAACTCTATGTGCTGCCACTGCAGTGTCAGCTGCAGGACGGGAGTGCCTACCACCCTGCACAGTGGTTAAGATGGCCCAGCCTCACTGTCTCAACTGAATGCTCTTGAGTTCTCAACTGTCTCAACTGAATGCTCTTGAGTTCCTTTCAGAATAAGAACGTTCAAATAAACTGGAAAGCAAGGGGAAAACCTTTTAAGAATGCCCGAAGTCCTGTCACTCAAAGAGCATGCTGTTTGTATCTCTCACTTTGCCATGTTGTATACAGTGGTTTCTGTCTTACATACTTGCAATCATGGTGTTTACACGACCTTGTGTTGTCTGTCCTCGCTGCATAAGCATTTACTCCACGAAATTCCACAGATTCTGTAATCAGGAGTCTTCATACCAGTATAGTATTTCATTCAGAGCTCTCGTTGTTTACTTAACCAACGTCCCACTGCTGGGCATTCCCGTTAACTCCTTATTTGCATGTGACATTTCCCCCTTATCAACTGTTTAAATAGATCTGAAGTGTGTTAATGGGGTGAAATAGTTTATTTCAAACCGTCCGGGTACATACCATAAATATAATGTCCCAAAATCTTGTACCAATTTATAGTTCCACCAGTGATGCTTCCACCCTTTACCATTGTCTGCTTTGGATGTTACTCTTTAATATAAATATTCATTATCAGGTAGGACCCAAACCAAAATGGCATGATACTGCAGCATTAATGTGGTTTTCCTTGACTGCTAATGAGGATGCACATTCTTTCATGAGTTGGTTAATAATTGCTTTTCTTTCTGTGTTCCCCCTGAATTGCCCTTTGATGTCCTTTGCTCGTTTGTTAGGGCCCCCTTTGAAAATATCTTTGCTTGTGTTCTTGATATAGTAAAGATGTTTGTCTGCAGTGAGGTGGTGTTGAATAAACAAATGGCAAGATAAATGCTAACGGTGGGTGTGTCACATTTGCTGCAAGCATCCTGTTGCATGTTTGGTGCAACACACAGGATCCTCCGTTACCCACCTGAGTGGCAGAGCCCTTCTGCTCTACAAGGCTGCCTGAAGCCTAATTCAACACTGCCTACTTAGCCCCTGCACCATTTCCTCTATGCTTAGTTTCTCAGGCTCTCTAAACATTCCAAGTATAAAGAACAAAACCAAGAGTTGTCCTCGGGAAACCTCAATCTGCATCCCTCTCTCCCTCAGAGCAAGGCCCTGGGGAAAGGGTCAGTATGCAGAGCTGTGTGAAAGGAAAGCCAGCAAAGAGGAGGCAACTGGCTGCCCAGGGCCTCACAGGTTGTGGGTGACGCTGGGCGAAAGGTACACAGACCTCCACCATGGGGAAGTGTTGTCTCTCGGCTCCCTGGGCTCCCTGGGCAGGAAACCAGCCTTGACCAGTCAACATCCACCTGCTCAGCAGACCTATGGGGTGGCGCCCAGATACCTGCAGGGTTTCCTGGCAAAACCACACTCCTGCTCATTCACCTTCTCCTCCTCCCAGCAAACACTTTTCTGAAGCAAATGTGCTGAGAAGAACTGGCGTTTCTGGGAACATGGTCTTGCCAATGGCCACCCTTATCCACCCCCTACATGCACGCATGCACGCATACACACACTCTCTACCCTACCCTCTCCCTCTCTCACCTGACCATGTAGTCTACACAGCCTGGATTCAGCAATTCTCTATCACACCCCTGGGCTTTTGCCTAAAACACACTTTTATTTATTCAAAGATGTGGCCAAGCACTGCAGTAGGTTGAAGATGAGTAAGGAAGACACAGATTCTACCTTCACAGAACCAGCAGAACAGAGGATGGCCCACAATACACTCTCAAATAACATTAACATGGTACCATGTGAGGTTGCTTCACATACAAAGTAAGAAGTAAAATAGGTCAACAGCACAGAGTGACTGCAGGCACAGGGACGAGGAGAGTGACAGTGTGACTGGGTCTCAAGAGTGACTATTTGGGAGAAGAGGGCCACCTGCCAACACCTGGAGAGCAGTGGTGTGGGCAGAGAGTCCCGCAAGGACAAAGATCAGAGATAGGGACAGGCTCAGCATGTCTGAAGGAGAGGACAAGGCACTCTGGTGGAGCATGGCCACGGGGAGAAAGGTGGATGCTGCTCACGAGGGGACTGGCTTTGACTCTGAGTGAGATCGGGAGCCAGCAAGGCATTGAGCAGGGGGTTAACCCCAGGAGATCACTGTGTGAGGAGCAGAGACTATAAGGGGGCGGGAGTGGTTTCCTCCCATTGTCACCCAGTTAACACCTTCTCATCCTTCAGACTGCAGTCCAGTGGGCATTTCCTCTGGGAAGCCACCCCCACCCCCCAACCTGCTCAGATCCCTTGATGAGCCCCATAGCATTAGCTTCCCTTCATCACATCTAGCTCTGCAGTAATTTCATGTGCATTTCTGGTTGTCTGATTAATGTCTGTCTTCCCCACTAGACTCTGAACTCCTTGGGAACAGGTACACCCCTCCTCCGCTCACCTTATATCCCCAGCACCTTGCACGAGACTGGCACACTGTGGGTACTCAATCACTGTGAACAGAATAAATATGCAAATTCCTAGGATCTCAGCCAATTTTTCCACTCCCTTGAGGAATGATTTTCTGCTTATATTTCCTCCCACCTCTGTGCCCCCCACACCTTGCATGTACCCCTTCCACAGAGGCCAGCATAATCACCTACACACACACACACACACACACACCAGACTGTGCTCCAAAGGGCAGGATATGTGTGTGGTCCTTCACTGCACTCCAGGGATCCCCTTCAATCAGGCAGTGTTGCTGTGCATAGAACTGCCTCCCCATATCCACCTCACCCTGCCTCATCCACCTGCTCAAAGACCCCCCACATGAGCTCAGTAGAGTCTGCACCCTAAAGGCAAGTCAAAGGTTGAAACCCCCTCTGTCTCAGTTGAGTGGCATCACCCACAGACAGGTTGGCAGCAGAAGGCCCCCATCCTCTCCTGTACCAGTGACCCTGAAAGAATTCACAGAACAGGAGTGAGCTCTGCTTGCAGAAACACATGGCTATATTTTAGGGCAGCTGGGTGGCACAGTCAGTTAAGCATCCGACTCTTGGTTTTGGCTCAGGTTGTGATCTCAGGGTCTTGAGAGCCAGCCCTGCACTGGGGTCCACACTCAGTGTAGAGTCTGCTTAAGACTCTCTCTTCCTCTCCCTCTCCCCCTCCCCCCTGCGTGTGCTGTCTCTCTCTCTCTCTCTCTCAAATAAATAAATAAATAAATCGTAAAAACAAAACAAAACAAAACACATGGCTGTATTTTGCAAACCAAAGATGAGCATACATAGACTAAGGAATACAACTAGGGACAAAACACTAGATTGTCTGACCTCTGGTCTCACCCTGGAAGTTGGGAAACTGGCCCGTATTTTTAGGGCCAACCACTTTCTCCTATAAAAGCTCAGTGCCCGTGATCCCGGATGCTGTTAGATCCTACTTAACTAATCAGCACTGTTAATTAAAAAAATTTTTTTTCACATGTTCTGAGAAAGCTTAGTAGCTAAGAAATCCTTTTTGCAGAATAAAATGCATTATATTTTTTTAGGGGCAATTTGTATTAAAAGCCTTAAAATGGACATAATCCATGGCCCAGTGATTCTGAGACATGATCGATTTTTAAAGGGCCCCAAAATTGAGCTACAAGAATATCTGTCACACAGCACTGCTTCTGAAATAATATGGTGGAAAACAATCTACATGTCTAGCAGAGAGTAATTACTTAAAGTAATTATGACACATCTGTACAGTGGAATATGCTGCATCCAAAATACTAAAACAATACACAGCACTTATTGAGCACTTACTCCGTGATAGGGACTGCATTAAAAGCTTTACAGACACCATCTCATTTAATTCTCCCTAAGCTGTTAAGTACGATTGTCATCACCACCTCACAGATTAGAAAATCAATATTGAAAAGAATTAAATCATTTGCCCCAGGTCACACAGCTAGTAGCAGGATTCACACCCAGGCAGTGTGACATGGAGACACCAAGTTCTCAGGCATGATGCTCTATGACTTCATACGACGCTATTAAAAAGAGACTGGAGAAGCAAAACCAGTCATATGGGAGAATGTTGATGATACAGTGATAGGTAAAACAAGCGGGTTATTGAATAGGACACACACACTGATCACATTTGTGCAAATGAATGCAAGCAAAGACACAGGGTTTGAAAAGATAACACTGTTGGCATCTTGGTGTAGACCTCTGAGTGGGTGGAAGTGTGTGGTTTTTTTTTTTATGTTTTCTTCTGCTTGTGTTTTCTGATTTTTCTGTAACAAATGTTCTGGTTTTGTACTAAGAAAAAATTTCAAAAGATTAGAAATTTTAAAAATTAATGCTAATGCCAAAAAAATCACTCCCTTGCACTCATCTGCATAAACCCAAATGTCCAGCTGTTGGCCTTGCTTTAAGTATAGATACAACTGCATGCATAGGACTCAGGAAATGGCCTGAAGCCAGCTCACGAGCTCTGGCAGGCTCTTCATGGCCAAGCATCCTCTCAAGGCAGCCAAAGTTTCAAACTGGGAAGAGACAGTACACATTTTCCTACTCTGCCCCCAGCATCCTGCCCTCCCCATCCCCCCAGGACCCTCTCTGGGTATTTGCACCCCCAGAGAGTTAGTGAGCTGACAGCACAGAGCTGTGTGAGCTGGAAGAACCTGGCAGCTTCTGCCCTGGCTTCAGCTGTGGCCTGGGAGCCAAGCCCAGGGACCCTTGGAGCCTGAGACTCTCCATCCCCTGTCGCTGAGTCTAAGAAGGAAGCACTTCCCCAAGTGCCTGAGGGAGGCAGGACAGCCCAGAGACTGGAGTCCCAGAGCTGCAACCACATATACCAGGGCCCCTCCTGGCCTAGCCACCTGCTTCCTGGCCACATGATCTTACCCACGTTATTTCTTCTTCTGAGTCTGTGTCCATACCCATCAAATAAGGAATTAAAATACCAACTTAGAAAAGGACTTATAAGAATCAAAAGAATACATATTAAAATACATCTTATAATGATACCAATGAGTAACATTTCCTGGGCACCAGCTATGGGACAGGCACTCTGTTGAACACTTTATAAGTCTGATCTTACACAGCTCTCACAGCCACCCGATGACAGGCACAGGAGGCAAAATGAAGCCTTAAAGTAGTGAAGTCACTTGCACTTCTAAGTAATGGAGCAGGACTTTCTGTTGCCATGCCTTGGCCCACACCACTCCACCACAGAGCTTGGCATATGTGGGGAACATGGACTTTGTCCAGATGGTTACCACTGCCATGTCTGCCTACTGGGCAGAGGCTTTAGAAAATGGTATGACAATGAGGAACCCCTGCCTTCCCCCCCCCACCCCCCCCAGGCAGCTCACACAGCCACACACCACTTTAGGAAGCCTTCCTGTCAGAGCGACCAAATCTCCCTCACACTCACCCTTGCAGGCAGCCCCAGCCGCCACAGGCAATGGCTTTGCTGCTGAACAACCTATGGCAACCTCCCTCCAGACCTGGCCTTGTGCTCTGGCCACCAAGGCTGCTGGCCCAGCAAGGACAACTCACGCCCTAGGAGTCAGGCCTGCTGGCACCCACACCTAGCACCTGCTCCAAAACCCTTTCAGTCTCAGAAGATCTGGGCCGCGGGCCTGGGGCTCTCAGCCGGCCCGACTGGCCAGAGGGAACCACACGAATCGGAAAAGCAGGACCCTTAAGCAGCCTCTCAAGCGTCCGGTACAGCCCGGGCACCGGCGATGGGCGCGGGCTAGAGTCCGGGTGTGCAAGCGTGCGCGCAGAAGTGAGAGGGCAGCCGGTGTGAGGGTGCTTGTGCACGCGTGGCTCCGAGGGAGAGCCGCTGTGATCACGGTCCCGGGGCGGGGAAGGTCTCCTCCCCCCACCTCGCTGAGAAATCTCAGTGAGTCACCGAGTGGTTCTGCATATTAATGAGCTCGCTGCGGCGAGGGCAGGAGCGGATTTAAAAAGGGGCCCGGGAGGGAGGAGGGAGGCTGCGGAGAGAGCGCGGAGCTGAGCGCAGAAGCGCAGCGCGGCAGCCGAGGCACCCACCGACGGGCGCAGCGGGAGCGAGCGGAGCCGGGAGGCGCGCTCCGGGCAGAGAGAGCCGAGCCGGCCGGGCGCCCTCCCCAGTCCCTGTTCCCGCGCCCTGCGCCCCTCCGGCCAGCATGAGGCTCCTGTCGGCTGCGCTGCTCCTGCTGCTCCTGGCGCTGTGCGCCGCACGCGTGGACGGTGAGTGCCCGGGAGGTCCCTCGTCGCCGCCCCGTGCCGTGCTGGGGCACCCAGGCGCCAACTGCTGGGCTTCCCGGGACCCTGGAGGTTCTGGGTGGGCACCGAGGGAGGTCGGGGGCAGGAGATCCCGCGCGCGGCTGAACGGCACCCCGCGCTCTCTCTTGCAGGGTCCAAATGCAAGTGCTCGCGAAAGGGACCCAAGATTCGCTACAGCGACGTGAAGAAGCTGGAAATGAAGCCAAAGTACCCGCACTGCGAGGAGAAGATGGTTATGTGAGTTCTGGCTCCTCACCGTGAGCGTGTGCGCCCCGCTCTTAACCCGGTGCTGGGGCACAGCTTGGGGCTGGATCGGGCGGGCTAACAAACATTCCTCTGTGCCTCTGGCAAGGCCTTGGACCAGCCTTTGTAATTGCCCAGCGAGTCCTTGGGACGCTGGCGCGACAGTGTGAAAGAGAGTTTGGAAAGAGGGTCACTGTCGGGTGCTCTGGAAACAGCCCTCTGGGATTTCACCCTTGCTAAGATTCAAATGGGCAGCCTAGGTGCTTGCACTGCCCACCTTTCTGGGATGATCAAGGGTTAAGTGGCTCCCGTTGTGCCAACTTTAGAAAATCCGGATTGAAAGCACTCAAAACACACCCAGAACTATTGTACTTGCACCCAAACTGGGAGGCGTGCTGCCTTCCTGTTACTGGAGAGAGAATAAAAACAAATGTCTTTAAGTCCTTAGACCCTCCTTTCAGAGCCTTTTTCTGATCAGGGGACCACAGATGGTCAGTTTTTGGCTTCTAGCGATTTCATTTTGGGACTGATCCTTGATCTTCCCCACCGGCTGGACTCTTGTGGGTCCCTGAGCCTGAGCAGTGCTGTGCAAAGTGTTCTGCTGGGGTTAACGTGCCATGCGGCTGGAGCCCTGCTTAGTGGGGATGCGAGGAATATTTTAAAAACTGGGGCAGAGTGAGAGAACACTGAGTTTCCTTGCTCCTCTGCCTTCCCAATTAACCACTTGAGTCCAGTACCACTGTTTCCCCATCAATACGCACTTGGCCAGGAAGGAAGCCCTTGGCAAAGCAGCTACCAAATATCTGCCACGGACCGTTGGCCCCTCTTCCCCTCCCCCAGCAACAGGACACACTTAATTCTCAGTCTGGGCAAGTGCCTTCTGTCTGCTGGACCTGCTGGCCCAAAGGCCTCCGCACATTGTATGCAAAGGCAGCCCCCACCCCCCACTGCCACCTGGGGGCTGCACAGTCAGGTTCAAGTTAGGGGAATTTGCAAAGCCATCAGGCTTGAGCTGAACCCCACTGCCTTTCCACCCAGGCACTTAAATTAATCTCTTGTCCCTGCCCCCTTGCCTTGCAAACCCAAGTCCCGAAAAACTGCCAGAAAATCCTTTTTGGTGAGGTCCAGGGTTACACAAGCTGAGAGAGGAGTTACAAGCCCCCCACCCCATGGTTCCCAGCTCGGGGGCTGGAGATGACAGGGTCTGCACTCCTCTAAGTGCTGAAAACCACCCCATCCCCCAAGGCAAGGTGTCAAGACCTTTCAGGGAAGGAGAAGCAGGGTATGGGGTGCAGAGCCATCTCCAAAGGACAGAACCCTCAATAAACAGGCTTACTCCTTTTCCTGGCAAAACTTTTTAGAATAGAGAAGAAACTGACAGCAGCGGGCAGATGCGGGAAGGCCTTACGCAGCCTTGTGAAAACTTGTAGTGGCCTCTGGAGGTCCGAACACAGTCAGCGTCTCCAAAACCTGATTCACTCACACCCAGGTCCCCGCCCATCCCTGAAGGGCTAAACACCCTCTCCCGTCCCAAGCTCCTAAGAGTCTCTAGATCAGACAAGGGGCCAGCACTTTTTGCCAAAGCAGGTTTTCAGCACAAAAGCTGAACAAAAGCAGGTTTTGCAGCTCACCCTGAGTCACCCAGAAATCTCTGATGAGGCTGGGGGTGGGGTGGGGAGGGCAGTCAGCTTTGCAAGTGGGAGTTCTTGCACCCGGAGACTCCAGATCTTATAAAGGGCAATTTGTGTCATATGTCCACTGAACTCTTGCCAAAACTCTCGGCACCCAGAACCACTGAGGAGAGAGGACGCAGGACCCAGAATTTCTGAGTAACTGCTGGGAACAGAAATCCTCATGTCTCCACCCCGCAACCAATTTTCACAGGCCCAATATTGTGACAAGCATTTGAGGACTGTGCTGGGAGGGTCGAGTGCCCTCCCCTGCTGCCCCTCCCTTCAGGACTGGGCATCCTCAGCCTGTACAGTGACCTAACTGAGGAAGGGCTTTTCATCAGGTTTGGCCACATCCTTTCTTTCGGAGGGCAAAAGCAGTATTGTAGACAGAGAGCAGTGGGCTAAATTCCCGCAGAGCAACCAGGTACCGCAGAGAGGAGAAGAAGCACACTTCCCCTGAAGCCTGGCCCTGTGCTGGACACCTAGAAGGAGGGACAGAACCAGGGGAATGACTGGTCTCAGGGAAGGCCAGCGAAGGCAGAGCCCAGTCCACAGGCACTAGCAGAAGATCCACACCTGCTCGAGGAAGCTGAGGCTGTGGTGGGGGCCTTGGAAACTCAGAGCACAGAGAAGGGAAGAGAACAAGTTGCCCAGAAATATTCTGCCCCTATACTGGTGGCAAGATTCTTTTCTCCCTGTCAACTGGGACAGTCGGTTCATGGTGGCCCTGCTCCCATCTAGAACTTGACATGTGCCCTGGCACTTTATCTTTGGGAACCTGTGGGGCCCTAGCTGACCTCTCTCCTTCCCTTCTTGCTCTTCCCATTCCAGCCCCCAACTGCCCCTCTTTGGCCCCACAGCTCATTCCCCTGCACCCAGTCCACGAACATCCCTTGCTCGTGCTGTGACCTCTCAGGGAATGGCCCCTCTCCCCTTCCACTTTTTCAGGTCCCCTACGTGGTCCCTCATTCTGGAATACCATCCTTCTTCACCCACCCAGAAGCTTCCTCCTAAATCCTGCCACCCTAGCTCAGCCCTGGCTGAGAGGGGCGTAGAGGTTCTGGGCAGCAGTCCTGCCTCCCCGTCCAGGCTGGAGCTCACACACTAAGGCTTCTCCTTCCCCCTGGCCATCCCATCTTCCATGACAAATACTAATGACAGTAACTCTTCACTGTGCATCTACCAGGTGCTAGGCATTCTCCATAGATTATATCATCTCATCACCCAATAATCCTAAGAGGTATGTCATATAATTAGACCCATTTTACAGATGGGCAAACTCATTCAGAGTTTACCCAAGGTCCACAGACAGACCTGGGATTCATACTCTGTATGATTCCACCTGCTTCCCTCCCACACGGCTAGGGCCTCCACTGGCTTGGAACACTGGCTGACGGAGGCCTGAAGGGAGGTCTTACTTTCTTGCCGGAGGCTGAGACAACAGGGACTTCATGCTCAGGAATCAAAAGGGGCTTCAAGGCCAGCAAGACTTAACTTCAAGATCTGTAATGCCTAGCCCAGGGACAATCTTCAGAGGATCAAGTGGAACTGGGGTTTGAAGGGTCAGACAGAGACCACCTCTCCACCTCTCCATCCCAGGTTCAGAGCAGCTGGAAGAGTCCCCTGAGCTTTGTTCTCTAAGGGAGGCATAAGCCCTGTAAACGACAGCCTCATGGGGGTAGGGACGGGGTAAGGGGACTATCCCAGATTCTAAGGGCTCCAGGGGAAAAGTGAGAGCCTAAGGGGACACCCAGAAACTCCCAAAGAGCCAGCCAGGCAGTGAGCACATGGGCACGCTCCCATGAAAGGAGGGAGGAGGCCACAGTCTCTCAGTGTCCTGACTGGGACAGACCAGGGCCACCCACAGGCCACACTGAGGGGCTTCATTCAGGTTCCTCAATCCTCCACCCCATGCTGCTCCATTTCAGCATCACCACTAAGAGCGTGTCCAGGTACCGGGGTCAGGAGCACTGCCTGCACCCCAAGCTGCAGAGCACCAAGCGGTTCATCAAATGGTACAACGCCTGGAACGAGAAGCGCAGGTACGGCCCACCTCCTCGCCCCTTCCTTCCCACCTTCCCCCCAGCTCCAGATCCTAGACTCTATCTAGCTCATCAAGCCCCATCTAATGGGGGAACACCCACCACAGTAGCCACAGCAAGCAGATAGCCAGCCCTGCTTATCGAGCCCCACGCGGTAAGGAATTCACCACTTCCCAAAGCAGGCAATTCCTCTTTTGGACAATTGTAAGCATCGAAAATGTAACCTTTTGTGAACTAAAGTTTGCACCATGCTAACTTTTTAAGTTGTAGTCTTAATTCCTCTTCTTTTTAAAGTAACTTAAGGTCTCCGATCCTCAGTTTCCCTCTGTCAAATGAATGAGCAAGCACCTGGAGTGGCTCTCTGTGATTCTTGTGTGGTAAAACACGACCACTCAAGTAACTAGGGTTTATTAACTGTAACACCGGGTACAACAACACAAGATGATGAGGACAGTGCCTCGCCAGCAACATTCCCTCCCCTCAAAGTGCTGCATGCTCCCTGCTGCCTGGAAAGATGAGAGATTCCCTCCCATGCAGGTGCAGGGAGGGACCTTGGGCTTGACCCTTTAAAATCAGAGCTACTCCTAATCTCAGAGGGCAGCAGCAGCCAGATGACCATAGCCATGAACCAGACTCCTGTCCTCTCTGGGCTCTGTTTCTCCATAATCAGAAAATGACTTTCTATCTCTAATCTCCTGGGGTCCTATGTTTGGCAAGTTCCTGGTTTCCTCATACCACATACAAGAGAGCCTGTCCCAGAGCACACCGACTCCTCACACACTCAGGGCCTGTCTACACCTGTACCTACCCAGCATGTTCCGAGAAGCGCTTGCGTGCACACACACAGAGGGGACTTCCTCCAGAGCTGCTGCCAGCACCTCATCCTGCAGAGGGGGAAACCAAGGCTAAGTGGAGGTGGGGAGTAACTTCCCTGGGAGCACAGGGCAGGAAGCCAGGCCTCGCAGGGTCACTTTCACCCTGCCTAGAGTGGGTGCCTGAGCTACCCTTCCCATTGTCCCACCCAGCCCTTGCACTGTAAGCTCAGCCCAGGACCAGCTCTCCACTGGCTGACACTTGGGCCCAAGCCCAATACCTGAGCCTTCTGTGCTGCCTCCAAAACTGCCTTGTTTGCAGTTGCTTGAAATAGAAACTGATGAGAGTGAGAGATTATTTTCTATAAATCTGATGGGAATGAAGCCCTCTTTCTGGTCAGGGCAGGTGGCTCACGTGGCAGAAGCAGGACCTGCCCCTTCCACTCTCACTCTCCAGGCCCTGCGTCATCAAAGTGGAACGAGGCTAACCTCGGGGCCAGTCCGTGGAGGGGGTTGAGGACATCTCCACCAGACTGCTGGCAGACACTGTGGCGGTTTGCACACTTTGTCCCTCAGCCCTCCACCTGGGCCCTAGCTCTGATGAAGAGGAGGCAGGCATGGGACAATGCTGCCCTGCTCTTTTGATTTCGGCAAATTCCAATGACGAGAGCATCTCCGTTACCAGGCCTCCCGTCACTTCATTACAAAATGAGCTCGTCCTCTTTCTGGGGAAGCTGAGGCATCCTGGGAGAAGAAGGGGGCAATTCCTTGCCATCCACCTGTAAAAGGTTGAAAATGTCTCCATGAATGTACAATGGAGAGAAAGGAACTATCTCGAAGTCCCCTTTGCAGAGACAGTGAGAGAATGCTAAACATAGGGTAGAGGAAGGAGAAGCCAGCCCGGCAGCCCAGGCCCATGGAGCCAGACTAGCAGATCCGCATCTCAGAGCCCCCAGCTTCCGGCTGCCACGGGAAGCAGCGCATCAGGCAGAGCACAATTAGGTGATCCTACTCAGGAATCAGGAAGGAGGCAGAGGAATCTGAGCATGGCCCTGGAACAGCCATGGGGCAGAAGAGAAGGGATTTAAGTACCTAAAGAGAGACAGTCTGGAAGGTGAGGGGGAAAGACCAGCTTGGGAATGCACACAGGGCCACAACCACTAGAGGAAGTGATCTTGAGCCACAGGCCTCCCCGACAGCCCTAGCCCCAGCCCTACTACCACCCTTCAGTCTTCAGGCAGCAGCTTCTAGAACTAGCATTTTTCTGGAGGACATGCATTCTCTGGGCAAAATACAAAGAAAGATGCAATCCTAAATTGAAGGAGGGGCTACCTGTCCTCCCATGTCGCATCCCTGCTCGTGCTGCCAACAGACCTCGTTCCCACCACTGACATTCAGTGTTCATAGGGAAAATCTGAAGTCCCCTGTGCCTCAATTTCCTCACATATAGACACGGTTTGCTCCATAGGGCTTTGGGGATTGCGGAGGTGGAGGCTGTTGAGAATGCACAAAGCCAGATTTGGGTAAGCTTTTGTGGTCCGTGTGATGACCTCTGAAGGGTTCCCCACTCCTACTGCTACTTCTCCCAAGCTCCGGAATCCCTGGGAGGGGCGCTCCTGAAGACAAGGATGAAGCAGCTTAGCCACTGGCCTGTGGATCGTCTGTGTCACATCCTGAACCACTGACATGGGTATTTTCTCTTCCTAGGGTCTACGAAGAGTAGGGTGAAAAATCCCACATGGGAAAACTTCATACCAGCTGGGAGAGGAGCAAAGGACTCTGCAGATAAAAAAAACAAACAAACAAACAAACAAACCTTTTCTTTCTCACAGGCATAAGACACAAATTATATATTGTTACAAAGCACTTTTTACCAAGGGTCAGTTTTTACATTTTATAGCTGTGTGCGGAAGGCTTCCAGATGTGAGACCCTTCTCTCGTGCTCCAGACTTTATCACACACTGCTTTCTACCGAAAAGGGGGAAACTTATGCCTTTCCTTTGTAAAAAAAAAAAAAAAAGCTTTTTCTGTATTTGTCCAGACATCACTACATCTGAGCTTTATAAGCGCCTGGGAGGAACCCAGAGCTTGGTTTAAACATTTCATAGCAGCATTGCTCCGTTGCTAATGCAGGAAGCTTCTGCTCAGAGGTCCTGGCGCCTCCACACAGCTGCCATGAGCTCTCCTGGGCTCATGGTTGGTCACAGCCTCAGGGGGACTCCACGGTGGCCCCTGTCACTGGGCAAGCAGAAGCCGATCTCTCTGCATCTGTTCTTTAAGGAACTTGAGTTTGGCTGCCAGAGAAATGTGCTTCATCCCCACCCCACCCCCCCAGTTTATTTTTACATACTCTAGGAAACATCTCCAAGATTTTGGGATGGCAAAGCATAGGGTCCTTAAGGAAGGGGTTGGGTCTTCTCTCCTTCTTGTGAAAGGTTCACTGCTTCAGTACTGAATGCTCTGGAAGCCCGTGAAGTTCCCAACACTGTTAGCAAAACCTGACAAGAAAACTTAAAAATCTACCCAGATACACACAATGCACAGCTACAGACACACATTCTATCAATGATGGAGAACCTTCGGAGCATGTTTCTTTCCCTCGTTGCAACAGAACAGGCAGGACAGAAGCATTCTATCTGTGATTCCCCACGTAATTCTTCAATGTTAAACAGTGCAGTCCTCTTCTGAAGGCCGAAACAGCCACATGCCCTTTTCTCTGTAAATATTCTCTTAAGAACGCCCCCTCCACACACTGCCCCTTCAGTACATGCCTCATTGTACGGCTGTGTCATATGCTATGCACACGTCAGAAACCATTAGCCTTGCATGCAGGTTTCATATTCTTTCTAAGACAAAAACAAAAGTAATAAAATATATTTGAAATGTACCAAAATTCTAGACTACTGACTTTTTTTCTATTCAGTGAGGCCAGGATGACAATCAAATGTTTACCACAATGTGAATAAACAGGGACAAATGCATTGGGAAGGAAGGAAAACTGGCATTTCCCAAATACCTGTAAATACCGTCACCTTTGTGGAACACCATTACGGTGCTAAAGCAGGAGGCAATTCACATAAAGCACTCAGGACACCAGGGCATGACGAACACTTGGTAAATGTCAGCACGCTTGATAGTCACAAGAGCAGGCCACTCTATACTTTGCACAAACCACCCACAGCCCCACATCCCTCTGTACCCAAATCAGCCAGGCCCTGAAATAGGCCTCTCTGTGCCCACCTGTGTCCCCCACATGCCACAGAACTGCCTAAAGGGGCAGCCTCCACCTGTCTGCACTTTTTGTGCACTACCCTAGGAACCAGGAGCCAGACACCCATGTGCATGTCACTTCTGAGGATGGTTTCCTGACATGCACAGCTGCCTCGGCCAACACTTACAGGGACACACAGCAAATACCTCACCCAGCCTTGGAGGAAGCAACCCCTGACCAAGACCTCTCTCAACCTGGAGAGGGCTCATGGCAAACTGCAAGTCGTTCTCAGGCAACTATAGGAAGTGCTGACTCCATCCTGGCTCTGACGTGGCCTGTGGTTCCTGTGTCCACTGGTGATGAGACAGGCCAGCAAAGACAGGGAGCACCAGAGCTGGAAAAGTCGGGAAGGCTTAGGGAATTCAGAGGGGCATCAGGAACACCAGCCACGCCCCACCTGAACATCCGGGGAAACCAGCCACAGCTCCAAACTCTACCCGCCGTTTCATGCATGTCTCTTCCTCTCCCTTGTCTCTGCCGGGCCGTCTGGCCTGCCAGTGAGCCATGGCTGGGGCCAGCCTCCCCAACCTCATGGGCAAGGAAGCCGGCCACAGCTTTCCTAAGCAACCTCCTATACACGGAAGACACCAGCCTGCTCTTAGGAACCTTAGGGTATTTTCCTGTCCTCCTCTTTTTGAAAAGTTGGACAGATATTCCCAGAGGTCACCAAGAAAACAATAAAACCCACATTTTCTTACTTGTACGGTAACCTCTCCCAGCTTCCTCTTCACCGGACCGCTCTGATATGTGCCACCAGAGGGCAGCAAGGAGCGGGTGCACTGCCGCCCAGGGCTCTCAAGATCCCCCTCACAGTGACAGCAGTAAACCAGTGGTCAGTGTGGCCTGTGAGCCAGACCCTGTGCTGAGGACCTTACCCATCTTATCCCACTGAATCCTGCTGACAACCACAGCAGGGGATTCTATCATTAGCTCCACTTTATGGATAAGAAAACCGAGGCCCAGTGAGGTGGATACACTGCCCACGTTCACAAAGCTACCAGGCGGTACACACACGGGATTTGAACCAGGCTTTTGCTCCCTGAAGTACACACTGTCTCACCGTTCCTGTTGACCTCGGGCCAGCAGGAGACTCTGCCGTGCCCTCACCCGGGGCTTACCTCCTGTTTACTGAAGAGAGATTAATCATCCAGTCAACATGCGCCACACAGAGAGCCAGCCTTAGCCAGGGTTGTCTTGAGTGTGCCTCATTCATCTTTTGGAGGCAGAAGACCGCACCCCCCATGTGCTCCTCCCTTCTCCAGCATGGACCCCACAGAGCAGGCCCGACCACCATGCCATCGCTACTTGGGCCCACACCTGGTAGACGCAAATTCTGCTTGAGAAGCAGCAGCTGGAGACTTTACCTGCCACGACCAAATCGCTTCAACAAGCAAGATGACTGTGCCAGCATCCAGTTAGACTCAACATTTTAGCTAGAAACAAGGTGAAACCATTTTTGGTTTCAAAAATTAACTCAAAGCTGGATTTGAAAAGAATCAGCCCCGCTTCATAATGAGAGCTGACATTGTGGGATGAGTAGTAGGCATGTCTAATTGGATACAAATGAGACTCTCATCTCATAGTCAGTTATTCCCCAGAGCAAAAGGGAAGGTGAAGCAACAGGCTCTTTCTTTCAACCCATTGTTTCGTTAAAGGCAGCCCTCGAACAAGAATCATTCCTAAATTACAAAGGCTTTTGTCCCTTTGAAATAATGGTCTGCAAAGGCAGATTGGAGTTAAGTACACGCATTAGTACAGTCAAAAACATTTTATAAACTGAGAAAATGACAAGAGAAAGAATAACCTTCAATTCCTTGATCACTGCTAAGATACCAATGCTTCTGATTCCCTGCACTTTGAGGGGCAACAAAGTTTAATAAAAAGCTGTAACCACCAGGGCGCCTGGGTGGCTCAGGCGTTAAGCGACTGCCTTCGGCTCAGGTCATGATCCCAGGGTCCTGGGATCGAGCCCCACATCAGGCTCCCTGCTTGGTGGGAAGCCTGCTTCTCCCTCTCCCACTCCCCCTGCTTGTGTTCCCTCTCTCGCTATGTCTTTCTCTGTCAAATAAATTAAAAAAAAAAAAAAAGCTGTAACCACCACCACAGACAGTATTTACTGAGTGCTTTCTCAACAAACACTTTTAGTAGTCCCATTTTACAGATGGGGAACTTAAGGCTTAGAAAAGCTGAGTAACTTGTCCAAGTGGTCTTCAGCAGTGTTAAATCTTTGGACACTTCCAGGTAGGATGACCGAATGTCCTGGTTTGCCTGAGACAAGCCTGGTCTTTGATTGTCGTCCCAGTGTAATTATGAAGTGTTTCCTTTTGCTCTCTTAAAAGAGTTCTAGTGTGATTGACTAAAATTGTGATTGCTCCACTTACAGGGCCTGGAAGGAATGTACAGAGGGTTTGGGATTGTGTGGTATCTGAGAAATGTTTAGTCAGTTTCCCCCCTTGAACAACCTACTCCTAAGCTAGCCCAGAATCTTCCTGGGCAATCTCCTGGTTTCTCCTGTTCTGCCCTGGTCTGCCTCCTCTGCTAAATAAAAATTGGAGCTGGCGCCCGTGGACTGATCTCTGGGGAGCAGGCACATGGTACTCTGGAGACCCATCTGTTCAATGAAGACCCAAATCAAAATCCCTATCCCCCTCTCGGTGTCTGTTCACATGAGATTCCCCAGACAATTGGGAGTATCAGATTCTGGTTTCAGGAGAACAAAATCAGCGGAGCAGCTGTACTTCCCAGAGGACTGAGGAAAATCGTTCCTTGATGATGTGGTTGGCATGCACTGCGAGTGGGGGATTAGCTACTTCAGAGGAGTGGTAATGGGATATGGGCCTCTGACATCTTATTCCGATGCACGGATCCTGGGGAGGGCTGAAGCATATCAGGAAGATAGGGGAAACCCTGTAGACCCGAAGGTGCACTCCCTCTCTCCACATCAGTTCTGAGCACATCTCCCCTCCAACTGCCCGCCGCCGGTTTTGGTCAAGTCTGGAGCCCTTTCCTACCACAGGCTGCTGACTTGCTTCCTTCTCTGAGCCTGGAAGGAGCTGCGGTGAGAGACAGGGCAGAGCCCCAAGACTCAGAGTATGCTGGAGCCTCACTTCGCTAAGCCACCTGGAGCTGTGGCAGCTTGGCGGCAGGGGGGGGCGGGGCGCGGTAGCGGTGGTGCACGTAAGCCCTTCAGTCTCACTGACTCAGCTCAGCTGTCCTCTCCATGTTTAGCCCTTGGGCTGGCATCCTGCTTCTGAGGCCGCAGGGTATGTCCAGCTGATGCTCTGCGTGACCTGCTCTGCCCCAGGTCCGTAAGGGGTTCTCTGTACCTCTCCCCTTCCCCATCTATTCAAACGCCCCTCATGGGATAGATCACAGAAGGGGCCTGGGCCCCAGCTCCATGTTCCAGCCCCAAGTGTCTGCAGAGCTGGGAATGCAGGCTTCGAGCCAGATGGGCCCATTCAAATCCTGGCTCCTCTCCTTAAAAGCTGAGTGACTATGGACAAGTAACTTAATTTCTCCCAAGCCCAACTTTAGAGTTGAGCATTAAATGTCTCAAGACAGAAAGTAAAAATTCAATACACAGTTACTTATTATTATTACCATCCTACCTTTAAAATTTCCAACATAACATGACATTTATCAGGCATAAAAAGGTCAGATGTGGGGGCACATATCTACCAAGAAAAGAAATTGGAACCTCAATGAACTTCCATACCTCAGTTAATCACTTATAAAATAGGAATAATAATAATGCTTAGTCTCAAAGAATTTTTTGAAAAACACTAAATGAGAAAATTAAGTAGAATATGTAAAACTTTGTGCGGCACATAATAGGCACACAGTAAATTGGCAGCTAATAACAATAAATTCATGTTAGTCACAGAATGTATTTAACAATTTAGCAAAGACTCTTACATCTGGGGGGAAAAAACACCTTGTACCCAGTAGCTAAGTTTCTTTAAAGTTATATATTTTTAAACTGCTTTTGGATGCTGGGCACCCCCCCCCCCCCGAAAAGCTGGTAAATGCAATGCTTCCTTCTCCCTGAAAAAAAATGCATAGACTATTTTACAAACAATTTCAGAAGATTCTGGGATTCCCCCAATGTCATCCTTATGAGTCCTTAGATTCTGTGTGAGTAATTCCTGCCTTAGACCATTCCAGATGGGGCATCAAGAGGCTGCTTGAATGCTTCTACTACCAGGAGTCCCCCAATTCATAAAGCAGCTCACTCTGTTGTTGGAAAAACTGCTAAAAAGTTGTACAATTCTTCCTTGAACCAGGATACTAAAAGATGCTTCCTGAGGTCTATCTTTGGAGCAACACAGAGGTAGAAGGATGCCTTTTCCAGGTGCCAGCCCTTGGCATTTGTGGAAGGCAGGACCCAGGCCGTGACACGTCTGATCCTCTCCAGGCTAACCCTGTGCATCCTCTCAGCCATTCTAGGGGACGACTGCCAGGCCCTTTGCCATCCAGGTCACCCTGCCCAAACCACCTCCTGCCATGCCTGTGGTTCTTTTCCTCTATCTAGGATATTGTGCTTTTATGAACGCCTCCTAAGTCCCAGCTACTGTTCTTAGCCACCTTATCACATCCATTAGGGCAGGCATCTACCTGATCCCCAAGGCCTCATCATATAAGAGCAGAGTTTCATGCTACACACACTCCCCTCTCCAACCCTGTTTTGGGCCAACTGATCTTATGAACCTAAGTGCACCACTGTACATCTGTCCCAATTAAATTTAGTCTCGCTGATTTCTTCCCTGACACTCTAAACCTTTCAGGAGTGTCTGGAATTCACATTCTATCACCCAGTGTATTAATTCTGTCTCTCAGCTTTGAGACGTTTGCAAATCCCATCCAAGGTAAGGCAATCAGTAAGACTTACACATCTCCCTGTGTTAAGCTCGAGGCAAAGTGCCTTACACATGTTGTCATTAAATTTTCACATCAACTCTGTGAATTAGGCATTGACATCTGTACTATCATCCCCGTTTCATAAAACACAACTGAGTCTGATGGAGAGTCTATCACTTGTGTAAGGCCACCCAGGTACCCAAGACCCAAGCCAGGATTTTGACCCAGGCCCGTCCGAGTCACACTATTTTCCGCACCGAATGACATTTTTTCCGAGGTATGTCCGTCTCTCCACCAAGGCTGTGGGATCTCTGACAACAGTGAATAGGTTTTGTCTCCGGATTCCCAGCCCCTGGCGAGTGCCTGGTGCAGAATAGTTGTCTTATGACTAAGAGGAAAGCAAGGAAAGGGGTCACAGGGCTGAGCCCTGAAGTTCAGGTTCTTCTCTTAGAGCATTTAGTCTACCCTGTGGAACATTAGGATACGTTGATGTCCACGCATGACCAGAAGGTTCCGTGTCCCCAGCCGCCAGGATCGCGCTGGGCTGTGGCATCCATTCACTCAGTCGTTGGAAAGCTGACCCAGAACAGTGGCCTCGCATCCCTCCCACACCCCCCTGCACCCGAGCCCAGCCGGGGGCTCTCCCAGCGCGCCCCCCACTCCTCCCGCTCCACAGCCGGCCTCCTCAGCACAGGGGGCTCCGTGGTGGCAGAGAGAAGGTTCAGGAAGCCTCCGGCTCGAGACTTCTCAAATGTTCCTGACGAACTCAAAACACTCCTTTTCATGAAATGGACTCTGGAACGAACTCCCAGAACTTTCATTCCGAGGAATCAGGCCGAGGGAACAGGCTTAAGACAATGACCGAACAGCGCCCCGCTGGTGTCAAACCACGGTCTGTGTGCCGAACCGGTTCCGTCCACACAGCACCACGTTTCCAAACACACCCCTCTCGTGGCATACAACCCCTACCACGGCCTGTTCCTTCTACTACGGGCTGCAAGGTCTTAATTCTTCTGAGAACTATCAAGCAGGAGTCCCACTGAAGATACCCACATGGGTTAACAGACGGAAAGACAGACCCAGGGAAGACCCGGCGCTCACGTGAAGGAGAAAGAGCGGGGGCGCCATCTTGTGGTGACTTCACAACTTGCAAGCCTAACTTACCCCTTCCGCGGTAACACCATCCCGGCCTCTCCCTCTTCACTTGGGAAGCCCCTTCCCCAGCCTGTGAAGCCTAAGGGGCACTGTGAACCACGGTGTCCACGCCCAGCGGTAGAGACCATCCCTGACCCAGGATGGCCAGTCAGAGCCCAGCACCGACGCCCCCAGCACGCTGATTGGCTGAGGCGAGGACACATGACCCAAGAAAGCCAATCAGGGACTTCACACAAGATTTACTAAGAGAAGCTGGAGCAACAGGCTTCTCTTTCCTATGATCACAAGCAATAAGGATATGGACTCAGGGCATCGCGGGTCGTATTTGGGATCGTTTGAAGAAAACCTGCCCGAGCACAAAGCCAACACAGAAGGAATCGGGGCAGAGAAATGGAGGGCCGGGACTACAACCACATGGGTTAGCCCCTAGATCAAACTCTTCCTGAACTTATACCCACGCTCCTCAGGTATAGGAGCCAACTCGTTCTGGTTTTGCTTAAGCAAGAATCAAGTCTCTGTCACTTGTAATCAAGAGACATTACACATCTATAAAAGTAAAAGAAAAAAATTAAGCCCAGTTGCAGAAAATAAATAATGCGTACATTAACTTTATAATAAGGCTTTTAAAAGCAAATAACTATTAATACCAGCTCTACTAAATTCAAATGAAATAATTACATGATACAATAAATCCTAAAGCCATGGATCTTGATCTAATAGATTAAAATATAAAGTTAGTGGGGAAGAAAGATCTCCACCAACAGGTCAACAAGAAGTGATTGCTGAGTATAAAAGAACCTTTTCTGAGTATTTTGTATTGTCAAATCTCTCTTTGCAGCATGTGTGGCAATATGGAAATATCCTCAGGAACTGTTGGATAAACCCTTTTCAGCCAATAAAGTCATTTTTAGGAGTCCATCCTGAGAAAAGAATCCCAATCAAGGAAAATGATACTTGCATGGAGATGTTCACTGCAGCATTATTTACAACAGGTATAAATAAATAAATCAGCAAACTCAAAAGGTTAGGATACATGAATGTTATGTAACATCAATTTCATTACATATACATAACCAGGCAACCTATTCATACACCAACTACAGAAATATTTATTCAGGGGCACCTGGGTAGTTCAGTCGGTTAGGCATTGGACTCTTGATTTTGGCTCAGGTCATGATCTCAGGATCTTGAGATCGAGCCCTGCATCTGAGCGTGGAGCCCACTTAGGATTCTCTCTCTCCCTCTCCCTCTGCCCCTCTCCCCAGTCACCTCGCTCTCTCTAAAAAAAAAAAAAAGAAAGAAAGAAAAGAAAAATATTTACTCAAACACTTGCTGAATACCAGCAATAATTTACTGAGTTCTTATTGTGGTCAATGTACTTTCCATCCTTCAGGTCATTTCACCCTGCAACAATTTAAATGTTACGGACTTCTTTATAAACCCTTCTATAAGTGCGTAATCTAAGGCTTGGAGGAGTTTATACCTTTCTGGTTAGAGTGACAAAGGATTTGAATCCAGGAGTCCTAATACAAACTCCACACACATGCTACTTGCCATGAAGCAGGTGAGGCAATGAGGTCACCTGAGTTACATGTATAGGCAGCACATGACCTCTGTGGGAGGTGCTCTGTATTTTTAGCCTTTCCAGCTCATGTTCCAGGTGGAGGCAAAGGAAAGAGCCTTTATCGGCATCTGCCAGGGGTCAGGCACTGAGCCAGGTTCTTTGTTTCTACTGTCTACATTAACCCTTGTAATGATTCCCGGGGTGAGGTGGGGTGGGGGGAGACCTCACAAAACCTTCATTTCTACAGAAGCCAAGAGAGATCCAGAGGTTTGTTCCTCGTCGGGGGCATGGCCTCTTATCCACATGTGTAACAAAAAGATGAATGGGAGAAATTATGGAGACCTGCTCAGTCACAGCAGAGGATAAGGAGCAGGGAAAGGTCTGGAGGGCTCTGAAAGCCAGGCAGAAGGATATCTGTGCCATAATGCCTGGAATGGGGAGAACAATACTGTATAAATGACTACCATTATAGGGCTCTTACTCCAAGCCAACACTATCCATGATTTCTCACCTCATCCTAAGAGCAGGCCTTCAATCCAGCATTATTATCCCATTTTACAGATTAGGACTTGCAGCAAGTAGTACAACCAGGCTACAGATAAAGACCCAGTCTCTCGACACCACAGCACATGGCCTTTCTGGAGCCCAGCAATCTCCACACCTGGACGGTTGAGCCTGTGGCACATTTCCAAACATGAGAGATAGAGAGGGGCTGGGTGGCATACCTCACATGGCTCCGGGAGGGGTTCCGAACGGCAGCAGCATAGCTGGTGGGAGACAGCAGCCCAGCTCCCCACTAATTGTCCCTCTTTGTGGTGTTCAGTGAAGGACTCAGAAGAAACCAATCTTTGTGTCTTTTCATGGTTAAAATTCTACATAGAACAGAAACCTCAAAGCAGCCACCAAGCCAGTCTTTGTTGGGTTTCTAGGCAGTAAGGACGCTGCATCTCAACACTTAGCGCTCAGAGAGAAAGGGGCTCGGTTATTCAAAGGGGAACTCAACAAGAGCCTTTTTCTCCCAAGTCCTTGCAATTTTGGACTCACTTTTAATCCCCGGAAGAAATGTTGGATCCCTTTTCTCCTCCACATCCCAACGTTGTTCTTGCAAGTTCACAAACTGTCAGTGGAAGATTTTCAGAAGTTGGGCAGTTCTCACTTTGTTCCCCATTCTGATAGAACCGGTTTGGTTTTCAGAACCTTGAAACCTTCCTTTTTGAAAAACATCAATACATTTATATATATATAGATAGATATATCTCAAGTTTCTAAATACAAAGAAATATATGCATTGTAGTTTCACAAACAAGCCTCAACTGCATTCCTTCAAAATAAGGTGCCAGGCAGGGGAAGCTGGCTGAATGTGCTTGTCCTAAAAAAGCATACATATCCTTAAAAAAAAAGCCAGGGCGCCTGGGTGGCTCAGTTGGTTAAGCGACTGCCTTCGGCTCGGGTCATGATCCTGGAGTCCCGGGATCGAGTCCCGCATCGGGCTCCCTGCTCGGCAGGGAGTCTGCTGCTCCCTCTGACCCTCCTCCCTCTCATGCTCTCTGTCTCTCTCTCATTGTCTCTCTCGCAAATAAATAAAATCTTTAAAAAAAAAAAAAAAAGCCAAAGGCAGGTTTAGGTGCTTGGGTTCTGCAAACACACCCTCCCCAGGTAGGAGAGGGGCTGTTTCCAGCTCCTTGAGGAATAAACAGCTTCTAAAGGCCAAGAAAGACCTCTTGCCTTCTCTAGGCCCCAAACTCCTCTATGGGCCAATTATCATCATCATCATCATCATCATCACCAAAACTATCACTTGCAGAGTGACTAAAACGTGCAGGGCCCTCCCTGAGACACATGACAGACTTTATTCTATCGAATCCTCAAACTTTCTGGAGAAGAGGAATGCTTACCCCCATTTGTCCGACGTGGAACCTGAAACTCAAGGACTCTAAAGAACGACAGAGCCAGCAAATGGCAAAGCTGGAAGGAAGCCAAAGCTGAAGGACTCCAGTCCAAGTTCTTCCTGCCTCAACCTCCCATGCCTCTGCCCCTCTCCAAACCCGGTACCCCGCTGATAAGAAGATGGACAGACCTGTAGCTTAGCCAGTGATGCCGAGGTGGGAGCTTTCCTCCTCCTCTCCGAGAGGCTTCCTGTTGACGCACCCACACAGGCTGTTCCCAAACAAATGCTCTCTGACCTCTCTCCCCAGACAAAGCAGTACTCCGGACTCTCTTTATAACTCCAGTCAGCCAACCAACTGTATGCAAAAACCCTGCTCAAGGATCCTGGGATCCAACAATGGCAACGGTTCAGCCATTCTGGAGAGTAGTTTGACAGAATATTATTATCAAAAATGTTCATTTCTGACACTCTACAAAATATCTGACCGGTACCCCTTAAATGGATGGCACACTCAAACGGGGCAACTCAAGATGATTTAATAAAGGAAGGTCACTGATGTGCTGGGGCCTGCACTACCAGCCCATGAGAGCCAATGGCGACATTTTCAGAATGTTTATGAGCCAGTTCCTACATTGTTGGTAAGCCTGGAACCAGCCATGGTGGGAGAGTTTACACTACAGAAAGCAGAAAATGTTACAAATCAGGGTTTGGTTTGGTTTGGTTTTTCAGAGAGAGAGAGTCATTAAACATTGACCAGCACACCCTTGGAAGAATCTGTAAAAATGTGGGCAAAGTTAAGGGAACTCAAGTCGGATAATGCAGTCCCCTGAGGTTAGCAACAGTGGGGAGCTGTGAGCAGCCAAGCCCTGAAGGGGCAAGGAATGGTACCAAACCCAAACTGTAGCTGAAAGGGAGGGCAAGGGGACAGAACCTTTGAGAGAGGCGATCCCATAAGGCAGGAGATAAGGGAAAAAATACTCCAATCTCAGCCCCTTCCCACCAACCACCTCTGGCCTGCTGTCGATGGAGCCCACCTGAAAGAAGAGGGTGTGGGAGCCTCCCCCTCCCCCACAAAGCCCAGAATGATTATCTTCCAGAGCACCATGCAGAGGAATGAAAGGTAGAACGTGGACCTGGGGCACCCTATATCCAGAACAAGATGCCACCAATTATTAAAACACACACACACACACACACACTCTTTCTCTCTCTGCACAGGTACATATATGTATTTCCAGAAGAGCCCCCAAGTAACTGGTAACAGGGGTTACCTCCAGGGAAGGATGCTGGCAACTGGGTCAGCAGTGGGAGACTCTTTTCATTAGACTCTCTTCCATACTGTTGGACTTTTATTTCTGTGCATATAGTACTTTTTCAAAAAGCGAGGTTTTTCTTTTTAACAGCAGTGCTTTTCTTTCTCTCTTTACACATTTGGGATGCCTAGCAAGTGCAGAGCTCATTTGGTGGGACAGTAACTGGCCACCACAGGGCATGATTTCAGGGAGCACCATTTGCTGAGGAGAGACGGACACCTCCTGGGAAAAGGCCATGCAGCAACCCATGGGGAAAGCACGGATGGCCCTGTGATACAAGGTAGGATCCGCGCCGGGGAAAACGTGGACTTGGAAGCTGGGCTCTGCCCCAGATCGGCTCTGGGAACTGGGCAAGCCCTCTGAGCTTCCGTTCCCTGGCCCGTGGTGGAAGGAAACGGCCCCTAAGGTGGCGGGGCAGGAGGGGCTGGTGTGGGTGCCAAGGAGAGGGGATTTCCTTCAAGGCAGAGATTTTGTGATCCCCGTCAAGGGACTGGAGTGGGGGTGGGGGCTGCTTCTGAACACTTTTTCTCTTTCCAAGTCCTTTGCACACACCTCTCAGGCCTGGAGTCTGGAAAAGGCTTCCCGGAGCGAGCAGATGCCTCTGAGAGGCGCGAGCCGGGCTCCCCCTTGTGGCTGCTCACGCAGCTCCCTGGACGTGGCACGGGGGTCCCCGGGGGAGGGCAAGGGCTGGGAAACGCTCCAAAGAAAGACTTCGCCCACAAGTTCACGGCCACCTTTGCCTCCTGCTCCCTCTCACCCTTTCAACACGGTGCCTTCGGAGGAAAATTCGCCCCTGTGGAGGCTAGCCCAGGTCCCACCTGGGACGAGGGCTGCGTGTCACCTCCTAAAAGCCCCTCCGAGGGCCTTCTCGCACTGCTCCATCGAGACCTTCGACAGGACAAAGTGCCAAAACAGAATGCTGTGGCATCTCTGTTCTACATTTAATAAGTGAATGCTTTGAACCTCTGGTAAACGCGACATGAAATTTTGTCACAGGACCCCTAAGATTGTGGCAGACTTTTAAAACTATGAACGTGGAGGCACCTGGGTGGCTCAGTCCTTAAGCGTCTGCCTTCAGCTCAGGTCCCGGGATCGAGGCCCACATCAGGCTCCCTGCTCAGCCAGGAGCCTGCTTCTCCCTCTCCCTGTATCCCTCCACCCTGCTCGTGCAATACTGCAGTGAGTACCTTCTGCAAAAAAATCACCCCAAATGTGTAAAGAGAGAAAGAAAAGCATTGCTGTTAAAAAAAACAAAAACAAAAATAAAAAGCCCTTGCTTTTTGAAAAGGTACTATATGCACAGAAATAAAAGTCCAACAGTATGGAAGACAGTCTAATGAAAAGAGCTGTGAATTCGTAGTATAATATGGTATGATCTGGAAACAGAGGCAAATTCAAAGTTGTAGGCTACCTACTTTCTCTCCAGCCTGTCATTTTTAATTATAAACTCACTGGAGATAATGTTCAAAGTTAAACGGCAGCCCCTCTCTGTATGACAGGAGGGGCCAAATGACTCTCCTGCCCCTGCCCCCTCAGGCCCCTTGCCCCTACAGGTGCCCCCTAGGTCCCCTTTAGGGAGCACTTGCTAAGTAAGAGCTTGCACACGTACAGAGCCCCCATTCGTTCCCATGAGATGTTCAGAAAGCACATCCGGGTAGCCAAGGGGAGGGCTGGCCTAAAGGACCCGGGCTCCACACCTGCACTGAGGAACCAGGGATGCTTCTGGTAAAGTTGGAGCTTTCTGGAAAGGGCCTCATTCATCGGCTTCTTGGTGACCCAGGACAAGGGACTGAGGCCTGAAAGGGGAAAGGCCTCAACCTAGACCCAGATCTGTCCCCAACTTCCTCTCAAATGTCCTTTCAAGGAGCCACACTGTCCCTGATTGAGGCTCAGAGAAAGATCATCATTACTGTGACAGAAAGGTGGAGGGAGGCCATGCCCACACTGGACCCCATTCCCTGGGAAATGTCATGAGCTTCCCCACGTGTTTAGCATCATGGTGCTAGGAGACGAATTCTAGAAGGCCTCGGCAGGTCCCCTGCCGAGGCCTCGGCAGGTCCAACCCTCATATTTCACAAACAGGTAAACTGAGGTCACAAAGGGAACACAGCCTAGTTATGAGGCCTTGGCAGGGGAACAATACCCTAGTATCCTAGGAGGCTCCCCCCACCACACGCTGCATAACAATAGGAGGCTGAGTCCCCAGTGACCAAGGCCCTGGCACCAGCCACAGGGCCATGTGTCTTAGCTGCTGTGGTGAAGAGAGCCAGGCCCAGGATGCAAGCAAGGGGCCACAGGGCAGGCCAGGAAGATCAGAGGCTTTGCCAGAGGAATTGTGGCCTGTAAACTGGAAGCAACAACCACCTCTTTACGACCAGGGTAGAGAGAAAGTAGTCCTTAGAATCATTTTAATGGAAACTAAGAAAAAGAAGCAGAAGTCATGTGTTTCTATGTTGGAGGAACATTTGCTTACCACGCAAGCTTTGAGTCTCCATGTAAGCACTCCTTCCTCCCTGAAGCCTTCCTAGTTCTGTCAGGCAGGCTTGAGTGACTCCCTAACTGGGGGTCACCAAGAGCTCCCTGCTCTCCTCCTCGATGATGAGCCCCCAAGGGTGAAACCCAAGGCCAAGCCTTCTCTGGGACACTCCCGGGAATAAGCACAGTATTGAAACCTAGCAGGTGCTCAGTAAATATTTGACACCAACTAAATGAATAGCTACCTGGACTCATCCCTAATTACAATAAAGTATAAAAAGCTTATGAATGCAACTTGGTAAATCTTGATATCAAGGAATCAGAAAATATGGAAGAACAAAGCATAACAAGAATCCTTTGAGAAACAAGTGGGTAATCCTCCCATAAAAGTTCTCAGGTTCTAGAACTCTGGACCAGGTATGACCGACCCCCAAGGTTTATCAGCTCTAGACCCAAGGCAGCAAAGGCCCAGGGAGGAGAAGCAGGGTCAGGCTGCAGTGAGATCAGAATTCCATTTGATTTTTTGCTTATCTATAACTTCCCTTTTTCAAAACCACTAACTTGAATATGGAATAATATACTTAATTTGAAAACTAAAAAATAATCTAAAGATACATTGTAAGATAGAGGGTCTCCCTGCCATTCTTGTCTCCACACACTCACTCAGGCAACCACTGTGTTAACAGTTTTCCATGCATGCTTCAGAGGTTTTTTAGGCTTAGCCAAGCAAGATGAATATTTATTTTATATTCCCTCTTTATACACACACACACTACGGCAGAGTATATACTCTGTTAGTCTCTGCTCTTGTTTTGTTCTCTTTTTAAGTTTTTTTTTTTAAAGATTTTATTTATTTATCTCAGAGAGAATGGGAGACAAAAAAGCACGAGAGGGAACAGGGCAGAGGGAGAAGCAGACCCCCCGCCGAGCAGGGAGCCCGATGCGGGACTCGATCCCGGGACTCCAGGACCATGACCTGAGCCGAAGGCAGTTGCTTAACCAACTGAGCCACCCAGGCGCCCCTTTTAAGATTTTATTTATTTGCACAAGCAGGGGGAGTGGCAGGCAGAGCGGGAAGCAGATTCCCCGCTGAGCAAGGAGCCCAATGCTGGACTCGATCCCAGGACCTTGGGATCATGACCTGAGCTAAAATCAAGAGTCAGATGCTTAACTGACTGAGCCACCTAGGCATCCCTATTTTTCTCTCTTAATATACCTTGGATACTTTTCTACATGGGTAAAGGTCTTTTATTATTTTCTTACAGCTACACAGTATTCTTCTATATGGATGCAACATACTTTATTAACCGCTCCTCCTCTCTCAGGGATCACTTTCACCTTTTGTATTTCAAACAATACTGCAGTGAGCAGCTTCTGCAAAAATATGTGCTTGCTCAGGTTTGCCACTTTGCCAGAGCCTCTCCATGTTCCTCAAGCTAACCCAGATCCTGCACTTTTGGCACGTCCCACACCCGTTTATTTTCTGAGATCCACTGGTGCCCAGGAGGAGGGACCAAAGCAGCTCAACCTCCCAACCTGGCCCTCTCCGTGCCAGAGGCAGAGCTGGGCCTCCAGGTTCTCCTGCACACCCTTACCCACTCCACTCCGTCCAGGGCAGGCCTGCACCCAGGGGATGACTAACACTTCATGGGTGATGATGGAGCCATGGGTCCTCTCGAGTCGTACATCCGTCACCCTCTTCCACCAACAGGTGGCGCTGCTTTCCGCCTTTAGACAGTTAATCTGCTCCACAGGAAGCACGACTCCTGCAAGAGTAATAAATAAACTCTTCACTCTGGGAATAAATGATGGCTTTTCAGCCGTATGATTATCCACACACCTCTCTACATGATCCTCCAACAGCCTAAGGCCATGACTACAATTTTCTCTGGTTTCTCCCTTCTCGGTCCCTTCCCATGTTGCGGGTACAGACAGTTTGCCTCATTCCCCTGGACGCTGGGAGACAGAAGCACCCAGTAGTTATGAACTTGGGCTCTTGAATCAGACTTTTGTTCAAAATCCGATTCCACCACGTGCCTTGTTGCGTGGCCTCTGGCAACTGGCTTCACCTGTCTGAGCTTCCACCACCTCCTCTACAGGACTGGAGGACAGCACTACACACCTCACTGAGCAGGCGGGAGGATTTAATCAGGTGTCACGCAAGCAGCGTGCTAGGCACACGGCAGGTGTTACACTGACCTGCTCTGCCTGCCCAAATTTCGCACCTCGCTTGGGAAGTCTTTCTCAACATACACTGGTCTTCCATCAGGTCGTCATACACTGCAAGCTTGTTCCTGCCCCAAAGTTCGCACTTGCTAGGGCCTCTGCCTGCAATGCTCTCCCTCTTGATCCCCCCATGGCTGGCTCCTTCTCATCCTTTAAGTCTCAGCTTCTGAGTCATCTCAGAGATCGTCCTTGTCACCTCAGCTAGAGTAGGGATCTCCTGTTTTGCCTCCCCCAGTGGCACCCTGCTTATTTAGCACCTGTTACCACCTGCTATCTTAGGTGTGCACTCATTTTTGTGACTGTGCTCTCTTCTCCTGTTGGAATGCATTCCAGGAGGGCAGCTTCATTTTCCTCGGGTTTCCCAGCACTGCACACAATGACCCCTGCACCCGGGAGGTATCCCATAACTGACTGGTGGATGACTGGCTGAGTGGATGAGAGCACGTAGGCAGGGCTGTGTTTGAACTCCGTCCACTGGCCACTTTGCACACCCGTGTTCCGATTCGCAGGCACACGACCAGCTCTTTGGGGGCAGGAATGGCGTCTCCTCCCACGTGCAGCCCTCAATGGACGGAGCCAGGACCTGGGGGGAGGGGAGCAACTGAGAGGGCTGCTGAGGGCTTGTTGGTGGGAGGGGCCCCTGACATTCCCACTCTAAACACACCATCACATGTGGATTCCTGGAAGTGACAGAGATGCACCCTGGCCCCTACCACTCCAAATGGCCTTCCTTAGAACCAGTCCCAGCTGTCTTCCTGCTGATGGTCACCCACCCAGGTGTGCCTTGCCCCCAGCAACTGCTCAGCCCCTACTCTGCACTGAGGGGCCCCTCCTCTTTCCTGCAACTCATGAGTGTTCCAGGGATGTCCATTCTCCATTTTGGACGGGAAAGCCTGTCCCCATCCATTCCCACACTGCTTAGAGAAGCATGCCCTCACAACTCTTTCATAAAGAGAAGAGACATCTCCTACTCCAGCAGGTACAGCAGTCCCCTCTGGGCACAAACAGTTCGATTCAGGGAGCCCCATGGATTCAAGCAAGACAGAAAATCATCCTAGGGGAGGCAAGCCCAAGTAAGAAATGTGTTATGTCCAGCCAAGTCAGAAAATGTCCCCATGCCTAGAGAGACACCCATCTTGGACATACTCCCCTCAGAAGCACCCAGCTGCACCCTCTGTAAAACTGGAATCACACACGTGACTCACTCTCTCTTCTGCCCAGATTTTCCTGGAGCTGGGGAGATGGAGACACAACAGCAAGGCACACACACTTCACCATTTAAAATAGATCCAAATCCAGGTCCACATTCAACCACACAACATACTGGGCACCTCTTGAGCAGCAAACACTGTTCTGGTCGTGGGGGAGACAGCAGTTGCTGCCCCACATGGAACTTTCGGTTTAGTCAGAGGCACAGACAAGGCAGAGCAAGCAAATAAGCATGCAGACTACCCACACACTTACGGGCTGGTGAGTCAACGCTGTGATGCAGTGACCGCTGGGCTTTGTGGAGGGTGGCTTTGGCCAGCCTCATCAGGAGGTCCTCCTCTGAGAAGAGGCCAGCATGGGGAGAGCGCTCCAGGAGAACAAGCTCAAAGCCCTGAAGAGCATCTAAAGGCACTAAATGGAGACCAGTGTTGCTGGAACCCAGAAGGCACAGGGCAGAGGAACTGGCCCTCTCCATGAGGTTGAGATAACCCACAAGACACCCCCAAGTTGGCAGGTGGCAGAGAGCATCGAGCCTTGTTAACTAGAGTTAAAAGATGGGGTATTCTATACTGAGGGCCATGGGAAACCTCTGAAGGGTTTTAGGCAGGGAAGTTAAATGATCTTCTCTACTCAGGAGAAGTTGACTTAACATCCTGGCCATGAATGAATGAGCAAATGAATGAATTGAATGAACAACTACAGAACCAATGAACGTGAGTCACTTAGAGTCTCTCAGTGCTAAGATCATGCTGAGTTCTTCAGGGACATGGGGACAAGAAGCCTAGGACAGCCCACAAACTCTAGAACCATGAACTCCACACCAAACACAGCACAGACCGTATCCCTTGGTCACTCAAGAGGCTGCTGGCTTCAGCTTATCCGCGTGGTTCACCTCTCTGGCCCCTCTGAAGCTCTGCCCATCAGGCAGACAGGGAGACCAGAGAAGAAAGGGAAACATTTAATGTCACACAGCCAGGTGACCCCACAAGACCTTAGATGAGGGCAGCACTGGAGCCTGGAGGTTTCCCCCTGGACTGCAAGCCCCTGGGGACATCTAACACCCCTCCATCTCCTACCACATCATTCCTTTTTGAGATTCAGAGATTGAGAGAAGAAGGATTTTCTCAAGGTAGCAGAGGGAACCCAGACCTCTCGATTCCCACCAAGAAAACAAGGACAGAAGCTGACTTCAAAGCCAACAATGTCTCCTGTACGCCATGGTCACAGCCCTTCTCCACAAGAGAAACCAACCAACAGACAAGAACAGACCTTCTCCCTCACCCGCACCTGCGACAGCTGCCCTCCCCCACAAAGTTAGGGCTGTGGTTTCCATCCCATGTCCCAGCCCCTGGGTGGAGCTGGCCCCGGAGTGAGTGTTCACATAAAGTGAGAAAGGGAGATGACGAGCGGTCAATGTCATGGGCACTGAAGCCAGATAGCCCTGGGCTCCAACTCTGGTTCTATGGCCTGCCAGCCCCATGACCTTGGTCATGTATCAAAACCTCCTTGGGCCTCAGTCTCCTCATATTTGAACAGCAGATTAAAATGCACAGGCTTGCAACTTTAATAAAATTATGCATATTGAGGGTGAAGCTCAACGTCCCTCTGAAAAAAATTGTTCAGAAACAGTATTTATATCAATGTGAATGTTGATGATGGTGGTGGAGTCAAGCAGTACAGAGGACTTTTACCGAGCATCTGGACCCTGGGCGTTCCCAGGTTTCATGCTAACCAGGGGTATCTGGAACATATTTGTTAAAGCAGGAAAGAAGACAGGGATGCTTTAGAAAGATTTCTGCAGAGCCCGCAAATGAGCAGAAAGTCTAGTCCGGCTGGCTTCCCAGCATCCCACCCCCACCGCATCCCAGACTCCAGGAGAGCCACCTCCCAGCCCCCACTCTGGGATACACCCCTCGGTGGTAACAGGTGTCCAGGTGTTGCGGTGAGCAGCTTGTGGCCAGGGCTTTGAGAGCTGGTGTTGTCACCACAGTAGCTCCCCTCTCCTCTCTCCTTCGGTGTCCAGAGAGGAGGCTGGGGACATCTGTGGGAGCAGAAAGAGTATCATGTGGCCTGGGCTTTGGCAGAGCTTGGCTACGACTTACCTGTGGCCATGGGTATGATTGGCGGTAAAGGCGTGACCAGGGTTTCGATTTGCCCTTGCCTGACCCCCACAGCCAGCAGGGGTAATTAGGGACCTCTCCTCGGATTATGGTCCTCCGTTTCCCACCCCATCCCATTCTAACTCCTAAAGTTACACCACCACGGAATGAGCGAACAGATTTCCACCCAGCAAGCCTCTGGCAGCCAGGCGCTGAGCACCCAGCAGAGCGTGGGGCTGCGGTGCCAACTTGTGAGCCAACTCTCAGGTTACAGAGGTGGGGTGATCCCAGAGAAGAGATGCAACCCAACTAACTCCCTGCTCTACAGGTGAGCGAGGGCCGGGTGTGGGCACACACGTGTACATGCATGTCAACCACACACAGGCAGACACACATGTATGAACGCGCAGTGCCCACACACAAAACCCTTCTCTCCGCAAATACCCTTTGAGCACCAGGTATGCGAGGCCGGGCACTTTGCCTGAGGTCACAAAGAGGGTATGGCAGAAAAGAAAGGCCTCACCTATAGGCAGATGTGACCACGTCATCTTTGCTTCTCCTGCTCCCTTTCTAGGGCAGACTCCACCCCACAGACCCTTCTCTCGCCCCACCCCCACATTGTTATTGCTATTACTAGGGTCATATTGGGCCTAGTGGTGCTTCTCTATTGCATCCAGTAAACAAGGGCCATTAGATCAATGCATTCCAGGGCAGTCTGCTTTACTTAGATTGATAATGAGTAGTATATTTCGGTGCCCAGACTTTGTGGGCACCCACAAGGCCTGAGCTGCAGGTGCAAAGTGAAGCTGCCTCCCTTCCTGCGAAGAGCAATCACTACCTTCTCCTTCAGCACACACACACACACACACAGCGGGAACTGATTTTCACACTTTTCCTGCTTATCTTTCTCACTCTGGTTTGTGTCTTCCCCACCTGCCCCAGGCTCTTGATGCTTATCGCCTGGTGCCTGCTTCTCTTTTACTATTTCTACTTCAGAAATACTGAAGCGTCCACCCTGGCTACAATTAACATCAGCTGGGGCACTCAGCACAGCAAAATCTAGGCATTATTACGTGAGCATTTCATCCAGAATGGCCCCTTCCCTGTCCTCATCACACAGCACAGAAAAAAGGAATGAGAGACACAGTGACCGCCCTACTTGGAATATCCAGGTCCTCTGCATCTTTTTTCCAACACACGCTGCCAATCTGTCATTAGATACTAGGGCACCGCACCCAGTCATAAGCCCCCTGGGGTCAGGAGGCACTGGGCTCTTGGGGACCGAGTCCTCCTGGCTGTCAGAAGGCAGTCCTTCTGAGAAGTCGGAGTGGGCTGTGTCTTCCCTCCCACTGCCCCCACCCCCACTTCAGATGCAAAGTGCACATATGGCTCATCTCCATCTTTGGGGGAGGTTCCGTCTAAAGGCCTCCCAAAGATTCAGATTGTATGACAAATCACGTTCTAGACTATCGTGGCGAGAAAGGGCCGGGGCATTTGCATCATTACCCCCAGACAACAGCTTCATTAGGCTGAAAGAGAGGTTTGCAGCCGCGTGAGCTCTGCCACTGACCTGGGCCTCTCACTTCCCCCATTGTCTGTGGGCTCCAAGGCTCTCACTCCAAACCATATGGTCCATTTGGGCATCTCACACTGCCTTCCAGGAAAAGCAGGCATGTTGGGAAGCACTTGGAGCAAGCCAGAGGCCTGCCCGAAAGATCACAGGTGCAATCCTGCCCCAAAGTGAGATCAGTCTGTGCCAGGACAGAGAAACTGCTAGAGATCAGAGGGGCCTGAACTCTGAAAAGCAGGGTGTAGGCCTGAGAGGGAAGGAGAAAAGCACCTTAGCAAGAAGGCAAAGGAGAGAAGAACCACTTGACATTTATCCCTCACATAGAAGGCAGCCTGCTGTCCCAGACCTATGAGAGCATGTCTGGCAGAATCTTGGTGTGGAGAGCACTGGGGTAGCAGTGCTCATGCTGGGTCTACCCTTTCTTCCCCACGGCCCCTACTCAGTCCCCCAAGTATGTGGAGACCCCACAAGGGTCCCAGACTCCAGGCATTTCTCCCACAAATATGATAAGCAGACCCACAATCTGGCAGGCCACTCCCCTTCTCCGGTCCCCAGGAACCTAAAAACCTGAAAACCAGCCATCCATTTGAAGAAGACACCCTGGGTTCTGGCTTAAAGAAGGCTGGGAGACAGCTGGGTGGATGAGCTGTCCCAACCCTATTCCTTCAAAATCCCATCTTTTTGAAAATCCTCTTTGCTCCAAGCCTTTGCAAGATTCCAAACAGATGGAATGAACCCTGGGAGCCAGCACAGCCACATGGGCCTGGTTCCCAGAGGGAAGGGGAAGCCCAGCACCCCTGCCCAGAGAAAGGGGGGCTGTCCCCTTGGACAAACCAGCGTGCCCTCCCTGTCATCAAGAAATGGGCCAACATGGGCCTCACCTAATGGTCCTTTAAGAGTAGAGGAAGAAAACAAACTCTGTGGCACAGCACTCCACTCCGCCAACAGGGCGGATTAGGGTCAGGATTAACATTTTAAACTCAAGCCGACTTTCTGACTCAAAGATCTTCGATCGCTAATCGTATTACTATCCCTGGGATTACTGCTTTACTGGCTGCAGAAGAGATTCTAAAAATCAAATTGCTTAAAGTTGCCTCCTGTTTTCTCTTGGCTCTTTGGGAGGTGGCGGGGGGGCGGGGGGGGATGTAGGCTGTAGCTTGTTAAGGAGACGACTTCTCAAGTCGAATCTCACTTAGTATTTCTCTCCTGCCCCGCGCCAGGCGGCGGTAAGAAGACGGGCGACACGGTTCCTTTATTCCCACCCACGCCTGCTCCTAATTCCTGGTAATTTATCCCATATTAAAACTTCTTTAAGTAAGAATGGACAAGCATCAGCACCTGCTATGCAAATGCGGTCAAATCCAGCCCGGGCCGCGGGGCGTGCGCGCCCGCCCGACCGCGAGCGGCCATTCAGCGCTCCCAAGGCGCCCGGCGCGCCCTTCATATGGAAACCGGCCGAGGGCCTGACAGATTGCGCGGGGCGCTCGCTCGGGCGGCGGGGGCGGGGGCCGCGGGGCAGGGCGCGCGCCGGCCTCGGACACGCCCCCCGGCGGTGGGCGGCGGTGGGCCCGCTCCCGTGGGTGTTCCGCCCCCGAACTTCTTCTTCTCCGGGAAGCGCCCCCACGCGCGCGGCCACCCGGTGCCCGAGCTCCCCCAACGGCACCCTGGCCTGCGGGGCTCGGGGGTCCCGGTCCCGCCGTCCCGCTGTCCCGCAGGCTGGCCCCGGGCTGCCCCACCGGGCGCGGGCGGGGGAGCCAGCCCCTCGAGCAGCAGGCCCGGGCCCGGCGCGCCGCGGCGGGCCCGCGGGATAACAAGGATTAGTTGGGGGGGCACCTTTGAAGCCCAGTCCCTCCTCACGTGGCTGGAGGCCGCGGCGCAGTCTCCTCTCGTGCGGCCCTAATCCCCGCACGCGGCCCGCCCCGCCGCGCTCTGGCCCTGGCCCTCTCGCCCTCCTCGGCCGCGCGGCTCGGGCAAGACCCCCTTTAACCGGCCCGGGAGCCTGTATTGGTGGCTCCGTGAAAGGAGCGGCGGCGGCGAGGGAGGGGGCGCGCGGGAGCGGCCGGCGGCCCAAAGACGTGCAAAGTGATAAATACATTGTTTCGCGGCCGCCAGCTCGCTCGGTCCCGGGGGAGGGAGGGGGGGGCATAGAAAATGAGGCACTTTCTTCCCCCTTTAACGCAAGGGGAGTACCAATAATTCATGTATGTTATAATTCTTCATTGCCCCTAGGTAGTCTGGGAAAACTGGAAGAAAAGAAAATGCCAGAAAGTTACGGTAAAACTTAAGATGCGGCCGAAGTCGCTTTCTTTGCCCCTGCTGCGAGTGTTTGAATAAGAAGAATGCTCCCGGACTGTAACAAGCAAAAAGAATGAAGAAGACAAAAGATTTCCAGAAAAAGGTTTAGCTAGAAGACAAGGCAAGTGAAACTGAAAGGAGAAAAAAAAAAAGCTTTTACAATGGAACAATAAGTGTACTAATCGCTTTGATATATTATACAAGCCCAAAGACCCAAAACATTGTGTAATTATTTATAAATGACTTCTCCACTCCTGTGTATAATGCAGAGGAAAGAATAAAACTGCAGGCTACTCTCTAAACTATTTCTAAATAGACCTGGTTCAAAAGAAGGCAGAAGTGTTTGAAATAAAATAATTAATGGTGGATTTTATGGTTGTCTCATTAAAACATTTTAATTACTACAAACAAAATGCATTTGTGTTCCAACCCAACATGAATTTATGTAGCTGCAGCGTTAAGGAAGAGAAAAGCAAAAGAAAAGCACTTCAGCTATTTCTCTATTCTCTCTTTCAGAATTCTCTCCATAAAACGATAGTCAAATTCCATTAGGATAAATTTCACTGTGGCTTCTTTTGTACACAAAGGAGAAAACACCCTGGCACAGTTTTCCCACACTTGACCCACAAGCATCTTGGAGGGAAGGGGGCTGTTTTTAATCTCCACTGATGATGTTCTTAAGGACTCAAACACATGAAACAGACAAAAATGAACTCTGGCTTTAGCAATATCCCATGGCAGGTGTGGCCTGGATTTGGGGAGATGAATCTAGTGACAGCAACAGCGGGGGTCTCTGTTTTGTTTTGTTTCTAAATCTGAGCCCAGAAGATTTTAAGAAATCTACGAAGCCAAAACTCAGAGGCTTTGAAGGAGGTTCTGGATTGATTCTAGCCTCAAGCAGCTGATGTGAATATGACTCCAGGCCTCACTGCTGAGAGGGGTGGGGGATGAGCACCTTCTGCCTGTTCCCTCTTCATTTCAGGGTCTGCACCCCGTGAGCCCTCCCTGCACAAGTGTGCACACCCCCTTCACATCCCCCCGCTCACTGTACTTTGGGCACAAAAAGGACATTGTTTTACCCAAGACTGGCCCAAACCACAAACGCACTTCAAAACTTGGGTGAGCCCAAGCACACATTGTCCCCGCCACTAGGCTGGAGAACTCCAATCAAATTTGAAATTTTCTTGTGGAAAGAATTTATTTGGCTGCAGAACTGACCAATGTGTTTTTGGAAGACATTTCTTACACAGCACTAGAATAAAGTTGATTTGCACCAGGACTTCCCCTGGAGGCCAACATTCATCCCACAAGTAGGCAGATTGTACACAACCAAACACATCAGTATACAATGCCACAGAATATTCAAGCAGACCTCTCTGAGGTGGGAAATGCATACAGCCAGCACTGTATTTAGCAGGGCAGGGGCCGAGGGGGCCTCCACGGATTTCTGGAAACCATGGATAATTTGCCATTTTCCTTGCTCTGTCACTGAAAGACCCCTCTGTTTCCCCTCTCCTGCCTGGTCTCCCCCCTCCCTTTTACCCCCCCTCTTCCACAACTGTCATGGGTCATCAGTAAAGAAAACAGGGAATTGTTTCTCCTTTCCACTCCCCAACCCTATCCTGCTTCTCTTAGATGGAAACGCATATCTGCGGGTGTATTTAACAGACTGAAAGGAATACTGTGTGCCTCTCGGTCCAACATCCTCCTTCATCACTTCCTTTGGAGTAACTGCACCTTTTTCTTCCTTTTTTCTAAAAAAAAAAAAGATTATAATGTTTTCTTTCTAAAATGCCACCCACCAAACCAATGCCATCCCTCCCCACAGGTAGCTCCAGAAAGAACACGATGATGGTAGTCAGAACAGTGTGGAAAGGGTGGCCCTCGTACAGCTTTGCTTTGTGCCAAAAAACATGCCTTAAAAACTCAGTGCACTGCACTGCCCTGTGCCCAAGACCTGGATGGTTGAGTGGCTGGGTAAGGCGCCAAAACCCTTCACCTCCCTTAACCTAAATGGCATCTGAGAGTTCACGTATACTGTAAAAACAAAAGAACATTGCCTGTAACAGAATCCAGATCTACATGTAGATGCCACAGCACTCTTGAAATTAATATTCTGTGTAAAAATTGGTGTGGATGGGGAATGTTAAATCTCAGCTAAAACAGTTTGGGAGAAAAGTATGAAATGTGATGATGTCCTTCCTCCCCACCACCCCCCACCCCCGGCCCTGGCCCACCCAACACATCCAGATTATCATGCCAGCACGTGGAATTGCAGGACCCTAACCCCCTCAGCCTCATTCCCACAGGAACATCTCTAAAAGCTAGTTTGTTCAACCTCAGGCTTACATGTTTCTGATCATCAAAAGGGAGGATGGCGAGGAAGCCATCTGGCTCAGCTTCATGTCCACAAAAGGGCTCAAAGGCTATGGGTACCAACTCCAAATGAAGTCACACGCATGGTCCCTGAGTCACTGACAAGGCCAGAGGAAGAAGATATGCACCCACAAATTTAAATCTGCTTCCATCCCTGCATTTCCATGCCTATACACAAGAGGATTTGATGGTCTTTTAGAAAGTGTCTGGGGTGCCTGGCTGGCTAAGTCACTGGAGCATGGAACTCTTGATCTCAGGGTTGTGAGTTTCAGCCCCATGGTGGGTGTAGAGATTTCTTAAAAAATAAAATGTTTTAAAAGTTCTGAAATTATCTTATGAGCGGCACAGACAGCTTTGCATTTGTATATGCCAACCACATTCATTTACTGCAGGTAAACATTTACAATTTGCCACTATTTTCTCCTATTTTGGCCTTTCTTTCCTTAAAAAAACAAAAACAAAAACACCGAGAATCTCAGAAGGCCCTGGAAACATTAAACGCCTTGCTCAACCCTGAGAGCTTCTCCTCCCATCTCTCCAAAATGCCGGTTCCTTCACCAGGTGTTGACATTGCAAAGGTCCTCTCAGTAAGGGACTGGAATCACCTTCCTGTTGGTTCCACAGTGGTCTTGAATGAGTCAGACCTCCCGAGCTGCCTGGAAGAGGCATGCCTTTTTCAGCCCCTGCACCCCTTCCAGGGATCCTCCCCTCCCCTCACGCTCCCCAGTTGTCACCCAGGCAAGCAACACCACAGAAGCCCCAGTCTTGGCATCACTTGGAGCACCTCTGAGCGGTCATAGAAGCATGTCTGATCTGCCTCACAGGCTTAGGTAAGCACAGGATAGGAGGGCGGATACTAAAGCAAGGCATTTATTCCAATATGAGGACCAAACAGGGGCTCTAAGTATCAATCGCCACTACAGCATGTGGTCCATATTTCCAGATTCTGATGAGGGCATCTGGGATAGGGTCCCCCATCATCCCTACCGCCCCAGGTGACCACAGTGTGAGAAACTCTGGTTTCATCCAGTCCCTTGGAACATCTGCCCCACCCACCTACCTCTGCTGCCAGCCGACTGACAGCTGGATGGTTCACACATCAGGCAGCCAGAAGACCTGGTGCAGCCCTCGCCACCTCAGCGTCTGCTGTGACTGGATTGATTGCATCCTAGTGTGCTCTGGGAATGAGGGCTTCCACAGATGTGCTCTGTACTAGCCTCCAAGGGATTTGGGCGGGCGAGAGAAACTTCTCAGACTTCTTCTTTGGAAGGGAGAGCTCTGAGCCTCAAAGGGAACACATGGGAGCCTAAGCTAACATCTTATTCTCATTCTCCCAGGGCTTAGCTCCATCCTCAGTGGGTCACCTGCTGGAGACACCCCCCCCCCCGCCATCGCCCGCCAAGCCTCAGATGCACTTATGAAAAGCAAAGTGGGCAGACACTAATGTCCATCGAGGAGCTGACCCATGCACTGCCCAAGAGCCAGGGGCAGGCTGGGCAAGGCTCAGATGCCTGCCCAGTCAGGTCACTAAGGCTCGGGCAGAGGAGTGGGGCTCACTCGGGAGAGAGCACAGAGCCACTGTTAGCTCATAAAGTGCCTTTGGGCACATTTGAAAACCACACCTCTCTGGGAAGATGCCATCCCACATCACGGTGCATGGCTCGGCATGTGGTAGAGAGGTTAGAATTTAGTCCCCACTTGCACTGGATGCTCTTGTGCAGTGAACCACTGGAACCACTGTGATAGCTCTGCTCAGAGAAAGCAACAGGAAAAGGAGACAAAGAGGAAGAAGAAAGACTGCCATGGCTATTTGAGGCCCATCACAACTGTCTCCTACCCTCTTCCCACTGGGACCCCATAGAAGCCCCATCCAGACTGGCCCCTACATTGTTGCCACAGTCATCCTCATACCTCCCCCACTTCTATCTAAATTGTCTGTTCATATCCCATCCATCCTTCAATGCCTTCTCAAGACCCCCTCTGCCAGGAAGCCTTCCCTGACCACCCCACTTCCCTTGGGAGGTACACAATGCTCTTCAGGTCTGTTCCCTAAGTGGGCCCTCAGTACTTCTCATAGCCAGTGGCAGGTGGCCCTTCTGTGGCCAGGTCTCCCCTGTTGGCCACATCTCCCCTGGCCACGTCTCCCCCGCTCCATGACTACAGGTCTGCCTGACTCTACACAGAGCATCTGGCACAGGGCAGCATGCAAGAAGCACTCACTGTGTACTTATCAACAGTGATGGAAAAACCTGGAATGGGGGCTGAAAGGACTCCCGACTCTGGCCCTAGTTTGACCACCAGCGATCCCTGGGGTAACCTGGAGAAAAGACCCCTCCATCTCCCACCTCAGTTTCCTAGATATGAGGTGCAGTGCACGGATGGATAATCTCTAAGAGTTCTGCCAGCAGTGAACCCTAGGCTAATGAGGCTCAGAGCCCATGACCCCCATCAGCCAGGTTTTCATCCTGGCTGGCACAGTGCTTGGTCCAGAATAGGCAAGCAATACAGTATATGGGTTGCCTCAGTCTCCATGCTTTGGCAACGGAACATTTGACTTGGTGTTTTATTTAGCAAACCTCAGATATCAAACCTAGCCAACTCAAGCAAAAGAACCCTGCTAAGAAAAGTCCTGTGGGGTTTCTTGCACAGTCAATGAGAAGATAGAGAACCAGGCTTGGAATATAGAGGGCTTGGGGGATGGGCAGCAGAACCACAGCTGAAGGCAGGCCCATGAAAGAGCTAGGGCAGGATACCCACTGGCTCCTGGCCACACCTTCCACCACTGGCCACTGGCCCATCCAGGTTGTTGCCACAACACATGTATACTCTGACCTGTCACCAGCTCAGAGCCTAAGTTCCAAGTGGGGCATGCAATTGACCCCATTTAAGCCACATGGCCATACCCCAATTGCCAGGAACAGAGAGGGAGGTGCTCATGCATTCAAATTCCTTCACAGGAAGGCCCTTCAGGTGCAAGGCAGCCAAGAAATGACAAATGGCCACTCCAGTGACCCTGTTCCCCTGAAGAGACAGATTTTCTTTCAGGAATTTAGAAAAGACGCTGTAGTAGGTTGAATAGTGGCTCCCCAAAAGATATATCCACCCAGAAACTCAGAATGTGAACTTATTTGCAACAAGGTTCTTTGCAGCTGGCATTAAGGGAAGGATTTCAAGACAAAATCATCCTGGACTAGGGTGGGCCCTAAATCCAATGACAAAGGTCCTTATAAGCAACAGAAGACACAGAAACACAGAGGAGGCAGCAGAGACTGAAGTGGTGCAACTACAAGTCAAGAAAGGCCGAGGATTACCAGAAGCCACCAGAAGCTAGGAGAGGCACAGAACACACTCTCCCTCAGAGCCTCCAAAAAGAGCCAACGCTGCTGAAGCCTTGATTTCAGACTTCCAGCCTCCTAAAGAACAAATGTCTACTGTTTGAAGGTCCTAGCTCATGGTGGTGATTTAGTACCACAGTCTCAGGAATATAATACAGGGGTCCAGCAATGTCAAATCAAAGGCTGGTGGGAGTGCATCGGAGCCGCAGAGAAGCGGAGTGAGGATGCCTCAGCTCCAGCAGGCTCACACAAAGGCCCGCACCTTTGTGCTCCTTGAAATGCCTAGTATCACCCAACGATTTCCCTTTCTGGCTTAACCAGATTAAATCCACTTTTGGTGACTTGTAACAAACCTAAACCCCTCCAAATGAGCATGTATAGCCTTCTCTCCAGGTTGGGAGTACATGTAAGGCACCGCAGAGGGAAAGGCAGGGCTGGGTAGAGTACATGAAGCCGGAAAACCAGCACTGGACAGCAAGCCAAGGCAGGCTCTGCCTCCAGACAACAGCCCTGTAAAAAGGGGACAGTGTCCCAGGCAGAGACAGCTCTGAGGACAGCAGGGACCAAACTGAGGCCATCACCCAGATATCACGGGAAGCTGTTCATTTTGTTTTTAACCTCCCCACCCCCATAATCTGGTGCTGTTCCTTAGTGACTATTTCCCCCTACCTACAAAGTTGGGGGTGCCTGGGCTCTACTGCTCCAAAGTGAGCACTGGTGACCAGAGAAAAGTCACTGTTGACAGACATAGTGAAAACCTTCTGCTATAACAGGTGCGTTTATGTCGCTAAGGGAGAGAACGGAATGGTGGGGGGGAGGGGCAGCGGCTCCGCGGAGTGCTTGCTACCCTCTCTCAAGAGAGGCAGAGTAAAAGGGGGGCAGGGGGCTCTCTGAGGGGAGGGGAGTCTCATGCTTTTGTTACTTTAAAAGTCATTGGAAAGTGTTGGGGTAGGAAAGCTGGGGGACTAGAGTGGTGTTAGGGGTGTTTGGCCAAAATTGCACTCAACTTGAAAAACCATCTGTTCCTTTACTTTCCAAACTGCTCTTCCACTCTCTCCCACCCCTGGCCCCTAGGTGAGGGTCGGCAGAGATATTCCCCTATTTCTTCACCAACCTGGAAGAAGCAGGAGCACTTAACTTATCTCTGCCCTCTGCTCTATGACCCTCACCGGGCCACTCTCCGTCTTTGAATAGGGTCTTCCCTCGGTTCTGAGGACGCTGCCTCTGCCAACCATTCATCCGGCGCTTCGTTACAAAAGCTCCCTTCCAAGTGTCCCTCGAACATCATTTCACATCATCCTCAACGGGAGAGACTTCTGCCCCATTTTACAGGTGGGGAAAGCGAAGTCAAATCTCTTGGCCAAAGCCACGCGGCCCGTCAGCAGCGGGAGAACGGAAGCGAACCCAGGCTTCCAGCCGGCTGCAGGTTTCCGCAACTTGCTGCGCAGCTCACACTTGCCCGCCCGCGCCCCGCCTCCCCATCCCACCCCAGCGAGGGGCGCCGGGCCCGCCCCCGGAGGAGCGTGCCTCGGCCGCTAATCGCCGGGCGCCCCCGCCTCCGCTTCACCGCCTGGAGACGCCCCGGCCGGCTTAGCCCGGAGACGGCTCCCGGGGCCGCGGGACGCCGCCGATTGGCCCGCGGTAATTACGGGCACGCTCCGGGAGGGGGGAGGGGCCGGGGCGGCCCCCCGCGAGCATAAATTATGCAAATACCCGGGCGCCGCACGGGGCTGACCTGCCGCCTCGCTCCATTCACGGGGGCTGCCGCGGGGGCGGAGGTGGCAAGGGAGGGGGGCGCCCATTGTTGGGGCGGGTACTTAAGGGGTCCTGAGGCCGGTCGTGTGCCACACTCGGTACTCACACGAGCTGATCTGTTCGCCGGCGAGATCACTCGGGAGACCGGCCGGGAGCGTGGCCCCTGCAGACGAGGCGAGGAGGTGCAGCCAAACTCCAGGTGCGCCCCCGCGCCTTTCCAGGCCTTCGCGCCCGCAGCGGCCACAGGGTAGGCCCAGGTCGTTTGGAACGTAAGTGCGTCCCGGCGACCCTGCCCTCAGCGCGGGCTCCCGTCCTCCAGGAGCCCTCTTACCTGCCCGTCGGTCCTGCGCCACGCAACGATGCCAGCCCCTCTGGAGACCTGCCTCTCGGACCTGGACTGCGCTAGCAGCAGCAGCAGCAGCAGCAGCAGCAGC